>NC_135891.1:94401756-95001756 GCF_964194155.1 Cetorhinus maximus
GATAGTTATCATCATCTCTGTCAGAATCTGAATAAATAAATTACATGGAGAAGGAACAGTGTTTAGAAGTTTAAAGTGTAGCCATCATTCATTAAATACCTAATAACAAGTGCAATTTTTTTTTTAAAGTTGCAATTACTCTGACTTGCAGCCAGAAAGTTACATGCAAGCTACAAGCACCCTCTAACTGACCTCAGGAATTTACAATAAACTACAATTGCCTCGGTTTGCTTTTTAGATAACTTCTCAGAGAGTACTTTAACAATGAGTTCAAAAGATGGGCTAAGCTTAACATAGCTCCATTTTAGCAACTAAGTATCAACTGTGCTTCAGACTACTTGTCTTTAGACTACCTGTGAACAAGATGATCCAATAGTATGTTTAAACAGACATAATAGAACATGAGAATTAATCAATTGAACACGCTCACCTTCTGCATCTTCAGGACTGGAGGCATCCACAGGCCTCTAAAATACAAAAAATGTCTATTATTCTCAAATTCTCCTGGTTGTGTACATCAATTATCAGTTATTTTTAAAATAAACTTCCCCCTGCCACATATCAATGTGAGACAGCAGTGTTATAATCAAAAATAAAAAAAAACAATAATTTAAAAGACTAATTATGAAAGCCAAAGACCTAGTAGTTAAGCAATCATTATTCATTTGGGGCTAAGTTACTGCAGCCGCTGAGTATTTTTTATAAATTAAACGCCGTCATAAATGTAATAAAAGGTCCAAATAACATAAACAAAAACAGAATTACCTGGAAAAACTCAGCAGGTCTGGCAGCATCGGCGGAGAAGAATAAAGTTGACGTTTCGAGTCCTCATGACCCTTCAACAGAGAAGCCCTCTATTGAAGGGTCATGAGGACTCGAAACGTCAACTTTATTCTTCTCCGCCGATACTGCCAGACCTGCTGAGTTTTTCCCAGGTAATTCTGTTTTTGTTTTTGTTTTGGATTTCCAGCATCCGCAGTTTTTTGTTTTTATCCAAATAACATAGTCAGGCACCTGATGCCTTGAGGATTCTATAGTTTGAATCAAGTTCAGTTCCTTTATTTTCGCTCAATCCTTTGCATATTCAGTGGCATCACTGAGATTTCAGTAAAATACAACTGTGGCAACATTTTTGTACTGATAAATACTTTGCACAGATTTTGACCCACCACGTGACCTATTTCTACGCAGAACATTTTCAGCTCTACAATGTGAAGTGTCAACACTTGATGCAATAAATTATTACACTACATTATTTAATACATTTCAGAGCTTCGGAAATCAGTGATATTTCAAGCATAAAGAATAGCAAATGTATCTGTCACCAACAAAATAAGGCACAAAGCTGGTCATTACAACAGGTTAGCTACGCATCCATACTGGAAAAATGTTGACAGCAAGATGGGATGATACAAATGCACATCTAAAAAGTGCTGGTATCATAGAAGCAGTCAGCAAAGTTTCAGAAGCAACACAGTGCACTGTGCAAACCTCCCGGTCTTTTTTTAGATGAACAAAGCTAGTGGACTTTAAAAAGGAATTTGGCAAAGTTCTTCCTGTGAAGCTAGTTAGTAAAGTTTAAACTGATGGAGTGGCTGACAAGTAAACTACTAAACATTTGAGAATAAGCTTTGTAATGGTCTCCTGGGCTAGCTGTTAAGGCAAAAACTCTGCAATCAGATAAATGCTGTAATATGGAGCTAGATAGATCGAATGACAACCCTCATATGTAATTATCTTCATCACCACTCTGTTTACTGGTCATAAAGCATAAAAGTAATCTTAAAATGTTACATGACAAGAAACAGGCAGTTAGTCATCTAGCTCTAATGAAACAAAGACTTAGCCTCCCAAGTTTCCCTTTATAACCGTAAAACTTTAACCCACGTAACGTGCCAGTGAATCAAGGCTGCAATTTTTTCATTTCCTTAGTATAATTTTTATAAAGGTATGCTCAAAACTATTTAAAATATCCCAATGCAGCACAACTTCTACAAATTCAAAATTATTTACTTGTTTTGGCATTCAACGCTGCAAGATGAAACAAGGATCTTGTTTGCTTCTGATAACAGCAAAAAACTGCGGATGCTGGAAATTCGGTCTGTCCGCAAGCATTACCCAGACCTCCCTGTCGCTTGCCATTTCAACACTCCACCCTGCTCTCATGCCCACATGTCTGTCCTTGGCTTGCTGCATTGTTCCAGTGAAGCTCAACGCAAACTGGAGGAACAGCACTTCGTCTTCCGACTAGGCATTTTACAGCCTTCCGGACTGAATATTGAGTTCAACAATTTTAGATCATGAACTCTCTCCTCCATCTCCACCCCCTTTCCGATTCCCCCCGCCTTTTTGTTCCCAATAATTTATATAGATTTTTCTTTTCCTACCTACTTCCTTTATTTTTAAATGTATTTCCATCCATTGTTTTATCTCTACCTTTTAGCCTTTTTTGATTCCTTCACTCCACCCCAACTAGGGCTATCTGTACCTTGCTTGTCCTGCTTTCTACCCTTAATTAGCACATTTCTTAGATAATATCACCACCTTCAACACCTCTTTGTCCTTTTGTCTGTGACATCTTTTGGTTATCTCCACCTACCACTGGCCCTCTATCCAGCTCTACTTGTTCCACCCCCCCTTAAACCAGCTTATATTTCACCTCTCTTCCATTTTTATTTAGTTCTGTTGAAGGGTCATTCAGACTCGAAACGTTAACTGTGCCCCTCTCCGCAGATGCTGCCAGACCTGCTGAGTTTTTCCAGGTATTTTTGTTTTGTCTTGTTTGCTTCTTTTTGGTCCTATATATTTATGGTACCATATTTATTGAACTGCGCATCTGCACACCAAGTTCTCTTTGCTCTTCGACTCTATTTAAAATCTTACAATTTAAGCTTATCCTACTCTTATTTCCAAAAAGTACTTAATTTTTCACTAGATCTTCCCCTATTTACCAGGCTATTAATGTCATCCCGCTGTTTTTCACAATTATCATCATTTGTCATATCTCCAAGTCTGGTGACTTATAGAATTTTATAACATTCTATAATTCTGAACAACAGATTATTGGAACACAATGATTAACCCAAGTCTGCGCCAGTGTTTTTTCCAGGAGTACCTAGTTTAATTCCACTCTTCTCCTTGTTCCTCCGCCTCTTTTAATTATAGTCTTCCAAAAAACCATCCAACTACTTTTAGAGGAGTTTATGAACTTGACTTCAACAAAAATTTGTGGCGGACAATTCCCATTAAAAAAACATCATTGGCAAAGAATTTTTTTCCAATCTCTCCTTTAATTCTTAAATGTATGCTCTCTATTTACCATCTCACTGGCCAATGGACTCAATCTATCACTCTAGCAAACTGCCAGCACATGCATGTGCTGGATGGCCTTCTGCACTGTAAAAATCGAAGGTGCTATTAGCTCTACTGTAACGCTTCATAATCCTGACAATTTAGAATTTTTTTTACACTAGCAAAATTGTCTGAAAAACTGAGAAACATATGCAAAAGCCTCAAGATCCACTACGCACAGTTAAAGTCTTTTTCCGGGAATTATGAAATATGTAGAGTCCAAGTTTGTCATGACCTGTTTGGGGTGAATCCTTTCAACAAGGAACCAATAATTTGTTGATGCCAGTAAATAGTGAGTGCACTGTTGTAAAATCCTGCAAATTATAATCAAATTAACCTAGGAAGCTTTGATCTATAAACCCAACAACTGAAGTGACTCATCTCTATTTTACCACAAAGTTCACAGGGCAAGTTGATAAGGCAATTAAGAAAGTGTGTGGAAATCTTAGCTTTGTAAATATGGGCACTGAATAAAACAACAAGGAAGTCATGTTGAACCTTCACAGATCACTGGTTAGGCCTCAGCTGGAGTATTGTGTACAACTCTGGGCATCACATTTTAGGGAGGAAGTTAAAGCCTTGGAGAGAACACAAAGGAAGTTTACCAGGGATGAAGGACTCCGGTTACGTGGAGAGATTAGAACGCACTATCCTTTACTTGAAACAGTGGTAGAAACAGATTCCATAGGAACTTTCAAAAGGCACACGAACATGTAATTGTAGAGGGCTCTGAGGAAAATGCTGGGATGTGGAACTATATTACAGAGCTCCTTAAACACCTGCACAGGTACGGTATGTCTCTTTCTATGTTGTAAAATTAAATATATTTGGAGCTACTGTACAGGGTTCTTCTACAAAATGCATCCATAAGCATTATCTATTTTGGGAACAGATGGCTAGATTAATTCGGATGAAGGCAGTAAATGAAGCTGACCTTAAGCTCACTCATCTAGAAACATCTATAGTCTCTTATGCACTGTTTCTTAAATAATTCCAAACGTTTTGCATGCAAGTCTAATCTAATAGTGGTCACTCTCCACGAGGAAATTTCTTACGAATCTTAAGCTTGTCTTTCACCAGTTTGAACCCATGTAAGGGACACTGTGCCCTGCAGTGACCATTTACCTTGAAGTAAAATTCTCTCCAATAACTTACATATACCAGCCCAGATACCTTGTTTTCACAACCCAGGGGCAGCTATAAGAAATTCCATAAATATTGCTTGTTACAGTCTCGGAAATACGGAGAAGTGCTCCAGTAGCAAGAACAGATTATGAATACCTCACACCTAATTATCTCGGTAATTTTTAAACTTTGCTCCAGGAATCTGCCCTCTAGCAGCATATCACACTTTTCTTCCCCTCCTTCCAACGGGTAAATGGCCATATGTAGTAATGTCTATCTCTAACATCATGACAACATTTTTACTTAAATCTCAGTCTGTGCTTTCCCTTGAAAACAATCAAGCTTGACTTTATTCCTATGGGCTCTGGAGGATGCTTCATGAAGAAAAATTACACTGTCATCAACTCTAAGGTCCAAATATAGTTAAGACTGTAACCTGTGCTGTTGTATCAGGCATTTTGATATGGATCCCAGTTTGTCCAGTGCACGCAGTAGCTGCTTGGATTATCATCACAAGAATGAACTCAGTTTAGGCACAGGGAAATGTGGCAATGTAATTTAAAGAAAGCCTGACATGAAAAGCAAATATTTCATGAACAAACCAACAGTAGGTCAAATAAAAACAAAGACATGAGTAAATCGGTATAGGCAGATCAATCGGTGAAATACTCAGAATCGACTGAAGTACTGAGAAGAAACAATGAAAAGAATTCTGTCAACAGATCCAGAAAATAGTGCTGAGCACCAACCAGCATACAATGATGACTAATAACGTGCAGGGTATTTAACGTAAAGTGAGGTAAAGAGGATGATGGTAATCATCAATGACCAAGGACATGGGGAAAGGTATACATAGCATGAACTTAACGGTAAGAAGCAATGGCCAACGAAGAAAAACAAAAACTAGAACTAGTTGTTGGTGAGGACAAATGTAGGGGTTTACAGAAGGCAGTTCCACCTTTCTTCATAGAACTATAGAATGATTACAGCACAAAAGCCCATTGGTTTGTCATGTCCATGCCAGTTCTTGCAAGACCAATTTAGCTAGCCCACTCTCTGGCCCTTTCTTTGTATCCCTGCAATACTTTTCCCTTCAGGTGCTTATTGAATTTCCTTTTGAAAACGACGATTGAATCTGCCTCCATCGCCTTTTCAGACAGTGCATTCCAGATCATAACCACACGCTGCACTGCATTAAAAAATAGTTCTTCCTCATGTCACTTTTTTTTGCCAATCACTTTAAATCCGTATCCTCTGGTTCTTGACCCTTCTGCCAGTGGGGATATATTCTATCTTCTGTCTAGACTCCCCATGACTTTGAGTACCTCTATCAAATCACCTGTCGAGAACAACCCCATCTTCTCCGATCTACCTCTGGAACCATTATTTTCTGCATCTGCTCTAAAGCTTTCATATTCTTCCTGAAGCACAGTACCTAGAATTGGTTGTAAACTCCAGTGGAGGCCAAGCCAGTATTTTTTAAAGGTTCATCATAACTTCTTCGCTTTGGTACTGAATGCCTCTATCGATAAAGCTCATATTCCAGTCTGCCTTTTTAGCCACTTTCTCAACCTGCCCTACCATGTTTGACGATTTATGCACTTATATCCCCCAGGTATATCTGTTCCTGTAATGTGTTGGATCACATCACTTCAGTAATGCCCAATGTAATGACACCATTAAAGCAGTTATTTTCCCAAGGCGATAGGTGCTGTCTGCTCATGGTAGATTACTAAATGTCTGAAATTTAAAAACCAAAGCATGGCTTAAAAAGTGGGGAAGGAGTATCACCATCACAGAATCACAGCGCAGAAGAGGCCCTTTGGCCCATCAAGTCTGCGCCATCTTGTTACCAACTCTTGCAGGAAAAGAATTAAACTGGCTTCACCCCCCAAATTTGTATACAAAGGCCGGACAAATATGTACCTCCAAATAGTAGACTTGTAGATGCCAAATAAATTCAAGCTCTAAAATAATATTTGTACAGAGAGAGAGATGAACCCAAGCAACTTCAGATGCATAAAGGGCTGATACCATTTATATTTTAAAAAGTAAGCTTACTGTCTGATGGAAGAAATCTTGTTACTTATAAAATTGATGAAATTTTGAAAACACCTTAAAAAAGATAAATTATATTGCGTACTACAAACTGAAAGAAAAACAGATGCCAAGAACACTGACATTTTCTATCATCATCCTACCAATTTGAGAGTTGCAAACCTGACTGGCTAATAAACGTGGGTCAGATTTTGATGAAAGACTAATAGCACATGAATGCTGCATATCATTAAGTTGAAAATCAGCCTGAAACTTGGAGAGCAACAGATACCTGTTGAATTACAAATCACAACAGTAGCTGACTGACTGCACTGCTCCACTGTTATGGAAAGTTAAGACTAGTAATTAACAGTGCAAGTACTATTTTAAAGATGTGATAAGTGATAATGACTGCTTGCCAGAAAATAAGCAAACTTACAGAATTTGATTCCTTCAAGTTATGAGTTGTTGTTGGAGATTTTTAAAATGTAAAATGTTAGCTTTTTTCCTTACTTTGTCTTTTTTAAAATCTCTTTCAATCTAATGTTTTCCCCTCTTAAATTCTCTTTCTGTTCATATTTTAACATTGAATTCATCCACGCTAATTCACTCTCCCTGGTCCTTCCTCTGCTTATTTCTCAATCCTTTAATCTATTTGGTTAAAGAGATAGACTGTCGCCCCCTTTTTAATCAAGGTCCCAAATACCCAGCTGCTCTGTTCTCAGCGCGCAGTAGCAGTAACTTTATGGGCAATATTTTTTTTTTTAAAAACCTGAACATGCATGGAGGAGTTTAACTAGCACAACGTAATGTGCCAAGCTCAAATAAAAACTGGGACAATTTTTTTAGTGCCCAAGTTAATCTGATTCATTTTCCCAGTGCCTCCCTTAAGATAGCCCTGCTTTCTGGACAAGGTCCAATCAGGTAATTCAGCAATTTGCAAAATGCCACCAATATTTGTAAGTTTCTAACCTGTTCCATTAGAGTGTGTTCTCTCTCCTGAGCTCCTCTATATTGCGCTACAGAATCTTAAACTGAATTCTCTCTCATCTCTGGGTTCAATTAACCCAACACTCTCTCATCTCAATCTTGGTGTCTTTGAAAAGTTCCTTGTATTTATTGTTACCTTGTTTGATGGCGGTGTAGGCGAGGTCATTGGTTCAAGTTTTTCCTATAAACACAGCAGTTATAATAAACATTTTTAAAATTCTAAATATAAAAATCAAAATGCAGCACATATTACTTAAACATAATTTAACTTAATACAGTACAATATAAAATTAAAGCATAAGTTAACATATAGGACACTGGACAATATTTAAACGTTACTTTTTCTCAACAATTTCTTAATTTTCACTCATCCTTTAGTGGGGCATGTTGCACCTTTTGATAACTCATGCAAATAGTCAGGTGTAGATATCAAGGAAAAGTGTTGGAAGCCTATCAAACTTCTTGTAGGTTGGGGGGTAGTGTGTGAGAGAACATGACAGCTGGGACTGACGCAGTTTTCATCTGATATCTAGGCACAGTTCCAGGAGGTCACTCAACATCAAACAGCGTCCGAAACCATAGGCAATTCTCTCCTTAATTCAGGGGTGCAGAGGCCAATAATAGTGCCCCTATCTTATTCCGGCTGGAATCAGCTATTAAGCACAGGCTAGTGATCAAGCCTGGGATCTTGTTGGTCTGCATGGATCACCTATTCGCTAAGTAAACCTGATGAACCATTTGGGGGAAGTACATTTTAACACTTAAAATGTTAAATGAGACAGATAGGACAAATAGCAGATAGAAGAAACACCATGAACAGAAAAAAAGAGAGGTTTATTTTCATTTAGACCTTAAGATGAAGTGACAACTCCATACTAAAGAGTACCAACATAGAAGAGCAAACAATAGCAAGGTAAATCAGAGTACATTACACCAGGCTTGAAAATTGGAGAAAGAAAAAGTGGTCTTTATATTAAGTTCTTCAAAATGTTCTCCTGCTGAATCACGAGCACTTAAGGAAGGGTCAAAACAGTGTGAAGGATGCCAACAGCATTATAAAGAAGAGGAAAGAATACGAAGTAAGTGGCGAAGCCGTGGTTAGCTGTTAAAACAATGGTTACACTTGCAAAAGATATGGAAAATGGTGTTTTTGAATGACTGAAAAATAGATTTCCACAATCTAAGTGATGGGCAAGGAAAAGATCCAGGTATGATCTGGTCAGATCTGCAACAGATCACTAGGCTAGTTCTACACTAAGGATGCTCAAACTTGAATCACACAGAATTGAGGGAGCAAAGATGGGGACTGTAACAGGAGAAAAACAAGGATAGGAGACAATTGTGGTTCTACTGGGGACAAGAATATTGAATGAAGTAAAGGGTGAAAGAGCAGTTAAGCAGAGCACCAAAATTGAGGGATCTGGGGATTTGACAATGCATTGTAGGTGACTTGGGGAGACATTTTGCACAGATGATTGCATTGAGATTGAAGGAGGTTAGTAAGATGGTGGGTGGTGGAGAAGAGGATGTGGTCAGAAATGGTCTTGTCAATGATTGAGACTAAATGTGCAAAAGACACAAGAGATAACAAAGTTGTGGAGATTGCAGAACATATAGGTAGGGGAGTTTAATGAAGTGTGAAATTAAGAGAAAGCACTGAATTTGCCCCCTGGAGATATGGGGCAAAGGGAGTTGAGATAGAGAGACTGTAGTCGCCAAGGATGAGGAAAGGCTTGGTACAGAGGCTAAGGAAAAAGAGAGTAGAGAGAAGATCTGGGGAAGGACGTCAATGTGGGCCTTGGAGGTTGTATGTTATGCTGTTTTCAAATGAATGGCAAGAATGGAGGTGATGACATGATTAAAAGGGAAGCTGCTATAATGGAAAATTAGATGGATCAGGTGAAAAATATAGCCACAGGTAGACTTCTGGAATCTTTACTTAAAAAGTGCAATGGTCATCATCATAAGCACTCCCTGAAGTAAACATTTTATGCTCCAACAACCCTTTCTTGTAAAAGAATTCTAACCTCCCTTCTCATTCTCAGTGATAATTTTAGCTTGATCAGCTCTTGTCATTGATTCCCCAACTATAAGAAAGTCCTTCCCTATTCATTCCATAAAAGTCTTCATAAATTTTAAAGCATCTATTAAATCTTTTTTCAGTTTTCTCTGCATTCCAGTATCACAGGTCTCACCTCATGGTTAATTTCTAATGCCTCGCGTCATACTGGTGAATCCAAACTGCAATTGTTTGAAACGCTGGCTGGCTGTTCATCCAAATCGTGCAGTATCTTTCCATTGAGCACTTACTTACTTTTCTCCTAAATTGTATTATCTCACCCATATCTACATTAAATTTCATCTGCCAGCTATGCCCATTTCCTCTAATCTATGACTTCCTGGTATCTTCCTGCCTCATTGTGGTGGACCTTCTATTTTTGTCCTCAGCTAATTTTAATTGTATTTCATACATCCAATATATATTTATTAAATACACACACACACGCATGTAAAAGTGAATCTAGCAGGCTCCTGAAGTATACCGCTTTCCAACCCTTCTCCAATCCGAGCAACACCCATTTACTCTGCTTCCAGCCCTTCTCCAATCTGAGCCACACCCATTTACTCTGCTTCCAGCCCACCAACCAACTTTGTTACTTTGCTACTACATTTCCTCTTGCATCACACACCTGGTGTCACAAAGCACTTCACCAAAAGTAATTAATTGGTTGAGAAGAGCAGTTACTTTTGTTTTGTAAGCAATTTTGTAGCAGTAATAAAGAATGGATCACATTTGACTGTAGGTTAATAGTGCTCATCATTATTTACAGCCAAACTGGGCAGCAATTTCATGAGTACACATGTACAGTTAAATGTAAGAATCTGAAAGTTGTTGTTCTAGATGCACTGCCTTCTGTAAGCGGCATAAAAACTGCACTTCATCATCTGGATCTCCTTTCAAATGTACTGAATGGCATGAAGTTTCTGTATTGACATTGTAGATACTGACTAAACTCACCAAAACACTTAGGTTTGTCCATTCCAGTTTAAGTACCCTTCTAAAGGTGAGGTAAAGTCTTAATTACTGCCAATCTCTCTAACAATGAAAATTAACTTTTACAAGGTGGGAGCTCATTCCTTTAGCTTTTAATTATTGGAGATTTTTTTAACTTAAGTAATTAAATTCTGTCTCATGCATATCTTTCAGTCTTTTCTTCCTTCTCTTTATTTTGCTTTTTATGCCTGATATGGGATTGAATTTAGTACTCCCTGGTTCTGACTCTGTGCTGCTCATTAATAATTGTTCAGTCTGTGTGGTTTACAAACATAAGAACTAGGAGCAGCAGTAGGCAATTCAGCCCCTCGAGCCTGCCCTGCCATTCAATACAATATGGCTGATCTCATTTTGGCCTCAACTCCAATTTCCCGCCCTCTCCCCATAACCTTTCAACCCATTACTAATTAAAAATCTGTCTATCTCCTCAAATTTATCCAACGTCCCGGCATCCACTGCCCTCTGAGGTAGAGAATTCCGCAGATTCATGACCCTTTGAGAAAAGTAACTCCTCCTCATCTCCAATTTAAATCTACCACCCCTTAGCCTAAAACTATGGCCTCGTTCTAGAATGCCCCACAAGGGGAAACATCCGCTCCACGTCTACTTTGTCTATCCCCTTTAGCATTTCATATACCTCAAATAGATCTCATCTCATCCTTCTAAACTCTAGCGAGTATAGGCCTAAACTGCTCAATCTCTCCTCATCAATCTAGTGAACCTCCTCTGAACCGCCTCCAATGCAACTACATCCTTTCTCAAGTAAGAGGGCCAAAACTGTGCACAGTATTCCAGGTGCGGTCTCACCAATGCCTTGTACAGTTGCAACAACACTTCCCTATTTTTATACTCTATTCCTTTAGCAATAAATGCCAAAGTTCAATTTGCCTTCCTTATTACCTGCTGTACCTGCATACTAGCTGTCAGCGATTCATGCACGAGGACACCCAGATCCCTCTGCCCTGAATCATTCTGAAGTTTCTCTCCATTTAAATAATAAGTCACCTTTTTATTCTTCCAACCAAAATGGATAACCTCACACTTATCACGTTAAACTCCATGTGCCAAATTTTGGCCCATTCACCTAACCTGCCTACATCCAAGATACACAGTTGTTCGTCCAATTCACAAGATCCCAGATGCTTTGTTGAGGGCACTGAACTGTTTGGCTGACAGCAACTTGCCATGCAAAAGGCCCACAGAAAGTCGAATGGCAAGTGCAAGTCTTATGAGCTCCACAGACTGTCATTCCATTGACCCTGACGACCAAAGCAGCAAACCTCCATGTACAGAACAAACATCTATGCTACAGGTTTCTTAGTTCACATAACCACAAACATATTGTTTTGGAGGAATGCCAAGCTAAGCTAGTCAAGTTTGAGAAGAGTAGTAGAAGTTGTTATTCCAATTGATACGAGAAGCTCCTGGAATTAACTTGCTGCTGCTGAGTCACCAGGTGTCAATGTGTGAATTAATTCACATATAGATTTGAGCACAAAATTGCAGCTGACACTTCAGTGTAACAGTGAGGGAGTGCTGTACTGTTGGAGGTGCTGTCTTTCAGATTGCCCTCTCAGGTGAACATAAAACTTCCTGTGACAAGATCAGGGGAGTTTCCCTGGTGTCCTGATCAACATTTATCCCTCAACTGACTTCTCTAAAACAAGTTATCTGGTCATTATCACACTAATGTTTGTAGGACCTGGTGTGCAAATTCCAAAATATACACATGTATAAATAAGGCTACAGGATTTCTATCTAGTATTATGTTCACCTTTTAAATGGAAATTGCGCACTTACAGTACCACCTATAAATGCAACTGCTACACAGCCTGGTATAGGTGTTCTCAATGTATTTTCAGATGGGTCAGTGTGATTAACTCAGCATTTCAATATGTAATAGATTACTAGATGCCCTGTGGCATCGCTTACATTGAGTCACAGTAAAACTGTTTTAGTGGAATGATCATATAATGTAGGGAATAGCAGAGCCACTAATTTACAATGATAGAATAAGTAAAATTTGTTTTTTATGAAGGAAATACTCTGCAATTTTACTTATGTTTCTTGGAGCATTGAATTTTGCAATGGGCCCATTATTTTCTGAAAGCTGTGAGGGAATAACCTTTATGTAATGTACCAGCAGGGGAGGGTTGGAACTAATGAAGAGATGGAGAGGATTTCTAAGTAGCAGGCAGCAGGGGTGAAGGAAATTTTAACATTAATGAATAGTTAGAGCAATCATTTGGAGAAGGGCTGCAGAAAAAGGCATTTTCAAAGCAGGACTTGAGAAAAGGCCAGACTGCATCCAAGCTGGAGATACCAGGCTTCCAGCTGGCTGTCCAAGTTGCTATTGAAAAAAAAAACAGGAGGCAACAAGTGCTGGAAAAGGTAGGACAACCGTGCAGCAGGAATGTAACTTCATTGAGTCGAAGGGGGCTTAATGGGGAAGCGGATGCAATGGGGATGGATTTAGCAGGCAAAATGGAGAGAACTAATGAACTTATACTGCAGGCACCAAGCCTATTGCACAGCAGGGCATGGTCATTAAGGGGAGGGAGCAGGGCCAATGATTGATGCACCATGAAGAAAGCAACAGAAAGCCAGTGGAGTGGAAATGCCATTCCAAGCGGGAGTTTTTTCTCCTGTTCCAAAGGAAATGACAGGATCTCCTTTCTCCTCCATTGCTCCCAACCTAGGGTGGAGCTGGACTCTTGCACAGAAAGTGCCCTTGCAGAGAGAGAGAGAGAAGGCGGAATAGGGTGAAGAATATTAGATGCATAGTATGGTGAGGTGAGAAGCGGATCAGCCTCAGGTAAGGGGAGAGAGTCTGACCAGAGGTCTTCCAGGAAACACAAGCCAAGGCATAGACCGAGTAGAGGGTAGGACATCAAGGGCAGAAAACGCAATGGCATATTATTATAAAACTCAGAAAATGGCTCCAGGCTGCAATTCTGGCTGTGCTTTGAAACACCAATCAGCAGTAAAGCTGGATTTTATATACAACAGCAGGTGTGAGAGTCAATTGACAATTTGGAATGGAGTACTCTATGAGGGTGGCATGGGGCTGCTGCAATTAGAGAAACAGAAAAGCAAATTTATTACAACACATGAGCTTCTCTGCAACATAAGCTGAGGGGGATGTAGGTCTTGTACGAGATACACCACTGACTCAAGGAAGTAATTGCATAACAAATTTACAGAGGCAGTTTAGAGTATAAATATGGTTAAATGAAGTACAATCAAATGCACAGCAAAGTTAGAATTTCATTACATTCTAGATATATAGGTTACTGCAATAATAATAAACAAAGTGACATTGGGTATCACATTTTTAGACTGTAAAAATACATGCAGCACACCAGCAATTTGATAGTTGAAGAGGAAAAATTATGTAATAGGGAAAGTGCGCTGTTTAGAAATTTGCCTTCAACAGGAGAGCCATCAATGCAAATTTCTCAAGATGCAAAGGGGTTTCAACTTAGACAGACTTTGGGAGTTGACTATTAATTTATAATCATATCCTATTACATTGCTAAAGGATGTGTCTTCTAAAAAGATTGAGATTATGAACAATGGGGGCAGGGAGGGCTAACACTTGCCTTCACCCTGCCTTTCTTTTCTGGCTACGATTCCCCACTCCACCACCTTTTAAGGTTATTGCCTTTTCTTTATTTCCATTGATTTTTAAAAACTTTTATTACACATGCACCCAAATCACCCAGCAAAAAGCAATATGAAGGGGCAGGAAAGAAACAACAAACGGGGTCAATTCAAAAATGCACAGAGGCAAAACACTGCAACTCAAAGCCAAGCTTAGGGACTCAAGTTTTAAGAAAACAAAGCAAGTCCAAGACCCCGGAGACTTTATAGTTGGAATTGAGTCAGGAGTTTGTGGCTTCAAGTCCCACTTCAGGACTTGAACACAAAAATCAAGGTTAATACTTCAATGCAGTACTGAGGGAGTGCTGCATTGTTGGACATGCCCCATTCTGGATGAGATGTTAGAGAATCCCTATCTGCCTTTCAGATGGATGTAAAAGATTCCAATGGCACTATTTATTCCTGACATCCTGGTCAATATTTAACCCTCAACCAACATCACTAAAATTGATTATCTGGTATCACCTTCCTGTTTGTGGGAGCTTGCTGCGTGAAAATTGGCTGTTGCATTTCCTACATTACAACAATAGCTAATATCAAAAGTACTTAATTGGCTGTAAAGCACTTTGGAAGGTGCTATGGTCAGGAAAGGCGCTGTACAAACGTAAATCTTTCTTTTTAGTTGGGAGTTGTGTATAGGCCCCTGGAAGCAGCTTTGAAGTGATAGATCATATAATGGCAAAGGTTAGTTAAGAATGTAGCAAAGGCGATGTGGTTTCAATGGAAGATTTTAACTTTCATATAGATTGAGATAAACAGGCTAGCTCATGTCAGAAAAATAGTGAAATTATTGAGTGAGTTCAGGATAGCTTTCTGCAACAAAACATCCTGGAATCACCAAGGGGCAGCTTGATCAGATTTAGTAACAAGTAATAAATCAGATTTAATTAATAGCCTAACAGTGTGAGAACATTTATCCATTAGCCATCATAATATGATGAGAGTTCATAGTGTTTGAAAGGGAGAAACACAAAACAGCTGCCAAGATTCTATATTTAGGCAAGACTGGCTTCAATGCAATAAAACAGAGACTGTCCACAGTAAACTGGCCACTAGTTAGAACATTGACAGATCATCAGTGAAGGTGATCAAAAAACTTGTGACACAGAACCAATTAGTACCTCTAAGGGCAACAGCTCCACTTTCAATAAAAATACAGCCATTGACAACTAAAAAGATAAGAGACCAACATAAAACTAAATGAAAAAACATACAATAACACAAAAAAAAATCCACAGACCCTCACAACTGGAAGAGATACAAAGAACAACAAAACATGATAAAAACAGATAGAACAATAAAAGGGGAGGTATGAGAAAAATCAACACACAATTCGTTTTAGGAAAAAGGAGTGGTCAGGGTTAATGTGGGCCCCTTGAAAACCGATGACAGCAATATTGTCAATGAAAATAAAGAAATGGCGGACACATTGAATTTATGTCGGTATTTATAGGAGGAAGAGGACAACATAGCAGACATCTCAAAGAAACTAATATTGAATCAGGGGCAGGGTACATTGATGGCTGCACAATGTTTAGTATCATTTGCAACACCTCAGAAAATGAAGTAGTCTGTGCCCTCAAGCAGCAACACCTGGACAATATTCAGCTGATATGTGACAAGTAATATTTGTGCTACACATGGTAATGATCATCTCCAACTAGAAAGAATCAAACTACCTCGCCTTGACATTCAATGGAAGACGCCACCTTCAACATCCTGGGATCACCACTGAACATAAGCCAACTGGACCAGCCACATACGTATACTGAGGCTACAAAAGCAGTTCAGAGGCTGGGCATTTTGTGTTGAGTAACTCGCCTCCCAACTTCCCAAAACCTTTCCAGTATCTACATGCTAAGAGTGCGATGGAATACTCTCCACTTGCATGCATGAGTACAGTTCCAATAACATTCAAGAAGCTTGACACCATCCAGGACAAAGCAACCATCTTGATTGGCACCTACCACATTAAGCATTTACTCTCTCCACCCCCAATGCACCATCTGCATTGTGTGTACCATCCACAATATACATTGCAGAAACTAACTCACCAAGGCTTCTTCAAAATCACCTTCCAAACTCTCAACCTCTACCACCTTGAAAAACAAGGGCAGCTAATGTATGGGAAAACCACCACCTGCATGTGTCCCTCCAAGTCATACACCACCCTGACTTGGAATTATATTGCCAGTCCTTCATCATGACCGGGTCAAAATACTAGAACGCCTAACTTCACACCAATGTGAGTGTATCTACAGTTCAAGAAAGCGGCTCACCACCACCTTCCCGAGAGCAATTAGGAATAGGTGATAAATACTGGCATCACTAGAAACACCCACAGTCCATGAACAAATAAAAATACACTTTCAGCTTAACAGAGAGAGCCATTTGTAAAGGATGGGTCATACCTGATGAATCTGGTTAAGTCTTTTTGAAGAGGTGATTTAAGTAGTGGGCAAGGGAATGTCTATGTCTATAGACTTCCAGAAAGCATCCACTAAAGTCTCTCATGAGAGGCTGATAGGTAAAGTTGAAGTTCATGGAATTTAAGTCAAATTATTTACCTGGTTAGGAAACTAGCCGAGTGTCGGAAACAGAGAGAAGGAATAATGGGCAGATACTCTAATTGGCAGGATGTGATTAGTGGAGTTCAGCATCTGTGTGGTGGGCCTAAACTATTAACTGTATTCATCAAGAACTTAGATGACAGGATAGAAAGTCACCTATCCAAGTTTGCCAATGACACAAAGATAGCCAGCACTCTAAGCAATGTAGATGAAGGCATAAAACTACAGAAAGATATTAATAGGTTATGGGCAAAACTGTGGAAAATGAAATTCAATGTAGGCAAATGTGAGGTAATCCACTTTCTAGATAGTAAAAAGCTAAAAACAGTGGCGGTCCAAGGTCCAAAAAGACATGGAATACATGAAGGGGGGACGGTGGGGGGGTGGGGGCTTCATGTACATAGATCATTAAAATGTTTTGTTCAAGTATAGAAAATATTCATAAAGACATAAAGGTTAATGGAATGCAAGCCTTTATACTCAAAGGACTAGAATACAAATGGATAGAAGTCATGCTTCAGCTATTCAAAGTCCTGGTTAAACACACCTGGAAGTCTGTGAGCAATTCTAATCACCACACCTTATGGTGGATATATTGGTCTAGGAGAGAGTGCAGCACAGATTTACCAGATGATACCTGGACTCCAAGGGTTAAATTACAAGGAGAGATTGCACAAAGTTGCATTGCCTGGAATTTAGAAAGTTAAGAGTTAAGTTGATCGTAGTTTTCAAGATGTTAAAGGGCATTGATAGATGAGATAAACTATTTCCATTGCTCGGGGAGACCAGGTCCAGGGTGTAGTCTAAAAATTAGAGTCAGGCCTTTCAGGACTGAAGTGAAGAAACACGCAAAGGGTGGCAGAAGTTTGGAATTCTCTTTCAGCAAACAGCAGTTGGTGCAAGGTCAATTGTAAATCTGAGATTAATAGATTTATATTAACCAAAACTGTTAGTGGGTATGGGGCAGAGGCAGGTATATAGATTAGGTCACAGATCAACCGTGATCATCGAACAGTAGAACAGATTTGAGGGGCTAAATGGTCTCCTCCTGTTGTTTGGTGAGAAGTGCTTTCTGTACTGGAAGAGCGAACATGTGGCTTTATTGGTTTTTCAACAATTCTTGTTGAAATTAGGTTAGAAACAATTTTAAGCCTAAGTGACAGGATGGATAGGGAACAATTATGGCTGCTCAAAGAAACTGGTCATTTTTCCTAAATGGGAACTTTTTGAGAGACAGTGGAATGAATAACTGTCTATGATTTTTAATTGGTTTCTTTTTAGTGAATGTTCAGTTACAAACTCTGAAATGAAAGCTTAATAGTTTAGTCACCAAATAGTTAACTGACTAAATGCAAATTAAACAACAGCAATAGGTTAGCTCTTGGGATGTGAACCATCTGTTACACACTCGGTGTTAGTTCTACGCCACTGAAGTCTGCACTGCTTCTGAACCAAATCCCTCAATTGTCAAATTTTCTATGTATTATGTAAATCTGCCTGTAAAATTCATACTCATTACATTTTTAAAGCCCAGAATGCCCAGCAACATCTCAGGCAGCTAATAATAACAGCAGAACGGGGGTGGTTGTATGGCTAAATAATAATGCACAAGTGAATCTGCGGAGTAGCACTGGCATACTATCAGAATTTAGCAGAATTGAAACAGGCTCTTAATGGATCACAATACTCCAGTGGGGGCACTAAAATTTCAGGGTTTAACAACACAAAGTATACGGTGAAAGAGTCTCATGGTCTGTCAGAACCAGGGTGGAGAGAGGAATATGTGTCAGGTTTAAAAGCATTGGGGCGGGATGGGTTGGTCTTGGATCTCAAAGCGTGGGGAATTGGTTCTTGGTGTTTAAGAACATGGCCACCTTCTAAATTTTCAGAGAAGTTGCAGGCCTGAATAAAAGAGGAATACCAACTTCTATCAATACTGGATGCAAAGGGTCCAGGGGCCTACAAAATGGTGTGGGAAGGAGCAGTGAATTTTGAACCACTGGGTGCAAAGTTTTCTGGAGTATGGTAATACAACAAAAGATTCCAGGGACCAGAAAGAAATGGGGTCCTGTGGGCTGCTGTCTCAGATTGACAGCAAGTAGGTTTTGGGTTTCAAGAACACAGAGAGGAGCTGCATGTCAGTAATGGGGATGAGGGTTCTGGTGCCTTTAGTATTGCTGAAGGGCTTCCAGTGATTAATCATATTGTGGATGCCAAGCTCAGTACACACAGAATACTTAGCCTCTGAGCAGTTCTGCTAGTCATAGCATTTATGTGGCTGGTCGAGTTGAGTTTCTCGATTTACATGGCGAGGATCTCCTTGATTGTAAGCCTTTGAAGGTTATGGGGAAGTAGTTGAACTCTCTCTTGTTTGGGATCGTTATTGCTTACTTATTTGGCACAAACGTTACTTGTTACTTGAGTTCAAGCCTGTGGTCCAGGTCTTGTTGCATGTGGGCATGGACTGCTACATGTTCTGAGGAAATGGAGCTGAACACTGTGCGATTAGCAACAGCCCCACTTCTGATCTGGTCAACTCCCAGAAACAACAAATGACCAGATAATCTATCCTTGTTAAGTAGACTGACGGATAAATATTGGCCAAGACACCAAATAATCCCATTGCTCCTCTTCGTAACAGTGCCTTTGGATCTTTTACATTCACCCGAGAACATCCCTTGCAAAAATCAGCACCTCCCTTTAAGGGAATCCCACCCTGCAGTTTAAAAGTCCCTTTGTGATGCTAAATAAAAAAACAAATTTACTTAATGCCTAAGGGAAGAAGAAAAAGTTAAGTAATGGTTAGGTATAGCTGCAATTCTTATAGTTTAGAAACAATTAAGTGTGACAAAATCGTAACTGAAAAAGTAAGAAGTGTGGCAAAACAAGAAATTCCACAAAGCTGTTACACTTGGACTCCAAGGATTAAAATGAGAGGACTGGTTACACAAACTTTGTTACTTTGGCATATACCAGCTAGAATGGAACATTCCTAGTCTAACAGCCTGTTTTGGCTGTCACAAAAGCCTGTGATACTCAAAATAATGTTTTGAAACTGCATGCAATTGCAGGCTCTGGGCACTGGGTGATGCTAAAGAACAGCTTTTCATCTTCTCAGCCAGACTTGCTGTGTCATCTTAAAAGCAAAATACTGCAGATGCTGGAAATCTGAAGTTAAAACAGAAAGTGCTGGAAATACTCAGCAAGTCTAGCAGCATCTGTGGAAAGAGAAACAGAGTTAACATTTTGAATCGAATATGACTCTTTCATTCTCCACAGATGTGGCTAGAGCTGCTGAGTATTTCCAGCATTTCGTTTTTATTGCCGTCATTTTTTTTAAACCATGCAAGGCAACTGTGTAAGGTTAACAGATTAGCTTGCATTTCATCAATTTAACCTTTTTAAAAACAATGATTGGCTCTGCTTCTCCACAGCACAAAAGATCTATTCATTTTTTTACTCTAAAGTCAGCCCCGGTCCTTTTTGTTATAATGTGCATGTGAAGTAGAGGGTGTGGTTCAGTTGCTGATCCCCATCTTACTGCAGGACCATGGTATTGAGGGGTTGGGGACATGCTGGTGCACAGTTGAGTATGATTGAAGTTTTAGCACCAAAGTAAAATAAGCACACTAACACGTGCATTCGAGCAACACAATGTAATGATGCAGTCGTGCAATGCCACACAATGAGGTGTGATCCAACTGTGATTTCTCCATGCAACAATTTCTTAATTTCTCAGGAAGGAAAGAAATGAAACTGGCAATCAGCACCGCTTGCATCACCGCAGATTTATAATATTCTCTACCTTCCCCTATGCTCTCCTCTATCCTCTCTCCATCACCACCAACCACCCCCCAAACCATACATAACATTTTATCCACCCAAAAGACTTCCTCCTCATGTACTCTCTCTTCCAAATTCATTCTGTTCCTTCTTCTCTCTCAACCTCACAATATACACAATAACCTTCTCCTCATCCCTTCCACTCGCCAAACACTATCGCTTTTACATGTACTCTTGTCCTTCATTCTTAGACTTTCCTCCAGCCTGTACTTACCATATTTGCTCTTGCTCTGGTGTAAATTCTCTTTCGCTCTCTGCTTGTGCACACATTCTCACCTGAAGCATTTCTATCCAGCTTTTCTATACCAGCATCTCGGGGGCACTCCCTCTACCCCTTGTCCACAATCCTCCTCTTACCCCACCCACTTCATTCCCATCACATTTTTGAATTCTCCTCTCCTGCATCCTCTCCTTTATTTTACATTTGCACCCCTCCTTCTCATACACACTCTTTTGCTATCACATGTTAACTCTCCTGATATAACCCTTCTGTTATATTTATATAACACTTTAATGTAAAACAAACATGTCATGGTGCTTCAGATAGGCACAGGGAATTTAATGCCACACCCAGAAGGGGGAAGGTTAAGAGGCTTGACTGAAAGCTTGATCAAAGATAGAAATCTTGGGAAGGAGGAGTGGTGTGCAGGTTTTAATACAGACTTCCAGAGAATAGGACACATGTGGATGAAAGTTCTGCTTCCAGCGGTTGGACGAAGGAATGAGATGGTCCACAAAAGGCAGAAGTTAAAGCAACAGAAATTCTGAGGTGTAAGGAGGAAGAGAATTCATGGCTGGAATGAGATTTCATTGATGAGGTAGGCAAGGGCATGGAGAAATTTGAAGGCAAGGACAATAATATTAAATTGAACACCTTGGGGGGCAGGGATCTAATGTAGGTCTGCGAAGATAAGCAACGGGAGAGGAGAATTTATTGTAGTGGAATAGGAGATTGGAAATTTATGAAGAATAGAGGCAAGGAGACCAGCACAGACATCAAAAAATAGGCTAAAATAGACAATATTGCAGGGGTGAAAGTAAATCATCTTCATGAATAAACTTAACAAGGTTATTCAGGGCACCAAGATTATGAAAGGTGTCTTTCAGCCCAAGACAGTGGCCAGAAAAAAATGCTATCAATACGAACATTTGTGGCAGATGTTGAAGTCGATGGTTTCAGTGTTCTCAATGTTGACCTGATAAAAGTTGTGACTCATCCAAGACTAGATGTCAGATAGGCATTCCTACAGCAGTCCAGGGAACTGATGGAGAGATGGAGCTGGGTGTCACTGGCAAACAAGTGTGAAAGCTGAGCCCATATAATGCATTGTTCTCTCTCTCTCTCTTATGCGCTCATTCTGTCCCATTTCCCGCTCATGTACTTTCCCCTTTCCTTTGTCCCTCTCCAGGAATAAAAAGGTAGTAGGTCTGACAGCACCACAGAAGGAATAAATTAGTCAGGCCCCTTTATAAATAGCTATGTTCAGGACAATGTCATGTCTAACTTTTTAACAAGGCTACTTTCTAGAGGACACGATAGCACAATAGATTAATGAAGAGGCCACGGATTCTGGGACTTTATGCACTGGAGACTGACAATATTAAAGTCTGCTTGCTTTCTGAAATGAATTTGAGGCAGTCTAAATCTTACCCTAAAGCTATCACAGTGTATCCAAAATAGGCAAGTGATCCACATCCCAATGATGATGTCTCATATTGGGAGAGTACATAAGTTCACTATTTCTATTTTTAAAAAGGGGCCACATTAAAGTGATTTTCTCATTCCTCAACTTGGTTTAACTCCTATAGATTTTTTAACGGATACTACCTTGAAAGCCATTTTAATATCAGCCCAGGTTTTTGATAACATTTAATCTTACTATTTATAAAGCCATTTGAACCTCTTGATACATCGCTATCTCATTAACAACACGTTCTTACAAAATATATATATCTGATTTCATGAGTTCAAATCGCAATTCAACCAGAACTTACTGCCCACTACCACTCACAAGGACATTTAGAGGTGGATGTTTGTTTCATGAATTTCCAACACCTCAAGATTTAAATCACTCTGGTAAACCATCTAGTCCCCTGAACCTTCTTGATGCATTACTACCCCAAAACACACACTACATCGCCACTCCTTCAAGTCTCGCATCTTCAGTCAGTACTAATACACGTGGTAATTTAAAAAATACAAAATTCACAAGTATCAAGCAAGGTTAGAGATTAAGAAAAAATACACTACACTAGATAGTCGATGTCTGAAACAGGCTTCAGAAAAGTGAGTTAATTTGGGCTTAATTGGCACCTTTAAAATGGGATCTAGATTGCTATATGTTGAGACGGGGTATTTTCTGAGCAAGATGCTTTCAACTTCAAAATTCTTGGAAGACAACTAAAGTATAATTCAAACTCGGAACAATGCTATTTCACAAAACATAATATTGTGAAACAAATACTGATGTAAAATCCTTACCTTCTGTCCTTTCTCGTTTTTTTGAAATACAAAAACAGGTGGAGCAATGGCAGGTTTCTCTGTGAACAAAGAACAAAGAATAAATTAGTATGCACATTTTAGTCACAACTGCTTTTCTCCAACAAGATGAAAACTACAGAAATATTCAGTCTGGCACACTCATTTGCACTCAAGCTCTCTGACACACATCTGCACTCCCTTCCCCTCACACACTCCATGCCGCCTCAATCTCTCATATACACTTTCAACTCACCCTCACACTCTATGCACTCCCATATACTATTCCAAATACTCTGCCTATGTGCTCTCTCACACACTTCAAATGTATTATTCTCACAACCTCACTCTCGGACTCCCCTCAGGTCCAGTCACTCAACCCATAAAAATGCTCCTCACACACAGTTCACACTACCCACTCACAGAGCACAGCCCCATATGCTACACCACCCTCGCATACACATGGTCTCAGTCATGGACACACAAATCTCATGCTCTATCAGATATGCATCCTCCTTCACGCTCATTCTCACTCATTTTCATTTACATTTCCCTTGTGCAGTTTCTTACTTTCATGTGTAAAGAGTCAATCTCTCATACACACTCTTGGCACACAGAGTCAGGTACACCCTTCCTTCATGCTCCCTCTCTCACGAGTCACAAAAATACTTCTCATGTATGACTGCTCCACTGCAGTCACACTATTTCCTACACATCCCCATGACATGCACTCACACATTCCCACCCTTTGTGGGGGTCTCTCATACACACTGCTCTTTCACACATGCTCTCATCACTCTCATTCACACTTTTCTTACACTCACACAAACATGTAGTGCCAGAGCCACACAAACACTCCCTGTTCAAGTATGCCCAGTCTCTCACAAAAACATTCCCTTTATTCTCAGTCACCCATTCCCCTTGGATGCATTCCCTTACATCCTCCAACCTCCTGAACGTGCCTCTCTGTCACTCACTAAAACACACAACTGCTTTTGTGCACACACACACGAACTGCTCAAAGATATAAACCATCTCAAGAACTTGCACGCACTCTCAGTTCCCTCATATGCACTCTCACTGTTCAAACACCTGCTGATACTCACACTTTCCTCATGTGTTCTTATCTGAACGTTCATCATGCTTTTTTACATATTATTTATTGCACACACACCCATAATAAAAGCTCTGCATTCAAATATTCCATCTTCTTCACACTGCTCCTCACAAACAATATTATACTCAGATACACATCAGTCTGGCATTCACTCACACTCATCTCAGTCTCTCTCAAACAATCCACTCATCATCTCAGTCTCACAGACACAGGTGCCATGGCGCACACAATCCTTCAGGCTCTCTTCATCTTTCACACAATGCATAATGCACACAACCCTCATGCACATGTTTACACACACACTTCTTGTACATACTGTAACTAACACACCTGCATTCAAAAACATTTATGGAATATTGGCCTTTTTAAGGGTATTGGAATACAAGTGAGGCAAAGGTGCTCGAGTTGTACAGAACCTCGGTCAGGCCCCATCTGGAGGTCTCTGTTCGGTTTCGGGTACCTCAGGAAAAGATTAATTGGCCTTGTCGAAATAGAGTACAGAGTCACTGTGGAATGACAAAGCACAGAAGGAGGCCATTCAGCCAATCATGACTGTGCTTGATCATAACAACTCACTGTGCAAAAAACCTATTTCCTCATGTCACCTATTATATTTTCCTAATGCTTAAATTTGTGTCCTCTGGTTACTGACTCTCCTACTACTGGAAACAGCTTCCCCTCATTTACTCAATAAAAACAAAACCCTTGTGACTTTGAATGCCTCTATCAAATCTCTTCTAAACCTTCTCTTCTCCAAGGAGAACAGTCCCGGTTTTTCTAGCTCCTCCACGTAATTGAATTCTTTCATTCCCCTAACACAATTGCAGCAAATTTCCTCAGCGCCCTCTCCAGGGTTTTGATAATCTTCGCAAAATGTGGTGCCCAGAATTGGACACAATACTCTAGCTGGGGCTCCTGTTCTTGTACTCTCTGGGGGTGAAATTGGTATACGCCAGCAAAATAGCCTGGTAGCAAATCAGCAGCCAATATTTCACAGCGTTACTTTTTACTTTCCATTGACTTGGAAAATTTTACCAAGTCTTTTCATTTCAAAGCAAGTAAAACCAAGTGAGACTAGGAAACGAGTCACCAAAAAGAGACTGAACTATCGTTTTATGAACTTCAGTGGAAAGCTGATAGGGTGCAGTGAAGAATCAGCTCGCAATTCACAACAAGCCTGTTTCACACTGCTGGTGTAGACCAATTTAATCTCCTATGCATCTGTTAATAAAGCAAAAGATGCCATATACCCTTTTAACAGTCTTACCAACTTCTTTTGCCACTGTCAATGCACACACTACGAGGTCTCATTCTAATATTAAGGCTATGCTCCCATATCTTCAACTGCACAACTCTCAGCTATATAAATGTTCACCTTAAATCTGAAAATATTAAGAGGAGATTTGATTGGTGTTCAAAATCATGAATAGTTTAAAATAAATAAAAGGAGGAACTGCTTGCAGGAGCAGAAGGGTCAATTACCACAGAACACAAATTTAAGGTGTTTGGCACAAAAACCAGAGGCTACATGGTGAAAGCTTTTTTTTTTTAAATGCAGAGTTGTTGAGACCTGGAATGCACTGCCTGATTAACTTGTAGAAGAAGATTGAACAGTAACATTCAAAAGAGAATTGGGTAAATACTTGAACAAATAAAATTTGGAGGGCAATGGAGAAAGAGAAGGGGAGCACAGGATTAACTGAATAGTTCTGTGAAAGGCCCAGCAGAGGCATGATGGTTTAAATGACTGCCTTCTGTACAGTATCATTCTGTGATTCAATTCTAGGGCTCTTTCAACTGTCTCCATTAACTGAAGAACTCAATCAAGTTAATCAAACAGATTTTTCTTTAACAACTCTGTGCTGATTTACATTTATTAGCACACATTTTTCCAAGTGCCAATTAACTTCATTCCAGATTATTGTCGCTAAAGGTTGCCTCACCACCATCATTAGGCTGACTGGCTAGTAGATACCGGGTTTATCCCTTCCGCCTTTTTTGAACAGGGGTGTAACATTTGCAATTCTCCATTCATCCAGCAGTACCCCCATATCCAGGCAGAATTGGATGATTGTGGCCAGAGCCTCTACAATTTCCATCTTTACTTTACCTCCAGAAGGAAATTGCCTTTTTGTTCCCTCATTGGCACCAACTTTGGCTATCCGTTTACTATTGTAAATATATAAAAGACTTTTGGGCTCTCTTTTATGTTACCTGTTAATTTATTCTCATACACTATCTTCCATGGGTATATGAGCATCACTGGCAAAGCCAGCACTTGTTGACCAGGCCAGCACTTGTTGCCCATCCCTTATTGCCCATGAGGTGGTGGTGGTGAGCTGCTTTCTTGAATCACTGCAGTCACTAAGTGTAAGGGAATCCACAGTATTATCAGGAAGACAGTTTCAGGTTTTTGCCCCAGCGGTAAAGAAACGACAAAATAGTTCCAAGTCAGGACGGCGTGTGACTTGGAGGCGAACTTGCAGGTGGTGGTGTTGCCACATTTGCTGTCCTTGTTCTTCTAGGTAGCAGAGGTCACAGGTGTGGAAGATGCTGTCAAAGGGGGCTTGATGAGTTGTTGCAGTGCATCCTGTATTTGGTACATGCTGAGGCCATTGTCCGTCGGTGGTGGAGGGGGTGCCAATCAGCGGGCTGCTTTGTCCTGGATGGTGTCAAGCTTCTTGAATGTTGCTGGAGCTGCACTCATTCAGGCAAGTGGAGAGTATTCCATGACACTCCTGACTTATGCATTGTAGTGCCATTGAATGTCAAAGGGAGATGGTCATTGCCTGGCACTTAAATTATTTTCCATTTATCAACCCAAGCCTGAATATTGTCCGGGTGTTGCCACATATGGATACGGACTGCTTCAGTATCTGGAGTTGCAAACGATACTGAATGCTGTGTAATCATCAACGAACATCCCTTCTTCTGACCTTATGATGGAAGGAAGGTCATTGATGAAGCAGCTGCAGATGGTTGGGGCCAAGGCACCAACATGAGGAACTCCTGCAGCGAGGTCCTCAGGCTGAGATAAAGGCCTCCAATGACCACTATCATTTTCTTTTGTTCTAGATGTGACTCCAACCAGCTCTCCTGATTTCTTTTTTCAGTTCCCCCATGCCTTTTGGTTTGGTTCTCTACTCAATTATGAAACTGATATTTATGATCAGCCTCCTTTTCCCACTTCATCTCAATCTCTTCTCTTTAGTCATCCAGGGTCCGTTAGCTTTGGATGTCCTTCCTCTCCCCTTTGAGAAAGTTCTGGTGGAGAGGAGACAAAATCTCCTCTCTGATGGCTTCCCAATGCTCATTTATGATGTTATTGGGGAAAAAATTATTAAATTATGAAGACAGGTTGCATATTGGTTTCATTTAGTAGGTTGAAGAGTGATCTGAAAAAGGTCTTTAAAATGAGTAAGACCAAATATGGTAGGTACAGAGAAATTATTTCCTCCAGTAGGGGAATTCAGAATACAAGATAATAACCTCAAAATTAGAATTAGGTCACTTTGGAGTGAGTTTAGCTAGCATTTTATCCCCCTCGAATACAATGGGTATTGAGAAAATATGGAACTATCTTTTGCAAAATTCTAGGTTGAGTCAATTTAAATGTTCACAGTTGAGATCAACAGAATTTTGTTGATAGGAATTCAAGGGATATGGAGAAAAGGCTGGTAAATGGAGTTGAAACATACTGATCTGCAGAACAAGCGCAAGAAACTAAACGTCCTATGATTTCTGTACTATAAAACTCACCAGCCCTTTCATATTCTTCTGTGCCTTTTTAATATGCCACTCACCCCCTCCACAGCCACTCTAACTGCCGCTAAGTCTCTTCACTGCACCTACATCCACCCTTCTCTACCCTCTACCCATCATACATTCTCTTTCACCCTGATCACCCCCTCCCTGATGTTTCATTCCCTTCCACCCTGATTTTCCCCTGTTCCTCCATCCTGCTTTTCCTCACTCCCCAATCTCTACTGCCCTGTATCCTGAGCTCCAATTCCCCTCACTTCACCCATACTCACACCATCCCATCTGCATCCTGATCACACAGTCCCCTCAGGCCAATTCCACCTCATCTCTCACGACCTTCATTCTGATCACTCCCTCCCCTCCACCCCCCACCCCGATCAGGAGCTCCTACCCTCATTCTCCCCCTTAATCCCCCTCCACGCTGCTCTTCCTCCCTCCACGTTTCCCTAGTTGCTCTCTCCCCTCCGCCCTGATCGCTTTCTCTCTTCCATCCTTTTTTCTCCCCATCACTTTCAGTCCTTTCTAACTAACCCTTCGTTTCCTATTCCTCCCTCTCGAACATGTCCCTTTCTCGTTTTCAGTTTTAAGGTGGTCCAGTCTCTTTCCGTTCCTCACTCTTTACGTCTAACAGACTTGTTCTCTCTTTTTTATATCCTATTCCTCCCTCTTGTATCTATCCAACCGAATATTACCATCTGTTTTTGTTGTTATTGATTTGTTTGGCGCTCTGGTAGCTCACTGAGGCCTGGTTAGCCGGTGTTTTGTTGTGGGTGTGTGCGCCCCGTTCCTCCCCCTTCTCTAGCCATTCAGTGAAGAGCGACACTGGATTGAGCATGAGGCAGACACCGACACCGCCACTGTACACATCCTGGATTAAGAAGCTGAACTCCCGCCTCGCTTCTGCCGCGTCCTACTAGTCCGTCGCCGTTTTCACTTGCTTACCTTCGTTTGCCAGATCCGCCATTTTAGGATTCTCCGCGTCCCCACAATCCTTCGCGAACGGAAGATAGCTATGCGCATGCGGCTTATTCTGGCCGCGCCACTTTCGGGCATTGGTGAACATTGCGCGGGCGCATTTGATGCTGTTCGCAAGGGGAGGGGGGGGTGGGCGGGGCCAACTGTCGTTGGACAGTCTCCTGAATGCGCGTGCGCACTTGATGCTGATCGCCGGAGGTAGGGTAAAGGGCGGGACTAACTGTCATTGATGGACATTCAAGCGATAGCGCATGCGCACATGATGCTGATCGCTGGGGAGGGGCGGGGCTAACTGTCCTTGATGGACATTCCCCTGGATGCGCATGCGCCGCCTGCTGAATGTTGGCTTGGTGATGGTGATGGTGCGGGACTTCAGGGATTATCCTTGGGGAGGTGCTTGTTTGTAAATTCGTCACCGGGCAGTGGCGGCTTCATGAGTGATGGACGGTAAAGGAATGGGAACAAATCGGTTGCTGTATGTCCTTGCCAGACTGCAGTGCGCATGCGCGTCAGCATGGTGAGCCTGGTTTGGTCTGTAACTCATTCTGTTTTAGGGAGTTATTGTTGGACAGGTCCCTCTGCCCACACAAGCAATGCGCTCCAAATGCTGGAAATCGGAAGTAATAACAGTAAATGCTGCATATGGCAGTTCTGGTGCATCTGTGGGGAGAATAACATGATGAAAGGCCATTGACCAGAAACGTTAACTCTTTTTGTCTTGCTCCAATGATGCTGCCAGACCTGCTGAATATTTGCAGCATTGTCTATTTTTATCAGAGTGAGTAGGTTGGAAGGCACACATCCTCTGTCTGCAGACATCCATTGACTATGAATTGGATGTTCAACATCAGGCTGGCCTATTTTGTTTGCCCACTGTTTACAGTCTCATCCGATTATGATATGTCACAGGAATTCCATTTCAGATATCATTAATCATTTAGAGTCAAAGAATGGTTACAGCACAGAAAGACATCATTCGGCCCATCATGTCTCTACAAGAGCAACCCACCGAGTTCCACTCTCCCGCCTTTCCTTTGTAGTCCTGCAAATGTTTTCTCTTCTGTGACTCTATGAACTGCAGCTCAATGTGGAAGCAGATACATATAAATACAGTGGTTGTTAGATGAATCTTCTGATATGTATATTGTCCAAGCTTAATATTACCAAGAGAATGAAGTGTTGTTTGGACTGGAAGAATTTCAGTTGGAAAGGCTGAGATCAATCAAGGAAAGTCAGCACCAATTTGTAAAAGGAAGGTCAGCTCTGACTAACTGGATTGCATTTTCTGAGGAGGTAACTGATAGGGTTCATGAGGGAAGTGCAATGGATGTGGTCGACATGAATTTTAGCAAGGCTTTTGACAAGGTTCCGCATGGCAGGTTGGTCAAAAAACTAAAAGCCCTTGGGATCCAAGGGAGTGTGGCAAATTAGATCTAAAATTGGCTTAGTGCTACAAGGCAAAGGGTAATAGTTGACGCCTGGAAGGGTAATGTTTTTGCGCCTGGAAGACCTGTGGGGATCTGCAGGGCTTGGTGCTCAGTCCTTGCTCTTTGCAGTTTATATTAATAATTTAGACTCTAATGTAAGGGGCATGATAAAGAAGTTTGCAGATGATACAAAAATTGGCCTTGTGCTTGACAGTGAGAAGGAAAGCTTTTGACTGCAGGAAAACATAAGCTCCCTTCTGTCCCTATTACTAGCCAGAATTATATATGTGCTCTACCCACAAACACATGGCAAAGGACAATGGAAATTCAATTAGCCATAATTCCATCTTTTAAAATCTCAGTGCACTATCTTGCTACAATTTTACATAAACTAGCTATAGTTGTTTGGTAGTACAGATTTAGACTCTAATGTAGGGGGCATGATAAAGAAGTATGCAGATGATACAAAATTTGGTCATGTGCTTGACAGTGAGGAGGAAAGCTTTAGACTGCAGGAAAATAGGGAATGCATTTTGGGAGGTGCAACAAGGAAAGGGAATATACAGTAAAGGGGAGGATACTGAGTAGTGTGGAGGAACAGAGGTACCTTGGGTTGCATATGCACACACAAATCCTTAAAGATCGATAAAGTGGTTCAGAAGCATATGACATGCTTTCCTTTATTAGTGGAGGCATAGAATATAAGCCCAGGGAGGTTATACTAGAATCGTATACTAAACTAATTAAACTACAGCTTGAGTACTGCGTACAGTTTCAGTCATTGCATTACAGGAAAGCTGTGATTGCATTGAAGGGATGCAGAGAATATTTACAAGGCTGTTGCCAGGACTGGAAAAATTTAGTTATGATGAAAGATGGGACAGGCTGGGGCTGTTTTGCTTCAAACAAAGAAGGTGAAGTGGTGAATTAATTGAGGTGTATAAAATCATGAGGAGCCTAGTTAGAGTAAATAGGGATGAGCTATTTATCAGAGGGGTCAAAAACCAGGGGGCAGAGATTTAAAGAAATTGATAAAAGAATAAGAGGCAAGGTGAAGAAACATTTTTTCATTCAGAGGGTGGTAGGAACCTGGAACTCACTGCCTGAAAAGATGGTAGGGCAGAAACTCTCACCACATTAAAAAAAAATTTGTATGTCTACATGAAGAACCATGACCTGCAGGACTATGGGCCTGGTGCAGCAAGGTGGGATTAGTTTGGGGAATTCTTCATCAGGCACCATGGGCCAAATGGGCTCCTATGTTGTAAATTTTCTATGATTTTTAACTGTAACTATACCTTCTGCAATCAAGCAAAATCCTGCTGAATTGATTTCCCACTATCTATTCTCTACATATAAATAAACCTGGCAGTCACAGACAATAAGCTCCCTTCTGTTCCTATTCCTAGCCAGAATTACATATGTGCTCTACCCACAAACACAAGGCAAAGGACAATGGAAATCCAATTAGCCATAGTTTCATCTTTTAAAATCTCAGTGCACTATCTAGCTACAATTTTGCATAAACTAGATATAGTTGTTTGGTAGTACAGAACTTGAATATTGCCAGAAAAAGAGACATGTCTAAACTTTTCATCTTGCACTCATCAGGACACTTGCAAGAAAACTGATATAAGGTGGAAAACAACAATTTATGTGTGTGGAGAGTGTTGATTGGTTGGCAAGTGGTGTTGCCATGGGGAATGTACCACTGATGGTGACTGACAGTTAACTGCCAAGCATTGTTTGAAATTTAAACCAGGTAGCTTGACCCTGATTAGTCAAGGCGTTGCCCTGAGGAATGAGTCAGCAAATGGCTGTCACTTATCTTGTTTAGCTGAAACAGGCACAATGTGTATACTTGTTCTTTCTGTCTACAAAGAACAGGGCCCTGTATATTAATATATGTAGCTTCCAGTACATGCAAATGTGCCATACTGTGAGCCTGACTGACAATCTTAAATTGGTTGTCAGCGTAATTCTTGGCACATTGAGGATTATTTAGCAAATGTTGTCCAATCACAGAATCTCATCTAATGCTGGACGCTGTGCTTTGAGTTTTGCAATCAGGGTTTGGTCTGTACCCTGCCCTTTCCGAACAGCGGCGGGGTCATGCTATTTGATACTATTCGCCAGTTTTGGGACATACAGCCTACATAGCTACCATCACACTGGCACTGAAATTCATATACCACATTACTCATTTGTGTGATAGGCAGACATCTTTTTGGCTTGATGGCAGCATCCTGTTAGTGGCGAATACCACTCGTGTTGCTGCTGCATAGTAGCAGCGTAAAACAGCTAGCTTCACCTGTTGCTCAAATTTTTGAGATAGCTTGCCTTTCTAAGGTAATCTGAGGTAGACTGGGCACTTTTCAGGGCTGGGAGTGACAGCCTTAGGCCTGTTCATGAGTTTGCGTGATATACATTGCGAAATGATCTGATCAGGGTAGCCATTATCCTGCAGGATGCCTTTGATGCACCCTATTTTGGCATCAAGCTTGCATGGTGAGCAAATGGCTCAGGCCCTATTTACAAAGTTGCTGATAAGACCAATCTTATAGCGTGTGGAACTATAAGAATCCTAGTGCATATATTGACCAGTGAATGTAAGCTTGTAGTAGACCATGATAGAGTATTCCCTGGCAGATTTCTCAACTAGTACGTCAAGGAAGGGGAGTTAATTTGACTGCTCCATTTCATAGGTGAATTTGAGCACAGAATAGAGCCCATTAGAGACATGTAAGGAAATTGTCACATGCAGCTGCGGATTTAAATGTAGCAAACGTATCATTCACATATTAGAAATATGCGAGGGGTAGGAGGTTAGGTGTCGTTCCATCGAAGATCCGTTTCTCATGGAATCCAGCAACGATGTTTGCGAGAGCTGAGCCTAGAGGGATCCCATGGCAACAGCATCTATTTGGGCATTTGCATGTACTGGAAGCTACATATATTAATACATAGGGCCCTGTTCTTTGCGGGCAGAAAGAACATGTACACACATTGTGCCTGTTTCAGCTAAACAAAACAAGTGACAGCCATTTGCTGACTCATTCCTCAAGGCAATGCCTTGACCAATCAGGGTCAAGCTGCCTGGTTTAAATTTCAAACAATGCTTGGCAGTTAACTCAGTCACCATCAGTGGTGCATCGTCCATGGCAACACCTCCACCAATCAGGGTCCACTTGCCAACCAATCAGCACTCTCTTCTCATACAGTATAAAGTTGTTGCTTCCCCTGACATTGGCATTCTTGTGTGTGCCCTGATGAGTGCAAGGTGAAAAGCTTAGACATGTCTCTTCTGTCAGCAATACTGAACTAGATTTGATTCAGAAAAAACTGATAACAGCATTCGTATAAGATCTTAAGAAATAGGAGTAGGACTGGGCCTTTCGGCCCATCGAGCCTGCTGCACCATTTAATAAGATCATGGCTGATGTGATTATGGCCTTAACTCCACTCTTCTGCCTGTCCCCCATAACCCTTGTCTCCCTTATCAAATATACTCAATAACCCAGCCTCCACTGTTCTCTGTGGACGAGAATTCCAAATACGAACAACCCTCTGAGAGAAGAAATTCCTCCTTATCATTGTCTCAAGTTGGAGATCCCTTATTTTTAAATGTACCCCCTAGTTCTACATTCCCACAGGAGGGGAAACATCCCCACAGCATCTGCCCTGTCAAGCCCCCTCAGGATCTTATATGTTTCAATAAGATCGCCTCTCATTCTTCTAAACCCCAATGAGTAAAGGCCCAACCTGCTCAATCTTTCCTCATAACACAACTCCTACATCAGCCTAATGAATCTTCTCCGAACTGCTTCTAATGCAAACGTATCTCTTCTTAAGTAAGGAGACCAAAACTGTAACAGTACTCTGGGTGTGATCTATTACAATTGCTGATGGGGTGGAGTTGATGGCATATGATTTTACCAATGATTGCCTTTCCTCTACAGTTAAAAAGTTAAGCAAACAAGCTGGGGCTTGTTCATTGCACATTTGAAAAGCAGGATCCTGTTAATGTAAGTGCAAAGGCAGGACAGTTTTTTGGTGAAAACAGAAGGTCTTTAAAGTGGTACTTGTCGCCTCTGTGGAGTAATTATAAGCTGTTGATAAGATACCTAATGACAGAGCACATAGGGAAGAATTTTACGCTCCCCTCTGGTGGGTTTGTAGGCAGGGGGTGTGCGTAAATTTCCTTGGATGGGCTTCCTGCTGGGTTCCCACATACCCTGACCTCTCTGCAATTTTATGCTGATGCAGGCAAGGCCTCAGCTGGACCACCCACCCTTGCTCCAATTGAGGCCCTTAAGTGGCCAATTATTGACCGCTTAAAGGCCATTTCCCACCCAGCCTAAACTTTTAGGCTGGCGGGAGGAGTTCCAGGGAAGCCCGAAAATAATCGGGTTCAGGCTTCAGGTGGGAAGGTTGGGGGGCAGGGGAACAACTCCATCAGCAGTCCCCTTTTAACATCGTGAGCAACACCCCCTCCCCCTAAGGTCCGGTAACCGGAGGACCTCCCTCTCCCCCAGCCTCTCCACCCCACCCCAATACCCCACTGTTCACACCCCCAGGCCTCCCCTACCCTCCCTGGTCTAAGACACCCAAAACTTACCAGGCTCTGGGGACTGCATGCAGCCCTAGCCCTGTCTACTGCAGCTTTTGGTACTGCAAGGACTAGAGTTTGGTTGGCAGGTCTCTGAGGCAGGACTTCCTCCTGAGTGAGGGGTGGAAGTCCCGCCTCCAGCCAGTTAATGCTCATTGGAACGTGAAATTGCTGCAGGGCAGACAGTGTTGGTGAGGATGTATTCCTGGGAAGGGAAACCCAGCCAGCCTAAAAATTCTGGCCATAATTAAGCCAGAAGGATCATTACAGAGTTGCATTCATCTGTAAGAACACAAGATTAGACTATGATCCTAAATAAACTTCCCACTACATAAAATCTGTCATAAGTCATGATCCAAAGGGTTCCTTCAGGCTAGCACCAATGACTGACAAGATTGATTGTCTTCAAAAACCTATGGGCGAGGGCGTTCATGTCATTTGGAGAGAGTGCCATATGGAGCTGGCATCTAGTTGAATATGTTGTTATAAGCTCTGTCAGGAGCTTGAAACAAATGGTGTTTGTGGTCAAGATAGGGAAACAGTAGTGGTAATGTTACTGGATCAGTAATCCCAAGGCCTTGACCACTGCGCTGGAGTCATGAGATCAAATCCCACCGCGACAACCAAGTGAATTTAAATTCAATGAAATAAATCTGGAATAAAATGCTAGTCTCATTAATAATGATCATGAATCTATGGATTGTCATTAAAAATCCATTTGGTTCAATAAAAAGGACTGCCACCCTACCTGGTCTGACCTACATGTGACTCCAGACCTGTACCAAATGTGGTTGGCTCTTAACTGCCCTCTGAAATAACCTAGCAAGTCACTCAGTTGTAAGCGGCTCACCACTACCTACTCAAGGACAATTAGAGATGGGCAATAAACACTAACATTGCCAGTGACCCTCAGATCCCATGAAATATAAAAAGGTGGAAGTCTTCAAACCAGTTTTCTAGGAGGATGTGGATACCGTACTGCATCTCCTTGTTATTGGCAGGATGGCAGGCTTTGATGAGAGTTAAATCGGATGACTGGAAACTGCTCCAGTGGAAGGAATAACAGGAATGCTGCTGGAGAACAATGACAGAAACCACTGCTTCAGCGAGGAGCTATTCTGCTGAGATGGACAAATACATGCGTTTACTGTGTTAGATACATGCATATCTTCTATGTTCCAGATCATACAGTGGCTTTACTTCTAAGAAGGGGGAATCCTAATCAGGTCAAAAAACTATGAAAGAATCACACTATCAGTGGTTCTTCAGCTTATCATGGCAAATGTATCAACTGATTTGGGGGCTCATGAAATAATCAGAAAGGAACAGGATGGATTTCACTCCTGTTTGGATTGCATTGGACTGATTGCGACATTATATGAAATTGAAGAGCCTCATGCAGTCATTATAAAGAATGTGGAAGTTAAGGCAGAAAATGGCAATATCTTTGATTTTATCTGCAGTTTAGGGGGAGGCGGTGGCGTAGTGGTAATGTTACTGAACTAGTAATCCAGAGGCCCAGGCTAATGCACTGGGAACATGGGTTTGAATCCCACCACGGCAGCTGGTAGAATTTAAATTCTTTAATAAATCTGGAATTCAAAAAAGCTAGTCTTGGTAATAGTGACCATGAAACCATGTCGATTCTCATAAAAAGCCAACTGGTTCACTAATGTCCTTTAGGGAACTAAATCAGCTGTCCTTGCCTGGTCTGGCCTACGTGTGACTCCAGACCCAAAGCAATGTGGTTGACTCTTAAATGCCCTCTGAAATGGCCATGCAAACCACTCGGTTGTATCAAACCCCCATAAAGTCTACAAAAAGGAATGAAATCAGATGGATCACCAGGCATTGGAGATGGCAACTGCAAACCCAGCCCTGTCAACCCTGCAAAGTCCTCCTTACTAGTTCATGGGGGCTCGTGCCAAAGTTGGGAGAGCTGTCCCACAGACTAGTCAAGCAACAGTCTGATATAGTCATACTCACAGCATCATACCTTACAGACAATGTCCCAGACAACACCATCACCATCCATGGGTATGTCCTGTCCCACCAACAGGACAGACCCATCAGAAATGGTGGCACATTCTTATACTGTCGGGAGGGAGTTTCCCTGGGAGTCCTCAACATCAACTCTGAACCGTGAAGTCTCGTGGCATCAGGTCAAACCTGAGCAAGGAAACTTCCTGCTGATTACCACTTACCTCCTACCCCTACTCAGCTGATGAATCAGTACTCCTCCATGTTGAACAGCACTTGGAGGAAGCACTGAGGGTGGCTAGAGCGCAGAAGGTACTCTGGGTAGGGGACAGTAATGTCCATTACCAAGAGTGGGCTCGGTAGCACCACTACTGACCGAGCTGGCTGAGTCTTAAAGGACATATCTGCTAGACTAGGTCTGCAGCAAGTGGTGAGGGAACCATCAAGAGGGAAAACCTACTTGATCTCATCCTCACCAATCTACCTGTCGCAGATACATCTGTCTATGACAGTGTTGGTAGGAGTCACCACTGCATAGACCTTATGGAGACCAAATCTCGTTTTCACATTGAGGATACCCTCCATTGTGTTGTGTGGCACTACCACCATGCTAAATGGAATAGATTTCGAACAGATCTAGCAACTCAAAACTGGGCATCCATGAGGGGCTGTGGGCCATCAGCAGCAGCAGCATTGTATACAATCACAATCTGGAACCTCATGGCCCGGCATATCCCCCATTCTAAGATTAACATCAAACCATGGGATCAACCCTGGTTCAATGCAGAGTGTAGGTGGGCATGCCTGGAGCAGCACCAGGCATATCTAAAAATGAGGTGAAACTACAACACAGGACTACTTGCATGCCAAACAGCAGAAGCAGCATGTGGTAGACAGAGCTAAGCAATTCCACAACCAACGGATCAGACCTAAGCTCTGCAGTCCTGTCACATCCAGCCGTGAATGGTGGTGGACAATCAAAACAACTAACTGGAGGAGAAGGCTCCACAAATAACCCCATCTTCAATGAAGGGAGAGTCCAGCACATCAGTGCAGAAGACAAGGCTGAAGCATTTGCAACAATCTTCAAATGCCGAGTGGATGATTCATCTGGGCCTCCACCTGAGGTCTCCAGCATCACAAATGCCAGTCTTCAGCTAATTTGATTCACCCTATGTGATATCAAGAAATGGCTGAAGGCGCAGGATACTGCCAAGACTTTGGATCTCAACAACATTCCAGCAATACTACTTAAGACTTGTACTCCTGAACTAGCTGCATCCTTAGCTAAGCTGTTCCAGTACAACTACAACACTGGCATTTACCCGGCAATTCTAGACTTGCACCTTCTAATTAATAAGTGAACTTACTGTTCTTCCTAATTCACATTTATCTGTGTTGAACTTCACTTGCCAATTATTTGCAGACTTTACAAGTTAATTAATACTGTCCTGTAAATTGTTTCAGTCCTCGGTATTGACTATGCCCCCCTTCCCCGTCAATTTGGTGTTATCTGCAAATTTAGAAATTGTGTTTACGATTCCAAAAAAATAAGTCATTAATTGTAAACAGCAGTGGTCACAATACTGATCCTTGTGGAACAGCAGTTCCCACCCTCCACCCCTGTGAATAGCTACTCTTTACTCCCAACCTCTCCTTTCTATTTTGAAGCCCGCCAGCAATCCATCCTGCCACATGTCCTCTGATTGTTTTCATTAGTCTATTATAGGGCACCTTATCGAAGGCCTTTTGCAAATTCAGATAATTCACATCTCCTGCATTACCATTGTCTACTCTCTGTCACCTCCTCAAAAAATTCAATAAAGTTTATCAAGCAAGATTTGCCCTTTTGAAATCCATGCTGATGATTCACTGCTATATTTTTCATTTCTAGATCTTTTATTCTGTCCTTTAGTAGGCAGTCCATTATTTTTTTCTATCACCGATGTTAAGCTATAATTGTTCTATAATTCATTGGACATGTTCTATCTGTCTTAAATATAGGTTAGCTATCCCTCAGCTCCCTGGCACTACATCTTTTTCTAAGGAAACATTAAACTTGTGTCGTAATGACTCTGCTATCTCTTAGTTTCCTAGATTCTTTTAAAATGCATGGATGCAATCCATCCAGACCAGGGGGTTTATTCTCTTTGAGCCTGATCAGTTCATTTAATACATCCCCTATTTTTATTTTAAATGCACTTATCTCAATGCTTATCTCATAATCCAATGTTATGTCCACCTGTTGTATCATCTGAGAAATACTGAAGGGAAATAATGATTTAAATATTTAAAAACATGAGAAATAGGAACAAGAGAAGACCATGTGGCCTGCTCCCTCATTCAAGGTGATCATGACTTTTTTTTTATATTCGTTCATGGGATGTGTGCATTGCTGGCTATACCAGCATTTATTGCCCATCCTTACTTGTCTTTGAGAAGCTGCAGTCCAGTCTGTAGTTGCACCCACAGTGCTGTTAGGGAAGGAGTTCCAGGATTTTGACCCAGTGACAGTGAAGGAACGGTGATGTATTTCCAAGTCAGGATGTGGCTTGAGGGGACATTGTAGGTGGTGGTGTTCCCACGTATCTGCTGCTCTTGTCATAGATGGTATCGGTCGTGGCTTTGTACGATGCTGTCTGAGGAGTCTTGGTGAGCTCCTGCAGTGTATCTTGTAGATGGTACTGTTATGATACAGCAGGTGGTATTTGCAAGCTGACCAAATCCACAAGGGAAACTTAGCCACGCTATCACATAGTTTTGTAATTTGTATTTATTACTGTAAAATTTGTGCACAGAATTCAGAAGTAATGAACCCACTAACACTTTAGAGGTTTTAAAAACTAAATTAAAACATTTATCAACAAAAGAAAGGAATAAAACACATACACAAGATTACAGTTACACCATTATTTAATATTATAACAAATCCCAAAATTCCTAATTAATCTGACTCCCAGGTGCACACCCCCTTTAATGCAACAGTTGAAAATAGATTTTAAATTTAGATAGGCAATCCAGCAAGGTTGCAACAGGCACCCACTCAACAGTGGAATTCCAAAAGCTTTTAACACAACTTTGGTTACTGGAACAGCAAACTTCTGCGAAGTGGCTGGAGGCTGTTTCCCTAATTCTGTTTCACACAGTGTATCTTTTAGACTTACATGGCCACCCCTGATACAACCTTCCATCCTTCTTTAAATATATTTCTTCCCCTTTAATCTGTAAATCCCATTGTTCCCATATGTCTTTGGAATTTACTTTTTCCATAATATAAAAATCTTTCATGTTGTCAATATGGCCTTTTCCTTTTGGGAAAAATAAACGTAATAACTTTGCCCTATTTAGCTTGTTAGTTGTAAACGTCCTACCATCCCTTTGAAAATCAAACAGCTCTGCGCTTATCTTAAAATGCAAATTTCATTCACACCCTAACTGCTGAGACTTTTACCCTAGCTCACTCATTAGCATTTCAAATACCCTTTTTACACCTAACTCTTTCAATAATTTCAACCTTGCAATCTATCCGACTCTAATTCAACTAAATCAGCCACCCACAGTACCACACACACACAAGCCTACCTTACAATATCCCACAATACCATTATGAAAAATATGATAGTTTCGTGACAGTACACACTACTGCCACTGTGCGTTGGCGGTGAAGGGAGTGAATGTTTGTGCATGGAGTGCCAATCAAGCGGGCTGCTTTGACCTGGATGGTGTCGAGCTTCTTGAGTCTTGTTGGAGCTGCAGTCTTCCAGGCAAGTGGAGAGTATCCCATCACACTCCTGACTTGTGCCTTGTAGATAATGGACAGGCTTTGGGGGGGTTAGGAGGTGAGTTACTCACCATAGGATTCCTAGCCTCTGACCTGTTCTTGTAGTCGCAGTATATGCCTAGTCCAGTTCGTTTCTGGTCATTGGTAATACCCAGGATGTTGATAGTGGGGCATTCAGCAATGGTAATGCCACTGAATGTCAAGGGTGATGGTTAGATTCTCTTGTTGGGCATGGTCATTGCCTGGCATTTGTGTGGCATGAATATTACTTGCCTCTTGTCCGCCCAAGTCTGGATATTGCCCAGGTTTTGCTGCATTTGGACATAGACTGCTTCAGTATCTGTGGAGTTGCGAACAGTGCTGAACATTGTGCAATAATCAGCAAACATCCCCACTTCTGACCGTATGATGGAAGGAAGGTCATTAATGTAGCAGCTGAAGATAGTTGAGCCTAGGACACTACCCTGAGTAACTCCTGCAGTAACGTCCTGGATCTGAGATGATTGACTTCCAACAACCACAACCACCTTCCTTTGTGCTAGGTATGACTCCAATCAGCAGAATGTTTTCCCCCGATTCCCATTGACTCTAGTTTAGCTGGGGCTCCTTGATACCATACTCGGTCAAATGCTGCCTTTGTGTCATCTCACCTCTGGAGTTCAGCTCTTTTGTCCATGTTTGAACCAAGGCTGTAATGAGATCTCGAGCTGAGTGACCTTGGCGGAACCCAAACTGAATGCCAGTGAGCAGGTTATTGCTAAACAAGTGCCGCTTGATAGCACTGTTGATGACACCCTTCTATCACTTTACTGATGATCGAGAATAGACTGATGAGGTGGTAATTGGCCTGGTTAGATTTGCCCTGTTTTGTGCATAGGACTTACCTGGGCAATTTTTCACATTGCTGGGTAGATGCCAGTGATCTTTGGCATCAACACCAACTTCCTACCCACTCCACATATTCCTTGATTCTCTGAGAGACAAAAAATCTCTCTGTCTCAGCCTTAAATATATTAAATGATGGCACTTCCACAGCCGTCTGGGATAGAAAATTCCAAAGATTCAAAGCGCTTTGAGTGAAGAAATCTCATCTCATCTCAGTCCTAAATGTTCGGTCCCTTATTCTGAAACTGTGACTGCCTGTTCTAGATTCCCCAGCCAGGGGAAACAACGGGCAATATTTTACAGCCCCATTGCAGCAGGGGTGGGGCAGTAAATGTGGTATGCCGTTCAAAACTCCATTGACTTCGGTGGGAACGGAAGATCCCACCAGCGGGAGGAGTCATAAAATTCCACCCAACATCCCAGTATCAACCCTGTCAAACCCTTTCAGAATCTTGAACGTTTCAATAAGACCACCTCTCATTCCTCCAAACTCCAGAGAATATAGACACAACTTACTCAGCCTGACATCATCGGAGAACTTTCTCATCCCAGGAACCAATCTGGTGAACCTTCACTTTACTGCCTCAAATCTGCCATCTCTATTGTTACCTATAGTTTTATCCTGTCTATCCTTTAATGGCCCTATTTCCATCCCAGTCTTTGTTTTTTATTGATGTGCCTGCAAAATATTTTACTATTTTGGCTTATGTTCTTTGATTATTTAATTTCATAGTTCCTCTTTGCCTTCCTAATTGTTTTTGACCTCTCCTAATTTCTTTGTGTTCTCTCTTATCATACACTCCTCTGCGATCTATGTACTTAATGTATATCTCTTTCCTTACCCTCTGTTGTTCCCTTATGTTTTTATTCTTGCCATGGACTCTTATTAGTGTTTAGTTTGTTCTTTTCTTTTAGCAAAATATATTTTTCTTGCACCCTGTTGAGTACCATTTTAAATGTTTCCTTTTGTTTCTCAACATCAACATTTACACATTTTATTTTCCTAACTTCTATTCTCAGCCCCTCAAATTCAGCTTTTCTCTAATCTATTAACCTGGTTTTCATCATACTTATATTGTTCTCTATTATCATTTTAAAACAATTTATATTATAGTCACTATTGCCAAAATGTTCCCCTACTTTTACTTCACTTATTTGCTCTGGTTCATTCCATATTACCAGATCCAAAAGTGAATATCCCCTTGTTGGGCTTTTTACATTGTCATGATATTGTGATGTATGCATGTGTAATATTAATCTTTAATTTCATCAGCTGGTCAAATATATATATTGAAATTCTTTAAAGGACACTGACTTAAGCTGACTGTCACAGGTCACCTGACTCATCTTGTATTATAAATTGGTCAGTTTCTGGAAATTTCCAATGTGGATTACAATTAGGGCATGGCAAGGTAACCTCGTATGGAATTTCACACCTACTAATGTCAAGAATTATTTCAAAGATGAACTTAAACTGTTACTATTTGCTTTTCTATAAAGCTACCTTTCAGGCAGAAACAGAAAGTTTACCGGGACAATAGCAATATAGATAGCGTTGATATGATCTTCCTAGCTCATTACAGGTTCATCCAGAAGTGATGGCTGGGACATTAAAGAAACTGATCAACGAGACCATAATAGAATAGCCAAGGTCTGTCCAGACATGAGCTAATCAATTACCTTCTGAACTCATTATGGGGAGAACAGTCATGTGACCAGAATAACCATTTTGAAATGTCTTTTATTACAACACTCAGGGCAGTCTAGAAGAAGAAGTCTAATGGAGCAGTAACATCACCTCTCTCTCCTTTGTTCTCAAGTTCAGAGCTCTGTTATGTTCCATTGTGGAATCCATCACGGAGAATGAAACTTCAGGTACAATAGCATCAACTTTTGGAGAAGAAGGATTATGGTTTAAAAGAGACTATCTCTAGACATTGCAGTTTACATTGGCCTCAACCCCACTGGAATTTCAAGACCACCGTAAAAAGACCTGCCTCAGCCACGAACTCCAGCGGACTCATAAACAGTGAAGTCTCTATTTTTTGTTTTTTATCATTGAATTTTAATTTAGCCAAAAATAACGTCCTCTGCCATATAATTTGTAATTTTTGCATGCTTATGTGTGTTGCGAAGTTTGGGGCATGTTTACCTTTTTAAATATCTTTATATCTTTACCTGGGTCAGTTTTTAGCACAATAAAAACTAACCCCTTTTGTGTTTAAATTCAAGAAAGCCTATTGGACTGAGTCCTTTGCAATTAGCATGTGAATTGTTGAGTACAGACACTGAATTAATACCTTCATCCTGATAAATTACAAAAAAAATGCCCTGTAATGATCAATCGTGGAGTGGGAAAGAAAGGTCAAGTCCTGACGTGTTCTCACCAGTTGTCATAACGTATTGGGTTAGAAAGGAGTCCTGGACACATTATAGTAACTTCATTCCCTTATCCCCTATATCGTTCTCGTCTGTCTAATTGATATTGGAGTAGTTGAAATCCCCCATGATTATTGTTCTGTTTTTTAATCAATTTCCTAATTTGTAACTGTAAGACTACTAATATTGCATGCAAATCTTGACCTGAGGATATGTTCAATTATATGATACAGAAAATTGTATGAGGCTTCCGAGATGTTAGTAGGCAGTGAGTGTATGGATTAGTAGTATTTAGGATCTATAATTTAAGTGTCAGCTGTGTCTCAGTCATAACTTACTTCTGAGTCAAAAGGCTGATAACTCCAGTGCAGTATTGTTGGGGGGGGCTACAATGTTGGAGATGCTGTCTTTCGTATGAGGCATTAAAGTGGGTCCCCATCTGCCTTCTCACACAAATCTAAAAGATCCTTTGGCTTTAGTTCAAAAAGCAGGGGAGTTCTCTCCAGTGTCCTAGGTAATATTTATCGCTCATCATCATCACTAAAAATAGATTATCCGGTCATTATCACTGCTGTTTATGGGACCTTGCTGTGTGCAAATTGGCTACTGTAGCACTGCTTCAAAAAGTGGTTCATTGATTCAGTGACACCCTAAGGTCGTGAAAGCCACTATATAAATGCATTTTTTTTAAATGAAAGTCTCTTTTTGCTCCCGATTCCTGGTTTCCCACCTATGCAGTAATTTTGGTATTAAGCATCAGTGATCTGTCCCTGACCTCTTCCAAAATTGTATTTGACTAAAAGCTAAGGGGTGTGCTGAACCAGCTCGGTGTTGAAATTTCAATTTTTTCTTCCTTTGCTTCATGTATGGAGACCGAATGAGAATTAGAATCGAATTAGAAAGGCACAGATTTGCATCCCAGTGCTGTGGCTGGTCAAATTAGTGTTTTAAAGCAGTGTGCAATCACACGGACCTATATAAATCAGCAATTATTTCAGTGAACTATAAACACTTTCATTTGCTCTTCACAGGACATAACATCAAACTTGATTCACTCAGATGTATTATTATCTGATGCTTTCCTGAGACATTTAATCGTATAAATAATAATCACAGCATCTGAATATTGGGACGTATTTACTAACCAGTCAACTCAACTAAAATCAAGATTGAAGATCTAGCACAATAAGCAATACTTCATATTTTCCAGCAGGGAGTGCTAAAACATAATATATTTTCCTCTAACTAGAAACATAGCAAAGTCTAAGGAAAATCAATGAAAATCTGAACTTTGTAAATAAAGGTATTTTTGAAAGTAGTAAAGCGAGAGTGTTTGCAAGCATTCATAGAATATTACAGAAGGAACCCATTCGGCCCATCAACTCTGTGTCAGTTCTTTCAAAGAGCAATCCAGTTAGCTCCACTCCCCTGCTCTTTCTCCATATCCCTGCATTTTTTTCCCCTTTCAAGTATTTATTCAACTCCTTTTTGAAGGCTACTATTGAATCTGTGTCCACCACTCTATCAGTGCACTACACATTCTAACCGTTCATTGTGTAAAAAGAGGTTTTCCTCATGTTGCCTCTGGTTCTTTTGCCAATCATCTTAAATATGTGCCATCTTCAGCCATTGGAAACAGTTTTTTTTATTTATTCTTTTTAAACTGTTCATGATTTTAAACATCTCTAGCAATCTCCTCCTAGCCTTCTGTGCTAATAGAAGAACACCAGTTTCTACAGTCTAAGTTACAGTAATCTCACATTTCTGGAACCAATCTTGTAAATCTCTCCTGTACCCTCTGCAAAGCTTTCACACTCTTCCCAAAGGTTGGTGCCCAGAATTGGACACAATATTGCAGCTGTGGCTGAAGTGGTGTTTAATATAGGCTTAGCATAACTTCTAGGTTTTTGTACTCTATACATTTGTTTGTTGGAACTGCTTGAGGCACAGTGTGTAGTGTCCCTACTCCTGAGACAGAAGCTCTGGGTTTGTGTCCTGCCCCAGGACTTGATAGCCAAGGAAAGTGTGTTCATAACGTGGTAAAATAGATTTATTGTAAACCTGCAAATCCTTCCAACATATGCCAATGGCCCATGCGATGGAAAGAAAGTTGGAGCCTCTATCATCACTATCCAGAACTCCGACTACAACATGCAACTCCATCCACAGCAATTCAGCCTCCCTGAGGGAACTGTAACACAATACCATCCTACCTATTTATAATGCCCAGGATTCCAGATGTTTTATTAACTGCATTGTTAACCTTTCCTGCAACCTCCAAAGATTTGTGCACAAACAGCAGGTCTCTCTTTTCTTCCACTCCCTCAAAAAATTGTACCATTTAGCATGTATTGTCTCTCCTTATTCTGCCTACCAAAAACGTATCACCTCACACTTTTCTGCATTGACTTTCATCTGACATGTGTCCACCCATTCCACCAGCCTGTCCATGCTCTCTTGAACATCTCCCTCACTGTTTACCACACTTTCAAGTTTTGTATCATCTTGAACATTTTGAAACTATTTCCTGTACTCCCAAGTTCAAGTCATTCATGTATATCAAAAACAATAGTGGTCCAAGTATTGAACCTTGCGGAATTCCACTATATACCTCCCTCCAGTCCAAAACAGCCATTCATCACAACTCTCTGTTTTCGATCCCTTTTCTATCCTGAAATCAATTTTGTATCCATACTGCTACTGCCCTTTTCATCCTATGGGCTTTAATTTGCTAGTAAGTTTAATATATGGTATTTCATCAAACACCTTTTGAAAGTCCATCTACACAGTATCAACATAAATATTGAAGCAAAGTTGTTATTCATCAGCAAGACAGATCGGCTGGACATGACATGGAAGATGAGATTAGAAATTATGTGCAGTATTTTCACTGCCAAGGGGAGTTGGGCAGAGAGGCAGGTTAAATCCCTGAAAAGTGGCTTCGGGTCACCGACCCGACATGATCCCACCCACTCCCAGGTTTGACCCGGGCAAGATTGCAGGCAAGCGGGAAAGCTGTCAGGAAAGTCATAATAAAATGTAAATGGGTAATTAACTTTGAATTTGACCCTGCATTCTGGCTTTAACAGCCAGAACATGGGTTTCCCAAGCTCTCTACATCTCGCCAGGGGTGAATGCCCAGTGGGGATTGCTTCTTCAGTGATACTGGCAGGCTGCAAAGCTGCCAAATAGTGAAAGTGAAGAGCTGAAGGCATGCATAGATTAAAGGCTGACACTCACAGCACTTCATCTGAGAGTGTGCTCTTACTGCTTTATTTCCAACTTCTTGGAAGTCAGTTCACTTGTCTTGCACTTCAGTCACCTTGATCTGTAGCTCCTTGCTGTTCAGCTGTCATGGCATTTGAGCATCTTATGCAGCTTGCAACTCTGATGAAGATCATGGGAAGCAGCAACACCATCAGCGGCAGCAGGACCAACACCATCAGCAGCAGCACAACTGCCTTCTTCTCAGCTGCATGCCACTCCATAAGACGGAGGGGATGGACACAGAGATTCAGCTGGAAGGTGACGAGACCCCAACATAAGGTCTACAGGTAGAGGGTAGGCTCCTTCAACATGTGTGAGAATCAGCACTTCAGGCTTTCGTGCCAGGTCATTGCTGACATCTGCAAACTCTTGGACCACCTTACCAGTGGACCAAGAGAGTATGCATTGCCAGTGGCTGTCAAGGTGCCTGTCACTGGACAGCCTTCAGCCACTCTACTTACTTTCCAGTCCTCTGCCTCTCCCTGGATTCCTTGCGAGGAAAGAAAGCAGAATTGTGAGTGTGAGAAGTGAATTTTGTGGAGAGGAGGACAGGACATTTTTGGAGGGTGGTTGTGAAGCATGGGTATGAGATGAGGGTGAATGTAAGTGTTGGCTATTCAGATAGGGATGTGAAGAAGTACCTGGAGAGACCAATGAGTGCAGCTGCAATTGGCAATGGTCTGAGTTGTGTTGTGCTGGAGAATGCTGGGAAAGTCAGAGTGTGGGGCTTGGCATCTGAAGGTGTTATGACACTTGCCTTTCCTGCCTCCCTGAGGTGACCAGTAATGAAGGAGTAGCAGAAAGTATAAAAATTATCAGCCAAAAATCAGCCTTCAAACAGCAGCTATTGATAAAGCAACAAGCAAGGAAGAGAAACGGAACTGATGAGATAATTCAAAATATTTCTTGAAAACTATTTTGACTGCCATCATTTTTGTCTCTAACCACAGCAGTTAATACTAGGAATAAAGGGCCTGAAATTCCTGGAGATCTACTTTCAATCAGAAGAGCAACAAAGCAGGTCTTCTGGCTGTCAAATTAACTCAATTCCTGACTCCATTGTAAACCCCAGTGTCAACTAACTTGTATATTGTTCTGTCAAACCACATAAGTTTCACCTGCAATTGGAGAATTTCGATGGAGGGGTTGGTTGGATAAGAGGTGATAAACTTCTGAGAGGAGAGGCCTGATGCTACTAGAGGATTTGAAAGTTGACATTAACTTAAAGACATCACAGCTGCATGACTGTTGGCATGAAACAGTGACTAGGGCAGAGGTAGTTGGAGGACAGCACACCACAGATGCCAACACTGGGGTACTACTAATAGAGATGAACCAGAGGAGAGATGCACTAATTGTGGTGGGCATTAGGAAAGTAGATCACTCTCTGACTCATGCCAAGTGGAAGGAGGTGGCAATGGCTGAAAGTATCCTGGAAAGGGCAACCCTGTGATACAAAAAGTTTAATGAGCTAACAAGACAGAAAAGGCAAGAGACAAACTCCACAAATGCCCAATACTATCATACCTCAGATGCTACTCCTCTCCCATCCCATGTTCAGCTGCTGATTGACAAGAATACACGGTGTAACTTTGGTCTATGGTCCTATCCTTTTCCTACATTACCTGCAAATAAATCTTCCCTCACAATTTGCCACACATGCTGACCATTCCAAGCCTCATTGCCAATTCCTTGCTTCCTTCCAGTTTGTCAAGAAGATAATTCTCACAATGTTATTGGAATTTATTGTAAAGTAGTGGTGGGGGCGGGGGGGTCTGTGTGTTTGTGTTTGTGTGTGTGTGTGACTTAATTGGATTAAACGCAGCTGGTCTGAAGGCTCTGATGTAAACATGGTAAACATGGGAGAAGTTAAGAATGTAAGGTGTAAAAGGACATTTGTATTTTTAAATGAACCAGACGAGATTATTTTCAAAGGAGAGGTGAAATATGTCACCTAGCCAGGTGAAGTTTAGAAACAGTGTGTTTATTTTTTCCAAAGATTACTGGTAAAACTTAGTGCTATGAGAGATTTTTATTATCAGGAAGGTAAAGTCCAAAGGCATAGTGAAACAATGGGTATTTGCATTCAAAGGGGAAAATATTTGTAAAGGAGCGAAGGCTATGCATAAGGGTAGGCAGTTTAAGATTCAACAAGTATGAAACACCTTCAGCCTGTATGTGCCAAACTGCTGCCTTCAGGGACTCAAGTTAAGAGAACTCACTTTGAATTTGACTGTTCAAGGTATCATTTACTTTGCCTGGGTCTTTTAAAATCTGTGTGTCTTGCTGTTGCCTTAATGAAGGTGTAACTGGGAATCAGATTAACTAGGGGATTTAAAAGTTATTGCAGCAGTAATTTGTAGACATATGTATGTGCTTACAACCTTTCCTTCTATTAATTAATTAATTTTATAAAACCCTCTTAAGACTCAATGGTCTTATTATTACTGAATTCAAAGCCCGCATCTCGAAACATACAAATTGAAAATTAGTTGTGACAGTTGTTTCAAGTTTCCCTCTGGGATTTGAACAGCTCAGCATTTACCATCCGCTGTGTCATAACACTGTTGCTGCATTGATGTTCTTCTAATCTTCGATGCTAGCCACCATGTGTTGACTGGGCTTGTGTGCCGATCACAAGCATTTCAAATTGTCTGTTTTACCTTGCAGAGAAGGTAACTTGTAACTCATAATGTGAGAAAGAGGCAGGCAGGAGGAGAAGACCCCATTCCATCCTAAAATTCAAACATCACCTCACATGGGGAAGCGACATTGTTGAAAAGAACTGACGTACTGAATTCTCATAGAACAAAAGCTTTTTAGCAGCTGCCATAAAAGTATCCACATTTCCAACTACCATTCACATTTAGGATGCAGCACTGGTGGTCATAACATAAACACATACAGAGAATGTAATCCTTTTCTGTTGATTTAATTCTCAGATTCAGAAGTGGCATTCCACCAATAGCCCTAAACTTTAGTAAGCCAGCCACACTTTGAAAAAATAACATCCTTCACAGGTGTCTTATTAAAATTGGCAAACTGAACTGCCCAGATAAGACCAGGGGTATAGTGCCAAATTTTGAGATGCAGGAGCTCTAAGAAAATGTGTTGGCCATATCATTTCTAAATCTACCATTACACTGTTATCCTTTGTATTAATCATTTGAATCACCAAACATCAGTATAACTGTGCTTTTTAAGTGTAAAACATTAGTGCCGGTAGGCATTTTATTTCGAACCATGTGGTATTTTCAATCATTAGTCCTTAGCATAGCTCGAATTCAATTGTGCAACAGTTTAATTGTTTAATTCAAGCCTATTAAAAACATGAATTAAAGAAAGTTTTACATACTTCTGACTGGGGGATGATATATAAAAGGGGCCACTGCTTTTCTTGATTTATATTAATAATCTAGACTTGGGTGTACAGGGCACAATTTCAAAAGTTAAAGACTTTAATACTTGGAAGTATTGTGAACTGTGAGGAGGATAGTAATAGATTTCAAGAGGATATAGACAGGCTGGTGGAATGGGCAGGCATGTGGCAGATGAAATTTAATGTAGAGAAGTGTGAAGCGATGCATTTTGGTCAGAAGAATGAGGAGAGGTGACATAAAATAAAGGGTACAATTCTAAAGGAATTGCAGGAGCAGAGGAACCTGGGTGTATATGTACATAAATCATTGAAGATGCAGGGCAAATTGGGAAACCAATTAATAAATTATACTGAATCCTGGGTTTTATAAATTGGGGCAGAGTACAAAAGCAGATAAGTTATGAACCTTCTTAAAACACTTGTTCAGCCTCAATGGGAAGGGTGCAGAAAAGATTTACGAGGATGGTTCTGAAGATGAGACATTTCAATTCTGTGGATAGATTTGCGAATCTGGGGCTGTTCTCCTTGGAGAAAAGAAGGTTGAGAGGAGATTTGTTAGATGGGTTCAAAATCATTAGGGGTCTATGATTCTAGAATAAATACATTCAAGAAACTTGATGAACATATGAAGAAAGAAGCTGAAGGTTACCCTGATACTGTGACCAAGAAGGGCAGGAGGTGACTTGTGTGGAACATAAACACCAACATAGATGAGGTGGGCCAAATGGCCTGTTTCTGTGCTATAAATTCCCAAGTAAAGCTGCCAGCAAGGTATATAAACACTATATTGCATTTCACATCCTCAGGCCATCACAGCCAAGAAATTAATATTCAGTAGGCAAACGCAGCAGGGTGTTTGGGGATATTGATGCTGTTTTAGATCCTGGGAACATTGAGCTTCAAAGACCCTGAAATGTCTGTTTATGAGAAGGCTATGTGCAGGGAGTTGTATTTTTTTACAGTCAGGGAGCTGTACAGTAGGGTTACTGCTGTTGCTGCTGCTGCACTTTGACTCAGGGACATTGAGCAGAGCGTGAGGCATGGGACCCTTGGCCCAGCCTTCTCTCCGCCACCTCTTAACCTCCCCATGCTCCGGATTCACAGCCACACCAGGGCCTCCAGCCAACTATTACCATCCGACTTGAACTCTAATTCCAGTAAGTTGTGGCCAAATTTGCCCTTGTGCCCCACATAATAACGCAGGTAAAATACATTCGACATGGTCTCCGCGCTGGCTGCCTCTGCGTCACAAGTCATGCAGCCCCTTGCGGTTGCGAGAGGGGTTCCCTCCAGTTCTGAATGTTGCCATCAATAATCTAATCCGCCTGCATGTGTTACTCCTGGAATCCAAAATCCAGTCAGACAGTCAATCGAGCGGATTCCATTGAGAATCCCCCCAACCTCTCCAGCACCCCCACTACCCTCCCCCACAACACCACCCGACCCGCCCCTACCCCCTCTCCACCCCCAGCGCCACACCCCCTCTCTAACCATATTCTCCCAATCTTTGGTCTCAAATTTGTCAATGCGAAACCTCCAATCTATTTCCTACATTTACAACAACAGTAACTATATTCTAAAAGAACTTAATTGGCTGTCGAGTACTTTGGGACATATTGAGATTGTGAATGGCACTAATAGAAATGCACTTTTTTTTTATGTAGAGGCAACCTCTGGCATGGCCATAAAACCCGAGGGAGGGAGAGACACGGGGCTGTCCAGCCCCAGTCAGACTCGGTCACAGTGCTCTCACTCGTGAAATGTTTGAAAACATGGAGATCAGTTCAATCTAACACAACAGTCAGGTTTTAACATTTCTTACCATGATTCTGCTGAGGGCGATGGAGAAGAAACTCTGAAAGGAGAAAGGGACAAGTTTACCAAATGGCAACAGAGGGAGTGGGTGAGGAAGAGCTTGCCCCAGAAAAGCAGCAAAAGCTGGACCAACAGGTTTCCCAGTGAGTGATCTGGATAAACCCCAAGCTCTGTCTGCACCCCCTCTCCCAGACCCTGGTTGGAGGTGCTGGAGCGGCACTCCGGTGGGCTCTAGCAGAACCACACCCTTGTATAAGACATTAGTGATTTGATATTTACCCAATATACACTGTTAACTAATGAATATTGCAGAAGTCCCAATAAACATTCCAGAAGAAATCAGTTGCAAAGAAGTTAAGAGACTTGTTACTCTTTTGGTCACAATCAGAGATGGTTCACAGATCCTGTTAAAGAAAGAAGCAGAACTCCTCCACAGTTTCTGTTGAATTATGGCCATGTCATCCACATATCCTGGCTGAGCTACTGGAAAGAAAGAAAGCTTTGCACAACCTTCCATGACTTCACAACATTCTAAAGCACCTTACAACCAATGAAATACTTTGAAATGGTGAGTCTGTTGTAATGTAGAAAGGAGTGTATGAGTCAATAGGTTTTGTATTTAGGATGCTTTCAAGAGGAACTCATTCTTGATGATGTTACTGGCTTCTCAGAGTGCCTCCTCCTCATCCTTTTCTAACTCCAGCTAATGCAACATGTATTCTGGGGTTCCCAGAGGGAATATCATGTTACAGCTTCTCAGCCCACTTACTGAAAGATGCAGGCAAAGTGAAGGTCAAGGCTTCCGGCTGTTCAGCAAGAAAAAAATCCAAATTGCCTTTTTTAAAAATTGGTTCCTGTGAGGTGGGCATTGCTTGAAACACCTGCATTTATTCCTTAATGGCCCTTGTGAAGGTGGTGGTGAGCCATCTTCTTGAACCACTGAAGTCCATGTGGTGTAAGTACGACCAAAGTGATGTTAGGGAGGGAGTTTCAGCATTTTGACCCAGTGACAGTGAAGGAACGACAATATAATTGCAAGTCAGCATGATGTGTGACTTGGAGGGGATCTTGCAGATGGCCATGTTCCCATGTGCCTGCTGCCCTTGTTTTCTTAGAGGTCACATGTTTGGAAGGTGCTGTCGAAGGGGCCTTGATGAGTTGCTGCACTTCAGCTTGTGGATGGTACCCGCTGCTGCTAATTCACACCAAGGAATGAATGTTTAAGGTTGTTGATGAGGTGGCAATCAGTCTGCTTCCTGCTGGATCGTGTCGAAGTTCTTGAGCGTTGTTAGAACTGCACTCATCCAGGTAAGTGGGGAGTATTCCATCACATTCCTGACTTGTGCCTTGTAGATGGCAGACAGGCTTTTGGGAGTCAGGAGATGAGTTAATCACCATAGAATTCCCATCAGTGTTGTAGCCACAGTGTTTATATGACTGGTCCAGTTGTTAGGAAGTAGAGATAGTTTAAGTAAGTTATATGTGTATTTGGGTGTGTTAAGAGTGTATCTTTAAGTTTAATTGGTGTGTTAAGAAAGGGTGAATTTGAGTTTTAATTTCATTTTAAAAGATGCATGTAATTTAATGAGACTTTATGACTCTTGATGGGGAGTTAAAACAAACAAGATAGAGAAAAACTGTGCTGCTGCCCAGCAACAGGGGCCCAGAGAGGGAGGCCCCACACACACACACACACACACACACACACACAGAGAAACCGAAAGCAGTTTGAGTTCAGTTTGGTCAGTGTGCTTTAAACTTGAAAGGAGTTGCCAGCAGAAGCATAGAAGAGGGACAAATAGCAAGTCCCAAACTAAAGTTGAAACCAGCTGCCAGGAGAAGCTGGACAGGAGAGAGCTGCAGGAAACAGGTTTGCCCGAAGAACAGAAAAAGAGGGCTCCCAAGAATAACTTCTTGTCAAAGGAAATGAACAGCAATCTGGAAAAGGTCCTGTTAAATGAAGTTAAAAATGAGGAGCAGAGAAATGGCTCCAAGCTTAAAGGGAGAAGCTGCAGGATGCGGATTTAAAGCAATATATGCTTATGAGAAGCCGGGAGATCCCAGGATACAGCTGAAGGTCTGTAACTAATTACCATGGGCATGTGAAACAGTGGTGTTCTGTTGGCACAGCTGAGCATTTGAGAGAGAGTGTATAGAAGGAACTTTGAATGCATGTGGCGATCCAGGGGAGAGGGATATCGGAAGGAAAGTTCAAAACCCTGGAGGTGGACCCTTGTGGAAGGTGTCTGAGAGAAAGCATCATTTGGGAGAAGTTTCCAAACAGGTCCTTCGAGAGTGGAGATTGGAAACCCACATGTGAAAGATGGAGTTCAGTGGGACTGGTTGGCTCACGGTGTGACAAGCGTCTTGTGGGGGGTGGGGTGCGGTTGATGAGAGATCCAAAGCATCCATTCAAGGTGGCATCTTTCATTTGGTTTCGGAGTGTGGTGTGCCTGACCACAGGTCATCTATTGGTTTACATGGACTATGAACTTACTGTGAACATTAGAGTATAAGATAGCTTTTGTAACTGGTGTTATCTTTATGAATCTGTATATATCTGTAAAGGTATAGTTGTGGGTGAAGGAGTATTGTAATACAGTTCATCTTTTGGTTGCTTAATAAATGTTTTATTCTTTTATTAAAAGTTCATCAGCTGACTCCTATGACTCTGTTCAGCAGCCACTCCCCACATATCTAAGCAAACAATAAAAGTTAGGAGCTATCAAGCCGGGTTCCACCCTGGGATCTAGTAACATCAGCTGGGATCATAACACATTTTAGTTTTTGATCAATGGTATCCGCTACCAGAATGTTGATGATGGAGGATTCAGTGATGGTCAAATGTCAAGGGTAAATGTTTTGTTGGAGATAGTCATTGTCTGGTACTTCTGTGATGCAAATGTTACTTGTCACTTATCAACCCAATCTGAATTTTGTCCAGATCTTGCTGCATTTGGGCATGCACTACTTCATTATCTGAGGAGTTATGAATAGGACTGGACACTGTAGAATCATCAGTGGATGTCCCTCATCTGACCTTATGATGGAGGGAAGGAAATTGATGAAGCAGCTTTAGATGTTTGGACCTAGGTCACTACCCTGAGGAACTTCTGCAGTGATGTCCTCGGGCTGAGATGATTGCCCTCAAATAACCACAAACATCTTCTTCTTTGTTGGGTATGATTCCAACCAGTGTAGGATATTCCAACTGATGTCCGTTGCTGCAGCAATTCCTGAGAAATTTATTAAAACTCAAGTAATGCCCCTTTAAAAAGGCGCTTCTGTCTTGATCACTTGGGCCTAACAAACACACCTACTGTATAGAAATGTACCCTGTGAGGGCTTAGAGAAAGGTGGAAATACTGAAATGCATGATGGATAATGACACTACCTCTTTATATGTCTGTTGGGAAGAGGTGGATCCTTAATTGTGAAAACAAGGCAGACACCTATTGGATCCAGGTTCGTTCCCAAATTATGATATTTTCCGCTCCCAGTGCATTGCCAGTGTGCCCACCAGGCCCTGGAATTTCAAGCCCAAGGTTTTATCGCATAATGAAGTATCACATAATTCACAAGATCATTAAATGTGCTTATAGGGGCCAATATTACAAGATCCTGTACCCAGCAGGGAGCTGTGATCACTTCCCAGATTTACTGAATGTGCTGGTAGCAGTGTAGACGTGTGAAATTACCCCAATAGGTTGTCTCTATTGCCTTTTGCATCAGAAGCCTGAAGCTTGACTTTTGTTGAGTTTTCTAGGGCTGTTGTGTGATGGTGCTAAACAAAGTATCAGATTCCCAGAATTAATGAGCAATGTTGTGTGTGTCATTGTGATAGAATGTGCTTCGTGGTGGGGATATCATTGGACTCCTGCCAACATAATCCCTGTATGGCCTCACTGTATTGACCTTGGTTAGCCTTTTTAAAAAATATTATGGATAGTGTCCTAGTGTTTGGGAGGGTGGGGGTTGCAGAAGGTGAGGAGGAGAATATGGGATTGCTGCAACACTTGAGTATCTGCAAGAGTTTAAAGGGTCCAGGCAGTCATTTTTTTTGTCAGGAATAAATCATATGTTTCAGGCATCATCTAGCGCCTCATGTCTCTCCATCATTGCATCTCATCCTCACAAGCATCAACACAGAGCTAGCCAGGCTGACAGTAGATCAGAAGGAGTGAGCAGAAGGAGCTTGGAGTAGTAGATGAGGAGGAACTTATTGTTCTCTGAAAGGCTGGAGATGCTTGCCCTTGATTTAGTATCCTCAGGGACCAAATCTCAGGAGTAAAGTAGTTAAAAAGACCGTTTCAGAGTATCAAACTATTTTCAGAAGATGGTGACATAGTTGGAGCAATCCACCTGCAACACCACAGTGGATGGATGCACATCTATACATTCAACAGTGGGGTACATGGCAGCTCCAGCCCCATTTCCTTATGACCTGAGGACAGTCATTGTTCCTGGCTTGAAAACTGTAATTACTGACACCAGAATAGAGTTGGCTATCTTTCAGAAGAGCTCCTATTATCTGATTGGCACCATTTGGTCTGCCTTCCTGCTCATCCAGTACAGAAGCTCAGTATTAGTGTGTACACTCATGAAGTGTGTACATTCATGAAGTTGCTGTTTTTTAGGGAGGTCCCACATGCATGCCCTCCTACTAACACCCATAGATACCTGCGCGCTGGAGAGAATGTAGCCCTCAGCAGGTTGACATTGCAGAAATACAGGACATCCAGCAAGTCCCTCTGTGACCTTTGCTACCTTGATAGAAGGATTACCTCAGTTCACCAAGTCTGTTGCTGGAAAACACCGCTGAACCTGCTGCCACTGACAAAGCAGCAAGGAGAAGTGGGAGGTTACAGTGCATCAGTCTATCCATCGAATAAAAAGAAACAAAATGTGTTTCAATAGTTTTTTGTCGGCTGACATGATGTGTAGGGAATGATTTGGGATAAGTAGGATAACATATGAAAGAACGATTAGCAGAATATTTTCCATATGGTTTTTAAAGAGGAGAATCACATGCCAACATTTGAATGAGGTTATGTAGTTCACAAGAGGGGAATTTATAATGGCAGATATTTCCCCTATGCTCTCCTCCCTGGTTTTGTTCCCTCTCCCCATTCTCTGGTCTCTGTTAACCCCTCCCCTATACTCTGTTCCTTGGCTCTCACCACCAACAACCCACCTGTTTATCATGCTCTCTTCTCGCCCTGCCCCCATGCATCTTCCCTCCCATGTTCTGCCCCCTGGCTCTCACCACTGACCAACTACCCCCTCACCCCACCCCGGCATGCTCTGATCCTCGGCTATCCATCCCTTCACGTACTCTACTCTGTGGCTGTCCTTCTTGCCGTACTCTTTCCTGTTTCTAAATGCATCTTCCCTCTCATGCCCATACATGACCGCAACCATCTTGAAGGACAAGGGCAGCATATACATAGGAACACCACCGCCTGGAAGTTCCCCTCCAAGTCATTCACCATCCTAACTTGGAAATATATCACTGTTCCATCAGTGTCGCTGAGTCAAAATCCTGGAATTCCTTCCCTAACAGCACTGTGGGTGTACCTACACTACAGGGACCGCAGATGTTCAAGAGGGCAGCTCACCACCACCTACTCAAGGGCGATTAGTGATGAGCAATAAATGCTGACCTAACCAGCAAAGCTCACATCCTGTAAATGAATAAAAAAATAACTGTTCCCCAGCTCTCCCCACTTCATATTCTGCTTCTTGGATCTCCTCGCCCACAAGTTCCCCTCTGCTGCCCCATTATGTTCCCGGCCCCCTGCTGTGCTTCACGTCCAACCACCCACTACTTCACAGTGCCGAAGAATATGAAAGACTTTGTGTTAAACTGGGAAGTTAATGAGACATCATTGTTTGTTTCTCTGAAACAGCTTTGTATCTTAACCAACCCTGATATCCCAATTATTTCTCTTTTTGCAGATCAATTCTACACGCACTTCCACGTGAGCAGGTTGATTTAAAGCAACTTGTGTGATTAAATTACAATGCACGTTTCAAGCTGCTTCAAGTTGGTAACTCACTTTTACAGTTGCTTAAATAGCAGGCACTGTGTTTCTGCAAATCACACATACACTTATCCTGATCATAGCCCCAGCGCTTCCACTTCACGCCTCTGCCAACATGCAGATTCTTTAATTGGTGTTGACACACGATTATTTAAAACTAAAGTTTTCATTGAGAATTGGCGTATTTGAAGAACACATTTTTCATCGCATGACCAAATCAAAGGCAAGTAACCAAACTGTGCAGGGAAAGTTCTGAATAGAAAACAATGAACCCATTTCCACTCAGAATCTGTGTTTAGAATGATTGACTGCACATTTAGATTATGTAACACACTATGAATGGAGGGAATTGAGAGTGAATTCAAATTAAAACCACATGATTTGTTCTGTTGGATTCAATTCAATTTGGGTCTGGAATAAATTAACATCAAGTTTCTGATTTTGTTTTTTTTTTATTTTTGCGATTGTCCTCCGAAAGTTTACGTATCTGGGTAAAACAGAGTTCACATAAGACCCAGAGCATTCGCATTATACAGATATTTACTTGTGTAAGTGAATGATGATAAATACTGCATTACACAATACTAACATCTAAATAGTATCGGATAATTAGGTATTTGGAAACAATAGAGTTTCACAGATAGGCAGGATTTTCATGATGGTTGGCTGCATACCAAATGGAGAGGCAGCATCAGGGCAAATTGGCCACTTAAGCATTGATGCCATAGAGATGGTTAGTGTTTGCTTTGTCATTTGCATGGATAGTGAAGAAATAATTGTTGCTTTTCTCACACATTTTCATTTCCAGGCACAAACAGTATGCTACATCTTGAGGCTGGCATACATCCCACAGATGTTTCGGCTGCATCTTTATAGTGAGAGCATTAGGTTACATAACTACGTAGGAAATAGGAGCAAGTTTATGCCATAAGGCCCCTGGAACCTGCACCACCATTTAATAAGATCATGGCTGGTTCCTACCCACTCCCTTTCTGGATTCCCTGGGTGTCCAAAAATCTATCAATCTCACCCTTGAATATACTCAACAATTGAACATCCACATCCTCTGGAGTGGAGAATTCCAAAGATTCATAACCCCCTGACTAAAGACATATTTCCTCAACTCAGTCCAAAATGGCTGTCCCCACATCATGAGACTGTAAGCATCTATCCTGTCAAGCCATCTCAGAATTTTATACATTTCAATGAGATTTCCTCTCATTCTTCTCAATTCCAGAGATCATTAGGTCCATTCTACTAAATCTCTCCTCATAGGGCAACTATCTCATACCAAGAATCAATCTCTTAACCTTTGTTACACACCCTCTAAGTCATGTATACACTTCATTACGTACAGAGATTATAATTATACACAGTACACCGGGGGTGGTCTTGCCAAAGCCCAATATATTTGCAGCAAGGCTTCCTTGCTCCTAACCCTTGCTCAACATACCTTTTGCCTTCCTAATTGCCTGCTCCTGCATATTAACTTCTGTGTTTCTTGTACAAGGACACCCAAGATCCTCTGAAAACAAACGTTTAATAGGTTTTCACCGTTAAAAATATTTTCTTTTTCTATTCTTCTCGCAAAAGTTAATAACCTCACATTTTTCCATGTTTTGTTTCATCTGTCAACTTCTTGCCCAGTTACTTAATCTGTCTCTAGACCTTTTCAAACCCTTTGCGTCTTCACAACAGCTTACTGTCCCACCTAACATCAGTAAGCTTGTATACATTACACTCAGTCTAAGTTGTTTTTTTTTATTCTTTCATGGAACCTGGGCATTGCTGGATAGGCAAGCATTTGTTGCCCATCCCTAATTGCCCTTGAACTGAGTGGTTTGCTCAGCCATTTCAGAGGGCAGTTAAGAGTCAGCCACATTGCTGGGGGTCTGGAGTCACATGTAGACCAGACTGGGTAAGGATGGCAGATTTCCTTCCCTGAAGGACATTAGTGAACCAGATGGGTTTTTACAACTATGGATGATAGTTTCATGGTCACCATCACTGAGATTAGCATTTAATTCCAGATTTTATTTATTGAATTTAAATTCCACCAGCTTCCATAGTAAGATTTGAACCTGTGTCCCCAGAGAATTCGCCTGGGCCTTTGGATTATTAGGCAGTGACATTACTACTACGTCACCACCTCCCCCAAACATAGATTTTTTAAAAATTCTTTCACGGGACATGGGCGTTGCTAGCTAGGCCAGCATTATTATTGCCCATTTCTAATTGCCTTTGAAAAGGTGCTGGTGAGCTGCCTTCTTGAACTATGCAGTCCCTGTGGTGTAGGTACATCCACAGTGCAGTTAGGGAAGGAGTTCCAGGATGTTGACCCAACGACAGTGAAGGAACAGCAATACGGTTTCAAGTCAGGATGGTCTGTGGCTTGGAGGGGAACTTGCAGGTGGTGGTGTTCCCATGCATCTGCTACCATTGTCCTTCGACGTGGTAGAGGTCACAGGTTTAGAAGGTGCTGCTGAAGGAGCCTTAATTGCTGCAGTGCATCTTGTAGATGGTACACACTGCTGTCACTGTGCGTCGGTGGTAGAGGGAGTGGATGTTTGTGGATGCGGTGCCATTCAAATGGGCTGCTTTGTCCTGGATGTTGTCAAGCTTCTTGAATGTTGTTGGAGCTACACTCATCCAGGCAAGTGGAGAGTATTCCATCACACCCCTGACATGTGCCTTATAGATGGTGGAAAGGTTTTGGGGTGTCAGGAGGTGAGTTACTTACTGCAGGATTTCTAGCCTCTGACCTGCTCTTGTAGCCATAGTATGTATATGGCTGATCCAGTTGAGTTTCTGGTCAATGATAACCCCCAGGATGTTGATAAAAGGGGATTCAGCGATGGTAATGCCATTGAGTGTCAAGAAGAGATGGTTGGATCCTCTCTTGTTGGAGATGCTCATTGCCTGGCACTTGTGTGATGTGAATGTTACTTACCACTGATTAGCCCAAGCCTGAATGTTGTCCAGATCTTGCCGCATATGGGCACAGACTGCTTCAGTTGTAAATAGCTGAGGTCTACCACTGATTGCTTGTGAGATCCTATTAGTAACAGCCTGTCAACCTGAAAATGCCCCATGTATTCCTATTCTCTGTTTTCTATGTTTTAATCAATCCTCTATCCATACTAATATATTACCCATAACCCCTTATCTTATGCAACAGCCTTTCATAAGACACCTTATCGAATGCCTTTTTAAAATCCAAATACATTACGTCCAAGTTTTTCTTTATATCCTGCCAGTTGCATCCTCAAAAAACTCTTAACAGATTTCTCAAACAAGATTTTCCTTTCATAAAACCATGTTGACTCTGCTTAATCATATAATTTTCTACATGCCCTGTTACCACTTCACAATGGATTCCAGCATTTTCCTGATTTTTTTTTGTCTGGCTAACTTACCTGTAATTCCCCGTTTTCTCTCCCTCCTTTCTTGAATATTGGTGTAACATATGCTGTTTGACAATCCACTGGGTCCATCCCAGAATCTAGGGAATTTTGGAAGATCGCGAACAGTGCATCCACTATCTCTGCAGCCATTTCACTTAGAACCTGAGGATGTAGGTCTTTTGTTCCAGGAAATTTGTCAGCTTTTGGTCTCATTAATTTATCCAGTGTTTTTTCTTCACTAATATTAATTACTTTAAGTCCTTCACTGTCATTAGACCCTTCATTCCCTGCGACTTAGGAACATACAAAATAGGAGCAGAAGTAGACCATTTGGCACCTTGAGCCTACTCCTCCATTCAATAAGATCATGGCTGATCTATTCATGTTTTGAGATCCACATTCCCATCTATCCATGATAACCTTTGATTCCCTTGCCAAACATGAATCTATCTACCCCTGCCTTAAAAATATTCAGTGACCCCCACCTCCAACGCCTTCTGAGGCAGAGAGTTCCAAAGTTGCACAACCCCTGAGAGAAAAGATTTCTCCTCATCTCTGTCTTATAAAGGTGACCCCTAATTTTAAAACAGTACCCCCTAGTTCTGGACTCACCTGCAAGAGGAAACATCCTTTCCACATCCACCTTGTCAAGACCATTCAGGATCTTATATACTTCAATCTAGTCACCTCTCATTCCTCTAAACTCCAGTGGAAACAAGCCCAGCCTGTCCAACCTATCCTCATAAGACAACCCATTCATTCCAGGTATCAATCTAGCCTGAACTGCTCCTCTGAACTGCCTCCAATGCATTTACATCCTTCCTTAAATAACGAGACCAAAACTGCAGACAGTATTCGAGATGTGGTCTCACCAGTCCTCTGTGTAACTGAAGCATAAAATCCTTACTTTTATATTCGATTCCTCTCATAATAAAGGATACCATTCCATTAGCCTTCTTTATTACATGCTGTATCTGCATACTAACTTTCTGTGACCCATGCACGAGAACATCTAGATCCCTTTGCACCTCGGAATTCTGCAGTCACTCTCCGCTTAAGTAATGCACTGCTTTTTTTATTATTCCTGCCAAAGTGAACAATGTCACATTTTCCCACATTATACTCCATCTGCCAGATTTTTGGCCACTCACCCAACTTATCTATATCCGTCTGCAAACTCTTTATTTCTTCTTTACAACATACTCTCCTATCTATCTTTGTGTCGTCTTCAAATTTAACTACCATGCCTTCGCTCTACTCATCTAAGTCATTAATGTAAATTGTAAAAAGTTGAGGCCCCAGTACAGGCCCCTGCAGGACTCCACTCATCACATCCTGACAATTAGACAAAGACCCATTTATGCATAGTGTTTTCTGCCAGCCAGCCAATCTTCTTTCCTGGCTAATATGTTGCCCCCTACACTATGAGCTCACAATAACCTTTGATGTGGCACATTATCAAATGCTTTCTGGAAATCCAAGTACAGTACATCTATAGGCTCCCCTTTATCCACAGTGCATGTTACTCCTTCAAAGGACTCTAATAAATCAGTTAAATGTGGCTTCCCTTTCATAAAACCATGCTGACTCTTCCCGATTATCTTGAGGTTTTCTAAGTGCCCAGCTATAACCTCTTTAATGATTGAGTGTAACACCTTCCCACAACAGACAGAAGCTAACTCGCCTATAGTTTCCTGTTTTCTACCTCCCTCCCTTCTTGAATAAAGGGGTTATATTGGCTACTTTCCAGTCTGATGAAACCTTTCCAGAATCTTGGGAATTTTGGAAAATTAACACCAACATATCTACTACTCATTAGCCGCCTCTTCTAGGACCCTAGGATGAAGTCCATCTGAACCCAGAGAGTTATCAGCCCCCAGCTTCATCAGTTGGCTCAGTACCACTTCCCTAGTGATTGTAATTTTACCAAGTTCCTCTCTCCCCTCCACCTCCTGATTTACAGCTATTACTGTAGTGTTTTTTGTATTCTCTATCGTGAAGACAGAAGCAAAATGTTTGGTCATTTCATCCGCCATCTCCTTATTATCTACAATTAACTCCTCATTGTCACTCTTCAGAGAACCAACACTCACTTTACCAACTATTTTCCTGTTTAAAGACCTGTAGAAATGCTTGCTGTCCATTTAAAAATTTCTAGCTAGTTTCCCCTTATACTTTAGTTTCTTTCTCCTGATTAACCTTTCAGTCATTCTCTGCCTTTCTTTATATTCTGACCACAATCATCTGACCTGTCACTCATCTTTGTGGAGTTATTTGCTTTTTCTTTAAGCTTGATGCTTTCCCCAACGTCTTTAGTTAATCACGGACGGTGGGTCCTCCCTTTAAAATTTTTCTTTATAATAGGATTATACTTATTCTGTGTATTCTGAAATATCCCCTTAAAAGTCTGCCACTGCTTCTCTATTGATCTATTCCCTAGCCTGGTATCCCAGTTCACTTCAGCTAGCTCAGCTTTCATGCCTACATAGTTGCCCTAATTTAAGTTTAAAATACTAGTCTTAGACCCACTCTTCTCCCTTTCAAAAAGGATGTAAAATTCAAACATATTGTGGTCGCTGCTACCTAAGGGTGCCTTCACTCTGAGGTCATTAATTAATTCTGTTACATTACACAATACCAAACCTAATATAACCTGCTCTCTGGTTGGTTCTAGAACATGCTGCCCTAAGAAACTATCTCAAAAGCATTCAATGAACTCCTCATCCAGGCTACTACTGCCAATCTGATTTTTCCAGTTTATATGTAGATTAAAGTCACCCATGATTATTGTGGTCCCTTTATCACAAGCACCCAATATTTCTTCTTGAACACTTTGTCCTACGTTGGTTACTGCTAGGAAGCCTGAAGACCACTCCCACTGGTAGCTTCTTTCCCCTACTATTCCTCATCTCCACCCAAGCCGATTCTATATCCTGACCTCCCAAACCAAGGTGATCTCTAACTATTGCACAAATGCCATCCTTGATTAACAGTGCTACCCCTACACCTTTACCTAGCTTCCCTATTTTTCTTGAAGGTTGTGCACCCCTCAATATTCAGGACCCAATCCTCGTCATCATGCAGCCAGATCTCCGTAATGGCTTTCAGATCATATTTATTTACTTCAATGTGTGCTATCAATTCATTTACTTTGTTGTGAATGCTGTGCCCATTCAGATGTAGAGCCTTTAGTTTAGTCTTTTTGTTATCTTTGTGACATCTAGTCTCGTTTCTTTGTGCATTCTTAGGTTTTTTTCTCTCTGTTCCTTCCTGCCATTCTCCGACCCTCATTTCCCATATTATTATTTCCCTCTCTTACCTTGTCTCTACTCTTTGAAAGACCACATCTTTCCACATTTGATCCCTTTCCCCCACTATTTAGTTTAAAACCCTCTCTACTTCCCTAAATATGCAGTTCACAAGAACACTGGTCCCAGCCGGGTTCAGGTGTAGACAGTCCCAATGGTACAGTCCCCACTTTCCTCAGTACTGGTGCCAATGCCCCACAAACCGAAACCCACTTCTCCCACGCCAGTTTTTGAGTCAGGTATTCATCTCTCTAATTTTATGTACCCTATGCCAATATGCACACAGTTCAGGTAATAATCCAGAGATTATAACCTTTGAGGTTCTGCTTTTCAATTTAGTACCTAGCTCCTCATACTCCCTACACAGAACCTCATCCCTAGTTCTACATATATCACTGGTACCTACATGGACCACAACAACTGGATCCTATCCCTCCCTCTGCAAGTTCCTCTCCAGCTCTGAGCAGATGTCCCAAACCCTGGCACCAAGCAGGTATCACAGCTGCCTGGACTCTGGCTCTTTGCTGCAGAGAACAGTGTCAAACCCCCTCACCATACTGTCCCCTGCTACCACTGCATTCCATTTTGTCCCCCCACCCCCATTTGAATGTCTCCTGTACCATGCTGCCATGGTGAGTTTGCTCATCCACCCTGCAGCCTCTTCTCTCATCCAAACAAGCTGAGAGAATCTCAAACCTACTGGACAATTGCAGACCCTCACAGTCCTGCACTCCTACCCTCTGGGTCCCCTTACCTGCCTCACTCGCAATCACACCCTCCTGTCCCTGACCACTGACCAAATCAGGAGACCCTATCCTAAGTGGTGTGACTGCCTGTACAAAGCATCCAGGTAATGTTCCCCCTCCCTGATGTGCCGCAGAGCCTGCAGTTCAGCCTCCAGCTCAATGACTCTGAGCGAAGTTCATCAAGCTGCAAACACTTACTGCAGATGTGCTTTCCCTGGTAAACACTGGCATCCAGGAGCTCCCACATGCTGCAGCCTTGACACATCACCTGTCCTTCCATCCTTAATGTGTTTTAAGTAAATACATAATTATATTGATCACTTATTTATGTTGCTTTTTTATATATTTAATTAACTTCACCACCAATTTGTGTAGTTTTTTAAAACTTAGGGATAGAATAGAACTCACCCACTTGAATACCAGATACTCATCAAACAGCTAGCTCCTTTCCCTGTACTAGAGCAGGAACCAATTCCTACAGGGTGAGAAGGATAGAAAAAGAAAACAAACACCTCATTTCCCCCCTTCACCAAACTCTCCCTCTCACCAAACTCCAAGTCTTCAGTTCAGTTACGCCAGCTGCACTCCGTTTGTCAATATCATACTTACGTTTTTTTGTATTGTCTATTGTGCATATTTATTTAACGTCTCTACTAGTTCCTTATTCCCCATTATAATAGTCTGAGTGGTGCGAAACAGCGAGAGCAGCGTGGCTAGGAAGAGCGCAGAGAGGGAAGGTGAGAACTCAGTCCGAGCAGCGAGAAACAGTGAGAGCAGAGGGGCTGGACAGTTTCCAGTCAGGTCAGAGCCTGGATTTGGAAAGAAAAATCGAGGTGTCACATCACAGGGACACAGGTAGGTGGTTGGCAGGTGAGAATTTCAGATCTAAATTAGTGAATAAACAGATGAGTCTCATCTTTTTTTATAAAGTAGGGTTTATTACTACTAGTAAGTTTATTAAGTGTTATTAGGAATCATAAGTATTAGTAATGTTATTGGTATGGGTAAGGTTTATTGATGGTAAGGTTTATTATCACTAGTAAGGGGTAACAAATATTTATAGGGTTTATCAATATTGCTGAGGTTTATTAATAGTAGTAAGTTTTATTAGTATTAGTAAAGCTTTTTTAATATTAGTAAGGTTTATTAACAGTAGTAAGGTTTAATTGCAGCGACAAGGTTATTTGTTGATAAATAGAGAAATGGAAGGACTGCTCCAATCTCAAGAGTGCCCATCCAGTGCTATGTGGGAACTCCAGGACACTTCCCATCCCCTGACTAATCATTTGTATAGGAAGTGTCGTCAGTTGCAGCAGCTTGAGCTCCAGTTTGTGGAACTTGAGCAATAGCTGGTGTCACTGCGGAACATCCATGAGGTTGAGTGTTACGTGTATAGCATGTTTATAGCTGTGGTTACCCTGCAGCTTAAGAGTATGTGGGGAGAGAGAGAAGAGGTAATCACCAGACAGTCAAAAAGGAACAGGCAGGTATTTCCAACCAGTATTCAGCTCTGAATAATGATGAAAATGATAGTTCATCTGAGGAGTGCAGCCAGAGCCAAGTCCATGGCACCAGGGGTGGCTCAGCTGTACAGGGGGGTGCAAGGAAGTCTGGAAAACCAATAGTAATAGGTGATTCAATAGTTAGGGGAATAGCTATGCATTTCTGTGTTTGTAGATGTGAATCTAGGATGGTGTGTTGCCTCTCTGGGGCCAGGGTCAAGGATGTCACTGAGCGACTACAGATCACTCTGACGGGGGAGAGTGAACAGCCAGCAGTCATGGTCCAAACTGGTACGAATGACATAGGTAGAAAGAGGGATGTGGTCCTGAATTTAGGGAGCTAGGTAGAAAATTAACAAGCAGGGTCTCAAATGTAGTAATCTCCGATTACTCCCAGTGCCACATGCAATGAGTACAGAAATATGAGGATAAGATAGATGAATGCATGGCTGGAAAGATGGTGCAGGAGGGAGAGCTTTAGATTCTTGGGACATTGGGGCAGGCCCTGGGGGAGATGGGACCTGAACAGGCTGGATGGGTTGCACCTGAACAGAGCCAGGACAGACTTCCTTGCGGGATGTTTTGCTAGTGCTGTTGGGGTGATTTTAAACTAACTTGGCAGGGGTGTGGGAACCAGGAGATAATATGAGGGAGGAGTACCAATGTTCACAGGATACTGGGAGAGGTAGCTAGTACTAGAATAGGGATAGCAATAGGTGGGGCCAGAGTAAAGGAGAAGGTAATAGTCTCTAAATCAGGGCGCATGTATGTGAATGAACAGAGTGTGGCAAATAAGATTAGTGAGTTACAGGTGCAGATTGCCATGTGAAAAAATGATGTGGCTATAACAGAGACCTGGCTCAAAGAAGGGCAGGAATGGGTGTTAAAAATCCCTGGATACAAAATCTTCAGGAAAGATAGGAAAGGAATAAAAAAGGGTGGGGTGGCAGTATTGATTAAGGAGAGCATTGAAGTGCTGGAGAAAGAGAAGGTCCAAAGGGATCAAGGACAGAATCTATTTGACTAGACCTAAGGGACAAAAAAAAATGCAATTACATTGCTCGATGTAGTCTCTAGGCCACCAACTAGTGGGAAGGATGTAGAGGAACAAATTTGCAAATGAATTACAGAGAGGTGCAAAAATTTTAAAGTACTTATAATGGTGAACTTTAATTATCCAAATGTAGACTGGGATAGTAGTAATGTAAAGGGACAGAGGGGGGCAAGAGTTTCTGGTGTGTATTGAGAAAAATTTTATTCAGCAGTAAATTTCCAGTCCAACGAGGAAGGAGGCATTGCTAGACCTGGTTCTTGGGAATCCACGTGGGCCAAGTGGATCAAGTGTTAGTAGGAGAACATTTAGAGGACAATGATCGTTGTAACTTATATTTTAGGCTGACTATGGAAAAGCACAAAGTCCAGAATAAGAAAAAATAACTGGGGAAAAGCCAACTTCAATGGGGAAAGAATGGATCTGGGCTGAATAAATTGGAGTTAAAAGTGGGCAGGAAAAACTGTAGCTGATCAATGGGCTACCTTCAAAGAAGAGATAGCTCAGGCACAATCAAGGTATTTTCCCTCGAAAGGGAAAGGTGGGGCAAACAAATGCAGAGCTCCCTGGATGGCAAAGGAGATAGAAAGTAAGATAAAGAAGAAAAAGTGTGCTTTTGACAAATGTCAGGTAGAAAATACAATTGAAAACCAAGCTGAATATAAAAGGTTCAGAGGAGAGGTGAAGAAGCAAATAAGAGAAGCAAATAGGGAGTATGAAAAGAGACTGGCAGCAAGCATAAAGGGAATCCCAAAGTCTTCTATAGGCATATAAATAGTAAAAGGGCTGTAAAAGGAGATGTATGGACCAAAAAGGGGATCTACACATGGAGGCAAAGGGCATAACTGAAGTACTAATTGAATATTTTGCATCTATCCTTATGGAGGAAGAAGATGCCACCTAGGCCATGGTAAACATTGAGGTAACTCAGACACTAGATGGGTTTAAGGTTGAAGAGGAGGAGATATTGGATAGGCTATCTGTACTTAAAGTTGGTAAGGTACCACAACTGTATCAAGGATACTGAGGGAAGTGAGATTGGAAATTGCAGAGGCACTGGTCATAATTTTCCAATCTTCCTTAGGCTCAGTGGTGGTCCCAGAGGACTGGAGAATGGCAAATGTTACCCCCTTGTTCAAAAAAGGGTGTAAAACTAAGCCCAGCAACTACAGGCCAATCAATTTAACTTCGGTGGTGGGGAAACTTCTAGAAACAATAATTCAGGACAAAATTAACAGTCACATGGACAAATGCAGGTTAATTAAGGAAGGGTAGCATGGATTTCTTAATGGAAGGTCAAGGCGTTTGACACAGTGCTGCACAACAGACTTGTGAGCAAAGTTATAGCTCATCGAATAAAAGGGACAGTAGCAACATGGATACGGAATTGGCTGAGCGTCAGGAAACAGAGTAGTGGTTAATGGATGTTTTTCGTGCTGAAGGAAGATTTGTAGTGGAGCTCCCCAGGGGTCAGTGTTGGGACCCTTGCTTTTCCTGACAGATTTTAATTACCTAGACTTTGGTGTACAGGGCACAATTTCAAAGTCTGCAGATGATAAAAAGCTTGGAAGCATTATGAACTGTGAGGATGATAGTGTAAAACTTCAGAAGGATATGGACAAGTTGGTGGAATGGATGGACAGATGGCAGATGAAGTTCAATGCAGATAAATGTGAAGTGATTCATTTTGGTGGGAAGAATATGGAGAAACAACATTAAATAAAAGGGTACAACTCTCAAGGGGGTGCAGGAGCAGAGGGACCTGGGTGTATATGTACATAAATCATTGAAGGAAGAAGGACAGGTTGAGAGAGCAGTTAATAAAGTGTTCAGTATCCTGGGCTTTATTAATAGGGCCTAGAGTACAAAAGCAAGGAGACTGAGTTGAATTTTTATAACCCACTAGTTCGGTCTCAGCTAGAGTATTGAGGCCAGTTCTGGGCGCTGCATTTTAGGAAGAATGTGAAAGTATTAGAGCGGGAGCAGAACAGATTCATGGGAATGGTTTCAGGGATGAGGAACTTCTGTTATGAAAATAGATTGGAGAAGTTAGTTTTCTTCGGAGAAAAGAAGGCTGAGAAGAGATTTGATAGAGGTATTCAAAATTATGAGGGGTCTGAACAGAGTAGATTGGGAAAAACTGTTTCCACTCGTGAAAGGATCAAGAATGAGAGGGCACAGATTGAAAGTAATTAATAAAAGAAGCAAAAGCGACACAAGGAGAAACTTTTTTACGCAGCAAGTGGTTAGGGTTTAGAATGTGCTGCCTGGAAGTGTGGTGGAGGCAGTTTCAATTGAAGCATTCAAAAGGAAATTAGCCAGTTATCAGAAAAGGAAGAATGTGCAGAGTTGTGAGAAGGAGGAGGGGGAATGATATTAGATGAGTTGCTCATTCAGAGAGCCGGTGCAGACAAGATGGGCCAAATGGCCTCCCTCTGCACCATAACAATTCTGTGAGATAATTTCTCCTGTCTCAGCCTGTAAGGGGCCTATGTTTACTTTTGCTACTCTCTTCCTTTCTACATTCTTGTAGAAGCTCTTGCAATCATGTTTAATATTTCTGATTAGTTTACTCCCATGCTCTACTTTCTCCCTCTTCATCAATTTTTTGGTCATCCTTTGTTGGCATCTAAAACTTTAAGCTTATTACTTTTCTTGGTGATAAAATAAGCCTCTACTTGAATCTAATACTATCCTTAATCGCTTTAGTTAGCTACAGATGGATCTCTTTTCCTGGTTGAATTCTTAATTCTCAAAAGAATTCAGATTCATTGAGAGTTATGAAATTCTTCCTTAAATGTTCACCATTGCTTAAATACCACCATACTTTGTTATGACCCAGGTGAGAAGGAGTGAACTGGTTCCCCTTTGTTCAACCTTCTCGGTTGATCACAACAAAGGTTGAAGTTTCTTCTTCACGAGGATGTAGCTTTTCCAAATCAGAAAGTATTTAACTATTTACGTAGTAATCAATAAGGAGCCAAACAAGGTTTTCTTCAGTAAAAGAAAGAGCAAGTTTATTAACCGCTAAACCCGAGGGAACAAAGTAATAGAAATGCGACATCACACACACACACACATACGTATCAGAAATGAGGGAAGTTAGAGTCCAATAAAAAAAGTTAAAATCATATACAGTTAGGTATCTTTTGCTTGTCCCTGAGGGGTAGATTGTCAAACATTACAGCTGATTTTGGTTAGCTGGTTTCCTGGATACGGTTAGATGTAGAAGAAGATGTAATTATTACGAGATCTTGGTTCCCTGGTAGATTTCTAGTAAAGTTGACTTCTGAACCGGTTAACACACTTGTTCCAAAAGAGAGTAAGAGTGCAGCTGTTCAGCTGTTTATTCTGCTGATAACTTTCTTGACATTCCCTGTGTCACTTGCAATCTCTCTGCAGTGTCTGCAGCCTGCTCTGTTATACTTCACCCATTGTGTATTTCCAAGGGGTTTTGGGTGGGTCTGTCTGTGGCAGCCATTGTTTCAATATCCAGCACTTTGCATTTTAGTGTCTGTTCCTTGGACAGTGATGAGTTTCGATGGACCTTTGAATTATTGGGAATGTCTCAGTCTTCACAGTCCCAAAGGTGTCATGTTTGTATTTTTCACCTTCACTTTGGAAGGTGGCTTTGTATTTTCAAATAGTTTCTTCTGTCTCATTTCAAATTACAAAACTTTTAGTCAGCGTAAAGCTGAAAGAACATTTTTTTAAATTAAAGGGGTATAGCCTTGAGATGTCTCCACATCACAAGGAATGAAATGAGATTCAATCTCATTTCATTACAAGGTATAAACAAATACAAAACAAAAAAAAAATACATTCACTCCTGTTCACTCTCTTACTCAAATTGCAACCATTCAGCTCTACTGTGGTCTTGATACCTAGATGACCGTAAACTGTGTTTTGCCCTGGATAACATGTTCTTACACTGGTTTTTCCTTTTCAGGTGGTTAGTTACAAACAAAACCTGTCTTCATTTGGAAAGGTTAGGCTGGCCTCAGGGTTCTAAAGTTGCTTTATTTTTTTGGTTGTAGGCATGACAGATAAATTTGTCAATAGCCTTGTGCCTGTGCCTTGTTGTAACTCTGGATTAAGTATTGTCCTAGGCAGGCTTGCCAACTGGCGGCCCATGGGCTGGATTGTGGCCCGTGAAGTCTCGCTATGTGGCCCATAAGCCACTGGTCAAAATGCTGGTAAGGCTGGTCAGTGAAATTAAAGATTTCTGCAAGGGGCTGTTCCTCCAACCACAGCCTTTTTCTCTCCCATTTTTGTTGATGATAGACTCACTAGTAAGCCCACCAACAGCAAACATGTGAGAGAAACAGGTTGTGATTGGAGGAGCAGCAAAGACCAGCAGCTGTGAATATGTGGAGATAGAGATAGAGAGAGAGAGAGAGACTGTGGGGCATGCGAGGCCACGTTTTCCCCCCCGCCCCCTCCCCGCTTCCCCTGGTTCCTGCCGCATTCCCCCATCCTCTCCCTGCTTCCTCTGTTCTCTCCACACTTCCCCTGGGATCTCACCACTTTCTCTGGGTTCTTGCTGTTTTCCCGCAGCTCTCGTCATTTTCTCCCCGCTTTTCGATACTATTCCCCGGCTCTCGCCATATTTCCCCGGCTCTCGCCGCATTCCCCTGGTTCTTGCCTCATTTTCCCTGGCTTCCATTGCGCCCCCCTATTCTGTCCCGGCTTTCCGTGACTCTCTCCACACTTCCCCGGCTCTCTCCACAATTACCCCATTTCTCACCACTTTCGCCCCAGCTCTTGCCGTGTTCCCCCACTCTTTCCCCACTTCACCCGGTTCGCACCACATTGCCACGGCCCCCACTGCTTTACCACAGCCCTCGCAGTGCACTCACGTTTGGGCGCCGCTAGGCCTCAGGCCTTGCTCCAAGTCTTGCTTCCCCTCTCATTGCACCGCCTCCCTTGCCAATTTAATGAGTGAGGGTAGGTGAGTGAGTGAGGATGGGTGGGTGAGTGAGGGAGTGAGTGTGGGTGAGGGTGTGGGCAGGAGAGTGGGTGATGGTGTGGGTGGGAGGGTGGTTGACGCATGGACAATGTCCCTGAACCATACAATAGTTGGATTTTCAACTGAGATTCTGTTACGGCATGATCCAATTTGTCTTAGCAAAACTGGAGCATTGAACACGCAACCATATGGATTACTGACACCACTTTTACTGTAAACATCTAATCCAGATACCCAACTGACCTAATGTTTACTGTTATTACCCATCCAAATAGAGGACCGACCATTCTTATAACGCTAATTATGAGCATGTGTGAGAGGGGTGAGTGTGTGTGTGTGTGAGTGTGAGTGTGTGAGAGAGAGGGGTGAGTGTGTGTCTGAGAGGGGTGAGTGTGTGAGTGTGAGGGGTAAGTGTGTGAGTGCGAGGGCTGTGTGTGTGTGTGTGTGTGTGTGAGGGATGAGAGGGAGGGGAAAGTATATGTCTGGCTCACTCCGAGTCTCAGGGCTCTCATTCACCCTTACCCTCAAACACCATCACACACTCTCATCCACTCTCACAGTGGTTGAGGGTGAGTGAGTGAGTACCCGAGACTGGGAGTGAGCTGGACGTACACACACTCTCACCCTTTCACACTCGTTTTATTTATTACTTATTTTTAAAAATTTATTTTTTGACATGTTTTTGCTCAGCAAGTTTCTTTTCATATATCAGGTTTTTTTTTAAATTCATATTTAATGTTGAGTCAAACCTTATCCTTCTGAAATTTGTTCATCGGCCCCTTGAGTGAGAAAAAGATTGAAAAATGGCCCCCCATGTGAAAAGGTTGGACAAGCCTGGCATAAAGGGTTTGGTTGGTTTACCTGGCTGTTAGCCCCCAGATTGCTGGTAACAGCCAAGATGCTCTTGGTTACCTGTGGGGGTATTCTGTGCTTCTCACTGGCCCTGCCTTCATGCCGTTTAGCACAGAGGCTTTTAACATGCAAATTTTTCAGATTGCTAGCCTGGTTTGCTCAGATCGGTTTTAACCCCTCACTGTCCACCTCTATAACCTGTGAAGTTATTAGCTCCAACCTCGGCACTCTTACAAATCTGATTTCTAGGAGGTTAGTGGGCTGTCTGTGGATTGTACTTTTAGTGAATTTTAAAACTTGGTCTGTTTCATCTTGCTCATCAGTGGTTCACCCTGCATAAGTTTCACTGCTATTCCCCTTGTGATCTCCACAAGTATTGCCTGTTTTGGGGCAGGTTCTCCTCTCTTCCTTTTATTACCTTTCCTGTCTCTCTTTTTCTCTTCCCTCAAATTCAAGTTCCAATTTCCACTGCCCCAATCTTAATTTTTTTGCTGTTAATTTATCTGCTTCAGTGTGCTCAATTTCCACCTCTAGATGTTTTGCCACCCATTCTAAGATATCCGTTTTTCTGGCTTTCAGGCAGAATGCCACCTCTAAGTGCCTAACTACACCCTTTAATTCTTCCGAAGACAGTGCCCTGTCTTCCAAAGACAGTGACCATGCCACATGAGCTGGGTCATGTTTGTGAAGTTGACGAAATTTATTTATTAATTTTAGAAAATCTTCAGGAAACCTCAGCCTGCATGTGGATGAGGCTTCCTGGAAAACGCGAAGGCTGCCTGGGCTCTTTGCCTGCCTGCCAACCTTAAGGTTGGATCGGCAGAGTTATTAATAGGGCAAATTGCTTTCTTAATGGCCTTAATAGGCCATTAACAGTTCGGCCGGCGCGCAACCGCCAAAAGCAATATCAAAATGACGCGCGATGACGTCGGGACGCACGCCCGACGTCATCGCGCGTCATTTTACACATTGGTATGTCACGCCCTCCCCTACACGCCGACAGCAATATTCTGCTCATAGAATAATACAGCACAGAGGATGGTCATTTGGCCCATTGATTCTGCATCAGTTCTTTCGAAGAGCAATCCAGTTAATTCCCCTCCCCGGCTCTTTCCTTGTTCAGTAGCCACCCTCCAGGTTTCTAAACAAAAAGTAAAAGTTAGGATCTATAAAGCCAGGTTCCACCCTGCAATCTGACTTTTCCAGTAGTGACATCAGCTGGAATCAAAACACAGGCATTTATCGAATTGCTACTATTGAATCTTTATACACCACGCTCTCAGACTGTGCATTCCAAATATTAACCACTCATTGCATAAAATAGTTTTTCCTCATGTTGCTTCTGGTTCTTTTGTCTGTGTCATCTGGTTATTGCCCTTCAGTCTTTGGAAACGGTTTCTTTTATATTTACTCTATATAAACCCTTCATGATTTCAAACACCACTATCAAATTTCCTTTTAGTCTCCCCTGCTAAAAGGACAATGACCCCAGCTTCTCCAGTCTATCCACAGAACTGTAATCCCTCATCCCTGGAACCATTCTAGTAAATCTTTTCTGTACCCTTTGCAAAGCTTTCACGTTCTTCCTAAAGTGAGGTACCCAGAATTGAACACAATCTAGGGCTGAACTAATATTTAATATAATTTTGGCATAACTTGCTGGCTTTTTGTAGTTTAGGTTCCTATTTATAAAGCCCAGGCTCCCATATGCTTTATTAATTGCTTTGTTAACCTGTCCTGCAACCTTCAAGGGTTTGTGCACAAACATCCTCAGGTCTCTTTCTTCTTGCATCCATTTAAACTTGTTAAAATTTAGCATGTACTTTCTCTCATGCTACCTATCAAAATGTATCACTGCATTTTTTTCTGCTTTGAATTTCATCTGCCATATGTCTGCCCATTCCACCAGCCTGTCTGTGTCATCTTGAGGTCTAATATATCTTCCTCACTGTTTGTTACACTTCCAAGTTTCTCATCATCTGCAACTTTCAAAATTGTGACCTGTACTTTTGAATCTAAGTCATTAATATACACCAAAATTGTAGTAAACCTGGGGAACAACAATGTTTACTTTTCTTCAGTCCAAAAAACAACCATTCACCCAACTCTTTGTTTTCTATCCCTAAGTCAACTTTGCATCCATGCTGCAAATGCCCCTTTTATCTCATGGTCTTTAAGTTTGCTGACGTGCATATGTGATACTTTTCAAAAATCCCATTGCAACCTGCATTGTTTTGTCTAAGGATCTTCTCACAGGCACATGCTACACCAGAAACTTTAAAATAAATGTCATTAGGACATGCCTTTGGAACTAAGTGCACAGAATTTGTGGTGATTTTTTAAAATCTTTTTTAAATGCAATCTGTTTTTGAAAGACTTCAAAACTGGTAATAGGATCATGGATAGGATGTTTTCCAAAGTGAAACAGAATGCAACGGATTCCTGCACTGTGATGGTCTGTCTCCACAAAGACATTATTTCCAGCTCTTAGCTGAGTAGTCAGTAGTCCGACTGAAATTAGAATTGTGCAGAAGTGTCTTGTTGTTATTCACCAGGAAAGCAGATGAAAATGCTAGCCTATGCTTCAATCAGTTGGGTTATACATGCCTAGGCTGCACTATGGCCCATTTTGTAGATGATCCCAGTGCTAATCTAGAATGAGGCAGAAGCAAAAGTGTTGACAGATGGGGTGACTGTGATTGCCATTAAGGTGCAGGTGTCCTTACACATGGCAAACATCTTCAGCCGGCTCTGTGTTGACCCAATGCCTTTCAGGGCAACATAAAATCCTGACCAACATCTTACCTGACCTTAGCCTCGATTTGTTGTCGCTGAAAGTTTTGCATTTGAGAAGCTTCTTCTGAAGTTGGTAATGGCGCTCATTTTTGCTACGTTTTTCTTCTATTACAGATGTTGGGATTCTCACTGTGCTTCACACCTTCATGTTTCATTACACATTCAGAAAGAGCTTATATTTATAATTGCTACTGTCTCTGAAGAAAGTTCACAAGTTTCTATTAATGGAAGATTGAGTTTAACATCTGTGATATGACCAATTCTCTAGAATTCAACAGTTGCAAAAGTGTTGATGGAAGATGCTACATAGGACGGTAGTTCATTCTGCTCTGGTTTATGCTTCAGATGTTACAAAAAGAGATAATCATTCTATTATGGTAATTTATGTGAATAACTCTTAACCAAATGAATAGCCTCCAGTAATCCCCTCTGTCTTACTGCTCCAACTCAGGAAAATTATTTTTATCATTCCACCCATCCTAACTCCTTGTTTACCCATCAGTGCTCCTCTTTCTTATCTGAGCCTGGTTCTGATCAGTCTTCTGCCAAAAAATGGCTGACAGTGAATTTGGTTTGCTATGATTCATGTTTGTCTTCTTCATGTTACCCATCATTTCCCATCTAAAAGTGCAGACAGTAATGATAAAAATTTTGAACAATACATAGTGATACTTGTGTCCAACTATTAGCCTGTGCTCCTAGTTCAGACCCAATTTAAATATTCAGTATGAGTGGGATGGTCACAAGGATCTAAGGGCGTTATACTTGGGCACCAACAATTTTGAGCTCCTGCCAAGAGGACGCCCAGGGATATGAGGCACTTGTTCTTATTGTGCAATCACTCCTCCTTATCTTGTTATTGGAATGCAGGCTACAGGAGATGTCAAAGAGATGGTCATGAATATGGGTGGAAGAGTTCACAAAGAGTGAAAGGTTTCGGAGAACAGTGAACTTGGAGGCGAGACAGCAAGGGAGTTGAGATGGAGATGAAAGAAAATGAACAATGAGGAAATACTTAGCGCAAAGACTGAGAGAGGAAAGGGAAGTGGGTATTTCGGAGAGAAACTTGGGAGTGTAGCTTGGGGAGGGCTATAAACAGCAAAGGTTTTAAAGAAGATGCAAGAAGGTAAAATGAGGATGAGAGGAAACATGGTGAGGTGGTCAAAGGAGGAGAAGAAGCCAGAGGATTAAGTGAGGAGGCCAAGGTCTGAGTTGGTGATGACGACCATTCTGCCACCTGAGGGTTTGGGGGAGTGGAAGAAACTGGTGGAAAATAGAGGGAATGCTTTGGTAAGTGGTGGTGTTACCACCCATAAGCTACTTTTCAGTCAGAGTCAGGATGTCAATATGTTCACAATAAAGTAATGCATAGCATGAGACTTGCTCCTGATTGAATGGATATTATGGAGGAATTCAGAGTGGGGTGGTGGTTATTGATCAACTGCCACAGAGTACAAGCTGGCAGTGCTGTATAAGATGGGAGGGAAGTTGGTGAAATTAGCCACTAATGGGTAAACTTGGTGGAAGGTTAGTAAGAGTGGAGCATGGGACATTTGATGATGCTGCTTGTAAGAAGGTAGTGATCGGTGCCCTGTTGGCCCCTTGAAGGAATGTCATGAAGCACAGAGAGTAGATGTGAACTTATTCAGTGGGGATTCAAGCTCTGCAAGGCAACATGAAAGTAAGAAGGCAAAGAGCAGTAATGAATTTGGTTAGAGGAGGTTGTAACGGTCCTGAGGGGAGAGAAATGAGATGTGCCATTGCCGGGTTTCAGGAAGGAGAAGAAAGAAGAGAGAAGTGAAAGAGGGACCAAGGGGAGATAAATCAAAGTAACATGTCATGCCCAGAGTGCCAGCCAGTATATGCATGTGAATGAGCGCAAGGGAAATTTGGTTTATATAGCTTTGGAGGAGATTAGGCAAGCTATGTTGGGGAAGTAAACAGAGGATAGGAGGATATGATATCAAACAGTCCAAAGGTAAAGTCTGAGGCAATGTGCCCCTTTAGCGTCAAGGCCCACCTTCCTAATCTGCAAGAGTGGAGGTAACAGAGAAAGTGAGTGCAGTCTCCCAAGTCCATTGTACTTGAGAACAAATGAAAAAAGTTTGATGGTATCAGGAAAGTTAACAAAAGTGTATTCATGGAGCAGAATTTTCTGCTTGACGTGCGGGAGACGGGCCCTGCAAGTCAGCACGGAAAATGGCGTGCAGGGACATCGGGCGAGCATCCCGACGTCACCACGCACCATTGCGATATTTCGCTGGGCGGGCACGTGATGAAGTTCAACGCGTGCCCGCCATTAATTAACAGGCTAGTTAAGATCCTTAAATCGTCAATTGATGGCGATTTTCAGCCGCGCGTGCGATCTTCGGATCAGCGCACGAGCGCAACGGGCAGGCAGGTAAGAGACTTTTTAATTAAACTCATCCACAGGCAGGATAAGAGGACTCAATGGGGTTGTCAATCTGGTCTGTGAGTATTTATTGCAGAAAGTTTTTTAAACTTGCCTGTGTGATCGGTAGCCGTTCAGAACAAATTCCAGCAGCTTTCTGTGTACTTTGAACCTTCAGCTCAGCACTCTGCAGTCAGTGATCTTTATCAGGCCTGCAGCTTTCCAGAGGCCTCCCCTTAGCCTGGGTAAGGGTTCTGACATGTCCACTGGAGGCAGCTCCTCTGAGGAGGAAGGGAGGGCTAGAATAAGGAGGAGGCCAGGACTGGACAATCAGCCTCCAGAGGAGCCATCTTTGGGAGGACAGGTGCAGGCACAAGGGGCACAGGGCCAAGGGGTAGTCCAAGGTGGAAAAGGCCGCAGAAGATGCCAATATCCTGCTGCCAGTGCCAGGGTATACAGGCGGAGAAGCAGCTATCTCAATATGACTGAGGTGCAGTGCCAAAGGAAGCTCCGACTGTCAAGGGAGACAGTCAACTACATCTGTCAGATGATTGGCCCTGAGATCTCTCCTAACTGTGTGGGCAGACACCCCCATGCCAGTGGCTCTGAAGGTCACAGTTGCCCTCAACTTCTATGCCTCTGGCTTCCTCCAGGGCTCGGTGGGTGATCTTTACGGTGTCTCCCAATCAGCTGTCCACACTTGTGTCAAGCAGGTTACAGACGCTCTGTTCAGACGGGCATTGACCTTCATCCACTACCATTGGGACCAGGCAAGTCAGACACAGCGAGCCAGAGGCTTCGCAGCCATTGCTGGCTTCCCCCGCGTCCAGGGTGCTATAGACTGCACACATGTGGCCATCAAAGCGTCAGCAGCTGAGCCCGGTGCCTTCATCAATAGGAAGGGCTTCCACTCCATGAACGTGCAGATAGTGTGTGACCACAGGATGCTGATTCTACAAGTCTGTGCAAGGTACCCAGGCAGCTCCCACAACGCCTACATCCTCAGACTCCCAGGTGCCGGGGCTCTTCAGTGCTCTGGCTCGGCTTGATGGATGGCTGCTGGGTGACAAGGACTATCCCCTCAGAAGGTGGCTCATGACACCTCTCCACCATCCAAGAACAGAAGCTGAGCAGCGGTACAATAGGAGCCACGGCTCCACAAGGGCTGTGATGGAGAAAGCCATTGGTCTTCTCAAGATGTGCTTCTGATGCCTCGACCTCAGGAGGCGCACTCCAGTGCCCCTCAGATCATGTGTCAGTGATAGTGGCTGCATGCTGCGCTCTCCACAATCTTGCACTGGAAAGGGGGGACGTGGTGGATGATGAAAACGTTGACGCAGTGGATGCCGCTGCACACGATGAGTCCAGCACTGATTCTGAGGACAAGGAAGCACAGGGGAATGCTGAGGGGGTAGACGCTGACCCGGGACTACACCAAGGAAGCAGGGACATCCGAGAGACTTTAATCCAACGAACCTTCAGCTAGCTCAACACAAATGGATCAGCAGGACCAGCCTTGCCTGGCACTTCCATACTTGGCATCTAAGTGCTAAATCTGCCAGGTCATCAGCTGCAACTAAGGGCTTTGGACATAAACTTCAATGTCGACTCAAATACTCATGAGATTTATATTAAACATCCAAATGCAGAACAAAGGAGCCACCCTCAGCCATGGTGACACATCTGGTTTTAATTTTCACCATCAGAAGTTCTCACAGATTCAAAACAAAACGTTAATCAAGCAGAAATAAATAATAAGGACCTAATCTAGGGCCAACGCAAAAGCGCCAGTGAGAAACCCATGGTGTACCTAAGGTGCCTTATGCTTTCGTTTACGGGTGCTAGGTCTTGGTGCCACCCCATCGCTCGGAGTGACATCTGAGACAGCCTCACTCTGCTGTCCTGTTGACCTCGATGACGTTGGCAGTCGTCCTCTGGCCTGTGGAGCCTGTGCTGGGCCCATCTGGGAGGGATATGCCAGTTCCACAGCTGGCATCTCCCCAGTCGTCACAGCCTCACCCGATGAGGCAGTCACTGGGAGAGGGGCGGAGTAGCTGGTGCCCTCATCCGGAGCGCCATGAGAGGAGCTCACAGATACGACAAGCAGCTGCTGCACCGACATGAGGTCGCCCCGGACCTCCCTGCTCACCGTGGATGAATGGGCAGTGAGCTGGGAAGCTTGAAACCCACACCATCTCCTACATTGGAAATGACCAGCTGTGGCCACTGGTGCCAGGGCTTGCAGGTCCGAGCGTAACCCCAGGAGAACCTGATTGTTCTCCTGGAGGCGCCTCTCCAAAAGAGTCGCCACTCTCTCCATGGAGGAAGCATGACGCTCTGCCATGAGGCTCATTGCATCAGTGATGCTCCGCATGGACTCTTCCACCACGGACACCAAGCCAAGCATAGTTTCATGTAACACTCCCAAATGCTCCCACACACCCGGCCGCATTTCCTGCAGCTGCTGCATCGCGGACAACTCCAGAGGCACATCATCAGGCACCGACTGAGCATGTACCTGGTCCCCTGCAGTCCTCCCACTGCTGGCGCCATCGGCACTCTCTGTCTCTGCCAGCTCCTCCAGCGATTGTGAAGTGCCCTCTCCACTGTGCCCCGGGACACTAGCCGATGTTGCAATGCCCACCGAGGTGCTAGTATCTGCGCTGGTGCCTGCCTCGCAGAAATGGTGTGACGCAGATGACACTTGAGTGCCCTCAGGTGTGAGAGGGGCCATCTGCAGTTCCTCCTGGTGGCCATGCTCTTATGATGCTAAAATTAACAACAAAGACAGTGGATCAGTTAGCATGCACACAGTGACACACTTTAACCCTTTCCCCCGGCTCATTATGTGCCCAACCTTCCAGAACCTATGGAGACGAATATTGGTGGGGTGGCAACAAGTGAAGATTATACCCTTACATTACAGGCTGCTCAGGTGGCCTAAGGAATGCCAAATGGAATGTTATGTGGATAGGTGTGAGGTGATGCACTTGGGCAGGACAAGCATGCCACGGGAATACAAGATGAATGGTAGGACCGTGGAAAGTAAGGAGGTTCAGAGAGACCTTGCTGTGCATGTCGACAGGCCCATTAAGGTAGCGGGACAGGTACAAAAGGTGTTTAAGAAGGTAAATGCCATACTTGCCTTTATTAACCGAGGAATAGACTATAGGAACAAGGAGGTAATGTTCCAAGTGCAGAAAACGCTGCCTAGGCCACAGCTATAGTCCTGCGTGCAGTTGTGAAATGCACTTCACGGAGGGATGTGATTGCAGTGGAGAGAGTGCAGAGGTCATTGACCAGGATGTTGGCTGGGCTGGAGAGTTTCACTTATGAGCAGACATAGCATAAACGGAGGTTATTTCCCCTGGAGCAGAGGAGGTTGAGGGTGACATTATTGAAGTTTATAACATTATGAGGGGCATAGATAGGGTCGACAGAAAGGAACTTTTCCTCTTGGCGGAGGGATAAGTAACCAGGTGGCATAGATTTAAGGAAAGAGGGATGAGGTTGACAGGGGATGTGATGAGCAACTTTTGCACACAGTGTTTGTTGGGAATCTGGAATGCAGTGCCTGAAAGGGTGGTGGACGCAGAAACTCTCCTAACATGTAATAAGTTTTTGGAATTGCAGTTGCAATGCCATGGCATACAAGGCCATGGGCATAGTGCTGGGAAATGGGAGCAGGCAACTTAGGAAGGTGCTTGACGCGCGCATCTTCGACGAGCCGAGGGACCTTTGTCTATGACCCACACCTCTGACTCTATCGGTCTGTGAATGAGCAATGTTGCAACAATAACAAATCAAACAATCATCAGTGCTATGGATGTCGGGAGGACATAGCGGATCTCACTGTTGGCCTCAAATACCTGGCCGTTCCATCCCAGCCTCACCCGACACCAGTTGACCTGGGCGCATGGCGCCTCTCAAGCTCCAGGGCCTCCTGTTCAAAGTGGCTTAACATCAGCAGCTGGGCCTGGCCGCCTCCAGTCCTTGAACGCTCAGAGGCATTGTGAGCGTTTTTCTCCCGAAAAACAGAGAAGAACATTCATTGCGGCAATTTGCACATGGAATCTGCATGTGCACACCACACCCCAGTGGCCCACATCAGGTCTCCAGTACCTCCTCTCCCCACTACTGCTGATCAGTCACACAGAGATAGTACGCCTGCTCCAAACCCCCCACAATGGCCATGTTGGGCACGTTCTGCGTACATCGTTTTAGGAAACACACGGTCTTTGCTCCCATAGCAAGGAGACGCAACTACGTGCAGCATCAAGGGCAGCAGATGGCTCTTGGCCACGAGACCTTGAGTCTCCCCTTCCACAATCTCATCACCATGAATAGGACATGTGCTGGAGTTCTGAGTATGCGCCTAGCTGCATCTCCTGCAGGTTGCCCCCAGACTAGTCGACGAAGAGCAACACATGGTGCGGGGGAGAACTCATCTCCTCATGAACCACTCAGGCTGATGTAAGCGTGGGCACTATCTGCTTGCCCACCCAGCGTATGAGAAATGCCCAACATGATGCAATGCAGTCATGACAGTAAGACTTGCGGGGGTGGGGTGGAGGGGGGCCTCAAAGGCTAAGGCTACCTGCTGGGTTAAATGCCCAATGCCAACATGGTACTCACCCTTCCAGAGCACAACAAATCGTTGAAGTGCTTACGGCACTGGATCCAGGTGCGCCGCACCACATCGCAGGAGCTCATCACCTCCGCCGCCTCCTCCCAGGAGGACACATTTGGTCATGTGGGGGGGCCTCCTCCTCCCATCCTGGGGGACCAACACCTCCTGCCATGCTACCACCTCCTCAAGGAGAGCAGCAAGGCAGTCATCTGAAAAGCGAGGGGCACATTGGCCCCCCCGCTGGCCTACCCTGCAGGCTGCCCCGCTCCTGTGGCCGACCCTACAGCCTGCCCTGCTCCTCTCCCCTTCCCTCCAGCCGACCCCCCTGCAGTGTGACCTGGAAGTGGCCATTGTGAACAGCCTACAGGCTGCCAGGCCTTCCTTTAAACAGACTACTTGGTCGCCATTGGACCCAGCAGTCTGTGCGCGCCCGCTGCAGCCCGCACATTCCCGCTACTCATGGGAGTCAGAAATGCGTTGGGCGGGCCTTAATTGGCCCGCCCACGAAAAATGGCGGCACGGACCTGATTGTGGGCGCCGATCGGGTCCCTGCCCACCCACGGCCGCTCCTGCTCCGCCAACTTGACAGGCAGAAAATTCTGCCCATGGTGTTCATAAAAGATGTGACATCAATGTCAATGTTTCTGTCATACACCCTCAAAGAGACAGCATGCAAAGTGTCAGCTGTGACTCAGTTGGTAGCATTCTTGCCTCTGAGTTAGGAGTTTGTGGTTCCAAATCTCACTCCTGGACTTGAGCACAAAAATCAAAGCTGACACTCCAGTGCAATGCTGAGGGAGTGCTGCACTGTTGGAGGTCCTGTTTCTTTATGAGATTCTAAACTCTGAGGCCCCAATCTGCACACATAAAAGATCCATGGCACTATTTCAAAGAAGAGCAGGGGGATTTATCCCTGGTGTCCTGGCCAATATTTATCCCTTAATCAATATCATAAAAACAGATTATCTGCTCAGTATCACATTAATGTTTATAGGGGCTTGTTGTGTGCAAATTGGGCTGCTGCATTTCCTACCATACTAGAGTAACTACACTTCAACAGTACTTCATTGGCTGTAAAGGGACGTCCTGTGGTGGTGAAAAGCACTATATAAATGTAGGCATTTCTTTTTAAAGATCTTCCTTGCAGTCCTTGCATAGAATAGAAGAGATAGGGCATAATTACAGTGGGACATAGAAATATATTCCACAACGCAGTTCAACTTCAAATAGTACTGCTAGCAGAAAAAACAGGCTAATTAATTTGAGGAATCCTGGCTCAAGGAGGTAGATAGTTAGGGCATGAGAATGCATTTGGACTCCTTTGGTATTTATTAACGTTTTCCTAAATATGTTGTGTTTGCTGGCAAAACTGCACACAGCCACAGAAAGAGATCCAGGACAGACAGTGGTTCACCCATGCTTAAGCACCCCACATTCTATGAATTCATGGAACTTACCCTTTACAGCTGAGACTCTGTCAAAGGAATCAGTGAGGAAAAATTTGGAAACATGGCACCACCATCCAGTGAGTGACACCCATTTATAATTATCTTTCCCACACACTCATTCCTCCCTGCTGAAGCATCACTTGCTAAGCAGCTGCTTAAGATACAGGTGCTGAAATTCCACGGTTTTAATTCCAGTCTGCAAGTGTGATGGGAAACCATTGGAAACCCCTAGAGGAACAGTAATAACAGCCGTTTTCAGATATTTTTTATCATTCCTCTGGAGTTCCAATAGTCTACCACCTTGAACACTAATGGAATCAAAGGATGAAGCTTGTGAGACACTGACAGTCCTGAATTTGAGAACTGTAATGCTTGGGAGGTACCAGTAGATTGGAAACAGACTAGTGTGACAAAAATAAAACAGTTCTGACTTGTTTTAGCTTTGTAGGGGCTCTTATAATTACTAATTATAAGCTGTTTTGAAAATAAAACTAGCTAACGTGAGAATCTGGCTGCAAGTTTCACAGGATCACAACTTACTTAAGAATGAGGAAAAAAATTCAACCCATATTTATTCAGCCATTCAGAATCACCCTAGAGACCGCTCATTTCAGCACCCAACTGTTTCCTAAATGTATCCAGTCTACCACTCTGACCATAGGTCAATCCCAAGCATTGATCACGTTCTGCATGAAGGACTTCCTGTTATAAGTCATAAATTTATCTTTTACTGGTTTGAATCTGCATCCCCTTGTCTATTTTCACAACATAATTTAAAATAGTATTCTGGTTTTGTCTTTTCTTACTATCTATGCACTTCCATAAGATCGCCTCTCAGATGTTTCCTTCCAAGTTTAAAAACACAAATCCTTTGCACTCTTTTCTCAAAATTAGGATCCCAACACGAGGAATGAACCTTGTGGCTCTTTTCTGCGCTAGTGCTTGAATATCTCCCTTGTATCTTGGTGTTGTTATGACTGATGCAGTTGGTAAAATTGAGTTATTTAAAAATCCCAGAGGGAAACTTTAAACAACTGTCATAACCTATAATTTTAAGTGTTATGTTTGAGATGCAACTCTAAATTCAGGAATCAGACCACCAGTTCTCGAGGTTTTACATTATACTAAATGAAACATTTTATTCATTTACACAAGTTAAAATATATATTTATATACATATATATATATATATATATATAGATATACATGGCTACAAATTACTACTATCAACTTTTAACAAATTCCCAAACTAATCTCCATTAAGGCAACAGCAACCCATAGACTTAACCAGACACCAGGCAAAGCATTTTCACCTTACGAATTCAAAATGAAGTTCTTTTCACTTTGGTTCCTGTGGAGACAGTTGGAGGCTTACAGCTGCTGTTGATCTCACATTGCCTCTGCTCTGCACGCCTGAAAACTGCTGAAGTTATACTTTTCATTCCGCTCATTGAATGTAAATTCTCATTGTATCACCAGCCTCTTCTAACAATAAAACCCCTTTCATGGTACCAATTTTATTAGTAATATAAACATATCGCTTGGTATCTGCTAGATAGGTGTCAGTTTTCACCCCACTTCTTGAATGTTCTATTCAAAAAATGCAAATGCATGCTATCTCTCTTCCATATAAAACTAGTACACATCAAAGCACTCAGACTAGCTAGCTTTAATCCAATTAAGACACACCCACAGACTAAACCTCTATTTTAAAAGAAAAATATTTTCCAGTAATATTATATACATTAATGGCTTCATGACAGTGTCCCAAATGAGATGCAGTACTGAGGCGCAGTCTATCCTGATCACAGTGCAGTTTGACCATGAATTCCTCTGACTTAGGGTGGAATCTTGTTGAGGTATCGAGGGTCTTGCCTTCCAGCTGGAGAGCCAGTGAGAAACACCCACGTTTCTTCTTTTCAGGAAGGCCTGTCAAACCACAAGCCAAACAGGGAGAAGCGAGGCCTTTCCCTGGAATCAAGAGCCTGTGGGTGGAAGTCTTGCCTACCGAGAGCTGCCAGCAAATCAGAGGCTCAAGCTCTTGTGCTCAGCAGTGCCAGAGAGGAGGTGGTCACTGTTGCAGGAAAAACATCTACCGAAGTCCCAGGATCGCAGAGCGACCCAGGCCACAGGTAATTAATGCGGGGGGCAGGGGGAGTTTGTGGGGGCAAGTTATAGGATTGTCGGCAGCAGGTTGGTGGCTCTCAGCAGGGCCCCCTTCCCGATGTCCAGCCCCTCAATCAGGCACTGAGTGCCTTTGATCTAGTGCCCCCCTCCAAACCCCAGAGGTGACAAGCTGGCCGCACAGTTTTACCTGCCATACACGCTGCATGTCAACAGGCCCGCCTGCCACTGGTCTAATATCAGTGGCAGTGGGATGAGGCCTTAAGTGGTCATTAATTGGCCACTTAATGGCCTTAATAGGTGGCGGGGCAGGAAGGTCAACCATGGGCCTTCCGGTCCGGAAATTAATTCTGGCAAAGGCGGGAATTCCAGTCAAGCCAGGGTTCCAGTACGCCACCATCCCACCTAATAAAAAGCCTTCCCACCTCCAAGCTCGCCACCAGAGAAAGCAGAAGAATCCACCCCTATACTCTTTTTTTTGCTTTATATTTACCTTTCTATTTGCTTTGTTGATTGCTGCTCTGTATTGGCCAGGGATATGTAGCAACGAGTCCATTAACACTATTAGACCGCTTTCCACTTCATCCTTAGTTATTTAGGGGGAAGCAGTGGTGTAGTGATGTTATCACAGGACTAGTAATTCAGAGACCCAGGGTAATGCTCCAGGGACCTGGGTTTGAATCCCAGCATGGTGGAATTTGAATTTAATAGTTAAAATAAAAACTAATGATGACCAGGAAACGATTGTTGTAAAAACCCATCTAGTTCACTACTGTCCTTTAGGGAAGGAAATCTGCCATCCTTACCTGGTCTGGCCTACATGTGACTCCTGACCCACAGCAACATGGCTGAATCTAAAATGGCCTAACAAGCTACTCAGTTCTCAAGGGAAAATAAGGATGGGCAATAAATGCTGGCCTAGCCAGCAACGCCCCCATCCCATGAATGAATGTAAAAAAAACCATAATTCATGGCATACCTGCTTTGTTTATTTTTTCATCCTCGCTATGTACTTTACACAGCAATGTTTCACCTACCATTTATCTGCTCACATAGTAATTTTGTCAAACTCAGTCTGTAATTTCTGAGCTGTTTCCACTGCTGCCTCCCGATGTGTATCATCAGTAAATTTGAGAATGCCGCATTGAGCTTTTGCAATCCAGGTCATTTGTGCAAATGACAAGAAAAAGTGGTCCCAATATGGACCACTCATGGAGCTTTCATGCAATACACCCCAACTTAATTCTGCTACCGAGTACTCATTGTTTTCTACCCTTTAACCATTTCCTAATTCATTCCAGGGGTTTATTCTGATTTTCTGAGTTTGATTAATAGCCTTTCATATTGAACTTTACCAAATGTCTTTTGGAAGTCTAGACATATTGAAATGTGGATTCTTCTTGGGCAGGAGTGTAAAACGAGCGATAGCAAATTTGCAACACGCTTTGCACTTCCAATTTTCTTTTTCATTGAATTCAATGGAATAAGAATTTGGGTGAAGTGCAAAACAGGCTTTTAATCACTATCACAAAAAAAGAAATACTGCCTCAGACATTTTAAATTCAAGATCCTTCTAGCTCTTTCTTTACTGTTTTAACTTTACTTCTGCCTTAAGGCTTTCTCTTCCCTCCTCCAACACCCTGCACCCTGTGCATCAATCACTCCATAGTAATAACACCGGACAGAAGATCAAACACTGCAGACATCATTTTACTGAAACATACTTCCAGCATAGACTGCCGTAACTGCCCCAGACTGTTACAGCAGAGGAATATCAGCCCTCTCATGCTTAAAACTGTATTAACATACATGCATCCAGCTGCAGGGGCGAGTCATACACATTGTTTTTTTTATTCATTCATGGGATGTGGGCTTCACTGGCTGGGCCAGCATTTATTGCCCATCCATAGTTGCCCTTGAGAAGGTGGTAGCCAGCTGCATTCTTAAACCACTGCAGTCCATGTGGTGTCGGTACACCCACAGTGCTGATAGGAAGGGAGTTCCAGGATTTTGACCCAACGACAGTGAAGGAACAGCGATATATTTCCAAGTCAGGATGGTGAGTGACTTGGAGGGAAATTCCAGGTGGTGGTGTTCCCATCTATCTGCTGCCCTTGTCCTTCTAGATGGTAGTCGTCATGGGTTTGGAAGGTGCTGTTGAAGGAGCCTTGGTGAATTCCTGCAGTGCATCTTGTAGATGGTGCACACTGCTGCTGCTGTGCGTCGGTGGTGGAGGGAATGAATGTTTGTGGATGTGGTGCCAATCAAATGGACTGTTTTGTCCTGGATGGTGTCAAGCTTCTTGAGTGTTGTGGGAGCTGTACTCTTCCAGGCAAGTGGGGAGTTTTCCACCACACTCCTGACTTGTGCCTTGTAGATGGCGGACAGGCTTTGGGGAGTCAGGAGGTGAGTTACTCGTCGCACAATTCCTAGCCTCTGACCTGCTCTTGTAGCCACAGTATTTATATGGCTAGTCCAGTTCAGTTTCTGGTCAATGGTAGCCCCAGGGTGTTGATAGTGGGGGATTCAGTGATGGTAATGCCATTGAACATCAAGGGCCGATGGTTAGATTCTCTCTTGTTGGAGATGGTCTTTGCCTGGCACTTGTGAGGCGCGGATGTTACTTGCCACTTGTCAGCTCAAGCCTGGATATTGTCCAGGCCTTGCTGCATTTGGACATGGGACTGCTTCAGTATCTAAGGAGTCACGAATGGTGCTGAACATTATGCAATGACACTGAAAATGAACATGACACTGTAAATTCCTAGCGTCAATACAAACAATAATTTAGTTGGAAAATGTGTTGCTGAAAGGATTAAAGACAGAGTCACTGATCTTGCTGACAGAATGTTTTCTCTGCTCTTTCTTTCCACACACAACAGATTATAACTCAACATTTGAGGCTGTCGACTTAAATAGTTAAGTTACACATTCCAATGATCATTTAAATTCTTCTGCTTTTGAATGAACTCTGAAGTGAAGTTTGCCCCAGAGCTGAATTTTTCTGCTGCTGAAATTGGCTTAGAACCTGCAATTTTGTGAAGATTTCCAGGAGATCAGAATGTTTCTTTCCTTGGATTCTGTTTGGATATTTGATTGACATATACTGGGGAATCTCAAGTGATCCATTACAGGGCTACCAGGAAGATTCAGAGCAATAACGCATACCTGTAAGTCTTTGTTAAACATGCAATTCCCTCAAAGCACACAACCCAAATTTTCCAACACATGCCATTTTGAGGGACATATCTTCATTTCAGAGAAATCACCCACATTTTTCTATGTATATTGTTATCTTAATACTCAGTTTACCAGCTTTATATGTTAACAAATAGATTAAATTATTAGCTGTGTGACAATTCAGAACTTAAGTAGGTGGAAGGAAATCCTTTGGCATTTAGCTAAATTTGATTCCTATAATTTTCTGCTGGTCAGAAGCCTGTCAGGCTACTTTGGCACACCTCTGCACTACTCAGAACTCTTCCTAAGACGTGGCAGAACTGTGTAAAAACACATGGACCATTCTTTCAACGCTTTCAGCTTCCTGCCAAACTGCTGACCTTGGGTTATCTGATCAGATCTAACGATTACTTCATGGCATTACTTTGAAAAGCCTGGCTGAAAAGGGTTACCAGTACCTCATTTAAATGAGCTGTTAGTTGATTTTCTGTATTGCACAATCAAAGACTGTGTTGCGCAGCAGGGTATCATATTTCTGGAAAGTGACTTTTGTGAGAATGAAAGACCTAACATGACTGATGGAAGAATCCTCCATCACTGTAAGTGTAACTTTGTGAGCTCCTGTGTTTGGTGGCTATGAATGTTTGGCTTAAGAATGAGTTACTTGTGTTGGTGTGCAAATGTAATTTTGCTGCCAATCAACCAATTTACGGCAGCTGGAAACTCTGGGACATGAATTGCCACATATTTGTCAGCAATCCAGTGTGATGAGGCCATAAGTTTAAAATGATTCGTCGAGAGTTTAGACTTGTTGGATATGTGAATGCCTTGAGTAAACAAATAAATTATATTAAAAATAAATCGTAAAAGTGACCAACATATGTTGAAAGGTAACTTTCTCACTAATGCAAACTTTTGAAGAGTTATAAGTCAGCAGTGAGCAACACAAAGTTTATTGTCAGTAATTCGCGGAGGTCTAAAGACTTTGTGAATGTTTAAAGAGAAGAAAATGCTGCTTGTACTCCATTAATTGCAAAACAATCTCTTCCTTTGAAAAGTGAATGATGTTTTGCATTAAAGTATTTTGCTTTCGCTTGTGGCACTTTGGGGATTTGTGGTCCCTGCAAGTGATCCATTACAGTACATATCGGTCCTTTATTCATTCATGAGATGTGGAAATTGCTGGCATGTTTATGTTTTCTGAGTGTGTTGGTTTGACTCACTTGAAAGTATTATTCTGCGTTTATATTATCCATGATATTTTATAATCTCTATTTCTTAATGAGGTTATCTCGTAAACATTTCACTCAACTGCAGTGGTTAAACTTCTCTAGCCTTCTCAATTAATTGAAGCCCTTTTCTCGTGATCATTCTTGTTGTGCACTTTTCTGCATCTTTCTCAATGCAGATGTCCTCTTGAAGTATGACAAACAGATTTACTCATAGGGCAGAATCGTCCCAGATTTGCAGCAAATGTGGTAGCAGGTGGGTAAAACCCAGTGGTTTTATTCACCTGCCGCAATGGCAGGTTTTCACGCCTTATCATCTCAAACCTGCCGTATTAGTTATGCATCCCTGGGAAACACGCCATTACGATGGCGGGCAGGCTCTCATTCGCCCGCCACGCAATCACCTCGCCGCTTCATCACACCGGGCTCCATATTTAAAGTCCAGCTATGCACACACATCCCAGTGCTTCCAGCCCACGACTACCCCAGGGAAGATGTCTACGAAGGCAAAAAGACTGCAGCCCCCAGGTTTAGTGAAGCATCACCGGAATGCCTTTTGGATGCTGTGGAGGCCCACCGTCATGTCCTCTATCTCCTCTCTGGCCGCAGGATGGGCAGCAGCATGACCAACCAGGCTTGGGAGGTAGTGGCAGTGGTGATCAGTGCCAATGCTGCACAGAAGAGGTTGGCCATCCAATGCAGATAGAGGATGAATGATCTCACCTGTGCAGCCAGGGTATGGCAACCATCTCATCGCTCTAAACTCACACACGCAAGCCCATCACACATTCACTGGCATCTCACTCACTACCAGTTGAAGGGACATCACCACCAATTCTCACACACATACCCTCACATCTCCATCTGGCCTCATCTTCTCTGGAAACTGCCTCTTCAGCCATCACCATCTTGATGCCACTGGCACAGATCAACATGTGTCCCCACACAAACCCTGGGTTACCCTCCTTCCCCAGTACAGCCCTCGTCCTGCAGCCTCCTCCCTTGCCTGAGGCCACTTCTCCCCCTTCCCCAAGCAAGCCCTAGCCCGGCAGCCATTGAAAAGCCACCCACATATGACTGATCTGGTAGGTGGAGACTTAAAAGCGATGTGGTGCTGTCTGTGAAGCCTGGCGCTGATGACTGCAAGTGCTGACTGAAGCAAGGTAGGCAAATAAACCTTGAAGTCCCGAGCGAAGTGCAGCTCACCAAGCGCACGTCGCTTACATTTAGTTATTTTGAACAAAGGAGTTCAGCTAGAGAGGCTGGTACCATCACTTAATGCTGAAGCAGTTACTGCGGTTTCACATACGGATCTGATAGTTAACATGGAATTTAACGTGTTAAAACAAGTAATTCTCTGCCTATGACTTGATGATCCATCTTGGCCTCCTCTGGAGGTCCCCAGCATCAAAGATGCCAGTCTTCAGCCAATTTAATTCACTCCACACGATATCAAGGAACGGCTGAAGGCACTGGATACTGCAAAGGCTATGGGCCCTGACAATATTCCGGCAATAGTACAGAAGACTTGTGCTTCAGAACTTGCCACACCTCTAGCCAAGCTGTTCCAGCACAGCTACAACACTGGCTTCTACCCAGCTTTGTGGAAAATTGCCCAGGTGTGTCCTGTACACAAAAAGCAGGACAAATCCAACCCGGCCAATCACCGCCACATCAGTCTACTCTCAATCAACAGTAAAGTAATGGAAGGGGCCATCAACAGTGCTATCAAGCGACATTTGCTTAGCAATAACCTGCTCAATGATGCCCAGTTTGGGTTCCACCAGGGCCACTCAGCTCCTAACCTTTACAGCCTTGGTTCAAACATGGACAAAAGAGCTGAACTCCTGAAGTGAGGTGAGAGTGAATGCCTTTGACATCATGGCAGCATTTGACCAAGTGTGGAATCAAGGAGTCCTAGCAAAACTGGAGTCAATGGAAATCAGGGGGAAAACTATCCGCTGGTTGGAGTCATATCTAGCACAAAGGAAGATAGTTGTGGTTGTTGGAGGTTCGTCATCTCAGCATCAGGACATCACTGCAGGAGTTCCTCAGGGTAGTGCCTATGCCCAACCATATTCAACTGCTTCATCAATGACCCTCCTTCCATCATAAGGTCAGAAGTGGGGATGTTTGCTGATGATTGCACAATGTTCAGCACCATTCGCGACTCTTCAGATACTGAAGCAGTCCATGTCCATATGCAGCATCACCTGGACAATATCCAGGCTTGGGCTGACAAATGGCAAGTAACATTCGCACCACACAAGTGTCAGGCAGTGACCATCTCCAACAAGAGAGAATCCAACCATCGCCCCTTGATGTTCAATGGCATTACCATCACTGAATCCCCCACTATCAACATCCTGGGGGTTACCATTGACCAGAAACTGAATTGGACTAGCCATATAAATACTGTGGCTACAAGAGCAGGTCAGAGGCTAAGAATCGTGCGACGAGCAACTCACCTCCTGACTCCTCAAAGCCTGTCCACCATCTACAAGGCACAAGTCAGGAATGTGATGGAATACTCCCTACTTGCCTGAATGAGTGCAGCTCCCACAACACTGAAGAAGATGGACATCATCCAGGACAAAGCAGCCCACTTAATTGGCACCACATCCACAAACTTTCACTCCCTCCTCCACCGACGCACAGCAGAAGCAGCGTGTACCATCTGCAAGATGCACTTCAGGAATTCACCAAGGCTCCTTAGACAGCACCACCACCTGGACATTACCCTCCAAGTCACTCATCATTCTGACTTGGAAATATATTGTTGTTCCTTTACTGTCGCTTGGTCAAAATCCTGGAACTCCCTTCCTAACAGCAGTATGGGTGTACCTACACCACATGGACTGCAGTGGTTCAAGAAGGCAGCTGACCACCACCTTCTCAAGGGCAACTATGGATGAGCAATAAATGCTGGCCCAGCCAACGAAGCCCACACGCTGTGAATGAATTTTTAAAAAGGGTTGGGAAAGTTCAGTAAGGCACTTAAGAAAAAAGGGTATTTGGAGCTGCGGGCTCCATTATCTACAGAATAGTAATGTGAGATGTTGGAGGGAAGGGTATCCATAAATCCCAAGAATGCGAGGTCCTAACAAATTTAATAGCAGGACCTCATTAAAAATTAGGTAGATGTGTGAAGTTTGGGGTCATGTTGAGTAGTAGAACATGCCGATCAGCACGAGTGTATCCCACCCTGAAGGAAGTGCACACATAACTCTGGGAGTCAGGAACTGCTCACAATAGGACCTTGAGAAGGCAGTCCAAATGCATAAAGTGACCAGCTGTAACACGCATGGACATGTTGTGGATCATTGCTGATTCAGATGAATAGCTGCATTGGCAAGATCGAGTTCAGTTGCCCTTGGGACCATTGAATGCGCAGTGGCCACAAATACAAGGAGCAAACTATCGTTGTTAAGATTTACACAGTGCATGAGTGACCAATGGAACATTTAAGTGATACCAGGTTTAGTCTTATACTAGTACTACCTCCATCTGATACAGTAAAATTAATATTTGAAGGGCAGGATTACCCATGTTCATATAATTTTGCAGACAGTAGATATCCAGTGTGCCTAACAGTCCATTGAGGCTCCCCCACTTCCCAATACTGTTACATATAGTCCCCATAATAAATATCTTTCCCTACTTTCAACTTGGCACCTCTTCCCTATTATCTTCCTCTGTAATCTGAGCCTTAAAAAAGGTAAGAGAAAAAAATTAACTATAGAGTTAAATATTTAATAGTAAACAAGCCACTGGTTTGCAGTTTTCGTGCAAGTATGCATACACCCTTGGCACTCAAACGTGAGAAAATTTTCAGCATTACCACAATGTATTGAAATAAGAACAGAATTTAATTTATTCAAACACTGTACAGGATATGGGTATTGAAAAGACCATAAGACATAGGAGCAGAAGTAGGCCATCCGGCCCATCAAGTCTGCTCTGCCACTCAATGAGATCATGGCTGATCTGATAATCATCAATTGAACAGTACTGAATGCCCTTCCAGACTTGTTTCCACTGGAGTTAAGAAGAGTGAGAGGTGATTTGATTGAAGTATATAAGATCCTGAATGGCCTTGACAAGGTGGACGTCGAAAGGATGTTTCCTCTTGTGGGTGGGTCCAGAACTAGGGGACACTAATTAAAATTAGGGGTTGCCCTTTTAGGACAGAGATGAAGAGAAATTCTTTCTCTCAGAGGGTTGTGCAGCTTTGGAATTCTCTGCCTCAGAAGGTGGTGGAGGCGGGGTCATTGAATATTTTTAAGGCAGAGGTAGATAGATTCTTGTTAGGCATGGGATTCAAAGGTTATTGGGGTTAGTTGGGAATGTGGAAATCGAAACACTAGAAGATCAACCATGATCTTATTGGATGGCGGAGCAGGCTCGAGAGGCCAAATGGTCTACTCCTGTTTCTTATGTTCTTATGTTCTTAAATCCCTAAACAAACTAAAACAATGTCTCTACCTGACAATTAGGAAGATTGCCCAGCTGTTATATGCACAGAAAACTGGATAAATCCAAACCAGAAAATTAGCACCCTATCAGCCTCTTCCCAAACACAATAAAATGAGGAATAATGTAATGAATAGTGCTATGACATGACACCAACTCAGCAATAGCATAATCATTGATGCTCAGCTTATGATCTGCTAGAACCACACTTTCCAGACCTGATCATGGTCTTGATCCATGTATGGGAGAGTTGAATTCCAGGGAGAGTAAGAGTAGTTGCCTTCAATATCAAATCAGCATTCAAACAAGTGGCCCTTACTAAAGGACTTATGCCTCTGGACTGCCTTCTCAAGGTCTTATACTAAGCAGCTCCTGACTCCCAGAGTTATGGGTGCACTCCCATCAGGTTGGGATTCACACGTGCTGATTAGCACGTTCGACTACTCACCATGACCCCAAAATTCACACATCTACACAATGGGGATCAAAGAGAAAATGCTGGAGTAACACTTAAAAAAACACAGAAGGAGGCCATTCAGCCCATTGTGCCTATGCTGGCTCTTTGAAAGAGCAGTCATGCTTCATTCCACATACCCACTTTTTGTCCATAACCGTGTAAGTTCCTCCTCCTCAAGTTACTGACCAACTCCCTTTCAAAATTATTTACGGAATCCTCTTCCACTACTTTTTCAGCTAGAACATTCTGGATTCTGACAGCTGTCTGGGTGAAAAACATTCTTCTGATTTTCCCTCTAGATCCTTCACCAATTATTTCGAATTTATGTCTTCTGGTTATTGACCCACACACCAGCGGGAATAGTTTTTCTCTATTAAAATTTCTCATTATCTTGAAAATCTCTATTAAATCACTTCTTAACTTTCCTTGTTCCAAGGAGTCCTAACTTTCCAAATTCTCCTCATAACTGAAGTCCCTCATCCTAGGTAAATCTCCCCTGTGCCCAGATTGGTATACAATGGCTCAGCTGAAAGAATGTGGTCCTGATTGTCAGAGACAAATCATCACAGTCCCTAGATATCGAACATGAGTTTCTCATAAAACATCCTTGGCTAATAATTTCAGCTGCATCATTGATGGCTTTATTCTTTATTATAAGCTTTGGAGTTCACTGATAGTTGCACAATAATAAACTCTTGAATAATGACTCATCCAGCATTTGAACATGGTACAGGCTCAGGCTGACAAATAGCAGTAACTATTTGCACCACCTGTCAGGTAACAGCCATCTTGAATGAGAAGAAATCCAGCCATCTTCTGCTGACCTGTTTCCTCAGAGTTTACCCTCTCCTCTGAGGACTCATCTTTAACTCCTGTGTAACACTTGAATGACCGACAGCAAAATGAAAGACGTGAATTGGAACTGACATAGGGAAAAAATTTGTGTGCAGATGTTCATATTTCAATTAGTAATAACAGAAATTCGACATGAGTGGTTGTTATGTTCCATATGGCAATGGTATATCCAGTTCTGTCACCAGGTGTCTGAGACCCATCTCTCCATTCCCAATGGCCATGCTGATCTCCATGACCACCTCCTCCGGAGCAGTCAAGGTGGCTATCACTGGAGGGTCACCCTCTTTCCTCTGTGTCTCCCTGGAGTCCTGTGCTCCCTTCTCCTATAAGGAGAGAAAGTAGAGGGTTATGAGTGTGAGAAATGGATTGTGTGGAAAGGAGGGAAGGACAACATTTGTGGAGGGTGACTGGAAGGATCTGTATTAGTTGGCACAAAGATGAGGGTGAGTGTCAGTGCTGGCTGTTCAGATGGGATGTGAGGAGATGCCTCGACAGAATCAGTGGAGCTCCAACATGTTTTGGCCTCAGGAGTGCTGTGCAGGAGAATACTGGGCAAGTCAGAATGTGGGAATTGGCATTGAATATGGGTTATCACTCTCATCTCCTATCCTCATGAGATCTGAACCTCTTCCAGCACTAAATCCTGCTACATGGGACTACATTCCTGCTGATCACGTCGTCAGCTACTTCCAGCCATGCCTGCTTGGTTTGCAAGGCTGGCCTCTTCCTTCCGTGGGAACAATAATTCTCTGCAGCCCCTCACAGGCCACAGCATGACCACCAGGAAAATTTCAGATAACCTGGCCACAGTGGGGTGGGTGGTCCAGTGGCGGAGGCAGCCTTCGCATGTTGTGCATCCAGTCTTCTGGTTGCTGAAGCCTCACTAATCAAGCTGCAATGGAGCCATTTGGAGCCCCACCAGGGTCCCTTTAAATAGAAATCCTTCCATTAACCGGTGCAGGTCATCATCACACCCACACTCTACGATTGGTTGAGAACCCTGGATGTGGGATGGATGTGATAGGTCAATAGGATGGAGTGAACATGAGTGTTGAAATGAAGACTTGAAAACGAAGAAAAGACTTATATTTAAATAGACCTTTTCACAACCACTGAACACCTCAAAGTGCTTTACAGCCAGTACTTTCTGAAGTGCAGGGCGGGGTTTTCCAGCCTCGCACGCAGCTGGCGTCACGGCGGATGGGAGCAGAAAATATTGCGGGATCGGAAAAATCAGTTCACCGCTGTCGTAAAAGCAGTCCGGGATTGTCCACTCTAGCCGTCAATGGCGGGCCGTGTTTTCCGCCGCAGCACATTGGGAACATCATTTCAATACATTTGCATCTCACTACAAAAGCTGTTCGCTGGAATCATCCCCTCCTCCTGGATCAAGAGGGCATGCCGGTCTCCAATTAGACTGACGTGTTTCACAATGGTGTATAAGCGATGTGCCCCTGGCACTTCGCTCATGGCTCGGAGGTTCAGTCACCTATCTTGCATTGCGCAGTGCTCATGGCAGCTCAGGCTCAGCGCTGGGCTCCACAGGCAGCACCACATCACTTTCAGGCGTGTGTCAGAGGCAAGTCTCTACCTACCTACCGGACCAGCAGTAAGGCGGGGGTGGCTTTTAATGTGCTGCAGGGCAAGGCCTCCATTGGGGAAGGGGGGGAAACTGGCCTGAGGTAAGGGAAGGGGCTGCAAGGTAAGGCCTGCACTGCGGGGGTAAGAGTGGGGAAGGTTGCACTCAGACACATGACTGGGGGAATGGTGGGGAAACATCCTCAGCGCCAGGATGGGGAGAGAGTCGGTTACAGAATGACATAGGTGACTTTGGGTCAGAAGGAGAGGATCGTTGAGTGAAGAAGTGCTTCAATGTTGAGCTTGCAAAGACTGTCCTTGTCCCAGTCCAGGCAGGGGGAGGGTATGTCCGTCCAGTCTCAGTCGTGTGCAGGGCGTTATCGTAACATCAAGCGTGTTGGTTCAAGGGGTTTCTGCATCATACTGGGCCACAGATGGCACACTCAGTCAGGGGAGGCATCTGCAGCCTTTAGATGGGGAAAAGGTACTGTGGGGGCATTCCAGGGTGTTGGAGGGGTGGGGGAGGTGTTGATGAATATCAGACTGTGTAAGTGCCCTCAAGATGTGGAGGGCTAAGGTCCACAAGGGGCATAGGCACATCTACCTCACCATGTTCCAGGGGTAACAAAGGGATATCCACCACAATCACAATGAAATCAAGGAATACAGAGGGAGTATTGAAGTATTAAGGTTCTTTGAGGGAGGGAAACCTGAACATTTAGCTCCTACAGGACAATGGGAGGTATTTCCACACTCTCACAAGGGCGGTCCAAGCTGGTCTGGCAATGAGACCTCAGCACCACCATCTTCCAACCTGCAGCGATGGAGCAGTTCAAAATTAACAGGAGGAGATACTCTGCTGGTGAGGGCTCTGAGAGCCATTTGGAGGGCAGGTGCACTGCACTAGGGGGGCGCCAGTTAAAGAGGCACACAACTGAACTATGCATTCCTAAATGAGGAGAGATGCACAGCTGAGACATGTTAGGAGCCTTTCAATGTCAATGCAGGGAATCAGTAAAATAAAGCTACGATGTGCTTTCATACAAGGCTAATCCCGCAACGTGGACTAATTGATCTCCTTGTATTAACCCCTTGTTCACAGCATTGAAATTCCCCAGAGCGATAACTAAGTCCCAAGCAATTGGGCAACAGGACAAGCTAAAGAAGCATGTTAGGATCGTGGTGCTAGCAGCTTCACAGAAGAGAAGCCTCAGGCCCCCCTCAAATAATCTCAGTTCCAGACTAAATATTTTCTCTCATGTTTATTCCAAAGAGCGTAGCATTGGAGTGCAGTGAATGAGGATCCGGCCGCCTGGGCTGAAAGCAGCACATCCAAGCACCTGACCAAAGCAACCTCATAGCAATTGTTCATGTAAAGTGGTGGTGGGGGGTGGGGTGTGAGTGGGGGAGGAGCCCCTTGAAACACACCCCACGCTGGCCTGGATTTCAGGGGTGATTAGCTGCTGACAGTGGAAAAAAGCCATTGAACCCACATTCACTAACAAGTCATTAAAAGAGGACCTTTGGAGGATAATGCTGACTCATGTCTGTTTCTCACTGAGGCTGCAGAGCGGAGACCAACAGGAAGATGGAGCCGGATTTATTGCTGCTGTATAATCACATACAAGCAGGAGAGAAGAAGGAGAAGATTGCGACAGAGATGCCTGGCTCGCCAAAGGGAGGAGCTAAACCCTCAAGACTAAGGGGCAGCAGGGCCCCCTCAGGACACAGAGCATGAGGGTCACGGAGATGTCATGTATAGGTGGCTTGCAAGACCGAGGATGTACAGAGCACACATGCCTTATCTGTAGATAAGCAAGAGGCAGTTTCACCAACGCCTCCACATGTCCAGGGATCTGGTGACTCAAATTTGCTACATTCTCCAGGAATTGACACCATGAGGATTGGGAGGCATCAATTGCCAGTGGCTGTGAGAGAAACCACCGCACTGAATTTCTACACAACTGGCTCCTTCCAGGGCTCCACTGGGGACCTCTGTGGGACCGCTCCAGCGTCCACTCACAAATGCATACATGAGGTGACAGATGCCCTTTTTGCCAAGGCCCACAAATACGTCAACTTCAACAAAGATCAAGCAAGCCAGGATGCCAGAGCACTGGGCTATGCTGAGAGTTTCAGATTCCCACAGGTGCAGGGTGTCATCAACTGCACTCATGTGGCTATGAAAGCTCCCTGGCAAAAGACATTTCAACACATAAAGAGGAAAGGTTTCCACTCGCTCAATATACAGCTGGTCTGCGACCATAAGAAACTTACGCAGGTTTGCGCTAGGTACCCAGGAAGTGTCCATGACTCATGCATTTGCAGTAGATCGCAGATCCTGGACAACACAGGATCCAGGGTTGGCTCCTTCATACCCACAAAGGACTTGGCTGATGACGTCCATGCAGCAGCCACAGAATCCTGCAGAGAGAAGGTACAACGATGCTCATGCCGCACCCGAGCATTGATGGAACACACCACATGCATCTTAAAGATGCGATTCCAATGCCTGGACAGATCTGGTGAAGCACTCCAATGTACTCCCCAGAGGGCCTCACAGATCATTGTGACTTGCTGCATGCTGAAAAACCTGGTGCTACAAAGGGGGAGAAAACTTGCCAGATGCTGACATGGAGGGGCTGCACATCTCTTCTATGAGGAGGACATCGAAGGGGATGAGGGCATTGAGTTTGAGGAAGCTGAGGTTGCAGGGAAAGATGCCATAGCATGGGCCAGGCAAGGCAGGTGTGCATGTGAGGCCCACATAGCCACCAGATTACACAAGGAGGATGATGAGTTGCAGTGAGAACCCTCTTGCACAAATGCCCTCCATCATGGGCCAACATGAACACAGCATTGCCATTACTCTCATTTCAACCATGCACTTCAATCTGAGAGGGAAAAGTTACACATCAGGCTCACATTGCCCTGATCCTTTGAAGGATGATGAAGCCTTGGGAGCATGTGTCTTTGCTGAGATGAGGTGCTAACTGGAGGAGAGAGTCCCGGCATCAGACGTCAGAAGGTTCTACCTCTTCAAGCGTCGCTCCAGCATCTCGGTTGCAATGGCAGCCTACAAGAGCCAGGAGCTGATCCACTATCCTCAGTGGGCTCGTAGCTGTATGCCTTCAATCTGACAATGCTCCTCAAGGTGATCCATCTGCAGCAATGGGACAATGCATTCTGTGTAATCTCGATGGTGAAACTGATAGGTGACACTTGGGCCCAGGCAGTCGAAGATGTTCCGCAGGTGTGAATCTCATCAGAGATGACTCAATCCTCTATGTCACCTTCTTCTCAATCACATTAACATCCGGCACTATCAGTTAGGGATGCCGGCCTGCTTTTATCCTCACTTTACTGTGCATGTGGTCCACCTGAAGGTGATGACGTTTAACCACTTGCCTGCCAGACATTGAAATGCCTCCTTTTTAAGACACACGTTGTGCCCTCATGGCCAGCCCTGGCCCTTGCAAACTCCAAAATGCTCAGACACCATGAGACCCTCAAGGTTACAAGTCGTTGCTAATTAAGAGCAAACTTCAGCTTCAGTACATCCTCGCTGCTATCCTATTGCTCCCCTCAACATTGTCTAAGGCCACGATGTGCGTTTCGAGAGCATGCTCAAAGGCTTGATTGACTGCCAAAAATTACCATTTGCAATTAGCATCACTAGCCTCAGCAAGTGTTTAGGTGATAGGACATACAGTGCTGTATCCCAACATTGTGACAAGAACCTTGTGGCCACAATACAGACAATTACAGGTTGAGAAACTATCAAGCTTGTAGGTTCAAGCACCAGGGCAAAAATGTGGCTGAGAGGGGCAGAGCTTCGGCACCTTGAGTGGGCAAGGTGCTCCCACTTATTGGTGAGCTTAGCAGATGTTCACTTGGAAAGTCAGAAAAGCGGTTGGCAAACAGGAGCGCACATGAGCTATGAATATGGGCATGTAGCATGAAAACCCTGCCGGATGACAGAAAGCACATGGAGTTGCATGATATATGACCCTTCTCCATGCATGAACACACCTGTCCTTGCACACTACACCTTCACCTTTCAAAAATGCAGATGAGATAGGAGAACACCCCTGCCACACTCTTACACAGCCAAGAATAAACATGACATGACCATGCAAATCATGTGAATGAGGCTCCTTCCGCAAGCACACTTAACATTAAGGTCAAGGTATCACCGATGTTGAGAATGATCTGAAAAAGGTGCACACGCTGTGGTGACATGGAAGCTCACTACATAGCCAAGAGACCCATGATAGTGACACCTGCGATAAGTGGGATGAGGAGCCATGGCATCGCACCTGGTTGACAGCAACACAGCTCATCATAAAAAGGAGGCATACACAAGAGAAGATGTGAAATGGATGCAATTCTATTTGTATTTGTGAACATTATATTCATGTTGTGAAGACCCGTGCCATTGTTGTGTTCCAAAATATGTTCAGCTTTTCTAACCTTACCGCTACATCTGGGTGCATCCTGGACATCCACAGTGGAGGTGGAGGCAGCCTGCTGACTGCTACACCCTCTTTTCTGTGATGACTTTGGTGGGCGTCCTCTGGAGCGCCAAGACCTGGAGGGCCCCGGTCTGCTTTGAGTGTTCTTCTGTGGGGCAGGTGGACCCTCCTCGCCCTGTAGAGCTGGAGGTAATGGGGTCACAGGAAGAGGGGATTGGGATCGGCTGGACAGTCTCGGAGTCACCTGGTTGGATGGCCCCGGGGTGTTGAGCTGCTGGTCCTCCTCCCTATGGGTCCCCAAGGGCCCCTGGCTGACTCCTTGAGGAGAAGGGACAGCCAGAGTGAGATCTAGATGCTCTGCACCCCCCTGCCTCACATAGCAGCAGTGAAAGACTGATGTCCTGGACCAAGGTCTCCATGGTAGCAGTCATCCTACCAGTGTTGACCTCAGTGCGCTGGAATGCCGGCGCTATCACCTCAGACTGAACTCGGATGGACTCCTCCATCATCCGTTGTAATCTGAGGAATGTCATCCCTTCCTGATGTTCCCATAATTGTCGCTGCACCTCCACCAACTGATTTAGGACTGAGTCCGGCAACTCGTCACCTGACTTGGCCTAAGCAGAATCCTGGCTTCCAACAGTCCTCCGAGTGCCAGCGACCTTGGATGTCCCTGCCTCTGCCTGCTGTGGACCAGATTGTGTGCTGAGCTCACCAGATTGTGACCCCAGGCCTGCTGTAGAACTAGGTCCCACCAAGGTGTGTGTCTATGTGTTGGTGGAGGGTGTGAGTGAGCGCTGTGAAAGGTTTTCTCCTGTGGTGTTCCCAGGATCCTCAACCAAGTTGTCGTCAGGGCTCAAGCTAAGAGCTTGGTTGGTTGAGGCCACTGGGTGCTTGACTGAGGTTCCTATGAAAGAAAATAGAGATAATTAGTGTATGTTATGCGACTCTAAAACAGGACAGTGCACTCACAGTATGGTTGTCTGAGGGATGAGCTAGTGCAGGATCCTTACGTGGGCGTTTGTTGCCGACTTCACCTTCACTGCAGGCACGGTCCATGCCCCCTCTGTCCAGCTCAATGGCTCGGTTTTCGAACTGAGAGAGGACCTTGAGTTCTGGCACTCCACCCCCGGTCTGGGACCTCTCCCTGCGATTGTTTGCAAACTTGTCCTGCATAAAGACAGATGGAGTGTGTGAGCAAGACGTATGCGAGGACAGATAATAAGGATGTCTAGCATGTGTGGGTAGTGAGGGGAGCTATAGACGGGATGAGGACGTTATCTCCAAAGGAGATGTGAGGGTGTGTGTGAGAGTGAGTGGTGATGTCCCTTGAGCTGGCAGTGCGTGAGATGCCAGTGGATGTGTTGATGGGCTGGTGATTGTGTGAGTTGAGAATGATGAGATGGTTGACTTATCCTGGTGGCACAGATGAGATCATTCATCCTCTTTCTGCACTGGGTGCCTGTTCTCTTCTGTGTAGTGTTGGCACTGACCACAGCTGCCACCACCTCCCAAGCTGGATTGGTGAACTTGCTGGATCTTCTGCAGCCCAGGGCTGGGGGAGAGGACATCATGGCAGGCCCCAACTGCTGCAATGTCCAAAAGCGTTCCAGTGAGGAGCCACTGAATTTGGGGGCTGCTGCCTTCTTGGCTTTCGGGGCCGTGTCTTCCGTGGAGCAGTCCTGGGCTGCAGACATTGAGAACGCTATGCGCGGCTGCACTTTAAATATGGCGCCTGGAGTGAGGAAGCGGTAAGCCCATGGCAGGGTGGGCCGGATCAGAGGCCGGCATGTTTCCCATGTGTGTATATCTAATGAGGCGGAAAGCGGACGATTCAGCGTGCAAACCCGCTATTGCAGCCAGTGGGTAAAACGCCGATTTTCACACCCGCCACCACACTTAGTGCACTAAGGGGAAAATCCTGCCCACAGTAACTGCAGTAATGTAGGGAACACAGCAACTAATTTGCATTCAGCAAACTCCCATGAACAGCAAAGCGATAATGATCAGATAATCTATTTCCTGTAATGTCGACTGAGGAATAAATATTGATCAGGACACCAGCTCTTCTTCAAAATAGTGCCATGGGATATTTTACATCCACCTGAGCAGACAGATGACACCTCGATTTAACGTTTCATCTGTAAGATGGCACCTCCGACAGTTCAGCACTCCCTCAGTACTGCACCGGAGTGTCCATCTTGATTTTTGTACTCAGATCTTGGAGTGGGACTTGAAAGCAGAACCTTGTGATTCAGAGGTAAGAGTGTTACCAACTGACTTGAGGAGGCAGCCAGAGAAAAACAAATGTGTATGACTGCAATGTGTGTTGGTCGGAGCAGTGCTGTGAAGGAGAGTGCTACGGAGGTAATAGAGGAATGGCTGCTACAGAGAGTGGTATGATACCCACCTTGCAGTCCTTTCCAGCACTATATCGATGTCCTTGGCACCACACTCCTGCTGCACACAACTTCTGCTACCTCCAGCCATGCCTACTTCCTTCGGCTGGATGGCCTCCTCCTCCCATCCTCCGGTAAGAGGACTTCCCTCCTGGCTCTCATGCCTGAATCATTACCTCCAGGGATGAGTCCAAGAACCAGGGAGGGCAGACTTCCTAAGTCTTGCTTCCATTGTCCAGCAGTTTGCTTTCTTCCACAGCAAGATTTCCTGCAGCCATTCAGCCCCTGCCAAGGCCCCTTTAAATAGAAAGCCTTCGTTGGAGGCTTGTGATCTCGTTGGCCCTCTCTGATTGGTCGAGAAGCTTGGAAAAGGGATGCAGATATCATGGCTGTGTTAAAAATTCATGGCAAAGCCCGCTCGTTCACCATTTGAGTTCCTGACCCACGATGACTTTCATTGTTTTGGTAGTGGCATCAGTTGAAAAACCTGCCCTATATACTTGCAGAAGTCCAGCACATGGGACATACAATACATGATCGCACATATTCTCATGCATCTGCATATGTTCTTCATGTAAACCAACCTGTGGTATTTCACTACTAGCACAGAATCTCCAAAATTTATCTTAGCAAGCATTGATGCTGATTTGGCTCTGTATTATTTGGCTCTGCGGGACCTGTCATATATGTGGAGAAAGGTAACTGCAAACATGGGTTCTGTGTTAAATCTCATCTCCACACACACGTACATATCACAAAAGAAAAGCGTAGATTGGAAGGTTAACATACATCCCCATCTATTTGTAATCTCACCTTTTACACATTATTTCCCACAGTTCCTGATAAACTAGAGTGAATTTCTAATTTTACACAAAATCTTCAAAATTAAAGGCCATGTTTTTGACAAGACTGTTGGTTTCTGTGAATGTTGTACAGAAGCATCCATTTCAATTACATTGCTCCCTGTTGTGAGTGAAAGGCTTAACAGCACCTCAGGCCTCTTATTAATAATTAATTCATTAATGGAGCTGTCTGCTGCTCCTGTGACATTTTGCAGCAGGTGCTCAGATTTCGAAACCCCTGTCCTTCAATTCAGCTTTAATTATCATAGTGACTGGGCACCCACACCGTTTTCCCACTCATTATCCACAGTATTGCAGCCAGGCTGCTAATGGGTTTGTTTTTTGCTTCACGGTAACACAATGCATTATTGTACCTCCATCAGCTACAAAGTCTTTAAAACATCAAACTATGCCGTCTCAATGGAGATCAATTTACAATAGGTTCCCTTTGGCCTCGTATAGTTGCTGAGGTTACCATCTCTGAACAAAAGTGCAGTGCAGTATTTCACAAAGCTGAAATGTGACTCTCTGAATTTATGAGTTAATCCATTCTTTGACCACCCTGATGAAGTTCTCACCAGTAATTGACCTGCTGGATTTTGACATGTTCACAGGCTTCTCTCTTCCTCTCACCTCCAGAATTAAAACAGTAACAAATACAGATGAAAAGAAATCCTTACAAATAAATAAACCACAAATCTAAACAGAAAGACCATTAATAATTAGCAATTTGCAGTCAAGATACTGGCATGTTAACATTAATCATCAATTCATGCCTCAATCTGAAGCACCACAAGCGAGTAAAGATTGCAGAGTAAAACAAAGAAAGGCTTGCATTTGTATAGTGCCTTTCACAATCACAGGACATTCCAAAGCATTTTACAGCAATGAAGTACTTTTGAAGTGTTGTGATTGTTGTAATGTCAGAAATGCAGCTGCCAATTTATAAGCAACAAGCTCCCACAAGCAACAATTTGATAATGACCAGATAATCTGTTACAATGCTGTTGATTGAGGAACAAATATTGGCCAGGACACTGGGGATAACTCTTGTGCTCGCCGTTGAAATAATGCCATGGGATCTTTTAGGTCAACCTGAGGGAACAGATAGGGCCTCAGTTTAATGTCTCAACTAAAACTCAGCATTTCTGACAGTGCAGCACTCCCTCAATGCTGCACTAGAATGTCAGCCTTGGCTTTTTGCACTCAAGTGCTGAGTTAAACGTGAACCGACAACATTCTGGCTTAGAGGCAAGAATTACTCACTGAGCCACAGCTGACACGAACATAAAGGCAGTCATAGGACTTGAAGAGCAGCACCTAGAATCATAGAATGGTTACAGCACAGTAGGAGGTAATTCGATCTGTCACGTCTGTGCTGGTCTTCTGAAGGAATAATTCATCTAGCGCCACACCCCTGCCTTTATCCCGTAACCCTGCAAATGTTTCCTTTTCGGATAATGATCCAATTCGTTTTTGAAATTGACCCTGCCTCCACCATGCTCTCAGGTACTGAATTTCAGATCCTAACCGCTTGCTGTGTGAAAAAAGATTTTCGTCATGTCGCCATTGTTTCTCTTGCCAATTACCTTAATTTTGAGCCCTCAATCCTTCCACCAATGGGAACAATTTCTCCCTATCTACTCAGTCCAGGCCCCTCATGATTTTGTATACCTCTATCAACTTTCCTCTCAAACTTCTCTCCTCTAATGAGAACAGGCCCAACTTCTCCAGTCTTTCTATGTAACTGAAGCTCCTCATCCATGGAACCATTCTCGTGAATCTTTTCTGCACTCTCTCTAATGCCTTCACATTCTTCTGCAAGTGTGGTGCCCAGAACTCGATGCAATACTCCAGTTGAGGCCAAATAGTGTTCTATACAGGTTCAACATAACTTCCTTGCTTTTGTTCTCTGTGCCCTGATTGATAAAGCCCAGGATGACATATGCTTTATTAACCGCACTCTCAACCTGCCCTGCCACCTTCAATGATTTATGCACATTTCTACCCAGGTCCCTCTTCTTCCGGCAGAGAACTGAAGGAAGAAGAATATCCCTAAACAATAATCTCTGAGCTGAAAAATTGAGGCCAACTCCAAATATGGGTATAGGCATAGACACGCGTTTTGGTGCTGAAAAACTTGAATCGTCTTATACACTGGGTCAACTTACATGCCATGATCTACAGGTATATCGCTGTCCCTCCCAACATTCTTTGCATCTTGATATCCCTCTCTCATATTACTTCCTGGTTCCCACTACTATGCCAACTTAGTTTAAACCCTCTCAATAGCACTAGCAAATCACCCCATAAAGAAATTAGTCCCGGCTTTGCTTAGGTGCAACTCATGCGACATGTACAGGTCCCATCTCCCCCAGAACTGATCCCAATGTCCCGCGAATTTAAAGTTCTCCCTCCTGCACCATCTCTCCAGCCACACATTAATCTGCTCTATCCTCCTCTTTTTATACTCGTGTGGTACTGGGAGTAATCCAGAGATTACCGCTTTTGAGGTCCTGCTTGCTAATTTCTTACCTAGCTCCCTAAATTCTGACTGCAGGACCACATCCCTCTTTCTGCCTATGTTGTTGGTACCCATGGAGACCACGATTGCTGGCTGTTTACCCTTCCGCCCTCAGGGTGTTCTGCAGCCATTCAGTGACATCCTTGACCCTGGCACCAGGGAGGCAACACACCATCCTGATTCGCCTCTGTGGCTGCAGAAACGCCTGTCTGTTCCCCTAACTATTGAATCTCCTATCACTATTGCTCTTCCAGTCTTCATGCTCCCCTGTATAGCTGAGTCAGCTGTGGCGCCATGGACTTGGCTCTGGCTGCACTCCCTAGATGAACCAGCACTCTCATCAGTATTAGACTTAAATAGTAGCTGGAAAGTGAGATGCACTCAGGGACTACCTGCCTACAGTATTTCTTCTTGACTGCTTGATGGTTACCCATTCCCTTTCTTCCTGCATACTTTTAAACTACGGGATGACCACATTCATAAACATGCTATCCACAAAGCTCTCAACCTCCCAGAAGAACCACAATGATGCCAGCTGCTGCTCAAGCTCCAAAACCTTGAACTCAAGCTGGACGCAAGAAATGTCCTGGGGTTCCCACATGGAACAGGATGTGCACTCTGAGGGTCAGAGCTGCCATGCCATTCTTTTATCCATTAGATAATATAACTTACTACATAAAAAAATAAAGTCTCCCAAGCTACTCACTTTCTTCTTCTGTTAGGAGGTTAATTGAAGTGCTTTGCTTAAACCTGATTATAAAAAAAATGAAACATTTAATTTCCAGCTCCTAAGATTAACTTCCGAACTTTGGAGAAAGGGAAACAAAGCAACAATACAGCCAATCACCCCATGGCTTTCCTGTGATGTCACAGTTTATTTTTTCTCTCTCTCAGTGACCCTGACCTGTTTCACACTCCTCCCGGTCTGCTTTACAATGATCCCACCACCTGCTTGACACTCCTCCCGGCCTGCTTCACAGTGATTTTGACCTACTTCATTCTCCTCCTGGCTTGCTTCACAGTGATCCTGACCTGCTTCACAGTGATCTCAACCTGCTTCACACTCCTCCCAGTCTGCTTCACTGTGATTCTGATCTGAAAGTAAATCAAATCTGAACAAAAGAACAGAGAGCCATTCCTACAAGAACAAAATTGAGACAGCCCCAACCAAAGAAGATACATTTTGGGATGGAGAGTCAGGAAAAATTCACAACAACTATTTATATTTATATTTATAAATATAAAGGCAAAGGCAAAGAATGGGAAGCATGCAAGAGAAAGTTATAATTAAAGGGCACAACCACTTGCTGATACAGGGAACAAATGAAAGGAGGAAAATATTAATACCAAATCAGTACACACTCCCGTTTGGAAGAGACAGAAAAGGCTCTCTCCTGATAATTTTCTCACGTTCAACATAAAAGCAGCTTTCATAGTTAAGCCTGCAATCCCTAAGAATTAAAACTTGACTTGTTATGCAAGATATATAGGGTAGCATCACTTTAGCAAACAATGAATAATTTTACCATTGCCATATTGTAAATTCCTCACCTATGCAACTGACAGATAACATTGCACTGACAGTACATTAGATCAGAATAAAAATGTCATGTTTTTAAGAGGGAATATTATATAGAAGCATGGGCATCCAAAATCAGATACAACACAGTATTTCGCTTAATTTTACATTGGCCCGGATTTTCCGGCAGCAGCATTGACCGTCAGATTGCTACTGCCATTGAAAACTCCCCCGATCAACGCTGCTGCACATTTCTACCAGGGCCTTCAGAGCCCGACTCTGGGAACTCTGGGAACAGGGAACTCTGCTAAAGTGGAATAGAGTTGGGGGAAAGACAGGACAAGCCCCTTTTTTACAGCACCAGCTGCCGTATGGTAAGTTTAAAGGTCCAGGCTGAATGTTACTGAATGAATGTTTGTAGATGGGTGAGTGGAAGGGTGAATGAATGAATGGGTAGGTGTATGAGGTGGGTAGGGTGGGTGAGGTGGCAAGTAGATAGGGCAGCAGGTAGGTGAGGTGGTAAAGGTATAGGGTGGTGGTGGACAAGGTGGTAGGTAGGTGGGGTGGCAGGTGGGTGAGGTGGGTAGGGTGGGTGAGGTGGTGGTCAGTGGGTAGTTGGGTGGTGGTTGGGGGATAGTCGGGTTGGGAGGGAGTTGGGTTGGGCCGGGGGTAGTCGGGTGGTCGAGAGTAGTTGGGTTGTGTCAGTTGGGGGGGGAGGGGTAGCCAGGTCAGTGGGGTAGTCAGGTAGTTATGGGGGGGGATTGAGGGGTTGTGGAGTTGATTGGGTGTTCAGTTATATAGGTATCCTATGTTAGACTGAGTTTTAACCTGTATAGCATTACCTGGGTAACTATCCAGGTAAGTGCCATGGAACTGTCCGAAGTCTCTGACTTTAGCTCAGAGTTGGAGATATTCGCAAAGGATTCTGGGGAGCAGGGGTATTGCTCATCAAAGTTTAAACTTCCTGGACAATTCCCACAGAGGTCAGCACACCAGGACCTCCGTGGGGTCCTGATGCGCATCTTCAGTCATCAGTCCAGTTTCCGGCAATCTGGAGACCGGAAGATTTGGGCCATTGAATACAAAAGTAGGGAGTTTATGCTTCAGTTGTACAGGGGCACTGGTGAGACCACATCTGGAGTACTGTGTACAGTATTGGTCTCCTTATTTAAGGAAAAACGTAGATACGTTAGAAGCAGTTCAGAGAAGGTTTACCAGACTAATACCAGGATGGACGGGTTGTCTTATGAGGAAAAGTTGGACAGGTTAGACTTGTATCCACTCAAGTTTAGAACAGTAAGAGGTGACATGATCAAAACCTTTAAGATCCTGTGGGGTCTTGACAGGGTGGATGTGGATAGGATGTTTCCTCTTGTGGGGGAATCTAGAACTAGGGGGTCACAGTTTAAGAATAAGGGGTCACTCATTTAAGACAGAGATGAGGAGAATTTTTTTCTCTCAGAGTATCGTGAGTTTTTGGAATTCTCTTCCTCAAAAGGCAGTGGGAGTACAGTCTTTGAATATTTTTAAGGCACAGCTAGATAAATTCTTGATTAACAAGGAGGTGAAAGGTTATCGGGGAGATGGGAAGTTACAATCAGATCAGCCATGATCTTATTGAATGGCAGAGCAGGCTTGAAGGGCCGAGTGGCCTACTCCTGCTCCTAATTGGTATGTTTGTATTATTTGTTCCAAATAAAATGAAGCTCTAAAGTCACAGCACTTCTCCTCAGTAGTCTTGAAACATATGTCTGTGATATAAAGCTCCCTAAGAAGCTGTACCCCAAGGAGTCCTCCTGATTTAAATAGCAGTACAATGGAATAAAAAGTTTGAAGAACATGTGGCAACAGCCCGTGCACATTTATATCTTCTCTTTAGTGTTTGGGCTGACAAAGTGTAAGATAAAAAGGTCTAAGACACAATTAGTTAAATCTATCAAGAGACACTGTTACACATTTGAGTCTACCATGACTACGATGTCAGTTCAGTGGCATCTCTAAACATCCAGCATAACACCACAATGAAAGCTTGGACAAAATTCCTTGTATCTACTTGTACAGTACTGTAGTGTAACCCTGGGTTTTAACAATAATATCACCTTATGAACTGAACATTCATTACTTTTGCTCTTCTACTTTTGCAATCTATCTTGACAGTGGAGTGAACAAACAAAATTGGTGAGATGAGGTTTGATAAAAATTATGAAGCTGCTTTATTTCACAGCAACTGAACATACAGGGTAACATTCACTTCCCTGCATCAATTGGTAAAACTAGCCTTTGCATAATAGTTCAAGTATAATGAATTTAATACACTTCCCCACATCAGTGGATCATCTCACTGGACTGAAACCAATTTCTAACTCTTACATTGTATCCTTCTCAGCCATTTTCTGAGCCTCCATGCCTCGCAGCTTTCTGTTTCAGTATCCTTTCTCAAAAGCCTCTCTGCCTGTGTCCATCTGTCTTTGGTGACATTTTTGAATGAGCAACTGGCAGAGTGTGCCAGCTTTCACCACCCATATCCACAGCAAAGAGGTGGCCACAATTTGGAGGTCTGACTCAGAGCAAGAGGTACATTTGGCCACAACTATTATACAAAGGTTAGTGCCATAGCAGGGTTCTGCATTTATGATTACAATAAAAGGTAACAAGTACTTTGTTAAATGAATAGAATTCAAATCATTTTAAGCACAACATTACACTTAATTGTAGCCATCACAATATATCAGCATCACCACAGTTTTATAGATCATGAAGACAACAGAAGAATACAGGAGGTAGCAGATGAAATTCAAAGCCAAGAAATGTAATGTAAGATATTTTAGGTAAATGCTTAGGTTTTTAACCCCCTTCCTATCAGATCAAATCTAAAGATTATGCAGATCCTCTTGTCGACTAGGAGGAGCTGTTCATTATTAGAGAAATGTGAGTGGAGAATTACCAATGAAAAGTCCCATTCCTGAGTTTAAGATGGAGGGAAGGTCACTAATGAAGCAGCTGAAGTTGATTGGACTGAGAACGCTTTCCTGAGGAATCTCCTGCAGTTATACCTTGGCTTGTGACTGGACAGCAGCAATCACAACCAGCTTCTTTCGTGTCAGAAGTGGCTGCATGCATTGGATGGTTTTTCTTTGAATCCCCCACAACAACTCCATTGATTTGAGTTTTGCTAAAGCTCCTTGGTGGCATATTTGGATGAATACTGCCTTGATATTGAGGACATATACTCTTGTCTCTCATCTGGCTCTTGTGCATGTCTAGATCAAAATTATAATGAGATCTGGAGTCATGTGGTTTGAGTAGAACCCGAACTAAGCATCAACAAGCACATTATTAGCAGTAAAGTTCTGCTTGATTGCACTATTGATATTATCTTTCTATCATTTTATTGATTGGAAGGAGGTTCTTAGGACTGTAATTGGCCAGGTTACCTTTGTTTAGTTTCTTGTGAATAAGAAATACCTGGGCAATATTTCATTGTCTGGTAGAGGCAGTGTCATTGCTGTATTGAAACATTACTAGGGGACTAGCTAGCTCTGGTGATCAGGTCTTCAGCAATACCATCGGATATTATTGGGATTCATGAGCTTTGTTGTGTCCTGTGCACTCTGGCAATTCTTAATGTTACATGGAATCAACCAAATTTGCCGCTGTGACGCAGGGGCCTCAGTAGGAGGCTAAGTAAGATCCAACTCAATTAAGCTGAAGATGCTTTGTTAGCAGATTTTTTTGTGGCTACCATCTCAACAAAGGGTTGTCAGTCTGGCAACAATAACTCCATTTACCGCCCTAGGCGAGTGGTGACCTTGGCCTCCAGGTCTTGCCAGTTCACCAGCCAGGCTTCTGTGGCAGGGCTAAGATAGACTCCCAGGTAGCGGAGGTAGGTGGTGTTCCAGGCAAAAGGCCCGAATCTGCTGGCAAGGGAATCTAGCTGCCACTTATCCACCAGGAGTCTGGAACATTTCTCCCAGTTGATCCTGGTAGAGGACACCGCAGAGTAGACCTGCTGATACTCACACATACTTTGCAGGTCAACAGGATCACGAGGAGCATGACCTCCTTGCCCAGCTCACACAGAGTCAGTCCCATCAACCTTCACTGCAAGAGGCAAAGGAAATGCTCCACGCAGATGGCATATAACTGGACGGACATAGGACACCCCGATGCACTCCTCTCCCAAAGTGAAGGGATGCCATTGAGGACCCGTTAACCTTAATCAGACACTTGTGGCAGCATACAGAAGTCGTATCCAGGCAACATAATGCGTCCTGAACCCAAAAGCCTGCAAAGTCCAGAATGGGTATTTGTGATCCCACCCTGTCTTCTCCTGACCTAAGGAAAGCAAGGGAACCGACAAACCAGTCCTCTAGGAATGGTGGACCAGATCCCGACCTGGTAATGGATATTGTCATGGATTATCTGGCCTTGAACCATGTAGGACGGTCAGGGTGGATCATTTGGGCAAACACAATTCCAAGGCAAGCAGACATGGCCCTGACAAAAATCTTGTAGTCTGTGCTGAGGAAGGAAACCAAGAACCAGTTCTTAAGCAGGCTGAGATCACTCTATTGGTCAGCAAGACAATGATGGCCCTGCATCAAAAGAGGGGCATCACCACAACTGCCAGACATTCTCCCAGTCGTACTGCTAGACTATGTGCCAATGGAGAATGTCCTCAAGGTGAAGGTGAGACTTTATCTTCACATCTTCACATCCGTCTTCACCCAAGAGATTGAGGCTGAAGGTGCGGAACTCGGGGAGAGAGACTGCGAGGTTCTTGAGCAAATTGATATAGGGAGTGACAAGGTATTGGAGGTGTTGGCAGGTTAAAAGTGGACAGATCTCCAGGTCCGGATGATTTGTGTCCCAGGCTGCTGAGGGAGGCAAGGGAGGAGATCGCAGGGGCTCTGACCCAAATTTTTAATTCCTCTCTGGCCACGGGGGAGGTGCCAGAGGACTGGAGAACAGCTAATGTGGTTCCACTATTTAAGAAGGGTTGTAGAGATAAGCCAGGGAACTACAGGCCAGTGAGTCTCACGTCAGTGGTGGGAAACTATTGGAGAAAATTCTGAAGGAGAAAATCTATCTCCACTTGGAGAAGCAAGGTTTGATCAGGGATAGTCAGCATGGCTTTGTCAGAGGGAGGTCATGCCTAACAAATTTGATTGAATTTTTTGAGGAGGTGACCAGGTGTGTAGATGAGGGTAGTGCAGTTGATGTAGTTTATATGGATTTCAACAAAGCCTTTGACAAGGTCCCACATGGGAGACTTATAAAGAAAGCAAATGCACATGGGATACAGGGTAATTTTATAAGGTGGATTCAAAATTGGCTTAACTGTAGGAGACAGAAGGTGATGACAGAACACTGCTTTAGTGACTAGAAGCCAGTGTCCATGGTATACCACAGGGATCTGTGCTGGGTCCCCTATTATTCGTCACTTATATAAACGACACAGATGACTATGTGGGGGGTAGGATTAGTAAGTTTGCGGATGACACAAAGATTGGCTGGGTGGTTAACAGTGAGGTTGAGTGTTTTGGGCTACAGGAAGATATAGACGGGATGGTCAAATGGGCAGATAAGTGGCAGATTGAATTTAACCCTGAAAAGTGTGAGGTGATACACTTTGGAAGGAGTAATTTGACAAGGAAGTATTCAATGAATGGCATGACACTAGGAAGTTCTGAGGAACAAAGGGACCTTGGCGTGTGTGTCCATAGATCTCTGAAGGTGGAGGGGCATGTTAGTGGGGTGGCGAAAAAGGAATTTGGGACACTTGCCTTTATCAATTGAGGCATAGATTACAAAAGTAGGGAGGTTATGTTGGAGTTGTATAGAACCTTGGTGAGGCCACAGCTGGAGTACTGTGTGCAGTTCTGGTCGCCACATTACAGGAAGGATGTGATTACACTGAAGGGGGTGCAGAGGAGATTCACCAGGATGTTGCCTGGGATGAAACATTTAAGTTATGAAGAGGTTGGATAGACTTGGGTTGTTTTCGTTGGAGCAGAGAAGACTGAGGGGCAACCTGATCAAGGTGTACAAGATTATGAGGGGCATGGACAGGGTGGATAGGGAGCAGCTGTTCCCCTTAGTCGAAGGGTCAGTCTCGAGGGGACACAAGTGCAATGTGAGGGGCAGGAGGTTTAGGGGGGATGTGAGGAAAAACTTTTTTACCCAGAGGGTGGTGACGGTCTGGAATGCGCTGCCTGGGAGGGTGGTGGAGGCGGGTTGCCTCACATCCTTTCTAAAGTGCCTGGATGAGCACTTGGCATGTCATAATATTCAAGGCTATGGGCCAAGTGCTGGTAAATGGGATTAGGTAGGTAGGTCAGGTGTTTCTCACGTGTCGGTGCAGACTCAATGGGCCGAAGGGCCTCTTCTGCATTGTGATTCTGTGATTCACCAGGACATATGGTAGTCACTTCCGCAAGTGCTATCATAGCCAGATTGTTTACACAAGGATGATTGGTTTGTGAAGTGTGGCCCTTTGGACAGTCCTGTCAAAAGTACCTTTGTTGGCTACATCATCCATAGGAAGTGTCATTATGATGGCGGGGTGGGGAGGGGTGGGGGGGAGGGGTGGGGAGCTGTTGGGGAACTACTATACAGAAAATCTCTGTTAATGTTTTGATTTTCAGTATTAATGTTTAAAGTGCATTGTGTAACTTGATAACGTTGTTAGGAAAACATAAAAAAAGCTGAAAAATGCAATTAGTTCCATCACTATAAGTGCAAGAAATAGAACTTTCACTCATCAAACTGATTTGGCACTGACCTTATATCACATCCCAAAGACAGGGTCATTACTGGACAAATGCTGATGTCATTTACAGTGTCCTCGGAGTATCTGCCCTGTGGGTTATTGGACTGTTACTTTGTGCTACTTGGAATAGGGAGGTGGTTGGTTGGGGCGGTGAGTGGGGGCAAAGGGCAGATCATTCTGCCCAAAGAAAATTTTGAATCCTATACTTATTTTTCCACATTTCTGCAGGAAATTGATCTCTCTGACATCAGTTGCTATGGAGAAATGATGCTATTGCTCTAATTATACGAGTATACCTGCATCATGCAAGCTTTCATTACACTGGGTATAGAGCCCATTGAACTTGTGACATATCTGGTGGGGTCCTTCAATCCTGATTTTTCCTGTGATGCCATGACTAGGTATGGGTGAGGGCCAGGGGTCTAAAGAAGTACCTGCAATTCCTATTAGAAAGCTTGAACATGCACTATAAAGGGCAGAAACCCTGCAGAAATGAAACCTCATCCAGACTGCATGATTTTGTGCCAAAAGAGAACAAAATTTCTAGGCCGGAAATGTGTTGCACAATATACTGTGTTGCCAGGGAGTTCTATGGTTTGCCTATTGCCATAACATATGTTTTCCATCTCAATGTAAATAAGGCTTTTCTTCATAATTATTCATCATCTTCTAACAATACTTTTCCTATAACATGAACTGGTGTAAATGTGTACTCCCATCTTTTTGAATTTCAAAGTTCACCAGAAATTGGCTGTTATACATCACTTGTTCTTTAAAATCAATATGACATGACAGTGAAGTGGGAGGCTTCAGGATCGATTGTAACCTGACAGCCTTGAATAAAGAGGCAAAAGGTCAATTAAAATTCCCCTTAGATCTTACGAACCAAAGTCCCACTGTCTCCCCATGTGTCCCAATTTTAGCCTGTTCTTCTGGCAGGGTCCTTCTTTAACTAGACACGTTGGACTCCGATGATGTGACCAGTGCCCAATTGCAATTTTAACTAGAGACTTGTGCTGGGAAGCCCGTTGTGTGAAGAGGAGCCGAGGATAGAAGAGGCTGCAAAAGCTTTCCCTGTGGGACTTAAGTCATTTAACATAAGCTGCCCTTTGACATGTAGGTCATCAAGTCTCAAGGACTAGGGGCCTCATATCAGCAAACATAATGAAGTTTCAGAGGCACAGATCATGAAATCTAACAGAGACCGAGGGGCATATCTCACAAATTTGACAGAAAACTGCAAGACACAAGTGTAGGTCTTCCCTGAAATAAAAACAGAAAATACTGGAAATAGTAGATTTGGCAGCATCTGTGGAAAGAGAGACATAATTGACGTTTTGGGTTGATTACTTTTCATCAGAACAATTCTGATGAAAGGTTACATACCTGAAACACTAACTCTGCTTCTCTCTCCACAGATGCCGTCACAGTTGCTGACTTTTTTTTTGAAAAATATACTTTATTCATAAAATATCTGGAAGAACATTCCAAACCATTTCAAAATCACTATCACGTAAGTCCAATCACATTCAACTTTTACAACATGTATCACAAGGTGCATCAATACAATCAATGAATATTACAATCATTTCAATATGGTCAATGCAGACAATCAGACAATGGTATTGGAGTTATCAACACACATCATGTTGCACTCTGAGGTGCTTCAATACATTTATAATACAATTAGCATTCAATGCAGACATTCATTTTGAGCTGTACAGCCCGAGGGGATCTCAACAGTTCCCAGCCCCTCAGTGCACTGTGGCAGAAAGGTCTTAGACAGCAACCCTTCCCCATTGCGCCTTTGCGGCGGCTGCTCCAAGCTTTAGTGCGTCCCTCAGCACGTAGTCCTGGACTTTGGAATGTGCCAGTCTGCAACACTCGGTCAGGGACAACTCTCTGCGCTGGAAGACCAACAAGTTTCAGGCAGACCAAAGAGCGTCTTTCACTGAGTTGATGATCCTCCAGCTGCAGTCGATGTTTGTCTAGGTGTGTGTCCCTGGGAGCAGCCCATGGAGCACAGAGTCCTGTGTCACAGAACTGCTCGGGACGAACCTCGACAGAAACCACTGCATCTCTCTCCAGACCTTCTTTGCAAAGGCACAATCCACAAGGAGGTTAACAACGGTCTCATCCCCACCACAGCCACCTCGAGGGCAACGTGCAGAGGGGGTGAGACTCCTGGCGTGATGGAAGGATCTGACGGGGAGGGCCTTTCTCACCACCAGCCAAGCTACGTCTTGGTGCTTGTTGGAAAGTTCTGGCGATGAGGCATTGTGCCAAATGACTTTGACAGTCTGCTCGGGGAACCATCCCACAGGATCCACCCTCTCCTTTTCCTGCAGGGCCTCTAAGACATTATGTGCTGACCACTGCCTGATGGACTTGTGGTCAAAGGTGTTTCTCTGCATAAATTTTTCCACGAGGGACAGGTGGTACGGCACGGTCCAACTACTTGGAGAGTTCCGCAGCAGCGTGGCCAGACCCATCCTTCACAACACCGGGGACAGGTAGAACCTCAGCACGTAGTGACACTTGGTGTTTGCGTACCGAGGGTCTACACACAGCTTGATGCAGCCGCACACAAAGGTGGCCATCAGTATGAGGGCGATGTTGGGCACGTTTTTTCCCCCTTTATCTAGAGGCTTGTACATCGCGTCCCTGCGGACACGATCCATTTTCGACCTCCAGATAAAGCGAAAGATGGCTCGGCTGATCGCCATCGCGCAGGAGTCTGGAATGGGCCAGACCTGCACCACGTACAGCAACAGCGAGAGTGCTTCACACCTGATGACCAGGTTCTTACTCGCAATGGAGAGGGAGCTCCCACATGCCCAGTTTTCTTTTCACCATAGACACTCGCCCCTTCCAGTTTCTAACGCATGCCCCGGTCCCTCCGAACCATATCCCCAGCACCTTCAGGCCGTCAGCCCTGATGGTGAAGGGGACAAAGGATCAGTCAGCCCAGTTCCCAAAGAACATGGCCTCGCTCTTCCCACGATTTACCTTGTCTCCTGAGGCTAGTTCGAACTGGTCGCAGATGTGGATCAGTCTGCGCACCAACAGCGGATCCGAGCAGAAGATGGCGACATCATCCATGTACAGGGAGGCTTTGACCTGAGTGCCTCCACTGCCTGGGATTGTCACTCCTCTTATGCCCGGATCCTTCCTGATGGACTCAGCAAAGGGTTCTATGCAACACACAAAAAGGACAGGCGAGAGAGGACAGCCCTGCCTGACTCCAGATTTAATAGGAAAGCTATCTGCTTCCCACCCATTGATTGAGACTGCGCTACTGATGTTAGTGTAGAGCAGTTGGATCCAATTGCGAATTCCGTCCCCAAACCCCATTTTGGAGAGCACATTCACCATGTAGGTGTGCGATATTCTGTCAAAGGCCTTCTCCTGATCCAGGCTGATGAGGCAGGTGTCCACACCCCTGTCCTGCACATGGGCAGTCGTATCCCTGAGCATCGCTAGGCTGTCAGGGATCTTCCTGCCCGGCACAGTGCAGGTCTGGTCAGGGTGGATCACCATTTCCAGAGCGGACTTGACCCAATTAGCAATGACCTTGGACAGAATCTTATAGTCCACATTCAACAGTGAAATGGGTCGCCAATTTCTAATTTCCTCCCTTTCCCCCTTGTGCTTGTAGATGAGGGTGATGATGCCTTTCCTCATGGATTCCTAGCATTTTCTGTTTGATTTCAGATTTCCAGCATTCATAGTCTTTTGCTTTTGTATTAGTCTTCCCTGCCCTGCCTTTACCTCCTGCTAACTGCAATGCTCTCACGAAGCCCTCCCAACCTCTTACCCAAGTTCTTTCAGTCCCCGGCAATGGCCTCCTGCCACCCAACATTCCATTCCCCCCAGCCTGCCGTCCAGATGCCATTTCCCTCCTTTTGCATATGCAAATAAGTCCTGGAAGTTAACATTTCTTGAGCCTGAAGCTGCTGAAGTCGGGAAGATTTGCCGCCGCTTTGGCCAACAACACCAGCCCTCCACCCCACCCTCCATCCCCTTGAAGAACTGCCACCCTGAGTTAAAATCAGGGCTTATATGTTTTATTATAAATAGCAATATAGTGCGTATATCCACTTTGTGTTCAGGTCTTGAACATTATAATGTGCCCATTTCAGTGTTAAAATTTATTTAAATGGAGGCTGAGTGACAAAGCTTTGAATGGAAGGAAATATGCACTTGTTTCATAAATAGAAGCTCACAGTAACATTTTGTCTGCTTCACACTGGCATTCTGTCTTCATTATCACCCACCCTTTGAGGTACCTCCAGCACTGAGAGCGAGAGGGGGATAATGAGCATTGTAGCAGCTGTTAATTCCAGTACTTTCTGATTGGCTGTTGATAAACATCTACTGCTAATGGCCTTCCCACTTCAATCACAGAAAGGCTTGGCTCTGTTTTCGGAGCTTACCATGAATATTGACTGTCCTCTGTGGAACCATTCTGGACTGTGTGACAGAGAGAGTGAGAGCAAAAGGAAAAGATAGAGACTCAACATTCCTGTACTATTTACTGCTGTTGCTTACTGAGCTGGAAGACTGCAAGGGTGATTTTGTAATGCAATTCTGTGCCAACAGAGGACAAAAGAAAAAAAAATTGAAACCAGTGCGAAGAGATTCCTGAACTAGCTTCATTTCCCTGTACGTCGTTAGCACACATACTGAAAACTTCAACAGCAAAGATCAACAAGTGAACACTCAGCTAATGCAACGGTTGTCTACTGTCCATTAGCAGAATAAAAGAGCCAACATCTGTGTCACAGCTCATGTAAGTAAGACTAAAGAATTAGTGAAATGTTCAGACTGCTGACTCTTATTCTGAATGGTAAAAAATTAACTAAACAGATGCTGGAAAAGGAACAAATTCCAACAACTTCAAGCCATTTGTTAATATTTGATGTAATGGTGAAACAATCATAGGAATTTATGTGGACTGTTTATGTTGCAGTATTTACTCTGTTGTGTTCAGTCCACAGTTCTTTAGTGCTACCTCTGTGTTTACTGGATGAATCTATTGTGACTCTATTACTGTATGATTCTACAGCACAGTACTGTGCTGACTCTATTACGATTAGTATCTAGGTCTCTGTACAATATTGACTGAATTATGTGCAGATCCGAAAGAGTTAGAGAAGTATAGTTCCAAAAATCTAAGAAACTTTGAGATGCAGATACCAAATCTATGAGAGGAGCCGGTCATCAAATCTAATAGAAACTGAGATGTGGGCCATAAAGTATCAAAGACACGGAAAACTACAGGTCACCAATTTAATAAAGGCTAAAAAAATTCATGTATCATATCCAATATGGACCGAGAGACACATAACCAATGCTAAGGGAGACGAAGACATGATGGTAATGAAATATAACAGAGAAATGAAACATTGAGATGCGCAGAATGACGGAGACTGAGAAATGTGGATCATCAAATCTAATGCAGATAGCAAGTCAGAGATCAATTGTAAAAAATTGAGAGATGCATGTTCAGAAATAAGAGACTGAGACACAAGTTGTCAAGTCTAACATAGACTGAGGGCCCAGATACCCAAATCTAAGAGAGTCGCGAGATGTAAATCAAGTCTCAAACATTGAGGTCAACAAACCTTATGGAAGCACAGAAGCAGAGGTCATGAAATATAAAGAGACCAAGAGGTGCAGATTGCATATCTAAGAGTAATTGGGAAATGCAAACTATATAAATCCAACAAACAAATATCCACTTGTCAAATCTAAGGGACTTTTTATGTGCTGAAGTCATTGAATCTAATGTGGATTGAGCAGTGCAGATCACCAAATCAAAAAGAGAGACTTAGAGAGGCATGGGGTTAAATCTGAGGCTGTAAGGTTTAGATACACAAATCTAACGCTTCCAAGGTTCAGATTATCAAATCCAAGATAGATTGAAGTATGCAAGCCAGCAATATTTCAAAAACTGAAAGACAAAGATCACCAAATCTAAGAGAAATGAAAGGTTTAGGTTATCAACGCTAAGCAAGACTAAGAGACAAAGGTCACCAAATATAAGACATACTGAAGGGTGCAGGTCAGCAACTATGATAGAGATACTTTATTTGGATTTTTCTACTGAGAATTCACCAATCTTAAACCAATTACTATTTGGGTTGCAATTCAGATATTGTATACATTTTGGACACCCTATTTTAGGAGAAATGTCAAGGTCATGGAGAGATTTACAATGATGGCATAAAGGATACAAGGCTTTACTCATGAGAAGAGATTAGAGAAATTAGGACTCTTTACAGGAGAATAGAGATCCCATGGTTTAAAGGGTTAAAATATAAGGCCAGGTTGCATAAAGTTGGCTCTTATTCCCTTGAACTGGAAGGTTCAGAGGTGATCTAACCGAAGTATTTAACATTATTAAGAGATTCAATCAGGTAAATATAGTGAAACAATTTCCTGTTTTGGAGTTTAGGGATCCAGAACCAGAAATAGAGGACATAATAAAATTAGAGTTAGGTCATTTAGGAGTGAAATCAGGAAGCATTTTTCCGCACAAATGTTAGTGGCAATCTGGAACTGACTCCCCAAAAAGGCTTTGTATGCTGGGTCAATTGAAACTTGCACGACCATGGTTGCTAACAGGCAGTGAGTACAACTGGGCAGCTGGCATCTTGGTGATTGAGGGACCAGCAGTCTAGTTCCCTAACAAATGAAATTTAAAAGTAAAAAAAGAAACAGAGGAGTTATGGAGAAAGAACAAGGGCAAATCAGAGTCAGATTAGTTATAGAAAGAGAAACAAAGTGAAAGAAAAATTGGATTACAAAATTGGGAGAAAAACAGGCAGAAAGGAAAAATAAGAAAAAGAATTAAAACATTTGAAGTTTTGAAAACTTCTTACCAGCTGCAGGAGTGAGACTACAGTTTGAATGGTTTCCTTTCTGAACCCCTGAGGTTGAGTAGCATTATAGGAACATAAATCTCATTCTTAAAAGGGTCCTTAATGTCACTAAACACCAGCCCTAACTTTCTGCGCTGAGTTTAATTTGTTTCAACAGTGCAAATGGGGCCATTTCTTGAAACTAATGGGGAGGTTGTTGTCGAGCTCCAGTTTCACGAGGCAACTGAGTGGCCCAAATCATCCAGCAATTTATGGTGATTTGCAACTCATGACACATCTCTTCCTTGCCACAAAGTGCTGAGTTTTTTGCGCACTTATGCATTTAACCCACTGTTATTTCCTCATCAAATTTTGGATCATCATTTACGTTTACAGTGGTAATTCCTGAATAGGTGACATTTTACTTGTCACATTTTAAGACTCTACATTGAAGCATTAACTACCATCCTCCTAGATGACTGAGCATACCAAAGGTAATATCATTTGTTACAGATATTAAAGAAAATAAAGCAATTATTATTATTTGTTAGAGGCATCAGATGGCCTGAAAGACCAGAATTTAAATTCTTGAGGGGCTTGAATCACACAGGCATTAACTAAAAATACAACAGAGGAAACCTGTTCTCATTTGCAGAGTTGGTGTATGATTGCTACTTAGTGTGTTGAACAGCCCAGAGTTATAGGCTGTTCTGGATTCAATCTTCAAAAATACCCTTGGTCTGGTTCCAAAGATAAAAGTAAAGAAGCATTCGGGATCTGGTGATCATGTTATTATTAGAACTGGTATACTCCTATGAATGTACAAAAATTTAAAAATGACACAAAAATTATAGAATCATAGAAAATTAGAACACAGAAGGGACCATTTGGCCCATGTGCTAGCTCTCTTTCACTGCACGTCCCCAACTTTAAAATGCATATTTGAAAGGAATGTAAAATGCGTTCAAAAGGTTCAAACATAATAATGATAAATCTACTGTAGAAAAATGGGAAATACTTAAGGAACTGTGGATGACCTACAATAAAAATTCAGCTTGGCTTAATCAAAATGGATTAAAGAACAATGTGGTTAATTATGGATGGGAAGAATGGTAGGGTATGTTTTCCACTTGCTCAGGCTAATGGCGAATGAGTGTAAAGGCACCAGGTAAACCAAAAATGTATAAAATGTATGAACCAAAAATGTATAAAACTAGGAATATCATATTGGTTTATATGGTTTTGTTTTTTGCAAAAATATATTTTATTCATAACATTTCGAAAAGAACATGACAAAATATTTCAAGATGGCCATCACAGTGCAATGATATTCAAATTTTCTACATAGATATGTTGCACTCTGAGGTGCTTCAATACAATGATGATAGATGTAATATTTAATGTACACATTCAACGTGATTCATACAGCTCGAGGGGTTCTATACAATTTTAGCTCAGTGCACTATGGTTGAAAGGCCTTAGATAGCGACCCTTACCCCATTGTGCCTCTGCAGCAGCTGCTCTGATCCATACTTCTTTTTTGCAAAAATATACTTTGTTCAAAAGAAATCTAAAACATTATAAAATACAATTCAAATTGCCAGAACAGAAAATGAAATAAACAATTAACTTTTTCCACAGAGTATGTTGCACTTTGAGCTGCCTCAAAATAATTGTATTAACTATATAAATTTAAGAACAAGCTTACATCACGAGAGGTCCTACACCGTTACCTGCCCTTTGGTGTACTATGGCTGAAAGGCCTTACGCACTGGTCTATCCCCATTGCGCCTTTGCGGTGGGTGCAGCAAGCTTGAGTGCCTCCCTCATCACCTAATCCTGGACCTTGGGATATGCCAGTCTGCAACCCTCGGTCGGGGACAACTCTTTGCACTGGAAGAAAGCAAGTTTCGGGCAGACCGAAGAGTGTCTTTCACTGAGTCGATAATCCTCCAGCTGCAGTTGATGTTTGTCTCGGTGTGTCCCCCTGAGAACAGCCTGTCAAGAACAGAGTCCTGTGTCACAGAAATGCTCGGAATGAATCTTGACAAAAACCACTGCATTTCTCTCCAGACCTTCTTTACAAAGGCACATTCCATGAGGAGGTGAACAACAGTCTCTTCCCCACCACAGCCACCTCAAGGGCAACGTGCAGAGGTGGTGAGACTCCTGGCATGCAGGAAGGATCTGATGGGGAGGGCCTTTCTCACCGCCAGCCAAGTTACATCTTGGTGCCTGTTAGAAAGTTCTGGCAATGAGGCATTCTGCCAAATGACTTTGACAGTCTGCTTGGAGAACCATCTGACAGGATCCACCATCTCCTTTTCCCTCAGGGCCTCTAGGACGTTACATGCAGACCACTGCCTACTGGGTTTGTGGTCAAAGTTGTTTATCTGCATAAATGTTTCCACGAGGGACAGGTGGTATGGCACGCTCCAACTACTTGGAGCATTCTGCGGCAGTGTGGCCAGACCCATCCTTCACAACACTGGGGACAGGTAGAACCTCAGCACATAGTGACACTTGGTGTTTGCGTACTGAGAGTCTACGCACAGCTTGATGCAGCCACACACAAAAGTGGCCATCAGGATGAGGGTGATGTTGGGCTCGATTTTTCTGCCTTTATCTAGAGGCTTGTACATTGTGTCTCTGCAAACACAATCCAATTTCGACCTCCAGATAAAGCGAAAGATGGCTCAAGTGATCGGCACCGCACTTGAGTGAGGAATGGGCCAGACCTGCGCCACGTACAGCAACACCAAGAGTGCCTCACACCTGATGACCAGGCTCTTACCTGCAATGGAGAGGAAACGTCGCTCCCACATGCCCAGTATTCTTTTCACCACAGCCACTTTCTCCTACCAGTTTTGAATGCATGCCCTGGTCCCTCCAGACCGTATCTCCAGCACCTTCAGGCCGTCTGACCTGACAGTGAAGGGAACAAAGAATTAGTCAGCCCAGTTCCCAAAGAACATGGCCTCATTCTTGCCATGATTTACCTTGGCTCCTGAGGCCAGATCCAAGCAGAAGACGGTGACATCAAAGGGAAGCTTTGACCTGAGTGCCTCCATTGACAAGGATTGTCACTCCTCTTATGCATGGATCTTTCCTGATGGACTCAGGAAACGGTTCTATGCGACACACAAACAGGACAGGGGAGAGAGGGCAGCCCTGCCTGACTCCAGATTTAATTGGAAAGCTTTCTGATTCCCGCCCATTGATTGAAACTGCACTGCTGATGTTAGTGTAGAGCAGTTGGATCCAGTTGCGGACTTCCTCTCCAAACCCCATTTTGGAGAGAACATCCACCATGAAGGTGTGCAATACCTTCTCCTGGTCCAGGCGATGACCCTGGACAGAATCTTATAGTCCACATTCAACAGTAAGATGGGTCGCCAATTTCTAATTTCCTCCCTTTCCCCCTTCCACTTGTAGATGAGGGTGATGATGCCTTTCCTCATGGATTCTGACATGCTGCCGGCCAGAAGCATACTCTCATACACTTCGAGCAGGTCTGGGCTGATCCAGTCCCACAGAGCCAAATACAACTCAGCCGGTAGGCCATCACTTCCGGGAGTTTTACTCTTCTCGAAGGATTCAAGGGCCTTAGTCAGTTCGTCAGAAGTTAGCAGTTTGTGCAGACTGTCCCGTGTACTGTCGTCTAAGACCTCCTTGATAGAGGACAGGAAGGACTGGGAGGCTGTGCTGTCTGTGGGCTTCATATCGTACAATCCAGCGTAAAAGGATTCGCTGATCCTCAAAATGTCGGGCCGCGATGACTTTACTGAGCTGTCTTCTTCCTTCAGGCTGCTGATCACAGAGCTCCCTCTGGGTCCCTTTTGGAAGAAGAAACATGAGCACGTCTCATCCTGCTCCACGGATGGACTCTGGACCAGAAGATGATCTTGGAAGCCTCCGAGGCAAAGAGCAAGGCTTGCTGGCTCTTCACCTCTTGGAGTTCCTCCTTGACACCATGGGCAGTAATATGTTGCTTGATTTGCCCTTTAAACTTGCAATCTCCAAAGACAACTTTCTGTGTTTCAAGAATGAGATGCTGATAACAGAAAGGAGAAGACTTAAACTAGGGGACACCACCAAAATGTCAAGCTCATGACTCCCTTTCAAGAGGTTACACTGGATACTATGAATTCTGAACAAAGAATGAGTGAAACTGGTGGTCAATGCCAAGCTAAGGTCTAGCACTTTACAATTCTGTGTCTCCTCCACTCACTTACTCATGCATAATTTATACAAGCAAGTGCAAATTTGTCACACTGTAGATTGCAACATAAATACCGTTTGATGGGGTCTTTTCCAGCCAGTATAGTTTCTGTTTTTGTACCCCTGAAAGATTAATCTGCCAACAGAACAACCCAGCAGGTCACAGAGCCTTGTGTCATTCACGTCAACTGTCGCACGCACTAGCATAGCGACATCTATCCCAGAGGATCAGTCAGTCAGCTGGAGGAGATAGCATCAGGAGAGTTAGAGAATATGCATGAGGGGGAACAGGTAGTGCCAATAATGAAAAAACAAAAAGAACCTACTGGTTAGAGGACGAGCTTGATTCTTTTCCCAGCTGTTGTAACTAGGACTTTGAACCTCTCAGATTATGCTTTATAAAAGGAGGCTTCTGCTTTAACAAGATCTTCAAATAAACATAGAAAATTGACAGGCATGAAAAGAACCAGCTGTTTTATCAAGACTGCTCCACACTCGTGATAGCTACAGCATCATGACTGGACACTTCCCATCTATCACCCCATGATCCCGCCGAAGTAATTTCCCAGGAGAGGCAAACAAAAACCCTAGGCCAATTAGGGAAAAAATACTCTAGAAAATTCCTCTTCAACAGCCTCAAGCCATCCAAACAGGTCCCTTGTTTGTCCACAATATGTAGTTTGTGACAAGGCATTTGAAATAATCAACTAATTGCATATATGTCTGGGGCTGCAATCTTCCATGACACAGGTGGCAACTCCAGTTGGAGTGGCATTTGTTATATTCAAGAAAGCCAGTTGGTGAAGGATCCAATCTTTACTCAGTCTAACATTTATTTACAGAATGAAGCATTACAAGTATACATCTCCTAACCCAACTATACCCCAGTTTTATTGTCTTTTTATGTCTTCTCAAGTGAAACCCCAATTCATGCCCATCAACTGCATATAACTATTGATATACAATTCATTACATGCACCCTAAGTACAGTTGTAGTGTCTCTCATGAATGCTCAGGCTTTCATGTTCAGTTCGGGGGTTAGATTGAAAGAAACATAACAGAATGATTCAAAATCTCATTGCTGCTCAGAAACTTACCACAGATCAATTCCCAACAGCAAGGGTGTGCTCAGAGTAGCCACAATGAAGCTGCTGTGTCTCAAAACAACATCATAACCACTCTATTTGGTGTTCACCCCATGCATGTGCCAAAAAGCTGGTCTACAGTCACAGCAGATGTGGCTGAATCAGTTTCAGATCCATCTCAGGAACCAGCATACAGAGATACAGTCACCTGAATTCAAAGTGACCTCCACTGAAGGATACTTCATGAACACCAGGCACTGGTGCAGGTCAACATAAAATATTCCATTGTACTATTTGAAGAAGAGCAGGAGAGTTCTTCTAATGTCCTGGAGAACCGTTATCCCTCAACCAACATTACTGAAAGCAGATTATCTGGTAATTGCTACTTGTGAGACCTTGCCATGTGATAATTGGCTGCTTTGTTTGCCAACATTACAATAGTGATTGCACTTCCGTGGCTCACAAGTGCTTTGGGACATCCTTAGGATACAAAAGGCACTATATACATTCATATTCTTCATTATTAACGGTGGACAGCTTACTGAAAGCAACAGCACAGTGTATGGCAATAATAAGGAAAACTAACTGGATTTTAGGATGTATAGCTGAAGAGATAAAACACAAACACCAGGAGGCGACAGAGTCTCTGCAAGGCATTGGTACGTCTGCATCTGTAATATCTGGTATATCTCCAATCATTGTAACAGCAAGCGTATCCAAATATCGCAGGCTAGCAGAAAGTTAGCAATCAAACTGATCCTGAGTTGAAGGTATCTGACCTAGGAGAAAAAGATGAAGTTCCTGGGACAGTTTACTGTATAGAAGAGATGGCTCAGTGAAGATTTTTTTCATGTTTGTTATGGAAATGGATAAATTGAATATCGGTAAGATTGCCACAAGCTGGGAACTCGACTCAAGCTTAGAAGACATAAATTGTACAGACAGTTTAGATTTAATGCGTTGCACAGAAATGATGAATATGTGGAGTGCTCAGTACAAGGAAGCAGTGAAGACAGATCATGTGGAAATATTTATGGGAAAATGAAGTATTTGAGCGAGTGGATGACTGAAATGTTTTACAGGCCAGCTGTATGAATTGCTGATCCCGCAGATTCTTTTACAGTTTTGTATTTTTCTAAGCTTAAATTATCATAAAGAGTTTGATACAGAATTTGAGCCTACTGAGATTGTACTTTATACTATTACACTGAAATCAATTATGACCTATTCTGACATCCATAAGGAAAACAAATAGAGATCAAAATGTGAGCTATTTAAATGGTTCAGCATTTGCCTCTTTTTCAATCGCTATCGTTTTGGTTCAGAGGGTTTCTTGCAGATGCCACTCATAGGATCACAGAATGCTCAAGTTAGCCTGAATGGTAAAGGCTTGTATCATATAGGCATACATACACTGTCTGGTGAACCTGAAGCCAATGAATTGACTTTTCTTTTGAAGATGAGTTAAAAGGGAATTGAAGACTGTTCAAGGCTGATGAATGTTTTTGTTACAACCTACTTTCTTGTCACTTACATATGAATTCGCTGGGTGATACAAGAAGAAGATCTTAGTAAAAGTTGATCATCTATTCCTTTTATGTTGGCGGATATTGGCACTGTGCAGAACCTGGCACTCATGATATGTGCAGCATTCGGTGCTGTACCTGTAACAACGCTGTCTCAAAACAGTTCTTCATTGAAAAGAATCTAAAGAGCATCTGCTGTTTTCAACACAGATGAGTGCATCCCAAGGCGAAATGTTAAGTAAAATACAAATAGCTGACAAAGGGATAGAGACAGCTGAGGAGTGCAAGTATCTGGAAAATGGTACAAAGTTGTGAAAATTGACTTTCTATACAAGTATTTTGTCAGTAGTAACAACTCAGACTAGCAAATGCCAACTGCATGTATTCTGTTTGATCCAATGTTAACTGTACACAGACTATTTGCTATAAAGTGCATTCAGCCTGCCTATATTACAAATAAGTACACAAATAATGTGACATGAATTACATAATCTGATATAATGTAATTCATACACGGGTACAGTAAGATTTTTATGTTGCCAGGATGATTGCTGCCATAAGTATGTTGGTGCAAGCTATTTATCTGCCATTCGTAGTTGGTGCTCACCCTGTCACAATCTCTGGACTCAAGTTAATTATAATAATTGTGCTGGACTCCAAATTTCTATGCCTACCTGGAAGATTGTCTATAAAGGGGTGCAAAATGGCTGCTGCTGCAGAAATCCAGCACCTGCAGAAGTTTAAAGGGTCAAGCAACGTCCCAGAATAACAACTCATTGCAGCCTTCCCTGAAGAATCAGAAAGGAAATATACATGGATGGGAGTTGGATTGATTGATATGCCCAAATTGTTCATTTAAATTTTGTAAGGCATTCACCTCACCTAGCAATGCTAAACACCTGGTGTAAGCTGATGTGCCTAGCGACCAGTATTGCTGAGGCACTAGTGACAGAAAATGGAACATATGGCATTGCAGAGTAATTATCACCTCATTTAAATACACCCACCCAGGTACATCCGGTGTTCACTGGAACTGACTCTAGAAATTTTTTTGAAGTGAAAAAATGGCAGGAATCCAAGATAACAAATACACAAGTATTTCTGTTTGAGTGAGTACCTGTTTAAATTCTGCAGATAATGAGGGAAGGTACACGGACTGTATAGGACAATAGTAATATATATAAACTGTGTACAGCAGTTCCCAGAAGGACAAATTCTCAGGGATTTACTGATAATAATGCAAACAGAGGTACATAAACTAATAAGAATTGCACACAGACTGTGATATAACAGAAACGCTACTGAAATAAGCTGTGTGTCAAAAATAAACTGTGTGCAGCTTCTACCACAGCCTCAAAACAGGGCTGAACTTTCCTATGCCCACTGAGAAAGTGGTTGGACAGGATTACTGCCTACCCACGTGAACCTCCTAGAAATTTCATTTTCCTTGACGGGAGAGGAGCTTGTCAGCCTCTATTTGCACAGTGTAGGGTTTTAGTGGTCTTCCTGCCCCCTGACTGGTTTGCTGCCATGGAGAAGGAATATAATGCAGTGCGGCTGCAATGTTCAAAAGGATGCAACTACTTTAGGGGCTGAACTCACAGGAAATTGGGGAAGATGTAGAAGTGGCAGAGGAAGGAACAGCTCCCAGGGTATTTGCAGTGACACAAGCCCCACATTCTGAGAAGCTTCTGTTGATGTCTTATTGGTTGAGACGATGGTAATAATTCAAAAAAGGAAGCCATACTTTATGGAGGGAATGACTCAGGCAGTTAATACCACCTCCTATGTGTTGCCGTATAGTGCAGAAAAAGATTTTAAAACTTCATGAGGTTAACTAAAATTCCAAAAGACACAAGAATATCTTGAAATGCTGTTAAATGTATGATTCACCTTCATGTCCACCGTGCCCTCACTGTGTAATTAAGGGTATAAACATCAGTGAAGTATCACAATGCCCAGCTACTCTCAAACCACTGACTGTTGATGAGGAAAAGCTCTCAGTTACTTGGCCATCACATAGGAAAACAGTGGGAGATAAAGAGCTAGGAGATCAGCTACAAGGCACAGGTTGGTCAAAATAATGATTGTCTGCAGTTCATAGCACTATCCTGACCTTTAAGGAAAACGCAAGGTCTCTTTTCAATGTTTATAATCAATACAACTTCCATGATGAGTGTTTCCCACACTCAAATCTACTTTCTTTGATATATTCCAGATTATTCTCAGCAAGACTCTGAACCTCGGTCTAAAGAGCAGCCTGATACCTTCACCTCTGCTGTTGTAATGACTGCCTCACACACACACCATCATGGCACTTTGTGTACTTCAGCACTAACTCAGATACATCCAGTTAGGGGATGTTTTTAGTGAGTCCAAGAGGATATCACAGCACACCAGTGGGCGGAGGACCTTGTAGTGAAAGGAGGGGAGAAATCTGAATCTGACCAGAGGGTTAAGAAATGTTTGTCCTTGGCTTGGCTTAGATCTCAAGAGCCAGGTCAACAAACAGAAAATGATAACAGATGGTTAGAATGCAGATGGTTTCCATGAATGTGCTGCAAATGATAGATGAATTGCAAGAGTCCACTACCCAGATTTGCAACACAATGTAGGAAATTTACAAGCCCATGCATATGACTGTCCAGCATAGGTTTCTGACTGTAAAGCAAAGGGCCATTGCCTCTGAAAAGACAGTAACAACTTCTCCCACTGATCCCTCATGAGATACCCCAGCACCATAGCTCAGAAATTCCAAGATTACTCGATCTGTTTGTCATCAATTGAGAACCAAAATGAATGATTGGCCAGCACCAGTGATTGTCTGTTATGGTGACTGAAAATGCAACTGTCTTTCAAGATTGTGACACTGTGGTTTCTCTTGGCAGCTTTTCCCTTGATACCTGCATGAGGGAACATTGTGTCAGGGCCATGCCACTCTTGCAAGTAAAAATGAGGTTCAGCCAGAAGCGGGACCTTCAAGGACATCAGCTTCATTGAGAAAAGTATCACTTCAGTTCTCTAATGTTCCAGCAGAAAAGATTCACCTCACACCTCTCAACTTCCTGACAGTAGGCACTTATATAGGGTAGGAACTCAAATAAGCAAAGCTTTGTACAATGGGTACACATGGCAGAATAAAGGAAAAATAGCTCTGAAATTCTAAGTGAGCTAATAAAATGTCTGTCAAGGCATGTGACTGTCCATTTTTCTGTTGGAATAAGTTGATCTCTGTTCCTTATGATTATACTGTAATAGTAGGCCTTTTCCATGCAAGAGTCAATGACTTACTGTTTTGGGGAACAGTTTTGAGTATTGGGCAACTGAGGTCTGATTCAAGAGATCATGGTCTTCAATGTATGCTATGGACGATATTTATTGAAAGCAGTTGTTTATTTTCATTTCCTTCATTCCCATGTGGAAGGACTAACCCTTTTTGAATGGCCTATTTTTGCAGCATGCAGCCATGATCATTCTTGAGACACTTGCCAGCTGTAATGTAAGGATCCTCCAGACTTATGAGTTATGCAAGCTTAGTGATTGGCATCAGAACAGCTACCCATTAATAGAGTGAACCCCTTTCTGTTGATAAAATTGAGAAGGTTGTCATACTATATGAGTACCATCAAGGACAACTGCTCCAGGGAGAATCCAACTAGTTTAGAAAAGTTGACTTCTCACTTTCTTGGGTGGACAAGGTTCATAGAGAAGATAATAAATTGCCCATCTGAACAGAACATGTATGACCTTTCTATTTCAATTATAAACAGCAGATTGTTGACATGACTGGGATCACCTAGGGCTACATGGAAGGAAGGACCTGGAAGTCCAACCCTACATGTCTAAATCAGGATGGTGCATGATTTGGAGAAATAATTGGAGATGATGGTGTTCCCATGACACTGAAGCTCTTGACCTTCTTGTTTCTGTTATGCCTCTGTTAAGTGCCTTGAAATGTTTTCCTGTGTTAGAGGTGCTATAAAAATGCACATTTTTGTTGTATTTTCTCCCATGTCTGCTGCACCAGAAGTGAAAGATCTCCCATTCCGTAACATCTGGCTCTCCTAACGCTCATTCCTTCTAGTATTAATTCTGTGTAACTGGTCAGCAAATTCTACTTTCCTCTGTTTATAAGGTCCATTGTTGAGGCAAATTGTTGAGTGAAGTAGTTGCCCTGGGTCCTCTGTGCTATGGCAGAGATTTAAATTGCTTATTAATGCCGTGAAAGTGCTAAACATACTATTGGTTATGCTGTTCTGGATGGCCCTCTGTGTGGACATATTCCGACAGCTACAGAACACAGTAAAACAGGAAAGAGGGTGTGGTTAATGTACATGGTTAATTTTATCTTCTTAATCCTAATCAATACTGAGTTAATCCTTAAATTGTGCTGTAACAAGAATTTCTAGGATTATAATAGTTTTGTTGGTTTCTACATAAATTAGGGTAATTTCATTAAATTTAACTGCTGTATGTTTGGGATATCCCTGCCTATTTTATAAGATTATATGGTTTTATTTTTAGGCATCCAATTATGGACATTGAAAACTTTGCCCAAGGAGTAACAAAGTAATGATCAAGAGAGCGAATGTCCAAGGAGATTCCCCTTGTTCACCGTAACTCTGGTGGAAGGGCTGAGGGAAAAAGAGCTGCTGCTCCCAGTATTGGTTCTTTCTTGAATTGCTTGTTTAAGCAGCAGCAAGTTTCATCTCCTGTTGCAACAACTTCTGCTTCTCCCAAAGTCCTCCTCACAATGTTCTCATCTTTCTGAGCACACCTACAACTTAACCTTTTCCTCCCCATTTTCATCACAACAGTGTAATTCTGACTATACAGGCTGAATTTTCATGGCCTGCACACTAATGAAAATTCGGCGGAATTTTATAACAGGCCCACGTGCAGTGGGGAGGTTGGTAGTGGGTTGGGAACCTATTTGTTCTGTCAGTGGGCTTTGTCATGGCTCTTTAGCTCAGCCATGACATTAGTATCCTGCTTCCATGTTTACTGACCAATCACAGAGTGCAGTCTCTATTCAAAAGGATCACAGGAGCAGGGGTCAGAATAGATGCATTGTAAAGACTACTCAAAGCAAGAATATGACAGGAAAATGTGGGATGGCTTCCCTCCAGTTCTCTCACTCTTTACAGGAGATAATATTCAGGTGGTGAGGACCAAAGGGGAGGTGTTCTTTACTCTGGATGGGAGAAAGAGGCCAGACACCCAACTGGTAAACAGGCATGGCTGGAGGTTTCAGAGACTGTCATCAACAGGAGTGTGGTGCTCAGGACCTGGATTCAGTCCATCCAGCACTCATCCAGGCGAATAGGGAGTATTCCATCACACTCCTGACTTGTGCCTTGTAGATGGTGCACAGGTTTTCGGGAGTCAGGAGATGAGTTACTTGCCGCAGGATTCCCAGCCTCTGACCTGCTCTTGTAGCCACAGTATTTATATGGCTAGTCCAGTTCAGTTTCTGGTCAATGGTAACCCCCAGGATGTCGATAGTGCAGGATTCAATGATGGTAATGCCATTGAACGTCAAGGGACGATGATTAAATTTTCTTCTGTTGGAAATGGTCATTACCTTGCATTTGTGTGGCACGAATGTTACTTGCCACTTGTCAGCCCAAGCCTGGTCATTGTCCAGATCTTGCTGCATTTGGACACAGATTGCTTCAGCATCTGAGGTATCATGAATGGTGCTGAACGTTGTGCAATCAGCAGCGAACATCCCCACTGCTGACCTTATGATGGAAGGAAGGTCATTGATGAAGCAGCTGAAGATGGTTGGGCTGAGGACACTACACTGAGGAACTCCTGCAGTGACATTCTGGAGCTGAGATGACTGACCTCCAACAATCATAACCATCTTCCTTTGTGTTAGGTATGACTCCAACCAGTGGAGACTTTTCCCCCCTAATTCCCATGACTCCAATTTTGCTAAGGCTCTTTGATGCCATACTTGGTCAGATGCTGCCTTGATGTCAAGGATAGTCATTCTCACTTTACCTCAAGAGTTCAGCTCTTTTCTCCATGTTTGAACCAAGGCTATAATGAAGTCAGGAGCTGAGTGGCCCTGGCGGAACCCAAACTGGGCGTCAGTGAGCAGGTTATTGCTGAGCAAGTGCTGCTTGATAGCACAGTTGGTGACCCCTTCCATTGCTTTACTGATGATCGAGCGTAGAATGATGGGGCGGTAATTGGCCGAGTTGGATTTGTCCTGCTTTTTGTGTACAGGACATACCTGGGCAATTTTCCACATGGCCAGGTAGATGCCAGTGTTGTAGCTGTACTGGAACTGCTTGGCTAGGGGTCCAGCAAGTTCTGGAGCACAAGTCTTCAGCACTTTTGCCGGAATATTGTCAGGGCCCATAGCCTTTGCAGTGTCCAGTGCCTTCAGCCGTTTCTTGATATTATGTGGAGTGAATCAAATTGGATCGATACTGGAATCTGTGATGCTGGGGACCTCCAGGGGAGGCCGAGATGGAGCATCCACTCAGCACTTCTGGCTGAAGATTGTAGCAAATGCTTCAGCCTTATCTTTTGAGCTGATGTGCTGGGCTCCGCCATCACTGAGGATGGGTATATTTGTGGAGCCTCCTCCTCCAGTGAGTTGTTTAATTCTCCACCACCATTCACGACTGGATGTGCCAGGACTGCTGAGCTTAGATCTGATCCGTTGGGTGTGGGATCGCTTAGCTCTGTCTATCACCTGATGCTTATGCTGTTTGGCATGCAAGTGGTCCTGTATTATAGCTTCACCAGGTTGACACTTCCTTTTTAGGTATGCCTGGTGCTGCTTCTGGCTTACCCTCCTGCACTCTTCATTGAACAGGGCTGATCCTCTGGATTGATGGTAATGGTAGAGTGGGGGATATGCCGGGCCATGAGGTTATAGATTGTGTTCAACTACAATTCTGCTGCTGCTGCTAATGGCCCACAGCACCTCATGGATGCACAGTCTTGAGTTGCTAGATCTGATCGAAATCTATCCCATTTAGTGCCATACAACATGATGGAGAGTATCTTCACTGTGAAGGTCCACCAAGGCTCCTTAGACAGCACCTTCCAAACCCACGACCACTACTATCTAGAAGGACAAGGGCAGCAGATATATTGACACACCACTGCCTGGAAGTTCCCCTCCAAGTCACTCACCATCCTGACTTGGAAATACATCGCTGTTCCTGCACTGTCACTGGGTCAAAATCCTGGAACTCCCTTCCTAACAGCACTGTGTATGTACCTACACCACATGGACTGCAGTGGTTCAAGAAGGCAACTCACCACCACCTTCTCAAGGGCAACTAGAGATGGCAATAAATGCTGGCCTAGCCAGCGAAGCCCACATCCCCGTGAATGAATGAAAAAAACACATTCCACTTCTCACATGCATAACTCTTTACATCCGCTCATGGCAGGAGAAGAAAGCATACAACTGCAGGGAGAAGGAATGGACTTGTAGCCATAGCCACCCTGACCACGTTGGAGGAGGACACCTTGAAGATGAGAACATAAGAAATGGGGGAAAGAGTCAACCATATGGCTCTTTGAGCCTGCTCCGTCAGTCAATACGATCATGGCTGATTTTCTGCCTTGACTCCACTTTCCCATCCTCTGAAGAAGCGTCATACGGACTTGAAATGTTAATTCTGTCTTTCTCTCCACAGATGCTGTCAGACCTGCTGAGTTTTTCCAGCATTTTTTGTTTTTGTTTCAGATTTCCAGCATCCACAATATTTTGCCATTATTCACTTTCCCATCTGCTCCCCATATCCCTTGATTCCCCCCGATAGACCAAAGATCTGTCTACTTCAGTTTTAAATATACTCAAAGACACTCTGAAGCTCTTCTTGAAGCACAGCAGCATTGACATTAATGACTGGAAGGAACTTGCTACCAATTGTTCAAAATGGCGTTGTCCATCAAGCTCCATCATGCTTTGAGTCACATCTTAATGATGAGGTATAGCAGCAGCAGAGAAGGAAAGAAATAGAAACAAATCCTGCACTCCGGATCCCAATACCTCATGGTACATCCTGCCCCATGTGCTCGAAGACCTGTGGGTCGAGAATTGGCCTATTTAGTCACTTGAAGACCGATGGCAGAAACTTGCAACCCTGAGTGGACGTCATCCTTGAATCGAGGGACAGCCGCCGACGGTAATATTCAACAATGAAGTATCCAAATAGTCGTTTGGCAGCACAGAACTTGAGTTTTTCTGAAAAAAAGAGACATTTTTGTCAAAGCTTTTCATCTTGCACTCATCAGGACAATTTGCAAGAATACCAATTGTAAAGGGAACAGCAAATTTCTTCTCATACAGTATAAATTGTTGTTCCCTTGACATTTAGTATTCTTGGAAATGTCTTTTTTTTTCAGCAATGATGAAGTATCTGGGATAGAGAGTGCCAAAAATTTACAACCCTTGAGTGAAGAAATTTCCCCTCATCTCAGTGCTAAATGCCCCTTAGCTCAGACTATGCCTCTATGTTCTAGATCTCTGAGCCAGGGGAACAAACTCGGTCAAGCCCCATCAGAATCTTGTACATTTCAATGAGATCACCCTTCATTCTTCTAAACTCCAAAGAGTATAGGCATAATTTACTCAGCCTCTCAACATAGGAGAACCCTCTCATCTGAGGGACCAATCTAGGGAACCTTCGCTGTACTGCCTCCATTTCAAATATATGCTTCCTTAAATATGGAGACCAAAACTGTGCATGGTATTCCAGATGTGGTCTCACCAAAACCCTGTATAATTGTAACAAGACTTGCTTATTTTTGTACTCCAATCCCCTTGCAATAAAAACTATTTGTCTTCCTAATTGCTTGATGTAAATGCATGCTAACTTTCTTTGTTTCTTGTACGAGTACATCCAAGTCGCTCTAAATGCAACATTTAGAAGTTTCACATCTTTTGAAAATATTCTGCTTTCTATTTTTACTAATAAAATGAATAATCTCAAACTTCCCTACATTATACTCTATTTACTACCTTGGTGCCTCACTTGACCTATCTATATTTCTTTGTGTCCTCCTCACATTCCATCTTGCTTTGTATCATCAGTAAGCTTGTACATATTATTCTCAGCCTCTTTGTCTAAGACATTACTATAGATTGTAAACAGCTAAGGCCCCAGCACTGATCTTTGCAGCACTCCACTAGTTACAGCCTGCTAACTTGAAAATTCCACCTTTATCCCTACTCTCTGCTTCCTGTACATTAATCAATCCATTGCCTCCAACTCTAGGAGCCTTTCTCTTGCTTATTAACCATTTGTGTGGCAACTTATCAAATACCTTTTGGAAATTCAAGAATTTTTTTATTCTTTCATGGGATGTGAGCAATGCTGACAAGGCCAGCATTTGTTGCCCATTCCAAATTGTCCTTGAGAAAGTGGGGGTAAGCCAGGTTTTTTTTTGAACCGTTGCAGACCATGTGGTGTAGGTACACCCACAGCTCTGTTAGGAAGGGAGTTCCAAGATTTTGACCCAGCGATAGTGAAAGGGAATGGCAATTTAGTTCCAAGTCAGAACAGCGTGGCTCAGGAGCGAACTTGGTAGTGTACCCATGCAAGTTGCCCTAGATAGTAGAGGTCGCAGGTTTGGTAAGTGCTATCACAGGAGGTTTGGTGAGTTGCTGCAGTGCATCTTGTAGATGGTACACACTGCTGCCACTGTGCGTCAGTGGTTGGGGAATGAATGTTTAAGGTGGTGGATGGGGTGCCTATCAAGCGGGCTGCTTTGTGTTGGAAAGCGTTGAGCTTCCTGAGTTTTGTTGAAGCAGCATTCATTAAGGCAAGTGGAGAGTAATCCATCGCACTCCTGACTTGTGCCTTGTAGATGGTGGACAGGCTTTGAGGAGTCAGGAGGTGAGCTACTTGCCATAGAATTCCCAGCTTCTGACCTGCCCTTGTAAGCACTGCAGTTATATGACTGGTCCAGTTGAGTTTCAGGTCAATGATGTTGATGGTGGGAGATTCATTGATGGTAATGCCATTAAATGTCAAGGGGAGATGGTTAGATTCTCTCTTGTTGGGGATGGTCATTGCCTTGCATTCATGTGGCCCAAGGTCTGAACATTGTCCAGGTCTTGCTTGATAAGGCAGAGGTAGATAGATTCTTGTTAGGCAAGAGAATCAAAGGTTATCGGGGACAGATGGGAATGGAAATCGAAACACAAACAGATCAGCCATGATCTTATTGAATGGCAGAGCAGGCTCGAGGGACAAATGGCCTAAGTCTGCTCCTATTTTGTATGTTTGTCACTGAAGATGCTTGGGCCTAGGACACTACCCTGAGGAACTCCTGCAGCAATATCCTGTGGCTGAGATGATTGGCCTCCAACAACCATAATCATAATCCTTTACCTAGGAATGATTCAACCAGTGAGTGTTTTCCCCCTGATTCCCATTGACTTCTGTTTTGCTAGGACTCTTTGATGCCACACACGGTCAAATGTTGCCTTGATGTCAAGTGCAGTTATTCTTACCTCTACTTTTGAGTTCAGCTCTTTCATCCACGTTTGGGCCAAGACTGTAATGAGGTCATCCTAGTTACATCCTCAAAAAACTTTAATATATTTGTCAAATGTGATTTCCTTTTCAAAACCCTGTTGACTTTGTCTGATCACAAGATGATTTTCTTAGTGTATTGTTAAGACTTCCTTACTAAGAGATTTCAACATTTTCTTGATAACTGATGTCAGGCTAACCATCCTATGGTTCCCTCTTTTCTCTCTTCCTCATTTCTTGAATAGTAGTGTCACATCTGCTAACTTCCAATCCACTGGGACTGTTCTAGAATCTAGAGAATTTTAGAAAAATCATAACCAGTTCTTCCAGTATCACTATAGCTATCTCCTTTAGAACTCTACAAAGTAGGCCATCAGGTCTGGGGGATTTGTCGGCATTTAGTTCCATAAGTTTCTCCAATACTTTTCCTCTGCTGATATTATTTGTCTTACCTTTGCCGTAAGATCAACACTTTAGGCATTGGTGATGGAGAGATGAGGTGGCCCACAGACCTGGTGACAGCATTAGCTATCAGACTACCACTTGGCACTTAACCGTAATTGAATTAGTGTCACCACTAACTGAAATGTCATGACATGCACTTTGTTGAGTTTGCACCCTTTCCCCATGTCAGCACTAACTCATGTCTTTGATCTTCCAGAGATCCTTCAAGGATGACGGAGGAGCTAATTAGGGAACAGGCAGAGGAGTGCTCCGTCAGTGCAGATACAGAGAATTGGCGGGGCCCTCACAGGCTCCAAAATGCAGAGGACATCTGCCATGGGCTCCTCATCTGTCAGAGCCATGGAATAAGCAGCCTCCTTTCAGCTCTGCTGAGGTCCCGGGGGTTGCACCACATAGGAGTAATAGGAAGTGGATGAGAAAGACTTAATAGTTGCACAAGGGGGATTCACTTAGTGTGTACATCAATGTTAATGGCGTTATGTCAATGATTACTTAAATGAATGAAAGACTATTTGAACTCCTCACTCTCCTGGCCTCTACTTTGTTGTATTCCTTGCTCACACTGGACAGTAACCTCCAGGTGAATGGTGTGACCAGTTTTTGAGGAAAGTGTGAGATTGTGATGGTTGATTGGCTGACAGTTGAATGGTTTATGCTTGGTTAAGGACAGAGGAGAAGCACAGGGTTTCTGGTGGCACTGTCTCATGCCCTTACACAGGTTAAGTAAAGCATGCTTGGATGAGACCTTCTCCTCTGGCAGCCAGGTGACCAGCTGGGCCATATCTGGGTCTTCCTCCTCTTCCTCTTCGGATTCCAATCCTTCTGGACCGTCCTCTTACTGCAGCTCCACTCCTCTCTGTAGCTCAATGTTGTGAAGGGCACAGCAGAGCGCAACCATTCCAGAGACCCTTACATACTGAAGGGCACCTCCAGATCTGCTGAGGCACTTTAAGCACATCTTGAACGACCCAGTGGCTTGTTCTATTATTGCCCACGTGGTCATAATATGGCTCCTGTTGTATCTCTGCTCTGGTTCACTGGTAGGGTTTCTTACAGGAGTCTTCAGCCAGGTCTCCAGAGGGTGGCCCTTGTCTCCCAGAAGCCAACCACTGAGGTTGTGTGGAGGAACAAAAAGCTTCTAGAGATATGACTATTGCAGAATGCATGAATCATGGCAACTCCCTGGATATCTATTGCAGATATGCATGATCACCTTCCAGTGGTAACAAACCATCTGGACGTTTAGAAAACAGAATCACTTGTGATTGGCGAAAACTCCTGTTTGAGAGTGCCTTGATTGCCACATGTGTTCAATCAATGTCTCCTTCATCTATGAGAACACAAACACTGCAGTGAAACAGGTGGGCCTCTGTGTTTGACTTGCCTCATCCTTGGCAAAGTGCACAGATATGGTGGCCTTGGAAAACAAGGCATAATGACCTGGGAGAAGCCCTAATAGGCAGCATATTGAGAGATCTACAAGATGTTACCTGGAGCCAAGATGATCGCTGAAAGGAAGTTGAAGAAACTCAGGACTGTAGTGACCTTGGCTGCACCTCACATGGCCCTCTCAGCAGGAAATCTTCCTCCAGGAGACTGCAGATGTCAACAAAGACCAACCGCTAAAGCCTGAGTCTCCTGAGGTGCTGTTGCTCCATCATATTAAGGAAGTTCTAGTGCCTGTCAGCCCTGAGGTGGGGTATCACCTCCTTCAAACTGGACCTCTGTGTACATCCTCTTTGACATGTGAAGCACTGTGTGGCTGCGGAGAAGGCTGTTAGTGTTGTTGCTGCTCTTGGTGCTGCAGTTGTTGGTATTGTTCTGGTACTGCTGGTGTGACTGCTCCTGGTGTTCCTCATCTGAGGTCCAGACTACTGCTGCAAAAGTTGCCACCATCCTACAGGCCAGCAGCAAGCAAGTGAGATGAATGTGATTAAACTCTAAGGTAGTTGAAAGCACTTCCAAAAAGTGGGAAATTAATTCAAACTCTTGGAACAAATCCTGCAAGCACAAGTTTTTCACTGAGGTTGGTCACAAGCTTTGCAATTTCACTTTTTAAAGGTTTCCCAGCAGGTCAGTTTCTTTGAACAATCAATCCCCACTGTGTTGTCACCTTGTTGGCTCTGGTGGGTTCCACACAGCTCGGGAAACCCATGGGCTGACTGTTAAAGCCAGAATGCTGAGTTAAATCCACATTTAACTGCATCTTTGAACATTTTAATTATTTACCCGACAGCTCCACAGGGGTTTCCCACCTCTCGCTTCCAAACCTGTCTGGGGTAAACCCAGAAGTGGGCAGGATCATGTAGGCTGCCACATTTTAGGGCTTTGATCCCCATGCCACACCCACCTCCCTTTGGCTGTTAAAATTCTGCCCATTATACTTTGGGCAGGGTCACTTCCACTGTGTTAGAATTAGGTGTCAGCCTTGGGTCAGTCAGTAGCACTCTTATCTTTCAGTTGGAAGGTTATGGGTTCAAGCCCCACTCAGTGACTTGAGCACTTAATTCAGGCTGGTACTTCACTGCAGCACATTCTGAGTGCTGCAGTGTCAGATGTGCTGTTTTTCAGATGTGGTGTTAAACGGAGGCTCAATCTGCACTCTCAGATGGGCTTAAAAGATCCCATGGCATGATTCAAAGAATCCTGGTCAATATGGCAAGAAGGCCAAAAAAATGACGTAACCAAGTTTCAATCGTCCGCTCCACTTGCCAATGGCGGGCCATGTTTCCCCCATCAGACATCGGGACGTCATTGTAATATATCAGCATATGATTATAAGGCCAGTCTGCCAGAATCGCTCCCCCCGCCCCCATGCTGGATCATCTACCCACAAATCATGACAGCATGTTTCACAGCAGCATATAAAAGGTGTGCATTTGGCGGGCTGCACTTTGAGGGGAACTCTGAGGTGAGTACACAGTAATATTGTGGAGCGCTCACCCAGGCCGCCTGTTGGGCTACAAGGTTGAGGCGCGTTGGTGGGCGGAGGAAAGGGCTGCCCTGCAGTTGAGGCGATTGGGTGCTGGTTGGGGGCAAGGGCTGCCCTGAAGTTGAAGGTAGCGCAAAAGCACATGCAGGGTTGGGGGGATGGTGGGCGAGGAAGTGGCCATGCTTTAGGGAAACCTTGTATAAAGTGACCATTCTTCTGCAGCTGAGACAGTTCAGGTGCAGCCACACTGATATGATTGGAGTCGGGCCTCTAACTTATCTGCCCACTCAAGCAACGCAGAGGCATGAAAGTGCCACCAAGTGCCCCAGAGCTTTTCACCCCTCGGGCACAAACTGCAAAGTAATAAACATTTTAGTGGACTGCAGAACAGTTGGACGACTGGACACATTGTACAATCTCCTTACTAAAGCTGGCCATGGAGCAGTCACTGGTGGTTTTGCTCACAGCCCCTTGCAATATCATCATCCCAGTTTGGACCAGTCTCCCCATGGTTCAAGCTAATAGCGCAGCCTTGCAGTGTGGGTTAGGAGAATGCCTGTGGCTGAGCTGAGAGCACAGCATGCAGTCCAGTGGGCAAAACTGCTGCCAATCAATCAGGTAGAGTGGGGCGGAGGTGGGCAGGGTTTCAGGCAGCCATGCAGCGCACTAATCTCTGGCCATCAAAGTGGTGGCCAGCCCTCTCCGGGATGCATCAAGGGGCCTTCAGGCTTAACCAAGAGAGATTCTTAGTACACCCATGAAATCCATGCATCTCTCTCTTTCATCCTGCAGGAGGAGCACATCAGGATCATGGATCCTGGTGACCTAGCTGTATGCCTCGTGGCTTACAGAGAGCAGAGACGATGGAGAAGAGAGCGACGGAGGCGCCTGGCTGCACAGAGGAAGGAGCAGCACCCTCAGGAAAAAGGGGCAGCTGGGGATCCGACACACGCCACCGAAGAGCCACAGCGAGCCTTTGCTCGTCGGCACCTAGGTAGACCCAGGGTCTATAGACGCTGCCTTTCATTCCTGCAGATGACTGAGAACCAGTGTCACTGACGACTATGCATGTCTAAGGAGCTGCTGCAGGATTTGGCGCCACGGGGATATGGAGGGGATCCACTGGCAGTGGCTGTGAAAGTGACAGCGGTGCTCAATTTCTACACCAGTGGTTCTTTTCAGGGCCCCACAAGTGACCTCTGAGGGATATCACAAGCATCCACCTAAAATACATCCACAAATGAGTTCACGGATGCCATCTTCGTGAGGGCACACAACTTTGTGCATTTTGCCCAGGACAGCCAGGATGCAGAGCGATTGGATTTGCCCAGATCTCGGGTTTCCCACAAGTGCAGCATGCCATCGACTACACTCATGCAGCGCTCAGATCTCCGTCGCAACACACGGTCAACTATGTCAACCGCAAGGGATTGTATTCGCTGGATGTGCAGCTGGTGTGCGACCACCACAAACGCATCCTGCAGGTGTGTGCAAGGTTTCCAGGGACTGTGCATGACTCCTACATTCTCAGTCGCTCATAGATCTCTGAAGTCTTCCAGGGTCCACAGAAGCTGCAGGGATGGCTCCTCGGAGACAAGGGTTACCCGCAGAGGACGTGACTGATGACACCCTTGCGGCGACCTCAGACTGCAGCAGAGCGAAGGTATAACGAGACTCATGCTGCAACTCGCAACTTGGTGGAACAGACCATCGGGATGCTGAAAATGAGGTTCCAGTGCCTGGACCGGTCTGGTGGAGCCCTACAATATAGTCCACAGAGGGTGTCAGGCATCGTCATCGCCTGCTGCACCTTTACAACCCGGCGCTGCAACAGGGAGAGGAGCTGGCTGAGGAGGAGGTGGAGGAGCTGGAGGCCTCCTCTAATGAGGAGGATGCCAACGGGGATGAGGGTGAGGAGGTTCCCGAAGGCAACGATGATGGAGATGAGGCCCTCACACAGGCCAGATAAGGCAGGCACGCTCAGTAGGCCCTCATAGCTGCTAGATTTGTGGAGGATGATGATGACGTGCAGTGAGGAGACACCATAGATCCTCACATTGCATCTATGAGCGTTTATCTCCAGTCTGGCTGGCTTACAGCAACGCATGTACCCTCTGCGAAAATGCTCCTGTCATGGAGATGCAGTGGAGGCCCTAATAGTTACTCGAAAATGATGACGACATGAAGTGAGGACACTCTATAGATCTTCACATAGCATTTAAAAATTTCTGACTCCTTCTGGCTAAGGGCAGCTCACTTGCACTCTGTGATCAGGGTCATATCATAGAGATGCAGCCATGAAACCTTAGAAGCATCTGATCCTTTGTCCACCTTCAGCACCTGACCCCTTCAGGAGCACAGTGTCACTGGTCATAGATGCTGAAGAGATGGGAGCTAGCCCCACCTTGAAGGAGCTGAGAGCAGAGAGAATGATGGAACTCTGTGACGCCTGCCCACAACATTCTGGCAGCAATGACAGGCACTGTCGAGGTACAGTCATCAGTAATGTGTCTAGGGAGTGTGAGACTGGACCATCACTTTGGTCTCAGGCTGCACAAGACACAGGAAAGAGGTACTAGACTGAGACACCTGCCTTTATCTTGTGCAGAAAGGTTTCACATCTGAGTAACATGAACACTGCTTATCAGAACAAGGAGCTATAGGCTGGGAGACATTCTTGGGCGTTTCTTGACAATAGTGAATATTATGTACAAGTGATTAACACCTGTGCCCAGGCTGTGCAACTACATCTTCTTAACCTTCCTAATGCTGCCACTACGTCTTGGTGCTTCTCGGACATCCACAGCAGAGGCGCAGGCAGCTGCTGACTTCTACCTCACTGGCAGGCATCCTCTGGAGGGCTGACCTGGAAGGCCCCGCCTTGCTTTCAGGATCCTGATGTGTGGCAATGGCACCCTCCTTGGCCTGTGGAGCTGGAGTTACTGATGCTGTTGCTGATGAAGAGGGGATTCGGATGGGCCAGACACTTCCAGAGACATCTGGCTGGATGCCCCAGGGGGGTACACCTGATGATCCTCCTCCCAATGGGTGCCCCTGGTTGACTACTTGAGGGGAAGGGGCAGCTGGAGTGAGTTCGAGATGCCCCACACCTGTCTCGCGTACATACGGTTGGAGGCCAACTTTAGCATTAGCGATGGAGTTGAGCCCGCGCAGCAGTGCAGGAGCAACATCCTGGATCAAGGTCTCCATGGCAGCTGCCATCCTATCAGTGTTGACCTCAGTCTATCACCTCAGTCTGAAGGCAGATGGACTGCTCCATCGTACCTTGCAATCTGAGGAATTTAGCAGACATCCCTTCCTGATGTTTCCCAGCTTGCATTTGCAGCTCCAGCAACTGAGATATGACGGAATCCATAGGCTCCTCATCTGGCTTGGACTAAATTTCTGACATCCAGCAGTCCTCCTAGTGCCAGACACCTGGGAAGTCCTTACCGCCACCTGCTGTGGATCAGACAGTGCGATGTGCTCACCAGATTGTGACCCCGAGGCTACTCTCGAACTAGGTCCCACCGAGTTGTGTGTCTCTGCACTGGTGGAGGGTGTGGGTGAGCACTGTGATGGGAGAGTGCCTCCAGATTCCTCTTCAGGGGTTTCTTCAGAGGTTTCTTTGGGGCTTGATTGGAGGTCCTGGGTTGTGGACTCCGTCAGCTGTTTCCCAGATGTGCCTGCGGAAGCAAGGGGAGATAATTAGTGCATGGCAGTGGCCTGTGAAACAGGACACATCACTCACAGCGTGATGGATGTTGCACTGCTGGACCCTCACTTGGTAGAGCACCACCGACCTCACCGTCAGCACAGGACCGGTCCAGATCGTCGCCACCCAGCTGGATGGCTCTGTTTTCAAAGTCCGTGAGGACCTTGATTTCAGGCATCCCTTCACCGGTCTGTGACCTCCTCTCTCTTGTTGTGTGCCAGCTTGTCCTGCATGAATAGAGATGGAGAAAATGTAAGCAGGATGCCTGCCAGGCCAGATGATAAGTATGCCTGGCATGTGTGGGTGGTGAGTGGTCCCATGGACAGGACGAGGACAATGAAGGTGAGAAAGTGAATGGTGACGTCCCTTGAACCGGCAGTGAGTGAGGGCCCTGTGGGATGGGTTTGTGAGTGTGTGAGTTGAGGGTGATGAGAAGAGTGACTTACCCTGGCGGAATGGAGGAGATCATTCATCCTCTTGTGGCGCTGGGTGGCTATCCACTTTGGAAGGGCGATAGCGCTGACCACTGCTGCTACCACCTCCCAATCCTGGTTGATCACACCACTGCCTATCCTGTGGCCAGAGAGGAGGTAGAGGACATCACAGTGGGCCTCCGCAGCATCCAAAAGGCATTCCAGTGATACGTCACTTAATCTGGGGGCTGCAGTATTTTTGCCTTTCATGGACATCTTCCCTGCAATATTTCTGGGCTGGAATCATTGAGATGTGTGCGTGTGGCTGGACTTTAAATATGGCACCCGGTGTGATGAAGTGGCGAGGTGTTGATGTGCCAGGCGAATGAGAGCCCGCCCGTCATGGAAACAGCGCAATTCCCGGGAATGCATAATTAACACGGTGGGTTTGGGACGATACTGCGTGAAAAGCCGCCATTGCGACTGGCAGGTAAAACATCGTTTTAACCCCCTGCTACCGGACTTTGTGCAAATCTGGGACAACTCCGCCCAATATCTCATCACTGTGGAACATTGCTGTGCCGAAATTGACTGCCATGTTCCCTACATTCCAACATTGACTACATCTCAAAAATATTTCATTGACCGTAACACACTTTGGAATGTCCTGAGGTTGTAAAAGATGCTTTATAAATGTTGTTTGTGGGACAGTGATGTGCGCAAATTGGCTGCCATGTTTCCTGTAGTACAACATTGACTATGCTTCAAAAATTCTTAACTGGTTGTAAGGTGCTTTAGGACATCTTGCGATCATGAAACATGCTATCTAAATGCAAGTTCTTTCTTACGTTTGCCGAACCACTCATCTACTTTTCCTGAAATTCTTAGGCTGCTATTTCTTATTAATGGTGTGGTCATTAAGTTATTAGCTGAAAATATTCAAAATTGTATTTTAATGAATGTTAACAGTGATGAAAAAATTGAATTTTCTTAACTTTGGAGGAGTTAGTTAATATGCGGCTTAGATTTGTTACTCTGTAAGAAAGACTGGTCTTTGTTTGAAAAAATGTTGTCCCTTTTCTGTCTCTGAATAATTAGGTACTGATTACCGTGTAATTAAATTCTGCTTTTATGTAATAAGTAGGTCATTAGGGTTGACTTTGTTCTGAAAATTTGTACTAGTTATGATTGATTCTACTGGAGTATACATTGTATGTTTTAAGACAAATTTTAATATCTAGCAAAACTCCAAACATCCCTGTTCTTCAATTTTCATACCAAAATTGCCTAAGGCTCAAACGTCACCGTGAATGGAAGGTCAGAATAAGATAGAAATCCATTTTCTTTTCGTTAGAGTCCTGACTGTCACTGGGTTGTTTTCCCACTCATCCGTCCAAGGAAAGCTGCTTGCTTTTGGTTTTCTGCTAAAAGAAAGGTGGGAGAGATAGTGACTTTCAAGTATGAAGTACACTTAAAGACAAGAGTGAAAGACAAGGGTGAGGTTTGTATCATGGTGAGAGCAGTGAAATGTGTGGAGAACCATACATACGTATGTTCGAACAGGATAATGGATAAATACTCCTGTACTGGGGAAAGTGGGAGCTGTACAGTTGGGATGGTCTTCATCTGAACCGTGCTGGGATGTGTTCTGGCAAGTTGTATAACTAGGGCATTAGGGAGGGCTTTAGACTAAATAATAGGGGCAAGGGATCAAGTTTGGGAATTTGTGAGACAAGGCAAGACAGCAAGATAGGAATGAGTGAATTGATGATCAGAGTGTGGCAGGGAGGGACAGAGTGTACAAACCTAAGAGTGCACCATCAGATAAGGCTAGAGATTACAAAAATAGTGAAAAGAAAGAACTAAAGGCTCCGTATCTGAATGCACATTGCATTTGTAATAAAACATTTAAATTGACAGCGCAAATAGAAATAAATATGTATGATCTGATATCCATTACAGAGACATGGCTGCAGGATGACAAAGACTAGGACCTGAATATTCAAGGGTACATGTCACTTAGGAAGGACACGAAGCTAGGAAAAGATACAGGGATAGCTCTGTTAATTAAGGATGACATCTGTACAATAGAGAGAGATGACCATGGCTCTGGAGATCAAGATGTTGAATCAGGTTGGGCAGAGATGAGAAATAGCAAAGGCAAGAAGTCACTTGTGGGAGTGGTTTATATGCCCCCTAACAGTAACCATACTGTAGGATGGGGCATACAGGAAGAAATACTGGGGGCTTGTGAGAAAGGTGCGGCAATAGTCATGGCTGATTTTCATCTACATATAGATTGGACAAATCAGATTGGCAAAGGTAGCCTGGAAGATGAGTCCATAATGTTTTCCAGACAGTTCCTTAGAGAAGCATGTTCTAACATCAACTGGAGAGCAGGGTTTACTAGATCTGGTAATGTGCAATGAGACAGGATTAATTAATGACCTCATGGTAAAGGTGCCCAAAGTGATCATATGATTGAATTTCATATTCAGTTTGAGGGAGAGAGGAGTGGATCTAAGACTAGTGTTTTAAACTTAAATAAGGGCCATAATGAGGGCATGAAAGCAGAGTTGGTTAAAGAGAACTGGGAAATTGGGTTAAGGGACAGGTCTGTAGAGATGCAGGGGAAGCTATTTAAGGAGATATTTCAGAATACTCAGAAGAGATACATTCCACTGAGAAAGGAAGACTCTGAGGGAAAGACACACCATCCATGGCTAACTAAAGAAGTTAAAGATAAAGCATATAATTCCACAAAGATGAGTGGCAGGTCAGAAGATTGGACAGAATGTGAAGAACAGCAAAGAATGACTAAAAGGTTAAGAAGGAGGGAGAAATTAGAGCCCACGAGAAATCTTCCTAGAGATATAAAACAGATATTAAGAGTTTCTACAGGTATTTAAAAAGCAAAAGAGTAAGTAATGTGAGTGCTGGTCCTCTAGACAGAGAGTCCGGGGAAGTAATAATGGAAAATAAGAAAATGGCGGATGAATTGAACAGATATTTTGTAGAGGATACAAATAATATTCCAGAAATAATTGTGAATCAGGAGGTGAAAGGGAGGGAGGATCTTCAAACACTTACAATCACCAGGGAAAGAGTACTAAGAAAATTTAGAACTAAAAGCTAGCTAGTCCCCAGGTGCTGATGGACTTCATCCTAGAGTCTGAATAGAAGTGACTGCTGAGATAATGGGTACATTGGCTTTATTTTTCCAAAATTTTCCAGATTCTGGAAAGATTCCATCAGATTGGAAAATAGCGAATGTGACTCCTCTATTCGAGAAAGAAGGGGACAGAGCGTAGGAAACTACAGGCCATTTAGCTTATTAAGGAGGTTATAGTGGGGTATTTAGAAAATCTCAATGCAATCAGACAGAGTCAACATGGTTTTGTGAAAGGGAAGTCATGTTTGACTAATTTATTGGAGTTCTTTGAGGAAGTAACAAACAACGTGGATAAAGGGGAATTTGTGAATGTGCTGTCCTTAGATTTCCAGAAGGCATTGATAAGGTGCCATGTCAGAGGTTACTATGCAAAATGAGAGCTCATGGTGTAAGGGATGACATATTAGGATAGAGGATTGGTTAGTTAACAAGAAACAGAGGGCAAAATTTTTACCTCGGCGGGCAGGCACACGCCTGACCCGCTCGAGCGTAAAATGACGCACGTTGACCTCGGGCAAGCGTCCCAACATCAACGCGCAGTCGCACGATATTTTGGTTGGCAGGCTGTGCGAGAATCGGCAGCACACTTGCCGACTTTTTAGGAAACCTCATCCACAGACGGTATGAGGTTTCCTAAAGCAAATAAAAATAAAATAAAAATTTTTATATTTAATTATTAACATGTCCCTGCTCATGTGACAGTCACATGAGGAGACACGTTTTATAACCTTTTCATTTCTTCATTATTTTTAAAAATACTCTTCATCTCCCTGAGGTAGCTCTGTGCCTTAGGAAGATTCTCAAGCGCACACTCGCACGCATGAGCGAAATTCGCGCTCGCCCGCCTCGCCCTGCCCGCACAGGCAGCGCTGCCGCTCGCGTTTCACACTGGGCGGACATTAATTGGCCCACCAGCGTGAAATCGCCTTCCAACCTCGGTCGCAGGTGGCGGTCGTCTTCTGCTCAGAGAGTAGGCATAAATAGACCATTTTCGGGTTGGCAAGACGTGATGAGTGGAGTGGCACAGGGATCAGTGCTCCGGCCTCAACCATTTACAATTTATATCAATGACTTGGATGGCGGCACCGAATATATGGTTGCAAAATTTACTGATGACACAAGAATAGGTAGGGAAATAACTTGTCAACAGAACATAAGGAGCCTGCAAAGGAACATAGATAGGTTAAGTGAGTGAGCAAAAATCTGGCAAATGGAGTATAGTGTGGGAAAATGTGAACTTGTCCACTTGGCAGGAAGAATAAAAACAATCAGTATATTATTTAAATGGAGAGAGATTGTAGAACTCTGTGGTACAGAGGGATCTGGGTGTCCTGGTACATGAATCACAAAAAGTTAGTATGAAGTACAAGAAGTGATTAGGAAGGCAAATGGAATGTTGTAGTTTCTTGCAAGAAGAATGGAATATAAAAGTAGGAATGTTTTGCTACAGCCACACAGGGCTTAGGTGAGACCACATCTGGAGTACTGTGTACAGTTTTGGTCTTCTTATATGAGAAAAGACATAAAAGTGTTAGACGTAGTTGAGAAAAGATTCACTTGACTGACACCTGGATTGGGGACAAAACAAAAACAGAATTATCTGGAAAAACTCAGCAGAACTGGTAGCATCGGCGGAGAAGAAAAGAGTTGACGTTTTGAGTCCTCATGACCCTTCAGCAGAACTGGATTGGGGAGGTGGACAGGGTGCAATTATATTAGGAGCAAAAGTTGGACAGGCTGGGCCTGTATCCATTGGAGTTTAGAAGAATGAGAGGGGATCTTATTGAAATATATAAGATCCTGGGGGGGTCTTGACAGGGTGGATGCTGAAAGAATATTTCCCCTCATGGGATAGACTAGAACCATGGGACACAGTTTAAAAATAAGGGGTTAAGACAGAGATGAGAAGATTTTTCTCTCTCAGAGAATTGTGAGTCTTTGGAACTCTCTTCCCCAGAGCGCAGTAGAGGAAGGGTCATTGAATATTTTTAAGGCAGAGGTAGATAGATTCTTGACTAACAAGGGAATCAAAGGGTATCAAGGGTAGGCGGAATGTGGAGTTGAGGCCACAAAAAAAGGAGGGAGGGAGAAAACAGTGAATTACAGACCAGTTCCCCTAACATCAGTAGTAATGAAAATGCTAGAGTCTGTTATAAAGGATGTGATGACAGGACAATTAGAAAATATCAATGGGATTAGACAAAGTCAACATGGATTTATGAAAAGGAAACCATGTTTGACAAACCTACTGGAGTTTTTTGAGGACGTAACTAGCAGAATAGATAAGTGCGAACCAGTGGATGTGGTGTATTTGGATTTTCAGAAAGTTTTTGATAAAGTCCCGCATAAGAGGTTAGTATGTAAAATTAAAGCACATGGGATTGGGGGTAATATATTGGCATGGATTGAGAATAGGTTAGCAGACAAGAAACAGAGTGGGAATAATTGGGTGTTTTTTGGAGTGGCAGGTGGTAACTAGAGGGGTACCGCAGGGGTCAATGCTTAGGCCCCAGCTATCTACAATATATATCAACAATTTGGATGAAGGAACCAAATGTAATGTTTCCAAATTTGCTGATGACGCAAAACTTGGTGGAATGTGAGCGATGAGGAAGGTGTTAAGAGGTTTCAAGGCGACTTAGACAGGTTGAGTGAATGGGCAAATGCATGGCAGATGCAGTATAATGTGGATAAGTGTGAAGTTATCCAATTGGGTAGGAAAACAAATTGGCAGAGTATTGTTTAAATGGTGACAGATTGGGAAATGTTGGTGTACAAAGGGACCTGGGTGTCCTTGTACAACAATCACTGAAAGCAAGCATGCAGGTGCAGCAAGCAGTTAAGAAGGCAAATGGTATGTTGGCCTTCAGTGCGGGAGGATTTGAGTACTGGAGCAAAGATGTCTTACTGCAACAGTACAGGGCCTTGGTGAGACCACACCTGGAGTAGTCTGTGCAGTTTTGGTCTCCTTACCTAAGAAAGTATATACTTGCCACAGAGGGAGTGCAGCAAAGGTTCACCAGACTGATTCCTCGGATGGCAGGTTTGTCGTATGGGGATAGATTGGCCAAATAGACCCTTTAGAAGAATGAGAGGAGATCTTATTGAAACATAAAATTCTGACAGGGATGGACAGACTAGGTGCAGGGATGATATTTCCTCTGGCTTGGGGAACAAGGGGTCACAGTCTCAGGATACAGGGTAGACCATTTAGGACTGAGATGAGGAGAAATTTCTTCACTCCGAGGGTGGTGAACCTGTGGTATTCTCTACCACAGATGGCTGTGGAGGCCAAGTCACTGAATATATTTAAGAAGGAAATAGATAGATTTCTGAACTCTAAGGGTGTCAAGGGATATAGCGAGAGTGCGGGAGTACGGTGTTGAGATAGAGGATCAGCCATGATCATATTGAATGGTGGAGCAGGCTCGAAGAGCTGAATGACCCCCTCCTGCTCCTCTTTTCTATGTTTCTATGCTTCATTCGGATCAGCCATGATCTTACTGAATGGCAGAGCAAATTCGAGGGGTCAAATGGCTTATTCCTGCTCCTAATTTGTATGTTCTTGTGCATTAATTATCATTCAGCTACTAAACTTAAGCAGCAAATTGCTCAATACATCAAGTAATTTACAGTTCAGGCAGAGTTTCCACAGCATTGTTACTCCAAGATAAGAAAGGAAAGAAAGAGTAGAAAGAAGATGACATGAAAAAAGTCAAACCAGGAAACAAGAGGGTAGTTCACCAGTACTTAGGCTAACAAACTCTTCCGGTTTGTTATGTGAGAAACAGTGTCAAACGACCATAACATCTAGAGCATGCAACCCATTAGGGTTGCTCCATCCAAAGTTACCCTACAACTGTTTGTTCTATTACCTCCTACAACACCTTCTTTAAGAAACACTAATTTATATTCCCTGATATCACGGAGCTGGTTTCTAAGGAAAATGAAAGTCAGTAGAGATAATGTGAACCATAGTCCTCTGTAAAATCATTGTATCAGAATGGTACATGGTGAAACCGGGGTAGGGGGAGTTGTTGGGAGACAGTGAGCATAGGAGGAGACAGATATTAGAGGTGGGAAACTAAATGAAAGGGGATAGACAGTTATATATATGACCGAGGCTTTCAGTCCAGAACAGCCTATTGTTTTCCAGGTACAACATTGGAAGGCGTCAAGAAGCATACAGATAGACAATTGAGAGATTGGATGGGTGGTCATTGTGGTGGTTGTTCATGTGGGAGCTAATGATTTTGGTAGACCTGAGAAAAGTGTTGTGCAAATACATGGGGAGCTGGAAAGAAAACAAAACCTCAAGACTTGTGAAATAACTGTCTATGCCTTGTGTAAACTTAGTCATTCCAATGACATAGGCAACTGAAGGTGTTGTTCGAAGAGGTATAGGTGAAGAGGTATAGGTTTTGAGTTTATTGGATACTTTATAATTTCTCTTCCCTTCCTGTACTTTTCTCTATTCTGGGGTTGAACTTGTCTCATACAGTCAGGCAGAGAAGGGTAAACACTACCCATAAAAAAATTACAGCAAATACGATTTCTCACTTTAAAGAATTTTGCACCTCAGCTCTGCAATTGCTCAACCAAGTTATTTATAGGCAGTGAAATTTTCATATTTATGACTAGAATTAATAGAGGAAAATAATTAAGAATGTGTATTAACTTTTTAATGTAATTTAAATTGGTATATCTCTTTCAGGCAGGTTCTTCCTGCTTCTGTCTATCTTGTCCTGAGAAATGTGCATCTTGCAGTAAATATTGCCTGCTCGGACATTTAGAAAGCCTTTGTCACAGCTTTGTTACAGGGTAAAAACTTTCACCTCTGGTGGTCATCAGCTGAAATGGATTGGGAATTGGCTGAATGCCTGGACACCAGTTACCAGTAGTGCTTGAGGGATCCATGCTAGGACCCTTGTTCTTTACTGCCTTCCATTCATGACCTGGATGTAGTTACTGGAGGAATGAACAAGAACATTGTGTACAGTACCAAGCTTCGTGCATGTTTTAGGACTGGAGAGGATGGTAACCAGTGCAAGTAGATCTCTCCATGTCTGGCAAATGATGCTTAACCTAGGGAAATATAGTGCTATATATATGGGCATATCTAATGCTAAACATAAAGAGATCTACAGGGAATATAATTGAAGCCAGTGTTGAAAGAAAGATTTGGGTGTTATGGTGCATCACTTTCTAAAGATTCATGACCAACATTGTGAAGCTATAGCTAAAACAAACAGAGATCCTGTTTAATTCGCAGACAATTCACTACAAAACAAACATGTTGTTCTTATACAAGACCTTGCTTAGGGCTCATTTAAAATCTGTGTCTAGACTTCATCTATTGGCATGGTGTGTGATCATGCGGCTTTTGAAAGGATGTGGGGGGGTGGTCACAAGATTGATTTCCTAGCTTAAAACACTTTCGCTACCCAGATAGGCTCAAAAAGCAAGGTCTGTAAGCTTCAGAAAAACAAACTTGGGGTGATTTGATTGAGTTTTATAAAATAATGAAGGGTATTTGATTGTGCATACATGGACCAATTATTTCAACTGAATAGGTTAAGGATGACCAGGGTCACATTTACAAATTATATGAGGGCAAAACTGAGTTATCTGGTTCTTCTTTTCCAGAGAATTGTGGCTCTGTGGAATAGGTTGCAGGCTCATGTGGTGAACGTTGGTTGTATTCCTTCAAGAGAGAGCTGAACCTCTTCCTGACTGAGGAAGACATCACCTCATACAAGAGTCAGGTGCATTGTAAAATAAATCAGGATCAATATGTTCTCCTGGATTAGTTTTAATTACTTAAAAGAGTCAGAGAGGAATTTGATAGTTTTTCTTCCCATGATTGCCCTGGGTTGTTAATCTGCTTTTTGTTGTGTGGCACTACCATCGTGCTAAATGGGATAAATTGCGAACAGAACTGGCAACTCAAAAGTGGGTATCCATGAGGTGCTGCGGGCCATCAGCGGTAGCAGGATTGTACTCAATCACAACCTGTAAACTCATGGCCCGGCATATCCACCACTCTACCATTACTATCAAGGCAGGGATCAACTCTGGGTTCAAATGAAGAGTTCAGCACCAGGCATACCTAAAAATAAGATGTCAACCTGGTGAAGCTAGAACACAGGACTCCTTGCATTCCAAACAGTGGAAGCAGCATGCAGTAGACAGAACCATAACAAACTGATCATATGTAAACTCTGCAGTTGTGAATGATGGTGGACAATTAAACAACTCACTGGAAGAGGCAGTTCCATGAATATCCCCATCCTTAATAATGGGGGATCCCAGAATATCAGTGCAAATATCAGTGAAGCATTTGCAACCATCTTCCGCCAGAAGTGCCAAGTGGATGATCCATCTCAGCCCCTTCTGAGGTCCCCAGCATCATAGATGCCAGTCTTCATCCAATTCGATTATCTCCTTGTGATATCAAGAAACAGTTGAACACACTGGGTACTGCAAAGGTTATGGACCCTGACAACATTCCAGCAATAGTACTGAAGACTTGTGCTCCAGAACTAGCCATGCCCATAGCCAAGCTGTTCCAGTACAGCTACAACACTGGCATCAATCTGGCAATGTAGAAAATTGCCCAGGTATGTCCTGTCTATAAAAGGCAGGACAAATCCAACCTGGCCAATTACTGCCCCATCAGTCTACTCTCAATCTTCAGCAAATGAAGGAAGGGATTGTTGTCAGTGCTATGAAGCGGCACTTACTCAGCAATACCAGTTCACTGATGCTACATTTGGGTTCCACCAGGGCCACTCAGCTCCTGATCTCATCTCATAGCCATGATCCAAACATGGACAAAAGAGGTGAACTCCACAGGTGGGATGAGAGTGACTGCCTTTGACACCAAAGAAGCATTTTGCCTCGTGTAGCTTCAAGGAGCCCCAGCTAAACTGGAGTCAATGGGAATCGGGGGAAAACGCTCCACTGACTGGAGTCATACCTAGCACAAAGAAAATTGTTGTGGTTGTTGTAGGTCAATCATCTCAATCCTAGGACATTGCTGAAGGAGTTCCTCAGGGTAGTGTCCTAGGTCCAACTATCTTCAGTTGCTTCACCAATGACCTTCCCTCCATCATAAGGTCAGAAGTGGGGGTTCGCTGATGTTTGCACAATGTTCAGCACCATTCACAACTCCTCAGATACTGAAGCAGCCCATGCCCATATGCAGCAAGGCCTGGACAACTTTCAGACTGGGCTGATAAGTTGAAAGTAATATTCATGCCACATATGTGCCAGGCAATGACCATCTCCAACAAGAGAGAATCTAACCATCTTTCCTTGACATTCAATGGCATTACCATCACTGAACCCCCCACTATCAACATCCTGGGGATCACCATTGACCAGAAACTGAACTGGACTAGCCAAATAAATACTGTGGCTACAAGAGCAGTTCAGAGGCTGGGAATCCTGCAGTGAATAACTCATCTCCTGACTCCCGGAAGCCTGACCACCATCTTCAAGGCACCTGTGAGGAGTGTGATGGAATACTGTCCATTTGTCTGGATGAGTACAGCTCCAACAACACTCAAGAAGCTTGGCACCATCCAGGACAAAGCAGCCCGCTTGATTAGCACCCCATCCACCACGTTAAACATTCACTTCCTTCACCACCGACGCACAGTGGCAGCAGTGTGTATCACCTACAAGATGTACAGAAGCAATTCACCAAGGGTCCTTCAACAGCACCTTCCAAACGTGAGACCTCTACCAACTGGAAGGACAAGGACAACAGAAGCATGGGCATACCACCACCTGCAAGTTCTCTTCCAAGTCACACACCATCCTGACTTGGAACTATACCACCATTCCTTTACAGTTGTTGCGGCAAAATCCTGGAATTCCCTTCCCAACAGCATTGTGGGTGCCTACAACCACATAGCATGCAGCGGTTCAAGAAGGCTGCTCATCACCACCTTCTCAAGGGCAATTGGGGATTGTCCTAGCCAGTGATGCCCACACCCATGAAAAAATAATAACAAAAAAATTCATGTAAAGGGTGGTAAAAGTGTGGAACTCTCTCTCTCTCAAAATGCAATAAATGCCAGCTCAATTAATAACTTTAGGTCTGAGAGCAATAGGTTTTTGCTAGCCAAGGGTATTAAGGAATAAGGAGTCAAGGTGGTGAATGGAGTTAGGTTACAGATCAGCCATGATCTCATTGAATGGCAGAACAGACTCAAGAGGTCGAATGACCTACTCCTGTTCTTATCACCCAGACATTCTAATTAGTGCTCTAAGTGGCTTTAAAAATGTTGCATCTCTGGGATTTAACCATTACACTATAATTCAAATATAATTTGAATCTGCAACAAGCATGGGGCAGGCAATGAGGCAGGCCCTGATTTCACCTCTGCCCAGGCAGGAATTGAACCCAAACTAGTGGTGTTATATTGAAATACACATAAGATGACTAACCAGCTCCTCTCAGTGGCAAAGAAAACTAACAAAGAGGACTGAAGGGTTGCAAATGTTATCTCTTCAAGACTGCAAAAGAGATAAAGTAAGAAATTATAAGCCAGTTATGTTTAATTGAATTATTAGTAAACAACTACATTTTATGACACAGAATTAAGCAGGTAGAGAAGTTAATGAGCTAATTAGTGTCACTCAGTATTGATTCTAGAAGGCAGCCCAGAATTGACCAGCCTTAGGGAATTCTTTGAAGAAACAACACAGAAGTTAAATGCAACAAAATACGGTTGATGTGATTTATATAGGTTTTCAAAAAATCAACTTTCAAGGTACCATAAAAGAAAATTGTGGCAATGATAATTATACAGAGAATTAAAGGGAATGTGATCACAAGGATACCAAGATGGTTGGAGAGATGGAAGTAAAGGATGGAGTTTGTATGTATGTTTTATCCACACATAGAATCTTGTCAGAACACACATACTCTGGCATGTAAATCCCGCAGGGGATTTGAAAGTAATTACCAGAGCCAAATGCAGCAAAGGCATATTCTAGCAACCAGCTTACACAGTAAAGGTGTCAAAAAACTGGAAAGAATGTTTTTTTCGTGTTAATGAGAATGAATCATAAACTATTTGACTCTATCTAAATAGTATGTAGCATATGACAAGGAGGTGTATGCCACAGTCATTTTTTTGTTCAAGTGCCAAAAAGAATATGAAAAACAACTATCACCTTGTTTCAAAGAGGAGGCCACAGAATTTATATAGTAAAAATAGGTTTAGTTGCTCTCTGTGGCAAGTATTAACAAACTGAACATATGTGAATTTTGGATTACATTTGGATTTGGCAGGAACTTAATTGCTAAAGAAATTGCCTTCATCTTGAGCAATTACTGGCCATTCTTGCATTTTGTATATTTACATAACACTGCATAGCTGCATGTTTTTGCAAAGGGGAACAAGGAAACAGTTTGGTCAGATTGGAATGCAGCCAGAGCCTTTATCAATGCAAGACCGGACATTCTACATGACAATGTAAGACAGTGTTGTGTTCCCATTTTGGTCCTTGTATTGAAGAAGTAATCTATTATTATTGTCTACATTTCCATATATTGGGAGCCTCCTCCTAACGAAAGCAGACATCGATGACGAAATTCATATCACCTCCAATGTGCCAGCTCAGCCTTCATCCAACTGAGGAAAAGAGTATTTGAGGACCAGGATCTCAAACCAAAGACCAAGATCATGATTTGTTGGGCAGTAGTGAGCCCCATGCTCCTATATTCTTTGGAGACTTGGACAATATACAGCAGGAACATCAATGTATTGGAGAAGTACCACCAGCCGTGCCTTCACAAGATCCTCCAATTCCGGTGGCAAGAATGGCTGTCAAACAGCAGTGTCCTCTCCCAAGCCAACATGCCCAGTATCGAGGCACCAATCACTCAAAACCAGCTCCGCTGTGCAGGACATGTTTGGATAACTGATCCAAGACCCCCAAAGCGACAGTTCTACTTGGAGCTTGATCATGACAGGAGACTCCCAGGGGGACACAGAAATGCTTTAGGGATGTCCTCAAAGTACCACTGAAGTCAAACATTGCCGTGAACAATGAGAGTCCCTGGCTTGTGACCGACCAAAATGGGGAAGGTTCATTCAGAAAGGTACCAAACAAATCATCAGGAACATGCAGGGTGAATTTGAGATGTTGGAGAGAGTACAAAACCTCCTAAAAACTCATCCACCTAACCTTCTAAGCACCACCTGCCTCACGTGTGGCAGAGTCTTTGGGTGAGGTCCCCCAATTTGTTGGACTTGTTACGACCAGTTCTCGGGTGAGGTCCCCCAATTTGTTATGATCCCAGATGAGGTACCCCAAGTTGTTAACTTCCCGAATGGGACCCCAATTTGTTACGCTCCCAGGTGAGGAGAAATGAGTTGGCTCCTCTTCTTTATTCATCCCCCTCGGTTGATCACAACAAAGTTAATTTAAAGGGATCCCTTCCCTCTTGGATACCTTTTCCCAGCCCAAATGTATTTATGTTTTAGAAGGAGCCAATTTAACCAGGCTTTCTTGAGTCAAAGAAAATGTAAGTTTATTAGTTACTAAAACCTGAGAAAAAAAAATAAAAATGCAACATACATACACACAGATCAGAAATGAGAAGTTGAGTCCAAAAATAAAAGTTAACAAAGATAAACGAATCAGTCTTTGGCTTGTCTGTGAGGCCTAGATGGTGAATTGTTACGGCTGTTAAGTTGGGTGATTCTGGTAGAGCTGATTTTGGCAGTTTAGCAGTTGGTTTGGAGACACTTGGTTCTGCAAGTTAGCTGAAGAAACTGTCCTATTTCCTTTTCTGATTGTGGCTTTGCTGACTTGCCTCCAGCAACAGAGAGAGAGGAGAGAGCTTTTGACTACAAGCTGCAAATGGGTGCCTTCTTCTTCTGCTGTGACTCTCACTAGCACACCAGAACTACAACACCAGAACTACAACACACAGATCAGGTCTGCAGCTAGCTTTTTTATCAATTTCCTTGTGTATTCCTGGAAGGGAAAAAACAAACATGTCTTTCGTCCAGAGTCTGTTTTCTTTCAACTCAGATCATTTCCACATTCTGAGATATAGCTCATCAGGAGATGGTTTCTGCTGAGATGTGGTAATCTCCATTGTCTTCACAGCCACAGGAGATTAAAGTTCAGTCTTTTGCATTTCATCTCTTCCTTTCAAGTGTCTCGGTCTGAAGTAGGCCTTGGCACCTTTTTAGGTGCGACATTCCATGTTCTCTCTGGACTAGTCAGTCAAGCATAACTTACAGAGGAATTTTCCAGAAAGTGGTTACTTTACATTCTCAGCCAGCTTTTGCTTGTATGTGTTTTTTTTTAAAATACATGCCTTCCTTCAAAGTGCAATATGCCCATAAGTAATTAAAGGCTGTAATCCACTGTCGTGACAGACTTAGCAGCCATCTCGGAACCCATCAAACCAGATTGGAACCAAGTCATCTTCAATCCCAAGGGGCTGCATTAGGAGGGAAGGATTAACATTGTGTATCAAGCTAAATTGGAAGCTATTACCACCAATGCACCAGATTTTAATATTGGCTCACAGATAAGACTGAACTCATATCCCAATCTTTGTGTGTAAACAATCAAAGCATCACCATAGGGAATGAACCAGGGATTTAAATTGTTGTTCCCTTTACTGTTGGTAATCTTACAATGTGTCCTGATAAGTGCAAGATGAAAAGCTTAGACAGCATCTCTCTCTTTTCAGCAGTGTGTGTGTATATATATAAATATAATATATATATATCTTATAATAATTAGTAGTATTTTACTCAAGAAACACACTCGCAACCCAAAGACTGCAATGCAGCATAACTTACATCAAAAATTCATATAGTATAAGTAATCAAGTTAAAAACATGGAAAAGTGACAATTTTTTCATAACAAATATAGACAAACAAATTCAGCAGATAACAGGAAAAGTGGTGGACAGGACATTTAAAAAGGAATAATGAGTTTAAAATATATTAAATTACAAACCAATACACCATTCCAACACTACAGGAGCTGAAGTACATACAGATTTCATCATTTAGGTACTTCATTGAGGATCCGAACCCTGTAAGGAATAGGGCTACATCAGTACCTTTCCGTCCTACATATTAGGTTGATGACTTAAGTCAAACTACTGAGTTGCCTTGATTGTTTTGGGCATGGAAGTGGTCAAGTGATTATTTTTGGTGATAACAGAGGTATGTCTAACTCAATTTTTATTTTAAATGGGTTAATACCTCTGTTAAAATAGCAGACACTGGAATATCACCCATGTGTTCAGCATTCATTCAATGTTATCACCAACAGTAATCTGCAGCCTCATATGTCAAGTGTAAGTAATATATTTAACAAAGAAATGTTAAGATATGTGTTGAAAGCACTTTCTTCCATTATAAATGTTAAATACTTGCAAAATCTAATTTTCAGATCATACGTTAAAAAGATTAAACTATTATTGTCCAACATAAGGACCGTTCAGATTTAAAAACAATTCATACTTGACAGTATTAGTGTGTGAACTTTCATGCTTCTTTTCCATCAAATGTTCAGTTTAGCATCGTGTACGCAGTGCCCTGATCTAAAGATCCTAGTTTGGGCACCGGCATTTGGTTTTGAATTTGTGCATTTGCTTCGGTTACCTATCGTTTTCAGTTAAGCATTGATGATTAAATATAAACTACAGTGTACGTATTTTGATTCAATCATTTCACCAGTCGTTTTGCCATGGTAATAAACTCGATCCATACTTTTTACAATATCAACAGGCCTCTTATTCTGTGCAAATCATGACTGAAATCCAAACTGCATGTTTTTACTTCTAAGAGGGAGCTGCATAAAACTAGTTTAGCCCAATGCCCTCACTGTAAACATCTCAGTTCATTCCTTTAGGCAGATAAATAGGTTAGTTCAGGGAAATAAGAAAGTTTGGAAAAAAATATTACGGATTGTTTGTTTATTTTAGAGAATGAAACCAAAACTTACAAATGTAGAAGATGTAATACTGATGAGGGACCTCACATTGGAACAGCACATGCTTCCTACTTGGGCACCCTGCCATGTGTCGTTTTCATAAGTGACAGGAAGGCACAAGTTACAGGTACAGGTTCATTACAAGCCCACTGACTCCCACAGCTACCTCAACTACAGCTCCTCACACCCTGCTTCCAATAAGGACTCTATCCCATTCTCTCAGTTCCTTCACCTCCATTGCATCTGTTCCGATGATGCCGCTTTCCAAAACAGCGCTTCTGACATGTCTTCCTTCTTCCTTAACCGAGGTTTCCCACCCACTGTGGTTGACAGGGCCCTCAACCGTGTCCGACCCATCTCCCGCACCTCTGCCCTCACACCTTCCTCTCCCTCCCAGAACCATGATAGGGTCCCCCTTGTCCTCACTTTTCACCCAACCAGCCTCCACATTCAAAGCGTCATCCTCCGCCATTTCCGCCAACTCCAGCATGATGCCACCGCCAAACACATCTTCCCTTCAACCCCCACCCCTTCAACATTCCATAGGGACCATTCCCTCCGGGATACCCTTGTCCACTCCTCCATCACCCCCAGCACCTCATTCCCCTCCCATAGCACCTTCCCATGCAATCGCAGAAGGTGCAACACCTGCCCATTCATCTCCTCACTCTTTACCATCCAAGGGTCCAAAAACTCCTTTCAGGTAAAGCAGCGCTTCACTTGCACCTCCTTCAATTTAGTCTACTGCATTCGCCGCTCCCAATGCAGTCTTCTCTACATTGGAGACCAAACACAGACTGGGTGACCACTTTGTGGAACACCTTCAGTCTATCCGCAAACATGACCCAGACCTTCCTGTTGCTTGCCATTTCAACACCACCCTGCCTCTCATGCCCACATGTCCATCCTTGGCCTGCTGCAATGTTCCAGTGAAGCCCAACGCAAACTGGAGAAATAGCACCTCATCTTCCAACTAGGCACTTTACAGCCTTCCATACTTAACATTGAGTTCAACAACTTCAGACCATGAACTCTCTCCTCCATCCTCACCCCTTTTTTAATCCCCTTTTTTCAATATTCATTTTTGTTTATTTTTTTTAATTTTTTATCCACTTATTTTTGTTTTTATTCTTATTTTTATTCATTGTTTTATCCCCACCTTTTATTCTATTTTCGATCTTTTTTCCCACCACACTAGGGCCATCTGTCACTTGTTCACGTTGTTCTTTCCAGAGTGCTTACTCTTCTCCAGCCATTATCACATTCTGCTTTCTATCCTTAATGCCACCATCAGCACCTCCTTTAGCCAATACCACTACCATTAACACCAATTTGACTTTATGTTCATGACATCTCTTGCAATCTCTCCTTTGCCTCCATCTATCTCTGGCTTTCTATCCAGCTACCCCACCTTAAACAGTACAAATTTCATTACATTTTTACTTCTCTTTAGCTCTGGAGAAAAGTCATATGGTTTCAACCTAAACTCTGTCTATCTCTCCACAGATGCTGTTGGACCTGCTGAGTTTTTCCAGCATTTTTTGTTTTTGTTTCAGATTTCCAGCATCTGCAGTGATTTGCTTTGAGGAAGGTACAAGATTCTGTTCCAGCTGGCTGAAGCTTGATTTCAAAGACCTTACTAATGATTCTGTCATATCGTGTGTTGAAAACCCAGATTAAATCCCACTTGTACTCCTCTGCCTGGCAAACTTGAGTTCATTCGTTTTTCCTCTTTTCTCTCCGAAGTTGCCCACGAGTCGAACTGGTCGGGCCACACACTGGAGTCGATCATGAGTGAGCGGCAGACCAACATCAACAGCCTTTTCCTGAACGAGGACTCGGCCAAGCGGACCACCGCAGACAGTCGAGTCCAGCGGTTCCAAAAGGCGGTGCGGAAGAGAGCTGGTCGGGCTAAGAAAAGCTTCAGCAGCATCAGCCGTCAAAGCGTACAGAGCTTTGTCAAGAAAAATGCCTTTGTCCTTTTAACTATCTTTGCAGTCATACTTGGTAAGAAATTCAGATACATAAGAACCGGGTAATGAGCATGCTATGACCAGAACTATTTGGACACAAATTGCTTAAACAGTCTGACTGATTTATGGGTATAATTAATCTTAGGTTACCAAATAGAAGCATTTTGGGCAGAAGTTTGTATGTATTTAATGTGAACATTTAAAGAAAATATTTAATGGGTCATTCATACATATAAAGGGACAACAAGAAATTTTTGGACTGGGGAGGTGGTGGAGCACCCAAAAAAATAATAAAAAGCCTGAAGCAAATTCCATGGGGAGAATTTTCCCCCTGTTGGGGGGAGGGGTGGGGGCAGGGAGTGCAGGAGCAGGCATGGGCAGGCGCACCTCTGATCAGCACCCCAGATCGGGCATACCACCATTTTACGTGGGCAGGTCAATTAAGGCCCACCCAGCGTGATGTCCGCCGGGAAGTGATATGCACTCCCTGTGCGGGCGGAGGGGGGATACCCTCAGCCGAGAGTGCGCTCAAAAGAGCTCACTCATCTCCCTGAGGCTAAGAGCTGCCTCAGAGAGATCGGCACTAAATTTGAACGTGCTCCAGGAGTAGAAGCAAAATGACACCGTCACATGAGTTGGGACATGTCCATCACTTTATCGCTAACCTTTATTAAAATTTTTAAAACCCTCATGAAACCTCATCCCACCCGTGGGTGAGGCTTTATGCTTTTTCTGAAGCCCGCCAAGACGCCCAGCCTGCCCGCCAACCTTAAGGTTGGACGGGCAGGTCCATTGATGAGCTTATTTACTTTTTAAATGGCCTCGATAGGCCATTGACAGGTTGGCGGGCGCACAGCTGATTCGGCTGTGCCCCCGCTGACCTGAAAATTGAAATGACGTGGGGTGATGTTGGGAGTTCCGCCCGATGTCATCCCGCATCATTTTACGCGTCGGTGAGCGGGCCCCACCCCCCGCTTGCCGGCCTCAATATCCTGGCCCATATAACACATCAGGCATAGCAACAGTGGTTTGGATTTCCACAACTTCTGTAATTGATAGATTAACTCCACATTCCTCATCCCACCTGTTGCATTCCACGAATATGTTCATGATCCTAGCAGCAAAGGAATGTTAATATATTACAAGGTGAGCATCCTGTTAATCTTTAACGCAATTTTAAAGTTTTTTATTGCTGGAAATCCAATCTGAAAATTGGAATACGAGAAATCTCTTTCTTTTCAAAAGTTTTTAGCACAAAATTAAGTTGTAACTTGGAATGATTTTCTTTGTTCAACTCTGTAGCCTCTAAAATGTTATCCTAATTCAGGTAACCCAAATTATACACACTATTCCAGGCGGGGATGGAACAATGCCTTATGCAGCAATGTAAACACTTTGATTTGTACTCCATCTTTCTACTCATGCAATCCAATGCTTCCTATTATTTTGTAGAGATTTTATAAATTCGTCTTCAATAAACAAATGCCTTTCCTAATCAGCATGCTATGCCATCTTTCCACTTTACACCTATTCCAGTTTTTGGCTTCTTGCTGCCATACTGATTATTTTAGACACACATTGAGCCACAGATGTTATGTGTTGGTCAAGTTACCTAAGAGATTCTTGCTTGGAACTCCATGAAAGTCTTCCTGATCTTCTACCATAATTTTGATGGGACTTCAGCAGATCCCACGAAGAACTAGTGTAACAACTGAAAGCGGCCATTTGTGCTACTTCTTTAGGTGCTCCATTCATTTCCATCTGAGGTTACACATGCAGACTGGGAGCCCGCCCCCACCTCTGCCCCTGCCCCTGCCCCCAACCCCAACACTCTCCCTAACACCTCCCAAGATTGCTCTGCAATATTGCTCAATGCAATATGTGGAGCAATCTTTACTTCACAGCTAAATCTGTAAGTGGCTGACATGATGGAGCAATGTAAATGAAGTTTTCATCTGCATCTATGATATATCTGACCTAGCATTTCTTGATGGGGCAGAATAGAAGCAACTTTAACTATCTATGTTATCATTGACTTGGGAATGCTTGATGGGCAGTGCAGAGGGAACTTGACTTTTCATCTCATTGTGCCTTGCCTGACCTGTGACTGCCTGATGGTTCAAAGCAGAGGGAGATTAACTCTTGAATAACCAGGTTATCCAAATCTGGACATGTTTAATGAGAGACTGTGGAGAGAAATTTACTTCGTATCTCACCATACTGAAGCTGATTTTGGACCGCTTTTGGGACAGTATATGTTTGTTCTGCCAGCAGTGACATCCCTCATGTTGATCGACAGATATAATTACATATTTCTGCCTATCATATATTGAAATAGTTAAGAGTTGTGAACTGCATTGCAAATGACTGTATAAATACTTCCTATCGAAATTCAAAATGTCCACACTTAGCTGGGACATGTCATTTTGAAATTTCCCTGGGACCCCAGTTGGTTCCAGTATTAATCTAATCACTGATTTGTGTAATACCCCCATTCGGCACTGTATTACTGCCTCTGTATGTTCTAAATTTGGATGTGGATATCTTTTTGAGTTGGTGCCTTTAGTTGCTTCCATAAGCTACCTGAGCAACTTATTTTTATGGAAGTTAGTTCAAACTACCCCTTATCTACTTGCATGGCTGCAGAATCTGAGACAGTAAGAATGAAACTCCTTTGTGATCTGCAATAGGTCACCATGTCTTTTGCACATGCACTTCTTCAATCTTTCTGAAGGTGGACCCAGTTAACAGTGGATGAGATGAAGTTTGGTTTAAATCATAAGCTGCTTTATTCCACAGTAAGGTAAAGCATATTCAACAAAATGGTATGAACAGAATTCATGTAATGATGTGAAATAAGGAAAACACAACATTACTTTGGCTCTGGATGGTCATTTTAGTTAAATTAAATAGAATAACCTGTCTGCGTGCTGTCCTACAGCCCAGGGTGAAGCCTTGCTCCCCAAAGTCATCTTCCTTTCCAGTCATGTGCAAATGACTTAATGGTGTCTGTGTTCAGATTTATAAAAGCTTGTCCCATTGACTAACAGAAATTAAACAATCCTCCAACTTTATAGCACCATAGTGCAAGGTGTCTTACCTAGCAAAGCTAACCATTTGACTATTATTCAATCTCTGGGAAAAACAATTCTCTGTTAAGTATTTAACCCCCTTTTATCTGTCTCTCTTTTTGACACAGCCATGAGATAATATCGCCCTTAAAACTCCACTATAAAAAATAACTCTCACCATTATTCCTACATTTTGTCATTTTAACTACCTGCTCAACTACTGTGCCCTCCATTCCTCTTGCATGTTTGTCACTCATCTCACCCTGAACCCCAATCCACTAATCCTTCTTCCACTTGTTTTCCCCTGAGCATATAATGAGAGCTAATACACTCCTTCACCAGAACCACTGCTTCTTTTCCTTGGTTGTGGGGTATTGGTTACATCTCGGTAGGTTTTAATGAAGTCTTCATAGTCTAAAGTAGGTTAATTGTGAGTCTTTATTAACCATTGGAATTATTTACAAATATACAGTAAAGGATACAAGCTAGGAGCTGCCTCCATGCTTAGGTCTGCATGTGGCTCTGTCCAACACCACACTGACCCCTAGGTGTGGGACAGGTGCTCTCTTACATCACTGTGTGGACGATACTATACTCAGTCCCACATTAACCCTATATGTGCCAGACCCTTATACTACACCTATCCCAAGTCTTTATCCAATGTATTCTAGTGTTATACTAATTTACTTCATGTCTTATATTGTTAACACAACATTCTCAGCATTACTACATTATCACTATTGCTACATTATCCCAACCGCATCTCCCCCCTTCAAGTCCTTGGGTTCAGGCAGCCTGCAGGTCTTATAACCCTTCCATACCTCATTCGCATTACGTTTGGAAGAGTGGTCGGCTCTGTTGTTGTTGGTTCTTTCTGTTGGTTTGGATGTTGAGCTGGCATCTGGGCACCTTTTTATCCTTTCTTCCATTCCATCGTGTTGAACCACACGGGTTGGTTCAGCTGCTGTGTTGATCAGTTGTTGCTACTCTAACTCATTACTTGAGTGGATGAACATTGTGCTTGTCTCCATGTCGCTTCTTTCACTTTTTTCGTTGTCATATGTGTTGTCTTGTGTGGATGAGGAAGAGCATTCCTGTGATGGGAATGGGTTTAGTGATACATTCACCTCTGCATTTCGCTGTTGGCAATGAATAGCTGCTACCATGTTCCAGCATCTTTTGTGGCTTTGGCAGACTGGCTGGGAGTTGCAGCGTATGTTCAGTGATTGCAGTGTTGACCTTCTATACCATCGTCGGAGTCAGAGGTTGAGGCTCATTAGACAATTGGTCACTCTCTTTTACATCCTCCACTAGAGGTGTCTTGGTTACCTCCCTGTTTGGTTGGCTAGTCTGAACATTGAAAGTTTTCCAGCACCTATAACAAGAATGGACAACCCTGCTTCGCAAAGAGAGAAGACAGTCCAGAGCTTAAGTCCCAGTCAGGAGAGCCTTTTTTATTTTGTTTGAGTACTCAAGAACTCACAGTTCTGTATGATTAATGACTGTGGTTGATTGATATCTTCTGCTGTTTTGAGGAGGTCCAGGACTACACAGGCATCTCTGTTCACGAGAGAGAAAGGCTGGTTACGGATGACATACATACATCAGTCTGAAGATTTGTTTGTCGCCATACCTTAGTAGTTGCAGAACCATGCCTATGACTGGAAGTCTGATTCCTCCAGGCCCATAAAGTGGCATATTTGTTCGAAGCCAAAGATCTTTTAGCCACAGTGCTTTGTCCAACAGGACTGTTACGCTGGCTCCTGTGTCTAATTTAAAATTTGTTAAATGGCCATTGACTGAAATGTCCACATTCCAAAATGAGAAACCAAGATCATTGACCTCACCCAAGAAGCATGGCTGTGTATCTTCCAGGCTTGCAGTCTCAACCTCGTGGACAATCTTTGGGCCTTCTGTGTGTTTCAGAGTTTCTGCCCTGCACAGTTTGCCATTGTGTCCAATCCTGTTGCACGGGAAGCATTGGACTCGCAGGACACTGTTCTCGCTTATGGGGGTTCTTCGCTCCACAGAATTGGCATGATTGCTGTTCTGGCTAGTTCAGGTATTACTTTCCTAGACATAGTTCCTTTGTTGCTTAACTAGCTGGACTGTGTGTTGACCTCTGCACCATGACTTATTCTCTCTTAAAATGGTCATGTGTTGCTCATGGAGTTCTGGCTGTCTAACTGTCTGGATTGCCTTTTCCAGGGTTAGATCTCCCTTTGCTTGCAGAAGGTCAGAGAATGTGTCATCCACTTCTACTACTATTCTGTCTCTGAGTTCCAATTTTAAATCTCCGTATTTGCGACCTTCTGCTATAATGTACAGATCATTGATGAACGAATCAACAGGTTCTCCTGTTTGTTGGACTTTCTTACTGAATTTAGCTCTTGAGTATTTTATTGCTTCTTAGAATAAAATAAATGCCAATTGATTTTAATACCTTTTCAAATTTTGTGGATCATTCATTAATCCCATCTTGCAATAATGTTATCCGCAATCAGGCTGACCAAGCGAAGCAGCATGTTCACCGGCTCTTCTTCTGACTTTTTATTTAAACCTGAAGCAATGCTGTATTTTAAGAATCTTTTCTTCCAAAGTGCCCAATTTCATGATTGATCTGGGCCTTGGATTAGTCTGAATTTACTTAGAAGTGTGGATTTCTGATCCATGGTTAAATTTTTATAAGTGTATGTAACAGCTGTCTGAATTTCAGGATAGCTTCGCCATTCACTCGGAGCCAAAGGGAATTCCTGTGCTTGCCAGTTTTGTCAGGCTCTGCAACAATGGCAATGATGCTCAGCTTGAAAAAAATCTTAACAATGGCTGCCAGGATCGGCTGCCTGCAGACTTATCTTGTTCAGCGTTTTACTTTTTGACTCGTGAGTACATCAAATCATAGCTTCTGCTTACCTTTTACCAAGCTGAACAGTCGTGATGTTCCCAAAAAATTTGGTTAATTTGTTCTCTTTTTTTCGGACGAGCTCTGACTCGGGGATCAGGCTTTAGCGACTGGTTTCTTTCAAACTGCACTTCTGACACTGAATTACTTTAAAGATTTCTCAGGACTGGCTGCAGCCTGAAACTTTAAGAGATTTAGCTCACCCTTGCAAGTTCTGCCACTCTGCACTCTGAAGCTGGACTTCCAAAACACAGGTGAAATTATTAGTTAACTTCAAAATATATTTGCAAGTTGAAGTAATATTACAGAAGAAAAACACTGGTCCAAATTTCTGCTACCAAGGTAGGAGTGCAGAGTCAGGTAAACTCTCAACTTCGCAAACTCAACTCAGGAGAAAGTGCCCACATGGTCTGCATTTTGTTGTGGAGGGGTGGGGTGGTGGGTGGGTGCTAACTGGAATCAGGCCTGCCACCCCTGGAAAGGGTTTGGAGGCAGCCATAGGAGCTGCCGAGTGCCAAGGCAGGCTGATTAAAAGGCCTGCCTCATGCTCTGGGGCTTCATCATCCCAGTTACAATAAAACAAAAATCAGTCCTCGCCCCTCAAAACCCCTCACCCCCCACATGCTCCCCATTCCCCATCCATGCCACCTCATGGCCCCCACCCATCCTATGGCCCCTCATAATCTCCATGCAAACCTATGCCTCTCTACCCATCCCCATGTCTCCTCATAACCTCCTGATAACCTACGCTCCACTACCCACTTCTCATGGCCCCACATACCCTCCATACCAACCAATGGCCTTCTACCTGCCTTCTTTTCCAACCCCTCCCCCAGCCAAAAATGTTGGGTGCCAATTCGGGGGCGGGTCTTGCGATTCTGAGCTCTAGCACTATTGTGGCTAAGACGCAGAGCTCTTCCAACTTAACGAAAATTCAGGCCACAATATCTCTCCTTGAACCCCTCTCTGAGCTGAATATACTTTCTAAAGTTTGTAGAATACAAATAAAAAATTACAACAGGTGTACTACCAGAACACTATAATTTGCTTTTCTCTTTCGCTCCTCACACACAGATTGTTTTAAAAGCACTCAATGTAATTTATACTTCAATAAAGCTTTAGAAATTTGGCCTCTTATTTTTCAAAACTATTTGAAGAATAGCTATTGTGCAGAAATTGCTAGAAACTAGAGTAAAATATTCCATTGCTACATCTAACTAAAAGTTACATATCCTGGAAAAGAAAATATCATATTCAACTGCACGGCCAAATTCAGTTCACAGAGCTACAGTTTTGGACAGTTAAATCCAAGCCTAGGGTTTTAGAAGAGTCTGAGAGTTTCAAGTAAAAACTGTAATTGAAAGCATTAAAAAAAGCAAAAGAAAGTTGCATGGGAAAATTCATTCCTGTTAGTATGAAATATGTAATTTTTGAGTTCTCTGTTTTGATTTCATTGTTTGAAAATTTCAGTTCCTGTTTTAAAAAAAAATTGGATAGCATTTCCAATGAGAATCCAGAAAAATTCCATACCCTTTCTGGGGAACCAGTCTGCCCCTGCCAGAACACATATGTTGCTTTTGCTTCCTGGGGGACCCACAGCTGCAATGGCTCTCAATTTCTTGGCATCTGGTGCCTTGTACGGTACAGAAGGTGATCTAAGCTCGTCTTCTGTTTGTCAGTGCTTAATCCAGGTTACAAATGCCATTTTTATAGGGTGAAGCAGTACGTCCACTTCTCCTAAACCCCTTCTGCAGCTGTGCCCTTAAGATTTTTGCATAGTAAGTTTTCCAGAGCACAGGGAATAGTCCAAATGGAAACCATATGCTCCTTGAGCTCTTCCAGGAATATATCCCTTATATGATCAGCAAAGGAATCATTCCAACAATGTCCAGATTAGTTTATCGTCATTGTCGTTGAATTATGTGAATTTGAGATAACCAGTGCATGATTCATTCATCGGTTCACATTAAGTTTATATCACAGAAACAGGCCATTCAGTCCAATTTATATATGCTCTACACGAACCTTCTCACCTCTTCATTTAACCTTATTAGCATATCTTTCTATTCCTTTCTTTATCATGCACTTAGCTAACTTCTTCTTAAATGTATCCATTTACATTGACTACAACTTGTGGTAATGTGTTCCATATTCTTACCATTCTGAGTATAGAATTTTCTCCTGAATTCCCTATTTAATTTACCAGTGGCAACTTATATTTATGCCCCTAAAGTTTTGGACTCCCCACAAGTGGATACATTTTACCTATGTCTACCCGATCAAACCCTTTCATTATGTTGAAGACCTCTATCAGGACAAGAGTCTCAGACTTGGAGTCACAGTCTGTTCAACCTTTCCCAATAAATATATCCCCTCAGTACTGGTATCAACCTTGTGAATCTGTTATGCATCCTCTCCGGTCCCTCTATATCTGTTTTGAGGATCCCTCTAACTGTGAGAGTCTGGCTTTTGGAAGATGAAGTATGCGTGTTTCCTTTGCATCCCAATACAACAGTAAAATATTGCTACAGTGATGCTCATTCAACAACCAGGGCCATAATTGATCAAATAATAGGAATTTTAATGCAGTGATTCCACTGGCTCAACTGTCCGAGGTTCTCCTCTGTACTCTCCAGCCAATATCTAGCCATTGTTGTCTACTGCTGACTCCATAATTTGGCTATTGAGAGGGAAATTCAACTGGAGGAATAGCAGGAAGAAACATCTGAAGATGAGCTAAGAGAGGAGAAACAAGAATCAGGCCATGAAACAGGAACCAGGAGACTTGAGAACTGCAATAGACATCTGTCTGGCCCTGATTCAATGCACATTCTTCTGATAAGCAAATGCTTCCCCAACCAGCAACCTGCAATCTTCCCTGTTCCTGAACCAGTCCTCTATTCCATCCATCTCTGTGTGTGCGTATTTGTACAGATTTCCTGCATTGTGCTGCCATTTCACCACCACCTTCCAAGGTAGACGCTAAGGAAGACAGGGGGATGCTACTGCTGTCAATTCCATAGTACAGCAGCAGACAGACACATTAACCAGAAATGTTGTGTTTAAATAAATGAGAAAACCTGGGGTGTTCCATTTAACCAAATGAAAAAGCCGCAGAAAAGTAAATCCCAGCTTTTGGCTGGCTTGATTAGTTCAATACTAATCAACAGTTGGCACTTGGATTAAAGATTTCATGCACTATGTAATACACAAACATTACTGTTTGTTTCACGATGCTGCCATTGTGCTTTCTCCCTTTAAGGCTTTTGCTGCTTTTAAGGCTCCAGAAGCATTGAGACTTCCTCTCTCCTTCATTTCTGGGCCCAGTAGTGTGCCCACATGTTCACATGCACCAGATATATTAAAATGAGTCCCGACAGGGCGGTCAAGTTCTAAAGTTGTGGTTGTCATGCAACATACTTCGAGCATGCTAAAAATTGAGTTATTATTCATCTTTCGCTGTTTGAAAGGACAGCACCAAGGAATGGTAACTAATAACAATTGATAATAACTAATAACTGATAACAAGCTGACATTTCACCTCTTCCCTTCTTCTTCATTCTCTCTGCCCCACTGTCTTTCTGCTCCGCTCCTTTTTGCACCTCTGGATTATAAGGTAATTTTTAGCTTTCCAAACTCCTCCTCTTGCCTGTATCTGTTGAACACAAGTTTATTAATTATGACAAAGTCATCAAGAATGTATCTGTTTGTGATTAATATATCAGACTGAAACTCAGGTTACTTTTACCTTTTTAACAGGTATAATTCTAGGTTTTACCCTCCGCCCCTACAAGCTGTCCTATCGTGAGATTAAGTATTTCTCTTTCCCGGGTGAGTTGCTGATGAGGATGCTGCAGATGCTGGTGCTGCCACTCATTGTTTCCAGTCTAGTTTCAGGTAAGGCTTAATGATAAAGAATTTGATTTCATTGATAAAGAATGTCCAGATTATTTCATGTACTTTACAAAGCGCTGGATCTCCAATTCCAACCATGAACCCAATCATGGAATTTATGGAGATGATAGGGAGCTGAGGTAATGATTAGACAGGGGAGAAGGTTTATTTCTGCTGGATAGGATAATCAACCATGCAGCTGGAGAGCAACAGTAATGCAAAGGGGAAAACATTAGTGACTGAACTACAGGGTACAGCAGAAACCCCTTTAGGAAAACCCTGATGCCTGGACATGCAAATGGTTCTTGCCATCTATGATAAGAACAAGAATGGAGGCAACGGGAATGAGGCAGCAATCAAGAGCAGCACCATAACACCAAAAAGCAAGGGACTGACACATGGAGAAACAAGAGATATTATATTTAACTGAAAACAGTTATGGATTCCTATGGACAACCTGATCTGCTGCTAGTGCTGGCGTTCCAAATGGGTATTGCTTTTAGGTCTCAAAGTGCTGAACCAAATGGAACTACTGAATAAACTTCTGGAAAGGGGAGAACAGTCTGAATTCATGGTGTTTTAAGAACCAATGACACAAGAAAGAGTAGTACAAGAGTCTTGCAGAAACAGTTTGAAGGATTAGTTTTTCGACTACTCATGTATTAATTACTACTAATTACTTCAGAGTAGTAATTGTGGGATTACCCCTGGTGCCAAATTTTGGAAAAGATTATATACATCAACAGATGACTAGAGAGACAATATAGATATAAAGGGTCCTGAGTCTTATGACTTTGGGACAAGCTGGGGCATAGGAAGTTATTCATATAGGCTACTCTTCAGCTAAACTGTTATGGTGACAATGTCCGCACTAAAATGTAAATCAGACAATGGGGAGGATTTAAAGTAGTTATCTGGGATGGAGCCATTCTGTTGTGGCATTTTTTGGAGCAGTTTGTGGTTGTGACGATCATTGGGGACATGTGGCTTTCAGGTGTAATCCTTAAGTTACCAGTTCTGAGTAGCAAATATACATAACACAACTACTTTGTCCATACATTTGTTGCAGAGAGGACTGCACCCAGTAGAGCAAAATGTTTCTTCTTTCCATCATCAGTGACAGGTGTACATAAGAGCATAAGAAATAGGAACAGGAGTAGACCATTCGGCCCCTCGAGCCTGCTCCACCATTCAGTAAGATCATGGCTGATCCTCTTATGTTTCGATTTACACATTCCCATCTAACCCCGATAACCTTTGATTCCCTTAATCAATCTACTCCTGCCTTAAAAATATTCAATGACCCAGCCTCCACCGCCTTCTGAGGCAGAGAGTTCCCCTGAGAAAAATAAATATCCTCATCTCTGTCCTAAAAGGGTGACCCCTAATTTGAAAACAGTGCCCCTTAGTTCTACTCACCCACAAAAGGAAACATCCTTTTGATGTTCACCTTGTCAAGGCCGTTCAGGATCTTGTATACTTCAATCAAATCACCCCCTGACTCTTCTAAACTCCAGTGGAAACAAGCCCAGTCTCTCCAACCTTTCCTCATAAGACAACCTGCTCATTACAGGTATCAATCTAGTAAACCTCCTTTGAGCCATCTCCAATGCATTTACTTCCTTAAATAAGGAGAGCAAAATGGTACATGTTGACAGAGAACTCAATGTCCTGTGGTAAGCTCAGTGGGTACAGGTCTGTGATTCCAGGAATGGTAAGTGTGTTTACAGAGTGCAGGAGCATTATCTAGAATGGCAGAATGCAGGTGAACAACCAGAAAGTGTCTAGCATTATGCCTTTTTGGGTACAATTCCATCAATAGTCTTCTCCCATGCATTACAATTGATGCATTGTTCTGGGCTGGCCCCTCACGATCTGCCATTGATGGTAGTTTTGTAGAGTCTGATTCCATAACTAATTTTGTTCTGCTCTCTTTACATATTATGTATTTCCAATGCTCTTTGGAGATCCAGAGTTTTTTGATCTCTGGACAAAGATGGTGCAATGATTGGAGGTGGTGTGCTTATGTTGAAGAGACTACAGTTTGGGGAAGATCTGCTTATGTCAGAATCTTTGGAAGGTTAGGTAGATTCTGTTTAATAATGGTATAGATTGTGTTTAGTGAGGTGAAATTTATCTTTCAGCTGTTGGAGTTAAACTACCTTGGTGATGTTTTTCTTATCCCAGGTTCTGCATCGCCCTGTGATGAGTCAATCTAGAAGACCTTGATTAAGCAGGGAGAAAGAGGCCCTAGCAATTTTCAGAGAAACACTTTTTTTTCTCTAGGCTTGTATGTTGCAACCATCAACAGTTCACGCAATCATCAGTGCTTTGGACCCAGTGTCCGCTTGTCTCTGTTGCCAATTGAAGTCAGTTTGGATTCAGGCTTACCCCATTCAGCTGAGGCTGTCCCACAAACCACCATACTTCAGTTCTTCTCTGGTGTACTACAAGGCTTCATGGTTCCCAAACTTGATGGGACAGATGATTAATCATTATTGGAAAGCGAGTTATAGAAATTTGACATGTGCACTTCCTCTCTGCCCTTCTCTTCTTTGCAACAACGGTTTAGTACTCTTCTTTTAGAACATAAGAACATAAGAAATAGGAGCTGGAGTAGGCCATTTGGCCCCTCAAGCCTGCCTCGCCATTCAATAAGATCATGCCTTATCTGTCCCAAATCTCAACTCCTCTTTCGTGCCAGCTCCTCATAGCCCTCAACTCCCCAATATTTCAAAAATCCTCCTCTTTAAATACTTTCAGTGATCTAGCCTCCACAACACTCTGGGGTAGAAAATTCCAGACATTCACTACCCTCTGAGAGAAGAAATTCCTTCTCATCTCAGTTTTAAACGAGTGTCCCCTTATTCTGTAACTATGTCCCCTAGTTTGCTATTCCCCCACTAGTGGAAACATCTTCTCAACATCTACCCTGTCAAGCCCCCTCAGAATTTTACCCGTTTCAATATCACCCCTTGTTCTTCTAAATTCTAATGAACAAAGGCCTAACCTGTTTAACCGTTCTTGTTAAGTCAACCCCTTTCATCCCAGGAATCAGCCTAGTGAATCTCTTCTGAACTGCCTCCAATGCCAGTATATCCTTTCTTAAACATGGGAATCAAAACTGTACACAGTACTCCAGGTGCAGCCTCACCAACACCCTGTACAGTTGTAACAAGACTTCCCTATTTTTAAACTCCAACCCCCAAGCAATACAGGCCAAAATTCTATTTGCCTCCTTAATTACTTGCTGCACCTGCGTGTTAACTTCTTGTGTTTCATGCACAAGAACCCTCTGTGCTGCACTTTTTACGGTCATTTGTGCATTGAAGTTTAAATTCCTCGTATTCTGTGCGTTGTGAATCAGGAACAATAAGGTGTCCGTCATATTTAAAAATAACCCAATTGACATTGTTGTTATCAACCCGGACGATATTATACTCTCCATTTAAATAATAGTCTGCCTTTTGATTCTTCTTACCAAAGTGCATGACCTCACACTTTCCTACATTAAACTCATCTGCCAAGTTCTTGCCCACTCACTCAACCTGTCTATATCCCCTTGCAGATTCCTCATGTCCTCATCACAACATGCCCTCCCACCCATTTTTGTGTCATCAGCAAATTTGGATACATTGCACTCTACCCCCTCCTCCAAGTCACTAATATAGAAAGTAAATAATTGAGGCCCTAGGACTAACCCTTGTGGCACTCCACTAGTTACATTTTTCCAACCTGAAAAAGACCCATTAATCCTGACTCTGTCTTCTGTGTGTTAACCAATCCTCAATCCATGCTAATACCCCAATATCATGAGCTCCTATCTTGTGCAATAATCTTTTATGTGGCACCTTATCGAATGCCTTCTGGAAATCCAAATACACTACATCTACCAGTTCCCCTTTATCAACTCTGCTTGTTATATCCTCAAAGAACTCTAACAAATTTGTCAAACGTGATTTCCCTTTCACAAAACCATGTTGACTCCGTTTGATTGCGTTAAGCTTTTCGAAGTGTCCTGCTATTTGTTCCTTAATAGTGGACTCCAGCATTTTCCCAATGACAGATGTTAGGCTGACTGGCCTATAGTTTCCGGTTTTTGTCTTCCTCCTTTCTTGAACAGGGGCGTCACATTAGCGGTTTTCTGCTGGGACCCTCCTGAAATCCAATGAGTTCTGGAATATTTCGACCAATGCCTCCACTATCTCTGCAGTCACTTCCTTTAAAACCCTTGGATGCAGGCTATCAGGTCCTGGCAACTTGTCTGCCTTTAGTCCCATTAGTAAGTCAAATACTTTATCGCTCATGAGAGAGACTGTTACAAGATCTTTCCTCCCATTAGCTCCTTGGTTATCTCGTATCTTTGGGATGTTTACAGTGTCCTCCACCATGAAGACCGATGCAAAATATTGATTTAAATTATTTGCCATTTCCCTGTTCCCTGTTATCAATTCTCCAGTCACATCCTCCAAGGGTCCCACGCTCACTTTAGCCACTCTCTTTCTTTTCATATACCTGTAGAAGCTCTTGCTGTTTGTTTTTATATTTCTTGCCAATTTACTTTCATAATCAATTTTCTCCCTCTTTTATTAGCTTTTTCGTTATCTGCAGCTGGTTTCTAAAAATTTCCCAATCCTCTGGCCTACCACTAGTTTTTGCCACTTTGTATGCCTTAGTTTTTGATCGGATACTCTCCTTGACCACCTTTGTTAACCATGGGTGACTCATCCTTCTCATCGAGTCCTTCTTTTTGACCGGGATAACTTTTTGCTGAGCATTATGAAATATCTGCTTAAATGTCTGTCACTGCTCATCCACTGACCTTCCCCGTGGTCTATTTTCCCAGCCCGCTTTAGGCAACTCTTTCTTCATACCTCTGTAATTGCCCTTATTTAATTGCCCTTATTTAAGTTGAGGACACTGGTTTGAGACCCAAGTTGCTCGCCCTCAAACTGAATTTGAAATTGTACCAGGTTGAGATTGCTACCCCCTAGAGGATCCTTAACTATGATGCCTCTTGTTAATCCCACCTCATTACACATTACTAGATCTAAAATAGCCTGTTCCTGGGTAGGTTCTGCAACATATTGCTCTAAGAAACAATCCCTGATGAACTCTACAAATTCATCTTCCATGTTACCCCTGCAAATCTGATGTCTCCAGTCAATATGCAGATTAAAATCACCCATGACTATTGTAGCGCCCTTCTTACATGCCTCCATTATTTCCCGATTTATACTTTGTCCTAGAGTGAGGTAACACTTCGGGAGCCTATAGACAGAACTCCCACCCATGACTTCTTCCCCTTCCTATTCCTTATTTCCGCCCAAGCTGATTCCACATCATGATCTATTGCACCTATATCACTACTCACCACCAGACTGAAACCTTCATTTATTAACAAAGCTACCCCACCTCCTTTTCCTTTTTGCCTATTTTTCCGGAATGTCAAATACCCTTGAATATTGTGTTCCCAGTCTTGGTCACCCTGCAACCACGTCTCTGTAATAGTTATCAAGTCATATTCATTTATTTCTATTCATGCCGTCAACTCATCTATCTTGTTACAAATGCTGTGTGCAAATCAGATAAAGAGCCTTTCTTCACCCCTCTTGAGAGGAGCAAACGAAAGCTCCTAAACCCTGAAGGCAATTCAACCACCTCACAGTTCTCTTTTTACTGAAATAGAAGATGCTGGAAATGCTCAGCAGATCTGGCAGCAACTGTGGAGAGAGAAAAACAGAGAGAAATCAATATCCTTTTGTCAGAACTATCTCTTTTTACTGCCTTTCCTTAAGTGGCACTTTTGCTCAGTGGTGACATTCTCACCCTTGAATTAAAAGGTTATAAGTTCAAGCCCCACTCTAAGCATGTAGCCTGGACTAAAATTTCACTGCAACACTGAAGGAGTCAAAGGTTCTGTCTTTGGAATGAGATGTTAATCAAGGTCTGTCTGTTAATGTGAACATAAATTATCCCAGGCACTGTTCAGAAAGACCAAGATAGTTCTTCCAGTGTCATGCCTAGCACTCAGCCCATAACCAACAACAACAAACAAATCAACTGGTCATTTATCTCTTTAATGTTTCAGGGGTCTTGTGGTACATAACCAGCTAATAATTATGCTAAAAAACAATAGTGACTACACTTCAAAATAGTTAATTGGCTGTTAATTGCTTTGGGATGTCTTAAGGACATTAAAGGCAATAGTTAAATGCAAGTGTTTTCTTCTTACCAGTGCAAACTTTTAAATAAAAAAGGAGTTTATACACCCCATGTCGTCTTTTGTGTGGTTCCAAATCATTGTCTTGTAAGAAAGAATATAAAACCTTTTCTGCTTTTTTATTCATTTCTCCTTCTCATGTACTTTAGGACACTGTGGTCCAACATATTAGTTTCTGTAGCCATGCGTGACTAATTGGAAATCTAGATGTAGCTAAATACATTTTTGAATAGTAAATAAAAATGAGGAATAGACACCATTGCTTGTGATGGCTACTTATATTTACATGGCATATGCATATGTACTTTAACCAATTTGGGCTTTCGTTGGTAAAATGGTAAGACAGAAAAGAGAGTATTTTGATTGTGTGTGTTCTTTACTTCCTTGGCTATTGCTTATTGGTTATATGCTAAAATGACACACAACACTGTTAAAAATGGCACATTCCAATACTATGGAAGCATGAGCATCATCATACAGAGAGGGGAGCTGTCATTCATAGTCAGCTCAACCAATCAGAATGTCCACTGCAGGCTAACAGAAGAAAGCAAACTCAATCAATAATGAGCAGCTCCTTCAGGCATGTCATGGCAAAGGGCAAACAACATCCAATCGTTTGCAACCATTGAACATAAACCTAGAAGCTGCACTACGCACTGTGTCTGATAAATTCATGCCAGACTTCCAAAAGTTGGTGAAAGAGAAAGTCAACAAAGTTTCACACTGAATGGTGGTAAATATTTGTTAAGTAATTGTACATTTACCTGTATTGTGTTTAAGGCATTTTCAACTAAACGTTGTGCGCTTGGCTAAAACAGAGTCTCTGCAGCCACACCTGTAGCTGGTCACTGATTTCACTTGGATAACACTGCTTTAGGAAGTGTGAGTGTTTCATATCAGTTTTATTCTGTAATTTATGCGTACTCTGTTAACAATATCTGACAGAGTATTAATTTTAGCAGCCATTCTGAAGCAGATTGGTGCAGCCAGCAGACTACAGGATGTGTTTTGTTATTAAAACATTCCAAATGCAATTGATGCAGAGCAGGCTTTCAGCCAACACCCCTAGCTCAAAAAGTCTATTGCCTTAAGCAGACCCATATCTTTGAAATAAAATGTTCAACCCTATGCTTAATGAGGGTATTGGGACACCATTGAGCTAACAATTATTCTTTTACCATGGAGCTTTGTGCCAGGGGCTACATAGGCTGCCTGCCATAATCTCCTGGTCTCTTTGAAAAACAGTAAATATCACATTGTTCAGGCTAAAACCACTAGGCATATTTATAATTGAAATAATTACATAGAAACAAAAGCATACAGAAACTAACTAGTTGTACAAAGCTTGATGTACACAATATTAAACTATTCCAAAATATTCAAAAGTGCAGCATTTTTATCATTCATTCCATATTCTTTCGACTAAATCTCAGAGGGAACCATCACTTAGCAGTGACTTCTGTAGTGCCCCTAAGGCTGCCTTCATTCGAAAGGACAGTACAGTGCAGACAACAAGAAATCCTAGCAAAACACCACAGCTCTATCAGCAATCTGGGGTACATTGCTGGGATCTCACATCATCTTCAGTTCTCTGCCTGAAGGCAGGTCCTTGGCAATAATTCGCCTAACCATGGCAAAGTGCCATGATTTTTTACTGCGGGTAAGGCAAGGAGGCAGGCCTCAAGCCCACCTCAGCCAGAACTGGGGATTGAATCCCACGTTGGCATTAATCTGATCCATATGCTAGCCAACTGAGCTAACCGGCCCTCCCACACATCCAAGTCCTAAAACAATACAAATTACAATTAAATTATTCCAAAACCTTTACAGCTAGTTTTTATACCCAATTTAAAAGTCTAGTTTTAGTCAATTCCAAAAAAAATTCCTGATGTTCCTTGTATTTTTATAAAGACTCTTAAGTCTAGCCTTTAAGATGCTTTTTATGTTCTATCCATAACAACCATTCTCTCTAACTTTATTAGCTCCAATCCTTTTTTTTTCCCTGTTGTCTTTAGTTTGCAGCATTTTTCCTTCTGTTTTATTGGTTTATGTGCTTCTCCACTGTCCACATTTCGATGTCTGCAAGGACATTGTTACCAGTTTAATTCAAATGAAGTCCAACTTCCTTCTGCCCTGGAATTCATGAACTAGGAATCTGAAATCCTCCCTTCTACACCATAGCCATCAGTTAGAAACGGACTGTGACCTGTCCATTTACAAGACATTTATAAAATGTGCGGGAACTGATACATGCTGCTTTATGTTAAATTGTTTAAAACCTTAATCCAACTATTCCTTTATCTTTCGCTGGGGCATTATAGTTTGACATAGACATAGTTCAACAATGCAGCAAGCTCAATTGCTCCTCCATCTCAGTTATAACATCAAGATCACCCATCAGCAGAGATCAACAGCTAAACCAATCTTATATTTCTTCCGCTTTTTGGCTTTCACATTTGAGTGTACAGTTTTGTTAGTCGAAATACAAATCTTTCCTCCTCGCTCTCTCTCCTCTGTCTCTTTCATTCTCTCCCTCTCTTTCTCTCTCTCTCTGTGTCTTTCTCCCCTTTCTTGAAGAATACCAATAAATTTCAATGGTGTTTTTGCCTCAGCAAGGGAGAGTTGTCAAAGTGGCTGGGCTGAAAGCCAATTCTCTTCTTACCATCCCCTGGGAATGTTTGCTGAAGAACACAGTAGTGTGGAATTGTTTTCCTGGCAGGAACCCAGAATCTTATGAAACAATCAGTCTTTTGTGGGCAAGTTTTTCGCAGCCTCAAACATTGCCTGTCCCCAGTCAGATGTACAGAATTCCTTGTTCCAAAAGATAATTAACATTCAGCAGCAATTACTCTAATCAGTACTGGACTGATAAATATTTCATTCATAAGAATCAGGTTTAATTTAAATCACATATGGCTGTGATATGCAAACGGTTGGATACATGCTGGTTCGATGGTCCTTCTGTCTTTAAGTTATGAGGAAATCTTTCATTTTGACCCTTTGGACAATATACAGAATGTTTGTACCATCAGAAGTGTACTGCTGGTGTTGTGCCACTTCTGTTGGGAGGGCAGGAAACCTGAAAGGGTCAAGGTAATTGTTTTTGGCTGGATTTTTCTCTAATTCCACATTAGCAACAGGGTGGGTGGGCTTCAACCATGCCTGATACTGCCAAGTGGTGCTTATTTCACCTGCAAAGTGTATCTCCCAATGTTTTTTCTCCTTATGACTGGTTTTTGTCACTGGGATGTTCAGGGTTTTTTTTTATTCATTCAGGGGATGTGGGCATCACTGGCTAGGCCAGCATTTATTGCCCATCCCTAATTGCTCAGAGGGCATTTTTAAGAGTCAACCACATTTCTTGTGTCTGGAGTCACATGTAGGCCAGACCAGGTGAGGACAGCAGATTTCCTTCGCGAAAGGGATGGGTTTTTACAACAATGGTCATCATTAGACTTTTAATTGCAGATTTTAATTGAATTCAAATTTCACTATCTGCTGTGACGGGATTCAAACCCAGGTCCCCAGAGCATTACCCTGGGTCCTTGGATTACTAGTCCAGCATCAATACCACTATGCCATCACCTCCCCATAAAGGAGCAGAAGCACTTAAATGGGAGGAAGCAACAAAGGGAGAGACTGGTAAAGGGAAGAACATAATTAGGGGCGTCTGTTGTAATAAGGACACCAGGTTTTTTGACAAATCAATTAGCAGAGGTAGCTGACAGTTGAATGCATTCAGCAACTGCTAGTCCACAGGAAACCTCTTTCTTTTAAAGTCTGGGTTCCTGAATTCTGCCTACTAGTTTCTTCAGCAGTGATAGAACACGAGTCTGCCCTCCATTGAACTGATTCCAATGCCATTCTTTCAATTGTGTGTGCTCTTGCTCAGTTCTGCCATGTTAATCACCTGACATCGATCCTTCTAACTCACTATAGCGTGCAGGTATTGATTTCTGTATTGCTGCTCAGAACATATGAACACATAAAATTGAAGAGCAAGGGAAATCCAGTGATCTGTCACCTCAGCTCCACACTAGAGTGGCAGGACATTCTTTCATCCCTCCTTGTACCCCCCATACAGTATGCGAAGGACAAAAATATCAGGGGATAAAAGCCAGGGCAATAAGCAAAATAGAAATTCTGGACAGTTCCTCTCCAACTTCCCAGGCGATCAAACCCAGTCCAGGAGATCACATGAAAAGGGAAGACTTGCATGTATATAGCACCTTTCACCACACCAAAGTGATTTATGGGTAATGAAGTACTTCTGAAGCATAGCCGCTGTTGTAATGCGGGAAACACAGCTCCCGCACGCAGCAATGTGATAATGACCAGCTAATCTCTTTCTGTGATGTGGCTTGAGGGATACATATTGACCAAGACACCGAGAAGAGCTCATCTGCTCTTGTTTGAAATAGTATCACAGGATCTTTTACAATCACCTGAAGGGGCATCTGAACATCGCATCTGAAAGACAGTGGGCGGAATAATATGGGGATGCAGACAGCATGCCACCACCCCCACTCCCCACCCCTCGCCCAGAAAAAATGTTGGCTGCATACCAATCCGCCCCGCAGATATAAAGCACTGCAGGGATCATTAACGAGGGCCAAGTGGGACTTATGCCGCTCATTTAGGGTAGAAGTCCCACAGGTCAGAGCTGCCAGGCAATCAGATTGGCTGGCAGCTCAATCAGCTCAGGCAGCGCCAGGGAGGCATCAGGGGCATCTGCCGGGACTGCTCGTGAAGAATGGACTGCTGACACATGGCATAAGTGTTATTTATAAAGACACTTGCCTTCTATATGATGTGATCAATATCCCAGTCAAGAACTGGTCCAGTTACCTCCTCAAGGATGAGAGCAAGTAATGTAGCCTCATTGGGGGGGTTCCCTTTATAGGCTCCTGCAAGGCCTAAAGCATCTGATGGACCTAGAAAAGAGACAAAAGTTAACAAATAGTGGCGATGGTATGCAATAGCAGATTAGTGGCAGTGCAAAAAATGAACACCTTATCATGCTGAGTGTGAGTGAGAAACTTTAGTAGAAAGGGAAGATGCTCAAACACCCTACTTTGTTTGACTCCAGCCTTGCCATCGCAAATGTTGGGGACTCTCCCTATGCCAATGATGCTGATCGATGCTCATTGGTGTCAGGATGCTTAAAGAGTCAGGTCACCTCTTTTTTTAGTGCTTTCTCTTAAAAATGCCAGCTTTTCCTGCAAGAAGAATGGAATTGGATTAGTGGATGTCCTGTTGAGAGATTTTGAAAATGTCTGAATCAGTTTTGGTGCAATGTGCATGATGAGAGAAAGAGGCAGCAAGTGTGGCTAAGAAAGGGATGTGATTGTGAGGGCAGTAGCTGGTTTTGAAGGTTTGAGCACCAACGGAGGAGGTGCAGGGAGCTGTCTGATTTTGATATGAAGAGAAGCATGGGAAGTGAGGAGTGAAAGTCTGTTAGTGCTTGGGCCAAACTAGGGGAGTGTAGGACTGTATAGAGTAAGAGAGGTGTGAAAGGGGTTCTTAACCATCTCAAATTTCTTCCTGCACTGCAGCCAAGTCTTGGGAACGATGCTGATGGCATTTACTTGCTCTGCCACCTCTCTCCATTGCTATAGCTACTAACTCATTTGCCTGTCACCCATTACTCATCATTACTTCCACTAACCATCAGTGAAAAGTGCACTTAAAGCAGAAATTGCCCGACCGGATTTCCCACCTTGTGAGTTGCTGACAGGGAGTGTGACTAGAATATATGGCTTGCCAACTGTTAATTTAGGCCGAGCACAAAAAAACCTATGGAGGTAGGTCACTGATCAACCATGGTCTCATTGAATGGCAGAGCAGGCTCGAGGGGCCAAATGGTTAACTTTTTATCCCATGTCCCGAATATTGCTGTCGGCGTACGGGGCTGGCCCGACGCACCAACATGTAAAATGACGCGAGATGACGTCGGGCATGCGTCCTGACGTCATCACGCGTCATTTCGATCCTTCATTTGGCGGACACATGCTGGAGTCGGCTGCGCGGCCACCAAACTGTCAGCGGTCTATTAAGGCCATTAAAAAAGCAATTAAGCTCATTTACAATACTGCCCGTCCAACCTTAAGGTTGGCGGGCAGGCGAAGAACCCAAGCGGCCTTCGCGTTTTTCAGGAAACCTCATCCACGGGCGGGATGAGGTTTCCTGAAGGTTTTATAAAATCATTAAATAAATTTTACTGAAATCACAAACATGTCCCAGCTCATGTGACACGGCTACCGGCCATGCATTATGCTGGGTGGGCCTTATTTGGCCTGCTCACATAAAATGGCGGCACACAGCCGATCACAGGCAGCGAACGGCTTCACGTCCACCCATGCCCGCTCCCAAACAGCCCGCCTGCCGCCTGAAAAATTCAGGCCTATGTTTCTGAAATTGGCCTGGTCTCCTACATCATGTGGGTGGAGCAGACACCAGATACTATCTACCTGACATCCAAGAGAGACAAAGTTCCAACTCCCATTGTCTCAAAGCTGCATGAAAAGTAAACATCTGGGAGTAGAGCAAATGAGCCAAACCAAAGCAAAAGATCAAGGAATTTCACAAGCAAGTGTCATTCTGCACAAATCAAATTTCTGTAATCTTTCATGCTGATTTAAAAATCATTCACTGGAAGTTGGAATTAATCACCCGGTTAAGTTTCTACTAATTGTGCTCATTTGTGGCCCTTCAAGGAGGCTCTTAAAATTAATCTTTCTAATAAGGGCATAAAAGGCACCTCTTAAAATCTTTATTAAAAAATATTTAATTTACTAAGAAGCTGAGTACTGTACACAAACAAAACTATAAATAATTTGGTATAGTTACTTAAAATCATTTAGTTCTTTAAAATTGAGTTACTCACAGGTGGTGAACTAGACATTTATTAAAAATGCCAATTTTCTTTTGTGATAAACCCATTTTCAGCTGCATTAACAAAACTGTACTAGACTTTCTAATGCAAGGAAAATAGATTATGTTCTAGCGCATTGGCCGGTGACACTGGTTCATGGAAGATTTTACTTTGGTGATTATACAAATGAGTTTGAGTGGAAATTTGAAACATATCTTCACTTTGGAAATGAACGCAATTTTTGCCAGGATTGCCAATTGCGACAAAGTGCAAACTATCCCCTGATGTAAATGTTGGTTGTCCTGCTTTCACCAAGGTATGAGCTACTTGCTAAACTCCCCAGTGTTTGCCAATTAACATTTTAACTTGGTCTAAATGTTGAGTTTAAAAAAATCCTTTTAAGCTGAATCTAATTTTTACATCAATAGCATGTGAATTAAAACAGAATCCCATTCGAACCATATGGGCAGAAGTTCCATAATAAGCATGCATGCTCATGATCTAAGTGCACCATTATTACACAATTGTAAATGAGAGAGCCTGTGATCAAACATCTGTGCAACAACACAATTTTATAGCCAACCTGCATCTGTCAACTCTCCTCCTATTTTCCAACACTTACTCCTCCATATGTCTCACCATGAGTGCAAGGCTCCACTCTCGCCAGGGGCGAGAGATCAGAGGTTGGCGACAGGGTGTCTAAAACCTGTGGCTGTTCTCTGAGCTACATTATGGGCTACTCTCCCTTTAAAATTAAAATAGACAGTGTTAAAGTCCTCCGTTTTCCATTATAAGGAATGCAACCCAGGTTTCTATAAGTGTTTCTTAATTGAGTTGATAAATGCTGAAAAGCATCAACTACACATTATGTAAATTGTATCTTGTGCACATTCCTGATAAATTGTAGAATGGGGTTCACACAATGAGGGAAAGGTGGATGGAAATGGAATATGTGCTTCTTAACTTACATTGTCACATGATATGACTGCCTCCTTGTACCTTGCTTGCCCTGGTGAGATCATTAGATTTCTTAAAACAAAGTTGTCATGCGGAGGTGGCATTGAATACCAAGCCACTTCCTCGTTCTGTGTCTGATTGCTTCATTTTATTGGCTTCCTCCCCTCAGTCACAAATGTTTTCTCCTTCCTATCTCTTACTTGGAACAATTCACTTCCACAGAACAGCTTGTGAACTCGAAGTTCTGTGTCCTGCAGCATCCTCAGCCACGCTGTTCTTTGTCTCGCTATTCAAAGTCCATGCTCCCAGCTGTTAAATAAGCTGATGCCTATATAAATGCTTCAAAAGCACCGGATTTCCCAGGCTTTCCTCCAGTAGACAGTGCTAAAAGAGCTGGTAGCAAGCCCTTATTGCTATAATGAATCTGACCCACAAAATTCAACTGTGTCACAATGGGGTCTGCCTTGACCCATTTCTAACAGGAACCCCGCTGGATCAGAAAATCCAGTTCAAAGCTTCTAAATATTTGTCATTATTACAAAATGTAAATGTCAGTTTACTCTCCAAAAAACTATTATTATTACAGTTTATAGATGACAGTGCTACGGTTCAAATGACTGTTATTACGCTTTGTAGATGAGAGCTAGTGTATTGGGAATGAATAATAACTTGGCTAAAGGTTGGAAAACAAAGAGTACTCATTATAGAAGTTAAATCAGGGTGGGGGAAGTACTCAGTGGATGCCTAGGGCTTCGTGATGGAAATATCGCTGATTCTAATTGACATTAATGATTTGGATTCAGAAACTCAATGCACATTTAGTTTGATATCTCCTGAAAACTTGTGAAATCAGGAGAGGCAATCAGAAATTACATAATGAGTCGGATAAAATATATAAGTGAAAGGTCAATGACTGATTAAGTTAAATACAGATAGGTGTACAGTGCTGAATAAAGGAATGTAAAATGGCCAGCACGTGTACTGCATGAAAGATGTTAAAGTAGTTGATGATGGAATTGAAAAAACCTAGGCGATGAATTTTCACTTTTTGACTTCAGTGGAACTGAAAATTGTACAGGATATAGACAGTGGACCAACCCCCTAATAGTCATTCTCTGCCCAGCAGGAAAAGTAAAAATTCACCCTTAGGTGTCTTAGCAATGTCAACATTCAACAGTGTAGAAATTCCAGATGCCAAACTCCATCATTGCAAGTGCAACAAGACAAGACTTCTGCCTGCCCATTTGTCTTTGCCCAGATCCCGTTCCAAATTCTGGGACTGATGATTTGGATAATAGAGTGAGCACATGTACCAATAATGGCATGAGTGTAGTGCCAACCCAGTAAGCCAACTGTATTTCAGAGCAGCAGAATATCGATCCATTGAGGGACAGCAGGCCCGTCTGGCTTACGTGTTGCAACTCACAAATGCTAATTAATCCTTGGTTTCTCACTGGTCTGCTGCTCAACAAACAGCAATCAATCAGGTCCAAAAATGAGGAGGTTTGTCATATGAAGCTTTCAATGCTACATGTGTTCCATTGATGTCTCCCTGCACCATTAGCTACCTTGTCAGTATATGGAATTGGAATGCCCACGTTTCATTGAGAAGGTTATGAGCTATAAAGCATTAATGACTTTTATAATGATGAGTTATGGCCTGACAATTTTAACAGGGGTAACCTGAGGCTACGTGGAGAGATCCAATGGCAAAAAAATTCAAGGCAGGGTTGAAGTCTCAAATTTTGTTTGATAATGCTTCTCTTAAGTGCCTTGGAATATTTTACTATGTCAAAGGTGCTATATAAATGCAAGTTGTCATTTTTACTTCCACAGATAAATCTGTGCTCCCTGTTAAAGTGAGCTTCATATCTTCAGCCCACAGCTGGTACATCTTATCAATAACCTCTGAGGGTGGAGGGAGAGTGCCATCTTTGGAGGTGTTGATAGGCTGAGAAATCTAATTAAGGCCTTCTGTTCATGAAGAGGTCTTGCAGCACAGTGTTAGCATCCTTGTCTCTGAGCCAGAAGCTCCAGGTTCAAGTCCCACTCTAGGGCTTGATGGCCAAGAAAGGCACATTCATAATGCAGCCAAACAGGTTGAATATCAACTTGTAAATCCTCTCAACATTTGCTAATGGCAGGCGGTAACAGCAGGAGAGATTCCTGGTCAGTCAAGTGATGGAAAGAAATTGGAGCCTCTTCATCACCAACCATAACTCCAGACTACAATATGCACGTAAAACTATATGTTGCCACAGCAACTTGGATTCCTTGGTGGGGTGCCAGTTGGCTGGAAGACCAGTGTGAATCAAATTGGTGCCCACAGCATGGGGTTCAATCTCCATTCCAGCTGGGATTGATTTGGGGCAGGTCTCCTTGCCCTACCCATAGTAGAGGTCATGGCACTGTGGGTTGGATCTACCTTTGGGCAGAGAACTAAAGACAAGGTCTGTTCACATCGAGAATGTATGTCAAAATTCTGGCAACAAGTGTCTTGTATGATGCCTCGCTGTACGTTCCCACAATCTAGCCTCTTCCATTTTCTCATCCTCCTTTTTGTGAATTCTCGTTAGAAAACAATTTCCTCAATCCAAAGTACAATAGCCTTCTGTAGTTATATAACTGGTAGGAGACATGTTTTGTAAAGCTCCAGAGATCAATGGCATAGAAAAATCACTTTCTTTGAAAATTTAGTAAAATTACAGTAGGGTGGCTTCTTCTGTTCAGTATCCGTGCCTAAGGCTACAACATTAGCTTTTGGAAGTGCAGGGTTACAGAGTTGTATGAGTACAGTTTGTGCCAGTTAGTTCATCATACCAGATTGTGTTAGAGTGCATTGTAGTTGTAACCAGATAATGTTAGAAGTGTGATTATAAACAGAAAAGTATGGTACTAACTCATGTTCATAAGTTATGGGTAGATTATATGTGAGAGTAGCATGAGAGTGTTCCCATTGTGTTAAAAAGAATTAAGAAAATTTTATTAGGCAGGTGGAATTTAATACAGAGGAGAAGTGTGAGGTGATGCATTTTGGCAGAAGGGACAGGGAGATGCAATATAGACTTAGTGTGCAGGAATAGAGGGACCTAGAGGTGCATGTGCGTTGAACTTAGAAGGTGACAGGACATATTCAGAGAGTGGTTAACAAAGGATATGGAATCTTGGGCTTCATAAATAAAGCATTGAGTACAAAAGCAGGGTTGTTATGCTGAACCTTTATAAAGTTCTGGTTGGGCCCAAACTAGAGTATTGTATCCAATTCTGGTCACCACACTTTAGGAAGGTCCTTGAGAGGGTTCAAAGGAGACCTATGAGAATGGTTCCAGAGATGGGGGGGTGCAGTTTAAGTTTCAAGGTTAGGTTGGAAAAGCTGGGGTTCTCCTGGGAGCAAAGGAGATTGAGGGTAGATTCGATAGAAGTGTACCAGATTATGACAGGATTAGATAAGGTAGACAAGGAAAAACTTTTCCCAATAGCTGCTAGTACAAGGACTAGGGGACACAGATTTAAAATTTTGAGCAAGAGATGGAGGGGGAATGTTAGGATGCATTTCTTTTACACAGCAAATGGTAATGTCGTGGAACACTGCCCACAAGACTGGTAGAAGCAGAAACAATCACTGATTTCAAAAGGAAATTGGATGGGCACTTGAAGGAAATAAGCTTGCAGGGCTACGATGACATGCGGGGGAGTGGGACTGACTGGATTGCTTTGTGCGGGGCCAGCATGGACTCAATGGGCCGAATGGCTTCCTTCTGTGCTGTTAATGACTCTATGGGCGGAATTGTCCCAGATTTGCACAAAGCGCGGAAGCGGGTGGGAAAAATAACATTTTCCCACTGGCCGCAATGGCAGCTTTTCATGCCGCATCGTCCCAATCCCGCCTCATTAATCATGCATTCCCGGGAAATACGCCGTTTCGATGGCGGGCGGGCTCTCATTTGCCCGCCACGCCATCACTTCACCGCTTCTTCACGCAGGGTGCTGTATTTAAAGTGTATCCACGCGCTCAACGCTCAGAGCTTCCAGCCCAGGACTGCTGCACAGAAGACATGGCCCCGAAAGGCAAGAAGACTGCAGCCCCCCGATTCAATGATGGGGTCTTAGGCATCTATTGGACACCGTGGAGGACCACCATGATGTCCTCTACCCCCACTCTGGCCTCCAGAGGGCCAGCAGCATCACCAATCTGGCTTGGGAGGCAGTGATAGCGGTGGTGAGTGCCAACGCCCTTCAAAAGAGGACAGCCACCCAGTGCCAAAAGATGATGAATGACCTCTTCCGTTCCGCCAGAGTAAGTCACTCTTCTCATCACTCTCAACTCACACACTCACAAACCCATCACACACCCACAGGGATCTCACTCACTGCCAGTTCAATGGACATCACCATTCACTGTCTCACAGACACCTACATTGTCCTCATCCCGTCCATGGGGCCACTCACCACTCTCACATGCCGGGCAAACTTATCTGGCCTGGCTGGTGTCCTGCTTAATTTCTCTCCATCTCTATTCATGCAGGACAAGCTGGCCCACAACAAGACGGGGAAGTCACAGACTGATGGAGCAATGCCTGAAATCAAGGTCCTCACAGACTTTGAAAAGAGTCATCCAGCTAGCCGGTGAAGACCTGGACCGTTCCTGTGCTGACGGTGAGATCGGCGGTGCACAACTAAATGAGGATCCAGCATTGCAACATCCATCAGACAACCATGCTGGAGACCAGAAATCTGCTGAGTCCGAGTCAGATGAGGACCCTCTAGGCTCGGTCATGTCTCAGTTGCTGGAGCTGCTCGGGAACATCAGGAAGGGTTGTCCGCTGCACTCCTCAGATTGCAAAGCATGCTGGAGGAGTCTGTCCACTTTCACTCTGAGGCGATAGTGCCAGCATGCCAACGCACCAAGGACAACACTGGTCGGGTGGCAGCTGCCATGGAGACCTTGTTTCAGGAAATCAGTCCTGCACTGCTACGCGAGCTGAACTCTATCGCTGACTCCATGGTTGGCCTCCAACAGTGTATATACGAGAGGGGTGTGAGGCAGCTTGGTCTCACTCCAGCTACCCCTTCTCCTCAAGGAGTCAGCCAGGGGCCATCGGGCATCCATAGTGAGGAGGACCAGCAGCTCGACACCCTGGGGCGATCAGACCAGGTGACTCCAGGAGTGTCTGACCCCTCTGAATCCTCTCTCCCTGTGACCACAGCAGCTATGGCTCCACGAGCTGAGGAAGATGCCACTGCCACACAGCCGGATTCCAAAAGCAGGCCGGGTCCCTCCAGGTCTCAACCCTCCAGAGGACACCTATCAAGGTCATCACACACAGGGCGTAGCAATCAGCAGGCTGCCTCCACCTCTGCTGTGGATGTCAGGGGTTACCAAGAAGTAGTGGCATATTTAGGAGGTTAAGAAGATTTAGTTGCACAGCCTGGGCATGGGTGTTAATGTTCACCATGCAAATAAACTCCCAAGAATGTCTCCCTGCCTATGGCTCCTTGTTCTGATGAGCAGTGTTCATGTCACTCAGATGTGCAACCTTGGTTCCTGCACAAGATAAAGGCAGGTGTCTCAATCCAGGGCCTCTTCCCAGTGTCTTGTGCAGCCTTCAGACCAAAGTGATGGTCCAGCTTCACACTCACTGGACACATTACTGATGCCTGCACCTCGATGGTACTTGTCATTTCTGTCATAATGTCGTGGGTAGGGGTCACAGAGTTCCGTCATTCTCTCTGTGTGCTCTCAGCATCTTTAAGGTGGATCTGGCCCCCATCTCATCAGCATCTGTGACCAGTGACGCTGTGCTCCTGAAGGACACAGGTGCTGAAGGCTGACAAAGGATCAGATGCATTTAAAGTTTGATGGCTGCATCTCTATGATATGTCCCTGATCACAAAGAGCAAGCGAGCTGCCCTTAGCCAAAAGGAGTCAGACATCCACAGAGACTATGTGAAGATCTAGGAAGTGCCTTCACAGTATGTCGACATCATCCTCCTGGAATTGAGCGACTATTAGGGTCTCCGCTGCATCTCCATGTCAGGGGCCTTATCACAGAGGGTATATGCGTTACCATCAGCCAGACTGGAGTCAAAAGTTCACAGGTGCAAAGTGAAGATCCATGGTGTCAGCTTTTCCATCTCCTCCTCAGCCAGCTCCTGACCCCGTTGCAGTGCCAGGTTGTAAAGGAGGCAGTAGGTGATGACAATGTATGACACCCTCTGTTGACTATATTGCAGGCCTCCACCAGACCGGTCCAGGCACCAGAACCTCATTTTCAGCACCCCGATGGTTTGCTCCACCAAGTTGCGAGTTGCAGCATGAGCCTCGTTATACCTTCGCTCTGCTGCAGTCTGAGGTCGCCACACGGGTGTCATCAGCCACGTCCTCTGCGGGTAGCCCTCATCTCCGAGGAGCCAACCCTGCAGCTTCTGTGGACCCTGGAAGACGTCAGGCATCTGTGACCTACTGAGAATATAGGAGTCGTGCACACTCTCTGGGAACCATGCACAGACCTGCAGGATGTGTTTGTGGTGGTCACACACCAGCTGCACATTCAGCGGATGGAAGCCCTTGTGGTTGATATAGTTGACCGCTTGTTGTCACCGAGATATGAGTGCCACCTGAGTGCAGTCGATGGCGCCCTGCACCTGTGGGAAACCTGAGATCTGGGCAAATCCCAGTACTCTTGCTTCCTGGCTTTCTTGGTCCCAGATGAAATGCACAAAGTTGTAGGACTGACTGACCCATGTTCAACTGCTGATCACATGGAACCCTTCTCCACTTCGGCCTTCAAAGTTCTCATTTGAATATTTGCTGCTACCACCAAGATCTTTGGTACAACTTTGTGGCATCCGTGATCTCATGGATGCATTTGTGGGTGGAGGTTTGTGATATCCCACAGAGGTCACCTGTGGAGCCCTGAAAGGAGCCACTGGTGTAAAAATTGAGCACCACGTTCACTTTCACAGCCACTGGCAGTGGATGCCCTCCAAGTCCCTGTGGCGCCAAATCCTGCAGCAGGTGGCAGATGTGACCGACCAGTTCCCTAGACATTCGCAATCTTCAGTGACACTGGTTCTCTGGAATGAAAGGCAGCATCTATAGACCCTGGGTCTAGCTAGACGCTGACCAGCAATGGATCGCTATGGCTCTTCAGCAGGAGCCCCAGCCGCACCTTCTTCTTGAAGGTGCTGCTCCTCCCTCTGTCCAGCCAGGTGCCTCTGTCAGCCTCTTCTCCTTCGTCTCTGCTCCCTGTAAGCCGTGAGGTATACAGCTAGGTCATCAGGCTCCATGCATCTGATGAGTCCTCCTGCATGATGAAGGTGACAGAGACATGGGTTAGCTTAGGCGTTCTAAGAACCTATCTTGGTTAAGTCTGAGGGCCCCTTAACGCATCCCGGAGAGTGCTGGCCACCACTTGTATGGCCAGAGTTTAGTGCGCTAAACGGCTGCCCAAAACCCCACCCACCTCTGTCCTACTTCACCTGACCAATTGGCGGCAGCTTCACCCACTGGACTGTATGCTGTGCTCTCAGCTCAGGCGCAGGCATTCTCCTAACCCACACTGCAAGTCTGCATTATTAGCTTGAACCATGGGGGAGACTGATCCAAACCTTAATGATGACATTGCAAGGGGCTGTGAGCACCTCCACCAGTGACTGCTCCACGGCCAGCTTTAGTAAGGAGATTGTACAATGTGTCCAGTCATCCAGCTGTTCTGCAGTCCACTAAAATGATTATTACTTTGCAGTCTGTGCTTGAGGTTGAAAAGTTCAGGGGCATTTGGTGGCAACTTCATGCCTCTGCATTGCTTGAGTGGACAGATAAGCTAGAGGCCCGACTCCAAGCATGTCAATGCGGCTGCGCCTGAGCTGTCTCAGCTGTGGAGGAATGGTCACTTTATACAAGGTTTCCCTAATGTGTGGCCGCTTCCCTCCGCACCCCCCCCCAACCACCCTGCACATGCTTGAGCACTACCTTCAACCACAGTGCAGCCCTTGCCCCCCCACCACAACTTGCCTCAACCTTGAAGTCCAACAGGCAACCCTGGCGAGCGCTGTGCAACCTTACTGTGCAGTCACCCCTGAGTTCCCCTCAAAGTGCAGCTCGCCGAGTGCACACCTTATATATGCTGTTGTGAAACACACTGGCGTGCAATCACGCTAACGTGCTCAGAGGATCAAGTGTGGGGGGATGATTCCGGCGGGCTGGGCTTATAATGATATGCAAATGTATTACAGTGAGGTTCCTGACATCCGACAACGGGTAATGCCATTGATGGGCAGGGCGGATGATTGCAAACTGGTTTCATGACGTCGTGAAACTGATTTTTGGCCTTCTCACCATATTGTCCGCTCACTCCGTCGAACACCCCTGATGCCAGCAAGCACAGAAAACTCCGCTCTATGGATCCTGTGACAGTGAGCAGGCTGTTTTGGAAAGCAATGTGATAATGAAGAGGTTGCATAACAGATTGCCTTATAGTGAACCTTCAGTAGTTAGCAAGCTACAAGTTATTTGTGATAGTGATCAGGTACTTCCAGTGATAATGTGTCCGCTCTATAATCTCTGCTGCTGCTTTCCAGACCAGTCTGCATCTGAATTGTTTTCTTTACCTTTTATCAATTAGGAATGGCAGCCCTGGACAGCAAAGCATCTGGTAAGATGGGAGTCCGAGCTGTAGTTTTCTACATGGTAACCACTATCATCGCTGTGTTCATTGGAATTGTCATGGTAATGATCATCCATCCTGGGAAAGGATCAAAAGTTGACCTACATCGGGAGGGAAAGATTGAGAAGGTGCAGGCAGCTGATGCTTTCATGGATCTAATCAGGTCAGTGAATCTCTAAATGAAAGGTATCTGGTTGTACAGTAATCAGACAAGTATCCAAGCAGTGGATTAGGTAGTCTTTTGTTTCAGGGAGCTGGCTTTGAATTGCAGAACAGAATCAAGGCACTGAATGGCATAGTCCTGTTCCTTTGTTCCCATGAATGGAATTTAGGCTGAACCTATTTCTGTCAGGTTCGTGCCACTTCTTGGGCTCTTTGAGAAACTCCAGCAGGGGAGGGGCCAAATGCTTCTTCCACTCAACCCCTTTCCATTGTCAGGTCATATTAAAGGCTCCTCCAAAAAAAACCACCAGTTCAGTTCAGCGTACAAACATAAACACAAGTTCATTTTTGCATTTTTTCTTCCTTCTGCATTAAGGAAGTGTTCTTGACATACAACAGCGGTAACTGGATCCCACAATGATATATCTAAACAGTAATTGATCCAAAAGAGATTGATGGTTGTTGGAGAGGCAGCACGCCAAAGGAGCAGCCAACAAGTTGACTTTAGCCAAAGCGACCTATGAGACGGAGTAGCAAGTGTCCAATGGTGGAGTGGCAAGATGCTATAGAGAAATCCCATTTCACACTTCTGGCACTAGGCAAGGCTCCTGAAATTTCAGCGCATTCCATACAGGAGTAGTTCATCAGTCACAACCATTTTTGTTTATCATGTCGTAACTTTATGGCTCTGATGCAACTTAAAATATTTTACCTAGGACTTGCTTAATAATAGCCCTAGATTGGTTTAATATAATTGTCCAAGACAGTCTTACACCTCGTACTTCACACTGTTACCATTTTATTAATCTAATGTGTAAGGCAACAGCAGACATGCCATAACAGAGATCGAGGTACAGATGCTGAACTCTTGTCTCAGTACTAATTCTCCCCTTTATGTTCTACAGGAATATGTTCCCACCCAATCTAGTTGAGGCTTGTTTCAAACAGGTGAGTAGTCTCAATTTTAAGCCCGTTTCTAAATGACTAATAGTCCTTTAAAGAGAAGGGGAGCTTGTCTGGGAGCTGGACTGGAGTGGTTCCCACACTTTCTTGGCTGTTCAAACCAATATATGCTTTGAAGGCCTCAGAGGAACCTATGCCAAGAGTCAGCACTACACCCACCTGAGAATTAGGAAAGGCCTCCAAAATTTCCTAGCCAATGGTAGAAAATCCCACAAAGGAATCAATTACATTCAAAACATCCTCTGCTGGCTCTATTGGGAGCTGAAGTTTTTTAAAAATATTTATCTTTTATTGAACAGTTTAAGGCCCACTCACCTCAATCAGAGTAGCCTGGCTTCACCCCAATTTTGTTGCCTGCAGATTTGCTGATTTAGGCAGGCTTACAATTCATTCCACTGCACTTCGGCTGGCAATTGAAGTTTAGAGCCCAGTGGGTATTTATTCCTCAAAATAACCAATAGGAAATTTCTAGAAAGAAAAGGAAAATATTGCAGATGCTGGAAACCTGACATAAAAATAGAAAATACAGAAAACACTCAGCAGATCAGGCAGCATCTGGAGAGAAAGAAACAGAGTTAACATTTGATTTCATTGACCTTTCAACAGATATTTTATCTCTTCCATGTATTCCAAAAAAGTTCCAATTGAAAAATATTCGGTAGATTTTTCTTGATTTTGTTTAGGTTACTTCATACATTTAAATCCCCTTTACTTTCCATTGTTATATAAAGGAAAACGTTCTAACTCAAATAGTTATATTTTCCACTGCATTTAAGAGTTAATTCCCACCTTGATTACTTTACTTTAATGTCCTCCTTGCTGGCTTCCTTTTGTCTGTGCTCAGTAAATTCCAATTTGTCTAAAATGCAGCTGCTTGTATCTTCTTCCACACAAATCCTGCTTCTCTGTCATTCCTGGTTTACACTGGCTCCTTGTCCTTCAATTTAAATTTAAAATTTTATGTAATACAAACTTTTCCAGGTTGACTTGCCTTCCTTCAGTCTTCTAACTCTGGCCTCCAGAGCGTTTCACCTCACTATCTGCACAGCACGATGCTGAACTCTTCTTCCACCGCCTTCGTCTCTGTGCTCACTTCTTTGGGCAGGAATCCTCCCCCAGTTCAACAGACCCTTTCAGTATTCTCCCTCCACCCGGACCCCTCCCTCTGGCCTCTTATCTGCCCTTGACCTTTTCATTGCAAACTGTCGGCATGACAGTGGCCGTCTCAATTTTTCTGCTCCTCTCACCCACTCTAACCTGTCTCCTTCTGAACCTGCCACACTCCGTTCTCTCAGGTCCAACCCTGACTTAGTCATCAAACCTGCCGACAAGGATGGTGCTGTTGTTGTCTGGCGTACTAACCTCTACCTCGCAGAGGCTCAGCGCCAACTTTCAGACACTTCCTCCTATCTCCCCCTGGACCATGACCCCACCACCGAACATCAAGCCATTGTTTCCAGGACTGTCACTGACCTCATCTCCTCTGGAGATCTTCCCTCCACAGCTTCTAACCTCATAGTCTCCCAACCTCGGAAAACCTGCTTCTACCTCCTACCCAAAATCCACAAACAGGACTGCCCTGGTAGACCAATCGTGTCAGCCTGTTCCTGCCCCAAGGAACTCATTTATTCCTATCTTGACTCCGTTCCCTCTCCCCTTGTCCAGTCTCTTCCCACCTACATCAGCGATTCCTCTGATGCCCTACATCATATCAACAACTTCCAGTTCCCTGGCCCCAGCAGCCACCTCTTCACCGTGGACATCCAATCCGTCTACACCTCCATCCCCCACCAGGATGGTCTGAAGGCTCTCCACTTCTTCATTGAACAGAGGCCTGAACATTCCCCAACCACCACATCTCTTCTCCGATGGCTGAACTTGTTCTCTCACTGAATACTTTCTCCTTAAACTCGTCTCACTTCCTCCAAATAAAAGGTGTGGCTATGGGTACCCGCATGGACCCCAGTTATGCCTGTCTCTTTATGTGGTATGTGGAGCATTCCTTATACCAGTCCTACTCAGGCCCCCTCCCACAACTCTTTCTCTGGTACAACTCTTTCTCTGGTACATCGATGACTGTTTCGGTGCCGCTTCATGCTCTAGTGTGGACCTGGAAAAATGTATTAATTTTGCTTCCAATTTCCACCCCTCCATCACTTTCACTTGGTCCATCACTGACACTTCCCTTCCCTTCCTTGACCTCTCTGTCTCAATTTCTGGTGATAGACTGTCCACCAATATTCATTGCAAGCCCTCCGACTGCCATAGTTACCTCGACTACAACACCTCACACCTGCTTCCTGTAAGGACTCCATCCCATTCTCTCAGTTCCTTCACCTCCGTTGCATTTGTTCCGATGATGCCACTTTCCAAAACAGCGCTTTTGACATGTCTTCCTTCTTCCTTAACCGAGGTTTCACACCCATGGTGGTTGACAGGGCCCTCAACCGTGTCCGACCCATCTCCTGCACCTCTGTCCTCACACCTTCCTCTCCCTCTCAGAACCATGATAGGGTCCCCCTTGTCCTCACTTTTCACCCCACCAGCCTCCGCATTCAAAGGGTCATCCTCCGCCATTTCTGCCAACTCCAGCATGATGCCACCGCCAAACACATCTTCCCTTCACCCCCCACTGTCGGCATTCCATAGGGACCGCTTCCTCCAGGACATCCTGGTCCACTCCTCCATCACCCCCAACACCTCAACCCCCTCCTACAGCACCTTCCCAAGCAACCGCAGAAGGTGCAACACCTGCCCCTTTACTTCCCCCCTCCTCACCGTCCAAGGGCCCAAACACTCCTTTCAAGTGAAGCAGCGCTTCAATTACACTTCCCCCAATTTGGTCTACTACATTCGCTGCTCCCAATGCAATCTCCTCTACATTAGAGAGACCAAACGCAGACTGGGTGACCGCTTTGCAGAACACCTTCGGTCTGTCCGTAAGCATGACCCAGACCTCCCTGTTGCTTGCCATTTCAACACACCACCCTGCTCTCATGCCCACATGTCCATCCTTGGCCTGCTGCAATGTTCCAGTGAAGCTCAACGCAAACTGGAGAAACAGCATCTCATCTTCCGATTAGGCACTTTACAGCCTTCCGGGCGTAACATTGAGTTCAACAACTTCAGAATGAACTCTCTCCTCCATCCTCCCCTCTTTTTGATCCCCTTTTTTCAAATATTTATTTTTTAATTTTTATATATTTTTTCCCACCTATTTTTATCATTTTTTTAAAAATTTATTTCAATTTTTATTCATTGTTTTATCCCCACCTTTTTCCCCAGCCTATTTCGATCTTTTTCCCCACCCCATCCCCAACCCCACTAGGGCCATCTGTCACTTGCTCATTCTGCTTTCTATTCTTAATGTCACCATTAGCACCTCCTTTAGCCAGTATCACCACCATCAACATCCCTCCAACCTTTTGTTTATGACATCTTTTGTAATCTCTCCTTTGCCTCCACCTATCACTGGCCTTCTATCCAGCTTCACCTGTCCCACCCTCCTTAAACAGTATATATTTCACCACATTTCTACTTCTCTTTAGTTCTGAAGAAGAGTCATACAGACTTGAAAAGTTAACTCTGTCTTTCTCTCCACAGATGCTGTCAGACCTGCTGAGTTTTTCCAGCATTTTTTGTTTTTGTTTCAGATTTCCAGCATCCGCAGTATTTTGCCTTTTTCACCTCACTATCTCACTATTTCACTATTGGCTGCAGAGCTTTCCACTACCTCCGTTCTCCATTCTCTGAAATTCCCTCCGCTCTCCTCACTGTCCCCCTACTTGCTTTCTTTCTCCCATCCTTTTTAACTACTTCTCAAACTGTATTTTCTATGTTATCAATCATCTCCTGTAATTTCCTTCCCTTGGTGAGGTGATACACCCTTTTCCTACTCTGAAAAATCTCTTGTGACATTAAAGTACAGAACAATAAAGGTGTTGCAGCAGTACTAGTACTGATAATTGTAGTAGTCATTGTGGTAGCCATGGATTAGTGCATTAAAAGTAGTGCTAACCAAGTAAAATAATACAACAATGCCTGCCACTAATATTAAGGCAACTGTAAGTCTTCCACCAATTGAAAACAGCAAGAAGATCCTGGCCTTGAAATTACATCATGGAGAACTAAGTACAGGAACTTAAGGCATTCATCTTAAATGCCTACCTCTGCTATTTTAATAGCGGCAATACTGAATTACTTCAAACACTGTCCACATCACAGGGATCTTTCAGGGAGCCACAAGGGACAACATGTAACTTTGCTGCATGAAGAGTATCACTGATTTTTTTTTTATTCTTTCACGGGATGTGGGTGTCGCTGTCTAGGCCAGCATTTATTGCCCATCCCTAATTGCCCTTGAGAAGGTGGTGGTGAGCTACCTTCTTGAACCGCTGCAGTCCCTGTAGTGTAGGCACACCCACAGTGCTGTTAGGGAGGAAGTTCCAGGATTTTGATGATTTCAGGGTTCAGTGATAGTAATGCCGTTGAATGTCAAAGGTAGATTGTTGGATTCTCTCTTGTCAGAGATGGTCATTGTCTGGCACTTGTATGGCGCAAATGTTAAAACATTAATTAGTTTCCTATTCACATTCCACTAGAGTGCAATGAGCACAATCTTAAAACCCAAATGACTTAGCAGTTCCCCAGATACTCCTCGGGAAACTTGCTCCAGACCCAAAAGCCTTCATTTAACCTCAGCACAGCTAGCCATTACTATGTTTAAATCATCATCAACTTGCTCTCTGAAGGAGCTATGGCAGGTAAAATGATGTCACTGCAGAGTGCCAGGCATAGATATAAGGTGCACAGATGGAATGCAGGGATACATTTCCTTTAAATAAACTACCTGTAGCACACTAGAACAATACTTAGCAGTATAAGGAGAATATAGTGCCCTCTGAAACCAACTCTGCACAAACACTCTCCTCAACAGGTTAAATCCCCTGAGGTTCAAATAGGCAAGAGGAGGCAAATTGTAACAATGGAAGAAGTGGAAGTGGCAACAAGGCATCAGAAGAGACGAAGCCAGAAAGAATGGTAGCAGGGTGGGTGTCAGTGGTGAGGCAAAACTTGCAAGTATGGCATGAAGTCTGTTAAATCAGGACAGAAAATTCATGTCAAAATCTCAGGATGTCTAATAGTCGATGAAAAAAGTCAACTTTAGAAAATTCCTGAGAAAGCAAGAAATGGTGCTATTAAGTATCTGGTTAAACAAGAATTTAAGAGTGGTTCCAGCCCACCTTATCATCTGAATCCAATTGTTGATGACCCACCCAGCACCAAATGTGTTTTGAGAGTCCATGACACTTGCTCCCATTTTCCACATCTGAAGCTGCTTTCCAGAGAGGCATAGTGTCAATTATTTTTGCAGGTCCAGCATTATGACTACAGAACCAAGATGGGTAAATGGAGTTCAGGTACAGATTAGTCATGATCTAATTGAATGGCAGAACAGACTTGGGCTGAATGGCCTACTGCTTTCCCATGTTCCAATGTAAGAATGAGGTAAATGGGAAAAAGTGGAAGAAATGTAAATCACTGAATGGTAACACTCATATTCCTTTGTCTTTTACAGTACAAAACAAATTATGGCACACGAAAAATCATAAGACCTACGTCATCACCCATCAATCTTACAACCAGCACTGAACCATCCATGATGGACAACATAACTGATGCGTTCAGAAAATTGCAGGAGTTGATGCTTGATGAGGAGGTTATTCCAGTTGCTGGTTCATCCAATGCAGTGAATGCACTGGGTCTCGTGGTCTTCTCCATTGCATTTGGTCTTGTAATCGGCAACATGAAACAGCAAGGACGGCCACTGAAGGAATTTTTTGACTGTCTTAATGAGGCCATCATGAGACTTGTTGCAATTATTATCTGGTACGTTTTAATATTGTGGTTTGTTTTAGAATTAGAATTCAGGGGCTATATTTGGTTAGCACCCAAAAATGGGCACGGGGATTACAACACAGGAGTAGCCCATGCCCATTGAATGGGATGCACACAACATGCTGACTATTCATTATAATGTTTTCTGTGTTCAGCCAGAATTTCCCACGCTATCCATTAGCTGCATGCATCAGCAGGAGACCCAATATTGTGAGTAACTTGCACTTCTTAAAGCTAACCTGCACTTCCTAAAGGAGCGTTATGGCTGCAGCAGGTGCTGGGAGTCATTCTACAACTGAATCTGACCTGGGAAAGAGAGAGAGAAATGCTGAGCATGGGAGAAAGCAGGCTCCCAGGTTTTTGCATGCTGTACTGGAGGTCTTGGTGGAGGAGATGGAAAGGAAAAGATATTCTGTAACATCAGGGGCAGAAGGCTCTCCAGACACATAATGAAAAGGCAGTGGGAACAGGAAGTTGCGGAGGTTAATACCAGATGTGCAGCCCCAAAAATCTGGATGTAGTACTGCAGGAAGCTTAATGACCTCACATGAGTGGTCAAGGTAAGTGAATGCATCTTCAAATGCCACATCCTACCAACTGCACTATTAGCCTCAGCCATGGTTCAAATCACCCCACCCCATCACTCACCTGCCAGTGATCTCTGTCAATCAGGACTCATATCCAACACTGTATGCTTCACCTCATCCTTCATATTTTACACAGTTGCAAGCCTCACACTCACAGCTCACAACTTGCATACGCTAGCAGTGACAGCGACATCACCCAGATTGCATGGCACTCATTGACACAATTCCCTTTCTCTTACAAAAGAGGATGGCACACCGGAGGCAGAAGGAACTAACCGGAGGAGACAGGCATGCCTGCACCTTCTATCCACCTAGGAGAGACTGTGCTGGCCATTATTGTAAGGGCTATTTCTGAGGCTGTGGCCACAGGTGGGGCTGAATCCATTGACGATGACTATATCCTCATCCCTAATCTTCCTTCAAACATCCCATTTCTCCCTCATCCCTAACTCTATTCTGACTCTCAAGCTGCAGGAGATGTAAACATGCGCTTTTTTACTTCTCCCCTCCCATCCCCACACTTGTCCCTTTTTCATATCTGATGCTGAACAACTTCAGCCTGCTCAAGCAGTAGGTCAGTGAAGATGAAGGAACACCATCACTTAATTCCACACTCTGAGCCACTGGTTCAGGTACTGACATCCTGTGTAATTTGGAGAATAGAAGTGGGGTCTGCACATGAGACGCTGGGCAAAAAGGTTCACTGCAGCCAGGGCAATTGGAAAGGAGAGCACAGGTGCTAGCTCACCAGGCGGTAAGTTAACATACTAGCTCTGCTGAAGAGGACTCCGAAGAGAACTTTGGGGAAGGGATACAGAAAAAGACTGATTGGCTGATGAATGTACATATTGAAATGCTTGGTGCATTGCGAATCTCCAGAAAGCCTGTGTATGCTATCAAGGAGCATGGAGGAGTCCAGCACCAACTTGGCACAAGGCTTTGCATACAGTTTGGAACCCAGCTTTTCCAGCATGGAGCGGATGGCCAACTATAATGCAATGATTGACAGTCGATGTGTCATCTTCTGTTGCAACATCCAATGTCTGGGTGCTGCTGTGGAAGTTCAGACTGCTTGCATTATGACTCTGGATACTAGTGTTCAAAAGGCTTGCAAGGTGTCACAGCTGTCCAGCAATCTGTTCTCCAACACATTACTCGGATTGCTGAGGCACCACCCTCGAGAATGGCAGTGGCTCTGTGAAGCACAAACCTGCTGTTCTCTCTCTGGATGACATATTCATCCTCCCACCACTGTCACTCTGTCAGCGCCCTTGCTGTTACCTGTCAGCCATCCAGCTCAGCCGGGCCTTCTAGACCCCCAGCTGCTCAAAGTCACCTTCCAAGGCCATCCGCAGTATTCTTCATTGAAAATCAGCTGCCTTCCACCAACCCTGCTGCAACCACTGGCGTGGCATCCCAGACAATCCCTTGGACAGGAAAATGCACACGGAAGACAAGCGCTAAGGAATGCACAACAATGATTGGTTTATTCTTATATGCATGATTTAATTTATAAATTTGGATTGGAATGTGTGTTTTCTGTTGGATTTTATTTTGCATTTTGACTAAGATGACAATGTGATGGTCAGTGACTGAAGGAAGGTAAGGTGTATGCGACAGTTGGTAAATAGGGAATTGGGGTTGAGATTGAATTGGTATTGCCATTGAGTTAATTGTTCACATACAACCTGGGCAGAGAAGGGCAATCTAGGTTGCAGCCTTCCCTCCTCTTCTGCTGCCACTGACTCCTCTTCCTGCTCTTTATACTCTTGCTCCTCAGTGTTTCACCACATAGGTTGTGGCAAGGGCTGTTTCCTCATGAGGTTGCGCAGCATGAAACATTCCAAGACAAACCTGGAGACCCGCTCAATCAAGTACTGTAACGCTTCTCCAGAACACTACAAGCTGCAGAATTATTGCTTCAGCACACCAATAGTCTGCTCTATCAGATCTCTTGTGGCACCCTGACTCTTGTTGTATGCCAGCAGCATTCATGTCTGTGAGCTGTGAACCATGTGAGTCATGAGCCATGTCATCAGCAGATAAGCCTTGCTGCTCAGTTACTATCCTTTGGTTTTGCTGTGGTGCTAGACATACAGCAGACACAGAAGGCTGCCACAGAATGAATGCATTATGACTGCTGCCAGGATACCAGACATTGGCCTGCATGGTGCAATGCCTGTGGTCACACACCAGCTGTACATTCAGAGGGTGGAATCCTTTCCAGTTCAGGTACATGGCAGAGTTGACTTGATACCTATGCAAAGCAACTTTCTCGCAAAGCAATGGACATGGGGTCAGTGGCACCCTGCACCATGGGGAAGCCCACAATCCTTGCAAACCATCATGTTTACTCTGACTGCTTGGGCCTGATTTTAAGCTGTGTGTGCAAATGAGTGAGTTTTGAATGGGTTAAAACCGGGCCCTTTCTGTGTGGCAAGACCAGATTAAGTTATATTATCTATCCTCACATGGAGAGCCTCAGTGACCTCCCTTACACAGCATTGCACTGCAAACTGTGACGTGTTGCTAATAACTCCTGCAGCAGCCTGAAAGGAGCTGGAAGCATAAATCTTCTTTGCTACAGTCATCTTCACAGGCACAGATGATGCGATCCTTGCCCTGCCCTGAGATGGAGTCGTGGCTGCAGCAGTTGACAGATTTCAGTGAGGACCTCCCCAGAAAAGCGTAGACAACTTGAACATTGGTCATCCCTGAAGTTCAGTTAGGGGAATTGCACCCTGAACACCCTGGGCAGAAATGGCCCTCTACTGAGAGCCTTTCTACCCTTCTCCTCCTCCTCCTCCCTCTTCTAGCAGCTTGGCCTGCTCTGCGTGGCCTTTGCTCACTCATGCATACATTCCTTTTGGCCATCCATGTCTGGAAGCAAACGATTTGTGCACAAACTGTGGAAAAAGAGGTATTTCAGGATCAATCAACCTCAACCTGTAGACAGTTGAAACTTTTCAAACATATGGAAAAACATACAAAACTTGTCAAATTGCAGCAATAACCAAAAGAAATAATCCCTGTTAATAAATCCCTGTTAAGTTGTTGATGATCGCTTTGTGTAATGCTGGCTGGAGGGCTCTTTCATGCTGATGAATACGTGTTCAGCTTACAGAGGTTAGGAGAGGGTCTAAGCTGGAGTGCTGAGCCCCAAATTTGCAGTGTGCGCTGATTGACATCAGTCTGTCTGTCTGCACTGCACATTGCCAATGGGCATTAGGTGTGTGTGCAATACTAATATGGTTTCACAGCAGAAGTATGCTGCATGGCATGGCTGCTATTTTGGAATCTGAAGGGGTTTCACAGCACTCAAATAATAGATGCTACCAAGCCCAATTTCACCGCACCCCCCGCCTCCGACCCTACTCCATGTCTGGTAAGTACTGAATCTTTGGTAGTATTAGAGCTTGTTAGTTTAATGCTATAATTAAGAGCCCTGTGTTTCCTGTCTAGTTACACCAGTTTACTAAGTAGCTGAAGGAAGAATCTTGGGCAAGGGACAATTTTCCAGTACCTTGAGTCCCAATACTATTTCCTACATTATCCCCCAGGACTGACAACAGACACCTGATGTATCTGTCCAAATATGGGCAAGAGATTTATAATGAGAGCCAATTTTAAGTTGCCAGTTTCTAGATTTCACAACAGACAAATGGTTCATTTATTAAAATCTTTTAGCTAGGACTGCAGGCTGACTTTCATTGCTGCAAGGTGCCACAGTAAATTCCTTCCCACCTGCCTCAAATGTGTGTCCCAGTAACACAGTGAATGGCTGCGTGCCACATCTGAAATATCAAAATTCCCCTGACCCCGATGTATAGGTCAAGGCACACCTAAAGTTGGGGAGGGGGTGTGACGGGGGGCGTGGGTGACAACCTCCCCTACCCAACAAAGGGTTCACCACAATTACAGCTCTCAGAAAAATCTAGACCACAGTTTTCAGGATTGATGTTCGAAAATATGTCTGGCAGGCCTGTCAACTATAATATTTTGATGCAAGCAATCTGTACAATGCAGACGATAGAGGCTCAGACACTTCTTGGACCCACATCTGCCGGGATGTTCAAAGCCAAATAAGCCTCTGTTACCCTTCCTGAAGCTCTCCATTCTTTCCCACAAAGATGGAAAATCAGCTCTTATAACTTAAACATGCACTGACACCCAATGCGTTCAGAGCACTTGTATAAACAGATGTTAAGTTTCCACACATTGTAGCTATTCCCTCAGAAATTGAGGATGTAATGTGCCTTGATGTGATCTAAGAGAAGTCCAACTTCACAGTTTTATCCGATTGGACTATGGCCGGAATTTCCCCTGAATTGCCCTAAGTGCGGTGGCAGGCATGAAAAAAGACATTTTTCCTGCCAGCCACAAGGGTGAGTTTTTGCGCCATATCATCCGCTTCAGCCTCATTAATTATATAGCCACAGGAAACGCACCTTATTGCTGGCGGGCAGACCCTGAATCGCCCGCCATGCAGTTACCTCACTGTTTCCTCATTCCAGGTTCCATATCTAAACTGCAGCCATGCATACAATTCTCAATGCTTGTAGCCTGGGACTGCTCCAGTGAAGACATAACCCCAAAAGCCAAGAAGGGTTCAGTGACCTGTCACTGGAATGCCTTTTGGAGGCTCGCCATGATGTCCTCTACCCCCACTCTGGCCACAGGAGGTCCAGCAATCTCACCACTCCGGCTTGGCTGGCAGTGGCAGTGGTGGTCAGTGCCAATGCTGCACTGTGCAGAAAAAGGATGAATGACCTCATCCATGCCACCAGGGTAAGTCAACCATCTCATCACTATAAACTCACAGACTCACAAGCCAATCGTACATTCACTGGTATCTCACTTTATTGCCAGCTCAAGGGACATCACCACTCACTCTCTCTCACACATCCTCACATCTCCATCTGACCTCCTCTTCTGGAGACGGCCTCCTCAGTCCTCACCATCATGAGGCCACTTGCGTAGATCAACATGTGCTCCCCCCACCCCACACACACCCTGGGATAACTCCCTTTCCCACTACAGCCTTTGCCCTGCAGCCTCTTCACTGAGGCCATTTCTCCCCCTTCTCCAAGCAAGCCCTAGCCCTGCAGCCATTGAAAAGCCACCCCCGCCTTCCCACTAGTCTGGTAGGTTGGAGACTTGCCCATGAGCCTCCCTAAAAGAAATGGGTTGCTGCCTGCGAAGCCTGGCACTGATGACCGCATGTGTGGCCCAAAGCATGGTAGGCAAACAACGTGAGTTCATGATCCAGCTTGGGGTGGGACGATTCCAGCGAACAGGGCTTACAATGGGATTCTAATGTATTGCAATTAGCTTCCCAACGTGCAGCGGCAGGAAACCCAACCTGCAGATAGGTGGAGGGGACGATCGCAAACTGGTTTTATAACAATGTGAAACCGATTTTTGCGATCTCCCGATATTTTCCACTCCCGCCCGCTATGGCGCCCACCACAAATGGGAGCACAAAATCCTGGCTTATGCTAATGAACATCTGGGCATGTGCTCCTGCATTGAAAACTAAGTATGCACTGACAGTGCTCAATGACAGCCAAACTGGAAAGGACAACTTAATTTAAAGAGACAACGCAGATCAACAAAGCGAATAGGACAAAATATGTCACTGGATGGAACATCAGTAGATGAAATTAATCAGGAATAAGTGTAAATCACTGTACATGGAAAAATTAGGCAACAGATAAAGGATTGGGTATAAAGTCATTTCTAGAAATGTCCTGGCTACAATGAATAAGATTGGAATCACAGGAAGGCAATCTAATAGAACAGGTCAACAGAGAAGCGTTGAAGGATAGAGTTGTTGACCACATCAAAGGCTGCAGAGGGATTGAGGAGGAATAAAACACTCTGGTCACTTTCACAGACATAGTATTTTGTGATTTTGAATAGGAGTATTTGCTGGTGTGCTGTGGGAGGGGTCGAAGCTAAGTTAAAGATCTACAAACAGTAAAAGAGATGCAAGGAGAGTGATTTGTTCAAGAACCTTGGAGAGGAAAATAAATTAAGAGATGGAATCCTAGTTGGTGCAGACATAGGGGACAAGCAAATATTTTCAATGAGGACAGTGATAATAGTTTTGAAAGGATGGAGTACAGTGCTTAAAGGAGAGATAGCTGTTCATGATGTCAGCTAGTGTTAGGATCAAATAGGGAAATTCAGTGGTCAGGAGTTTAATAGGAAATGGGTTGCATTTGAGGCATCTTGAGTTTTCCGCTCCAGAAAATGGAGGGGTTGCAGAGATGTGGACACAGTAACGTGTGTTCAAGCGTGTGTTTCCAGCGTCCTTCATCCTTGATTCCTTGGGAGGATGGGACCTGAAAGCATAGTGTGTTTGATGATTGCCACTCAACTCCCATTGGATTGCAGTCGTATGTCTGTTGGTATTAATTAGTTTCTGATACACTATAGTGTGCCTGAAAAGAGATTGCATTTCCCATTATTCTCCTTCAGTTAGATTCTTATGTGTCTGATACTTTTTTAATTAGTCCTATTAGACCTCAGCCTAAGATAGATATAACACAGATCCTTTCAGAGGCTACTTGGGAAATCCAGAGTAGCTCATCAAGCCTGCTCCATCCAACATCTATGTATAACTATTCTATCATGGACTTCCCTCCCACACCACTTATTGATCATCTACTTTAGAGAAGATTAGTTTCTTTCCTCTACTGCCCCCGATTTAAAAAGTGAAGCAATGTTGTTAAGTATCCCTGTAATCAGACCAGGTCCTTTTAAACATGCCAATTTAGACTGAAATCATCTACCTTTTCTTATTCTGTTGGGGGTATAACGTTTTTGTAATCTAAACCTAGGTCAGGGCTTCCAAATTTTGTTCTTGTTCTCTAGTCCTATATTCATTGGGCAAGATAAATAGCTTATTCACTTCAAGATCATCTTTCATTAATTTTGAAGACATGTATTATGTCCTTTTCCTCAATCTTTTCTTTAGTAGAAATGAATTTAGATACTGGAACCATTCCTAAAGGATTGAGAAGGTCCTCTGCAAAGTTTAAAAATCTAGTTTTTATTTATGGCACAAAAACTGAGAGAAAGTAAAGCCTACACATGGCAGTAAATTTGGAGAAAATCGGTTTTTATCTTGAACAGCTCTAAGACTTATGAAAAGAAGCAGGCGATGAATGAGGCACAGTTAAACGCAATGACAACTCCTAATTTTTACACAGTTCACACACTTTCATGGGGTCTTAATGGCAGTTCCAAAGTTTCTGACAAGCATATGCTCACAGAAGTTGCATTAAGCTCTATTTGCCAAGTTTGGTTTTCTTGGAATCTAGTCTGAAAAACATTTTCTCTGTATCCATTGAGCCAGCTGGTACACTGAAGATGTAAGAAGCAGCACAGCTCAAGTTCAGAGAACGTTGAATGGTGACAGTTCAGTGTGTGAAGATCAAACCATGCCAAATTGGAAAGGGCAGTACAAAGTGCTTAAATATTTTTATATATAAAAATCCTAATAGTTATAAAACTAATGTTTCTTATACTTAGAAGCGTTCTGCATCTAGTGACACATGAGGCATATAAAGCACATGCTTATGTCTGTTTCCATAGCTAGGTTTTCCTGGAACAGGTTGCCAGCCTGTCACCAGAGGCAAAACTTAAGCTGTGTCATTTCATATCAAGCATGGCTAATCAGGAGACCCTCCTGGTTTTACCACCTGCCAGAGGTGTATTGGAAGGATTTGCAGTTGTAGTCGTTTGGTAGTACAGAACTTCAGTATTGCTGGAAAAAGAGATATTTTTGTCAATGCTTTTCGTTTTGCACTCATCAGGACAATTCACAAGAAAACCAAATGTAAAGGGAACAACAATTTATACTATATGCGAAGAGCATGCTGATTGGTTGGCAAGTGGATTCTGATTGGTAAAAGCATTGCATGGAGAATGCACCAGTTAATGGTGACAGACAGTTAACTGCCAAGCATTGTTTGAAATTTAAACCAGGAAACTTAACTCTGATTCATCAAGGCATTGCCCCGAGGAATGAACCTGTGAATGGCTGTCACTTATTTTGTTTAGCTGAAACAGGCACAATGTGTGTTGATAGCCAACCTGTTTGGCCACATTATAAACACAGCTTCCATGGCTATCAAGTCCTGGAGTAGGAATCAAACCCAGAAATTCTGGCTCAGAGGCAGGGATGCTACCCACTGCGCCACAAGACCTCCCCTTAATGTTTCACTGCGTATATTTTGAAGGATCATCTCTATAGTTAGTAACTTGAGTCATGGGTTCTGAAATGTTTAGTCTGATTCTCTTCTTACTCCCAACAGAATCCCTGAAGGCCACTGTGCAATTGGATAATGCTTTTTGCAGATAATTGGATTTAATAATCCTCTCAATATGCAACAGGCTGAAGTACTTCCTCAAACAAGAACAGCGCAATTATTATCAATCTAGCTGTGGTCTCCAAAGAAAAAGTCTTCCTGGGCCTAGCAGATTGTAGTGTTTATTAACATGTTTAAATGTTCTTCCTGTTTTTATGGTATTTGTTCCTCCTTTTTAGATTCCCTGCCATTTCATAAGCCTTGCAAACTGGTCAAATTTTTCACTGGCTGCACATCAGCTGGGAGTGACCTAAAGGGCACACTTTCTGCTCTCAGTTGCTTTAGTCCCAGCAGATCAGGGGTTATCACCTCTGGTCCAACCATCCTACAACTACAGTCCTCCCTTTAGCTGCTCAACATGTCTACGCAAGCTGTGCATTGTCTTTCCACACCAATTGGACAGCAAATAGACACTTTATTAACAGACTGGATTTTCTTGACTGTCAGTTTTTCGCCAAATTCAGTATTTTAATTGCTAGTTAGTGAAAGAGCTCAAAGAAAATTAAAAGAAAACATAATTTTTTTTGTGTGGCTTTTCTCCTGAGTTGCTCACAGCAGTGCCTGGAGATGGTTCTTTAATTCTTGGAGCTTCTGAACCAGCTGACCTTTGGCAACACTACCAGCAGAAGTAGTAAGAAGGAAGCTTGTTGAACAGGCTTTAAGCAATATGACAAACAATATCAACAAGTGAAACTGGCTTCACTTTCAGAATTTGACATTGAAAGTTGGTCCTGTGATGCATACACATTTTACAAATAATGTCATTGTGAACATTGCAGCCCATATCATCTCAAAATGATGCAATACATGCACATCTCCAAATCCTAAGGAGCAAGAGAATTCGGGCTTTTTAAAGTTTGTATATAGGAGGCAGAATCAGATCTTACTGATTCACCAACTCAGAAAGCTGTAAAAAGCCATTTTAAAAGTCTCTAGCCATTCTTTACTTCAGGCAGCATTTAATGGGTGGCAGGGTTTCCCATCCGCCACTGAATAAGTTGGCAGGGGACACACACCCCTGCTGTATACAGCAGACGTTTAAGTTTATGAGGAGCATTAATTAGCTGGAGGTGAACCTTCTGCCCCCATATGGGGAGAAAGTCCTGCCTGCTAGAGCTACCGGCCATCTAATTGGCAGGAGGAAGTCGCCATCGGGAGCAGTGGCCACTGCTGGGCCTGCAACCAGTCCCGGACATCAAGGAGCCAGGAACCAAAAGCAAGGTGAGTACATGGGTCCGGTGGGGTGGGGGGTCTCAGCAAGGCCAGGACTGGAGACCTCTGTGAGGGTGAGGGGAGCCCAAGGTCACAAAAGGAGGCCCATGAAGGAGCCACCTGTTGTAGGGTGGCTGAGTTATGCTATTAATGATAGAGTTGAGCTGCAGACATTTCTTTGGTGGAAACATTAAGTTTATTTACAATGTACTCAGCAACTACACATGTGCTTTCAACTCCAACTCTATCTCTACACTGACTCCTGAGGTAGCCCGCACGACTCTCCTATTGGTTACTACAGATCATGTGATCTCTCCTAACAAGTATTATTCATAAAGCTACATTACACACTAAGTAAAACCATAATTACTACACCCACCAACCAATCCCACCCAGCAAGCTGCAATGCTGGGCATCCCCAAACTGCTTCATCCATCCACAAAATTGCAGCCAAGGTGGGAAGTGGCCCTTAAGTGACCATTCACTGGCCACTTAAGGGTCTCAATTGAGACAAGGGTGGGAAGGCCTGAAAACCTGCCCACATTTAGGGGCGGTGGGGCTGAGGGGGGTGGAAATGTAAAACTCTGCCCTTCGTTCCCAAGGTGGAATCAACCTGGTCACTCTTAAGGCTTCTCGATGTTTATTGAAGTAAGGTGACCAAGACTGCGCACCAGTAGTGGAATTATATGCACCCCGATCCTTCCCCAGAGCTGAATTCAGAGGCAAGGGCCCATTTAATCAGGCAGGGAGGTGCAGGATGGATCAAGCTCCAGTGCAGTACCAGCTGTTCTCACCGCTCCTTGTGGCACTGCCAGTACTGGAGAGCTGCCGGCCTCTGATTGGCCAGCTGCTTCCAGGGGCAGAATTTCCACCCTGCTCAGGCTTAATTTGATGGGAGGCCCGACACTGCCCAGGCAAGTACCTGATTCTTGCAAAATTTTGTTGGGCCTCCTGAAAATGTTCAACATGGGTTCCCTCCAGTTTTCCAGCTGGTGTACGTGAACTCTGCCTTGAATGTTAAATTCTACCTATGCTTTAGCTTTTCCCCAACTCATAGGTCTCACATGGGTAATTTTAACTTAACTCGCCAGTCTGGAGACTGATGGGATCAGGTGGAATGCTGATTTTACATCCTGCCCTGTATTTCCGTCTGTATTAGAGTAAACTTGGGAAGGGTGTAAAATCTTATATTTTTTCCCATCCCATCAGCCTTCGAAAAAGCGGATTGGGCTAAAATTTCCACTGGTCATTTTACTGAAAGGAATTAGCTCATGTTATCATGATTACAGATAATGACGACCCTTTAAAATATAGACCTGATGTAACTTAGCACCATCACTCCATATTTCTTTTTAGCTTTCAGTGCTGTATCCTGTAATGTCTCTTGCAGATTGCAAAGATAAATTTTGACTGCAGGTGGGTTTTTAGTTGTCTACCCCAGTGGAGGGCACCCACTGATTGCCCAGAAGCCCTGACAGGAGGCTCAGTCCATTTTAAGGACTAGGTCTTGTTGGCCTGGTGCTGGCAGGCTGTAGATGGAAAACAGATCTCCTAGACAATCTGCTGGCCCTGAACTGCTGCCATATTGGGCAACCTGGGCCAAAAGTAAGTTGATCTGCGATGGTCCAACCTCAGAGGCGGGAGGCACCAAGTGCGACAGCAGCCTAGATTTCTGTGGACCCCAGAGGAGCACTTTGATCCTCATGGTGCCAGAAAAATAAATTAAAATTTACCTCCTGCGTACTTATTACACTGTACCTCCATCTAATAGAGGGCAGAGTGTGCACATTACATGCTCCACCCAGTGCTGTCTTAAAATGTCTGTCTGGGTCCCGTGTATATCCTAGGATCCTGATTTGCATACTATAAGGGCCAACCACCTAACTCAAGTCCTTTCATCCAATGGAAGGCCCTTCCAAGGCTGGTGTTGACTGGAGCAGGAATGGAGTGGTAAGCTCTCTCCCATCATTTAGAGTTGCCACCATCCTGTCTCCACCCAGTGAAAATCTCCATTGTGTCCGTTTTGTACTGTTTACAATCATAGCCAAACTTGGCTGGGATGAGGTACTGCTAGGCTGAGGAAATGCTGTGTCTTCTTCTATTTCAGGTATGCCCCTATAGGTATCCTCTTCCTGATTGCAGGCAAAATAATGGAAATGCAAGACCTTACCGTGATGGGTGGACAACTGGGGATGTACACTGTGACGGTGATAATTGGGCTGCTAATCCATGCACTCGTTGTCCTGCCACTTCTTTATTTTATAGTCACCCACAAGAATCCCTGGGTTTTTATTGGTGGAATATTGCAGGCGTTGATCACTGCACTTGGCACTTCATCCAGGTAAGATTGTCCATCTTGAATATAATCTGTTACCATTGAGAAATCTTTGTCTGCATCTCTCTGACCCCCTCTGCATATCTTCCCATATGCCCCTCTCTTCCTCTTCTTCTGTATCTCTCACTATGAATTAAATAGTTTAATCTACTTATTTTTGCAGTTCAGCAACTCTCCCAATCACCTTTAAGTGTCTGGAAGAAAATAATGGTGTGGACAAGCATGTCACTCGCTTTGTCCTTCCTGTTGGAGCTACTATCAACATGGATGGCACAGCCCTCTACGAGGCCCTGGCTGCCATCTTTATCGCACAGGTCAACAATTATGACCTAAACTTTGGACAAATCATCACTATCAGGTAGAGTACTAGAGGGAGTTGAATTGAAATCAAAGTTAGTCCAATCACAATTTTTCAATTTAGATTCAGCTTTGCAGTTTACTAACCTTTACGGCTAACACCTATTTAATTTGTTTTGTACACTAATCTGTATACCATGTGATTAAGAAAATTCCAGTAAACTAAGTAAATGTAACAAACATAATAAAGCTGTTTACATTGTTTAGAAAAAAAATGTAGAGGAAGTTACTTCCCTAATTATATAACTTACTGGGGACATCAACTTACACAACTAGGTCACAAATGTAAAAGAGTTGATACCATTCAAAGGGATCTGAACCGAGCAGATGAACTAAGAAATGCTCAAAGATAAAAACAAAAAGCTAAAAGCTACTGTGGATGCTGGAAATCCAAAACAAAAACAGAATTACCTGGAAAAACTCAGCAGGTCTGGCAGCATCGGTGGAGAAGAAATCTGCCGAAGAGTCATGAAGACTCGAAACGTTGACTGATTTCTTCTCCACCGATGCTGCCAGACCTGCTGAGTTTTTCCAGGTAATTCTGTTTTTGTTTAAGAAATGCTCAATGTTAGTGTGAAGCTGTTGCTGACATTATTTATCCAGTACTGGGATACATTAAGAGATTTAGTCTGAGTTTTATGAGGTTCTTCAATTTCATATAAAGCTAAAACCTGCTGTATGTTCATCACATGTGTAAAATTTAATGGGCTTGTGCACAATTCACTGATTCCGTGATTTCTTTCTGTGCAATGAACCAATTGCTTTGAGGGTACAAGCACTGCTTCATTCTACAGGTGTTTACCCTGCATTCTTTCACTTCTTTCTGATTATTCCCTGAGCCTTCAAAACCATTGATATAACTGCAACAATAACCTGAACTAGCCCGTTAGGAGCAGTGACATCTGTACAATTCCTCTGAATGGTTCAGTAGGATCCTAGACTTGTGGATAGAAGCTACAGATGGTCTATGGAATACCAAAGATGTGAGATTGGATGAGCTGGAATATTGTTGCTGGGCTTGTTGAGCCAAATAACCTTTTCTTCTTATCTTTCACCTTTCCTGATGTTCATATATGTCTGCATGAGTGTTAATCAGTAGAATCAGCAATTATTTCTGTAAGTATAATTTGAGTAAATTGGATCTACTAAAAATGTAATAAGCACACACAGTAGTTAAGGTACTATTTATTTACCAACACTATTACGTGGTATACCAATTTTATTCTGTGCTTTGACCCTCTGAGGCCAGTGTAATCCTTCTCTATGTGTGCTTGGTTGATAGTGTACCTCTTCTGTTAGGGTTGTCATAGGGAGAGATATAAGCAGTCTCATCCTCTATGACATTGATATGCTGGGTCTGATAGGTCGCCTTGGCTTCTGGATACCAATGACTTCTATTATTTCACAGGAGGCTCCTGTTGGTGCAGTGGATTTATTGGCTTGGATCACAACTCTTCCTAAAGAGCCCTTATCCAGCCTTAGTTGCCAAAGGATAGTAGTATTGTTGCCTTACTTGCATTTTAGTGTGGGAGAAAGTACTTAGGTATTGTGCGGAGTGGGTTCTATCAGACCAATCATTAATCATCATTAATTATCATTAATTTTACAATTACTAATTGTGATTCACAAGTACCAAAGACCCACACTGATTACATGTGAAAAATCCCCTCTCCTGTATGTGAGCTTCTCTTTATCTGTATTTGCAGGTGACAGGCTGATATCATGAAGACCTGAAATTCCAGTAGGTTGGAAGGTGGAATATAGGGAGACACCAGACTGACCAGGTTTTCACCCCATGTAAAATCTGGCAAAGATTGCTTTGTGGGCATGCCTGAGGGAGTTCACAACTAGCCCAGGAATTCAGACATTACGGGCTCCCTAGAAAACAAGAGTGACAAAGAGAAAGGCACCAATCTTCAATACCCTTTTTCTCTCTATTGGAAAGATGGCATTTTTAAACATCCTTAAATCTTTAGCCTTTTAAAGGCCTCTTGTTCCCTCCACTGGAGGGAGCAGGAAGCAGTAATACTTTGATAAAGTAAATAAGTAGAGGCTATTTCCAGTGGCAAAAGGGTTGTTAACCAAAGAACATGGGTTTAGGTGATTGGCAAAGAAACCAGAGGTGAATTGTGACATGGAGAAGCATTTTTTTACATAGTTAGCCTTTGAAACATACAAGGTCCTGAGGGGACTTGATCGGTCAAATACCAGGAGGATGTTGCCTCTTGTGGGGGAGACTAGAACTGGGGGCCACAGTTTATTAATAAGAGATCTCATTTTTATGACGAAGATGAAGACAATTTTCTTCTCTCAAAGGGTTTTTAGTATATGGAATCCTCTTCCTCAGAAAGCAGTTGGAGGCTGGGTCATTGAATTTATTTTTTGATAAACAGGGGAGTCAAGGGTATTGAGGGGTCAGGCAGGAACATGGAGTTGAGACCATAACCAGATCAGCCATGATCTTATTGAATGGCGGAGCAGGCTGCAAGGGCCAAATGGCCGACTCCTGTTCCTAGGGCCTATGTTCCTATGATCTGGAATGCACAGCCTGAAAGGCTGGTGGAAGCAGATTCAATTGTAAAATTCAAAAGAGAATTGGATAAATACTTGAAGGGAGAAAGATTGCAGTGCTACAGGGAAAAAGCCAGGCAGTGGGACTGATTGGAAAGCCCTACCAAAGAGCCAGCATGGCCACGATGAGTCAGATAGCCCCCTTCTGTTCTGTAGCATTCTCTGATTCTATAAGAGAGTATTGGTCTGATTTTCCAGCCAGCAGTCAGGACAGTCACCTCCGTTGCACCTACAAGTGCACAGGCTGCTGCCCTGGCAGCTTACTTGACCCAGATTCCAGGAGGAGTTCTACGTCAATAGCCGCAAGTGACCTGGCCTGAATCTTCTGGTTGGCGTGCGGGGGCGGGTCCCACCAGCCGACGCATAAAATGACGCATCATTCAGATCTTCAGTTCGGCAGACATGCACCGGAGTCGGTTGCGCGCCCATCGAACTATCAAAGGCCTATTAAGGCCATTAATAATCTAATTAAGCTGGTTGTCTGGGCTGCCCATCCAACCTTAAGGTTGGTGAGCAGGCGAAGAGCCTAGGTGGCCTTCACATTTATCATGGAACCTCATCCATGGGCGTGATGAGATTTCATGAAGTGTTTATAAATTGAATAGAAAAAAATTTTTAAAATTCATTGACATGTCCCAGCTCATGTAACACTGTCACATGAGGGGACAAGTCTGAATAGTTTCTTTTTTCTTTGTTTAAATTTTTCATAATCAAACTAATCTCCCTGAGGCAGCTCTGTGGGAGATTTCGGCGCTCTTTCACGCACATGCGTGGAAGAGCGCAGGCCCTGACTCAGCCTCTTCCCCCGCCCGCACAGGGAGTGCTCAGCACTTCGGCTGTGCGCCTGCTCCCGCTCAGCACCCACCCCCCCCACCCCACCCACCCACCCCCCCCCCCAACGCACCCCCAACGGGGAGAAAATTTTTCCTCTGATGTATCACAGTGCTGCTCTTATCACCAGAGCAGGAACCCTGGTATTTTGGATCTAAGACATAGAAGTTGCCATAAGAACTGGTAAGAATAATCTTTCAAATTCATAAGTTCCTTTCACCCTCTGTGGGTATTGGAAATAATGGATCTCTCTCCCTCAAAAGAGATGTTGGCTCCCTTGAAATTTTCAAGAGTGAGAGAGATAGAGTTTTATCAGGTATGTGTACCAAGGAATATGGAGCGAAGGCAGGTAAATGGAGTTGAGGTGCAGATCAACCATGAGTTAATGAAATGGCAGAACATGTTTGAGGGGCTGAATGGTCTTCTACTGTTCTAATAAAAATTCTAATAATTTCAATTGTGTGAAATCTTTGTTCAGCTTGAATATGTTTACAGTCTCTGCTTTCTTCTTTACCATATAGTATCACTGCAACAGCAGCCAGCATTGGAGCTGCAGGAATACCACAGGCTGGTCTTGTTACCATGGTGATAGTGTTGACATCCGTTGGACTTCCCACGGAGGACATCACCCTGATCATCGCAGTGGACTGGTTCCTGTATGCAGGCTCAGTATTGTTCTTGCCTTTTAACATTACAGTGTCTGCACTAAATTATTAATTATAAAGATTTAGTGAAGGACTATTCAGTATTGATTAATTGGCTTGAAGATTACTTAATATTAGAGAAGGTTTTGTTTACCTAACTGAACATAGCAGTTAGGGGCAGAGGCAGCCAGTGATTTTCTTGGAATGCAATTTAGAGTAATACATTTGAGCTTGTTTGTTAAACTCCAAGTAGCCCATTCAGGGAATGGAATATTACAATGATGTCCATTTGATATTTGAAAATAGATTGTACACAGAAGACATTTTTATAATACTTAGATGCAAATCAAATGCTGGAACTTTATCCCAGCTTTAACCTGAAGGCTTGTGCTCCAGAACTAGCTGTGGCTCTAGCCAAGCTGTTCCAGCATAACTACAATACTGGAATCTACCTGACAAAGAAGAAAATTTCCCAGGATCAACCTGTTCATAAAAAAGACAAATCCAATCCAGCCAATTATCATTCCATTAACCTACTCCCAATCACCAACAAAGTGATGGAAGGTGTAATGAACAGTGCTATCAACAGTACTTACTCAGCAATAACCTGCTCACCATTGCTTAGTTTGGATTCTGCCAGGGCTACTTGGCTGCAGACCTCAGTACAGTCTTGGTCCAAACATGGACAAAAGAGCTGAATTCCAGAAGTGAGGTGACAGTGACTGCCCATTACATCAAGACAGCATTTGATCAAGTGTGACATCAAAGAGTCTCAGTGAAATTGAAGTCAAAGCAAATCAGGGAGAAAACCCTCCACTGGCTGGAGTTATACCTGGCACAAGTTGGCTGAGGTTATTGCAGGCCAGTCATCTCAGTCCCAAAACATTGTTGCAGGAGTTCTGCAGGGCAGCCTAGAGTCAACTATCTTCAGCTGTTCCATCAATGATCTTTCCTCCATCCTAAAGTCAGAAGTGTGGATGTTCACTGGTAATTGCTCAGTGTTCAGTATCATTCAAGACTCTTCAGGTATAAAGCAGTCCGTGTCCTCAAGCAATAAGACCTGGGCAACAGCTTAGGCTGATAAGTGAAAAGTACCACTTATGCCACACAAGTGCCAAGCAATAACCATCTCTGATAAGAGAGGGTCTAACCATCTCCCCTTGACCTTCAATTACATTACCATCGCTGAACCTACCAAGGCTCCTTCAACAGCACCTTCCAAACCCATGACCTGAAAGAACAAGGACAGCAGACACATTAGAAAAACACCATCTGAAAGTTTCCCTCAAAGTCACACACCAACCTAACATGGACAAATACTGCCATTCCTTCATCATCACTAGTTTAAAGCCCTGGAACATCCTGCCTAACAGTACTATAGGAGCACCTTCACCACACAGATGGCAGAAGGTGTCTCACCACCACTTTCTCAAGGGCAATTGAGAATGGGCAATAAATGCTGGCCTTGCCAACAATACCTCATCTCATAAACGACTAAAAAAAATGTCATTATATGATAGATTTTCTGGCACAGAAATTTGAACTATGGAACTAATGTGCTGTGACCTCAACGTGCATCCAAAATATAATAAACTAGTGGAATCTTTCAGGGCCAGTCTAATTGATTATAGGGAGCAAGCTCCTAGCCTGGATTAAGCCTCCCATTGACAATTCTTCAAAGGCATGTGGTATATCCTCTCAAAGGGCTAAAGCTGCAATTCAAGGAGGTGGCAGTTACAAGAAAAGATACAAGAAATAGTGCAGCATGAGCAAAGAACCACCACATTCTGTGGTACAATTGTGGAGCTTCTCATTCACAAACTGCACCAAAGGAGGGTTTCCCTGTTTGATAGTGAACTATACTCTCCCTGCAGTAGAGCTATTGGGAATGCATAGAGAATTAAGCTGAAATGATCAATAAGAGGGTCCAATGTTCGGATGACCTGGGAGCAGACAAACAAGTCTGGGCCCCTGTAAAATCCGCCATGGTAAAGCTACCCAGCATTTCTGAAGTGGATGGATATACATGCCACAAAGTTTCCTTTCAACCAGTTACACTTTGACTGACACCACATACAAAGCTAAAAGACTGCAATCCAATCTGTTGTTTTTGTGATGAAGGTTTTTATCCCCTGATGGCTGGTCTCATGGATGACATCAAAGGCCAGAGTATTATCTTCCGTTGACGCCCTGAGAGAGAGATTATTCTCCTGATGTAATCAGTGCAAGATTATTAGAATTTAATTCACCAATGTATTCCTGGGGATAGTGTCCATTCTCTTTGCGCAGGCTCACACAAAGAAGATACAACTCTATTATTCAGCAAAGGTTATCAGGTTTTCCCGGAAACTGGGGAAATAAATGCTGCTTTTATTTTTCAGGGATCGTCTGCGAACTACCACTAATGTGCTTGGTGACTCATTGGGAGCAGGCATTGTGGAGCACCTGTCAAGGCATGAACTGCACACACCGGATGCAGAAGTTGGAAATTCTGTCATTGAAGAAAATGAGAAACCTTATCAGCTCATCTGCCAGGAGCATGAAAACCAGAAGCAGTTGGATAGCGAGACTATGATGTGACCCTGAGACTAAGACAGGCTCAGAACTGTAGAGATAAATACATACCACCATGTAAATTGTGTGTCTGTGCATTTCTAATCAAACTAGTCAACAAGGGAATGTCTAAAATAGTCTACATCAGCAAGAAACTCACAAAGTAGGGGCAGACCTGTATGCATGTGTATCTCCATGTGTGTGCATGTATGAGTATTCATGTATATATGGGTGTCATTGTTTGTGTGTACATAATGTATGAATCTTCATGTATGAATGTCTCCACCTGTGTTTGTATGCCTTTCTGTGTAGGTCCACGTTATTGTGATTATAGACACGCATGCATACATACATAGATAGACACGCACACACACACACACACACACTTACATACACACACACACACACATATATGTAGTCACACACACACACACAGATACAAACACACATATTGACACAAAACAGAAGGGATATCAGTTTGAGTGTGCGTGTGTCTCCACATGTGTGACAGTATTTATGCATATTCATGTGTACAGGTCTCTGCATGTGTGTGCCTTTGTACATGCATGTATGTGGAGTTGTCTAACTAGAATTTTAAACCAGGTAGATGCCTCAGTAGCACTTTCCTAGTTGGGACAAGATTTCATTGTGTCCTGAGTGTAGTGAAATTGTAAATATGTTTCTGATTTTGCTATACCCGATACACAGAGGAAATCATCTCCCATTGTCAGAAAAGGATTAATTTTCATTAGAAATACTTGATGAAGAAAAAATTCAAAGGGACCGCGAAAGGGCCGGGAAATGGGATGGTAATAGACAGCTCTGATATGCAGTAACAAAAACAATAAACTGGAATAGTCTCCGTTCTGAGATTTCTACAATAATATTGTGATGTACTCCTGTGTCAAACTGGTTACATTTTGCAAAGTTTTAATGTCTTGGCAGACATCTAACAAGGAACTGATTTTCTTCATCTGTTGCAAGTCATGCCTAAAAGATTAAGATATAGTGCTAGATCCATTTGAGTGCTGAGATAGGTTTTGATTTTGTGCTATGGTGTAAAACGGATGATGACAAATCAGCAACCTGTTTTGCATCTCTTCCAATTTTTATTTCCATTGAAAGCCAGAGGAAACCCTGAATATCCAGTTATAATGGCCATTAATTTCTGCCTTTCTAGACACACTGTAAGAGGACAAAAGGGACAAGTGAGGCCTCAAACCAGCGCTCACACATTTTAACATGAAACTCCTGCATTTTTCCTATCGGGGGAGGGTTTCCACCTTAATTAGGCCAGAAATGTGGCAAAATGGAAGTGACTCTGAGGTCCTGCTAAGAGGCTCTGTGTTTCAATATCTCCTACACGTCCTGTCCCATTTCCGAGACATTTCAGCTGGTCTGGCCTGAAAGCAGAAAGTCTGTAATATCTCTCCTTTCACAAAATTACTCTGCCCCAATTATTATGTTATTTGCCATCATGAGACCAGAGAAATAAAACAAAACTAAACAAAATATTATTAACTAGTTATTGTAGCAAACATACCCTGATTCATTAATCAGGCAGGGTGATGCAGACACATAATCTTCGGGAAAACCCTGATAATAATGTAAAAGTAGATCCTTTGAGTAACTGCAGCTACACAGCATCAATTAGGTACATTGAATTGTGCGCACACTTATAGCATCAGTATGCAGAAGGGGTAGAAAACCTTCAGATATTCTAAAAATAACATTTCCAAATTTTCAGATGTTCTCATTGTCAGATGATGTAAAATGTACAATATCTGTGATGTATTTCTAATTTCTAAATGATATGTGGCATAAGATCAGAAACTTGTACTCAATCCAAACAAGACATTGTACTTCCGTATCACTGACTGAGTAAAGTCTCCTCCATTACACTGGTTTTGGGTGTGCATCTTGCTACAATTAAATATGTAGTTCCTACATACATTGTGCTTTTTTTTAGCATTTTCAGATTGATCCTATCTTCTATAAGATTGTTCATAGCACTCCATTTGTTTCTAATGACTTTTAGACTAATATCAAATTTCAAAAGCACTGAAACATGGGAAGACCCTAGCACAGGAATAAGCTACCACTATTCACCTTGTTTCTTTCTTTCTGTTACAGTGGCACAGCGAGAGTTACTGTGAAACCTGAGGCTTTCTGGAAGGATGCAAGGAGGTTTTTTTTAATTGTTAGTTGTGGGCATCTCTCTCTCCAAAGTGAAATGTATTCATCTTATTCTTTTAATATTGATCTGGAAGTTCTAGGTATGATTTGCTCTTCAGGATAGCTATGAAATTAACTCTGTTTGAATGGTAGCTAAGATGCAGAATGTTGCCTGGAATTTGTGGAGGTTTTGATGGCAATGTGTCAGCCTTCACTTTCATTATCACTCTAAATCTGACCATAACTTCAGTGTTTAGCACAAGCACAAACACAGAAACCCTGAAGTTGCAATCTGTCATTTGCTCCAACACGGGCTCTGCTGTGGATACCCCTTCCACCTCTGCGATGGCAACCAGTGAAATTAGTTGATTTGGTGAGAAATTCCCCTTTTCTGCCCTAACATCGCTGTTCATCAAAAGTCAAGCCTTATTCGACCCATGGTGTGACTGGGTTTTTAAACAGTGATCTGAGTAATAACAACTGCTGAATAATCAATCTGGCCTTGATAAACATTTATGGTGTTGTTAAGTGCCTCCATTATGATTAATTACTGGATTTTTAAATCTGATTTTTAAAGTAATTATAACTTTTTTCAGTTTTCTCGTGATAGTTCAGCTTCTACATTAATCTATATGTCCGAATCCTTATTTCGCTCTGCGTAAATTTTTTTTAAAGTGATTTGATTTTTAGTGCTTTTCATTTCCTGGTTGGCTGTCTGTGAGAATTCTTTAACGTGATTGGCTGCTTGGACAGCTTGTTGACGTCATTGGAGCTCAATGTTGGCAATCCCCATTACGTTACAATCGATCGTACATTGAGAGAATTAATGTTCTCGCCACAAAGATTGCTAGATCTCTCAGTGAGGCTTTCTTCAAGGTCACCGATGGACACCCTTCCTTTGCTGCTGACCACAAACTCCAGGCAATTAAAGGACTAAAATTGTATAGGCTTCCACTGGGTTCTCACCATGAATCTAGCAGGAAACTGCCACAGACCTTAGGGAAACAGCTATCCACTGTTTCTGAGTTTCCTCAATAGATTGTAAGGGGCAAAACCAGGAGTTCCCTTTCCTGGTTCCCAGCCGGGCTGGGTGTTTTTGTGTTGCCTAGTATGTCAAGTGAGTGGAGACACACCAGCATTCTCAAGGATGTGTGCATCCTACAACAGGTGAAGAAATACAAATGTTTTTTAAAGTTGTTCAAGGGCTCATCAGACCAGTACTGGGTTTGGTCAAGGCTGTACTTTCTGTTGGCATGGGAGATGCTAACCCCAAAGTTATCTCCAAAGTGGCAGCTGCACCCACCTGACCCATGCTAGGTAGAAATCCTCCTTATTAGTCTGCACTAGATGGCATTGTTGGGCGCATCTTCAGTGCAACTGGTTGGACTCCAGATTTCATTAGATTACAAAGTTTCCATTGTCTTCCAGTTGTTTTTTCAAAATCATAAACATCTTAAAGCTCTAGTAGATTTGGAAGTAAAATTAATGCACCAGGATTGAGAAGTTTTGTGTGAGACTGGAGGCTCACAGAGCATTTTTCTCAGGTCAAGGTTAGCTTAGATCAACTGGTGAAGCAAAAAGGTACCAAAATATCACTGCTCCACCTGTCTCTTCATCTTGAAAAGTCTGCATTGGGAAAAAAAGGAAGTTTAAAAAGGCAACGTTCACCATTAAATAAGGCTGGGTCAGTTACAAATAAGTTTGACAAGCCCAGAGGCTGCCCAGCAGATACCAGCCAAGCAATCTACACCTTTCCATTAAATCAGCAAACTCTGAGGGCAGAATTTTGAGTTCGGCAGGCGGGCGCGATCGGTGGGCCTGGGATTGGCCGGGAACTGACCGCCGACTGCGATCGGCCCCTGACTGCGATTTCACGCTGGCTGGCCAATTAACGGGCAGCCAGCATGAAACACGCTCTGAGAAGCTCAGGGCCTGCCAGGGTGGGGGCGGGAAGAGGGGGGGGTCATTGATGTCACCGCGGGCACAGGCAAGGGCTTACAGACAGCTTCCTGATGGCAGAGAGCTGCCTTGGAGCTGAAGACTCGAAAAGCACTCAATAAAGTTTTTAAAATCAGGGGAAAAAAATGTGCAAGCATCACAGTCAGTCACCTGAACATATACATGATAAAAATGCTGGGCATAGATTTTTATATTTCTTTCATTTAATAATGGAAACCTCATCCCGTCCTTGGATGATACATTTCATGAAAAAAGAAAAGTCCGCCTGGCCGATTCACCCATCTGCCAACCGTAAGGCTGGATGGACCATGAAAAATCGGAGACAATTGCATCTTTAGTTACCTCAATTGGCCTCTTAATTGTCGGCGGGCGCGCTTCTGACTTTTGCAGGCGCCCGCCGACCGAAATATGACCCGAGCGCAGGATGATGTCGGGACACTCGCTCACAGTCATCTCGCGCGATTTCGCGTCTGATTGCGTCAGGCGCGCAGCCACACGCCGAGCCAAAAATTCTGCCCTAAGAGTTTGCTTGCAGGAACAATTGCAAAGCCTATGGATAGATATGTAAGCAATGGATGCCAGGTAATCAATCCTATTTGTTATTACCTGAGTAGTTTTGACAACTGTTCACCCCGATGCTTCCTTTCATGAGTAATTTGAATACCGTAAAACGAATGCAAACCAAGTGTATATAGGTGCCCATGGGGATGTACTGGTGAGCATATGTTGGAAAGGAACAGGAATACTAGGCACTTCTAGAACCTTAAATACTACTGCAACATTAAAGGTGCAGGCACAATGAAAGCTCTGGAAAAAAAATCCTGATTTTTGTGTGTATGTGAGTGTATCTGAAACAGTGAATCTTTAAACTATTAGCTGCTGATGCATGTTGAAGAGTTTTGAATTCTAATCAGCCAGAAGTTGTAACTTACATTTCTGTCATCTGTGTATTGAAATGCACCATCCCCTGTGAATGCTTGCATGAATGAGATGGAGATGGCAGCTATACAAGAAAAGAAAGTTGCATTTCTATAGCACCTTTCACAGCCTCGGGATGTCCCAAAGCACTTTACAGCCACTTTTGAAGTGTACGCACTATTGTAATGTAGGGAACATATCAGTCAAATAGCACACAGCAAGTTCCCACAAACAGCAATGTGATTTTGACCAGATAATCTGTTTTGGTGATGTTGATTGAGGGATAAATATTTTCAATGATGTATATGTGCGCACACACATATATTTCTGTGAGTGAAGCACAATATGGGCTGCTCCCTTGTGGAATAGAAAGTCCATCAAATTCCAGCACATAATACCATATCATACAAGGCCAAGTCAATACAGGAAACAACTTCCGATGAAGCCTGTAAGGCTGTGCAGTTACTCCGAGGAATAGCGAATGTATGATACAATTGAATTAACAATGATCCACTTTGAGACTAAAGCCTAGAAGATACTCTTAGGGGCGGATTCTCCCATAGGAGACAGGAAATGGAAGATGGTTTGGATTCCAGGTTGCAAACCCACCTCTGTCGCCAAACAGGAACTGGCAGCGATTTTCCCCAAGTCAGAACCTTAATTAGGTAAAGGGTCTGCCGTCCATTTAGGTTACCGGGAAGTGGGAACAGAAGCAAATCATCTCCAGAGTGGGCAGAAAGAAAGGGCACCTGTATAAGGGTTCTGTAAATGTTCCTATGTCTAAGATAGTAAAATTGCTGTTTCAAACTATGTTGTCAGCCAATCATTTACATTCACAGTTTTCTTGGTAAACTCCCTTCTCCCTTTTCCAAACCAAGTATTCTAGAGAACTTTATTGTGCATCCTCTATGTTGGAGATTTAAAGTAATCCTTGTGTGTTGGACATCATTAGCTATTACTTCTTCCTATCTACTTAGCCCCAAATGGATTACCACCAGTATGCCCCTTCCTGGCACCTTAGTAGCCCTTCTACCCTTTCCTCTTTGTGCTTTGCTCTAAATAAGTTAGATAGCTCACCATCTTATATCATGCCACTAACCTTTAAAGTTTTCTTCTCCCCTGACTCTCCTCCGACTTACTGCATTCCTGTCCTCGCTGTGCCTGAGGGCCAAGGGCTCCTAAAGGCCAACTGCCTCCATCAGAGTTCCAAAACAAATGCAGTAAGTAAGAGGAGAGTCAGGGGAGAAGAAAACTTTAAAGGTCAGTGGCATGATATAAGATGGTGAGTTATCTAATTTATTTAGAGCGGTACACAAAGAGGAAATTTGAGCTTTTAATAAGCCCTCAAGTGGTTTATTTGGCCTGTTAATCGGCGCAGGTCAGCTCAAAGGCCTGCGCTCTCCCCAGCTCTCAAGAAAGTTTCTGACAACAGAAGAGGAACTCCCATCTGCTGGGAGGCCATTTTTTCACTATCCCGCCTCCATTACATCCCACTTTGGGATGGAAAAACGTGGTCCTTAATGACATTAGCATACAAACACAGGCAAACATTTAAAGCATTCACTCGATTTTTCTTTGCTATTTTAACAGAGGTAACAACCCATTGAAAATAAACAAGTTAATCTTCGCATTAAAAAAGCAGAGGAATATCATTTTAATTACTCACTGCAATTTCACAGCTTAAAAAATATAGTGATATAGAAAGAAATGAGTTATTTTGTTAAATTGCCACATCATACATGATTCACACATTATATAGTTTCTACTGAAGTTAATGGAATATATTCTCTTATATGAATCTAGTATGTGCTTCAGTGTGCGGTGCACCTGTTGATATATGGGTTCCCTTTTTAGCTCCTGTAATAAAAAAGTTTTCCTGTCTGCAGCTAGGCACATCCCTACAAATGAATGTCCCCACTGTAATCTGATAAATTATGCCAACTCTTTCTGCGCAGTCATCACACCCACTCATGCTATAAAGAGTGATGACAATTAAAGGTGTAATTGTGTGACACTCGCCATGTGTCCAGTCTACATGAAGTTATAACTAATTGAAACTCCACTGAAATTGCTCAACAAAACTCAAAACTTTCTCCAGTTTCATTTTTGCATAGTTCCACTGTGGCACTCTGTTAACAAAGTGCGCATCCTTTTGCATAATATGACTGCTTTGACGATCTTTCCTTGTAGGACCAGCAATACGATGAGGGAGGTATACAATATATTGACAGTAGAATATTTAGTTGTAACCAGGGTCTTGAATCATTTCCATTCATCTAGATTAGCTTTATGTTGTTGGAGCTTACAGCATGAATATTCCTTCCATGGTCAACAAGCCCTGGAGTAGGACTTGAACACAGAGTTTCAACTTCAAAGGCAGGGGTGAACCTTATTCAGAAAACCCCTATCCTTTTACTGATACGGTTTATGAGGGTTTTGATGTCCAGTAACTAAAGATGCAAGATTAATGAAAAACAACACAGGATGTCCAGAGCAATTAACATGTTGCCGATATCGTGGACAACTGTTCATTTACTCAGAGTTCAGACCAGTGTGGCATGGAATACAAAACAAAGTTTTGAAAAATCAGTATGAAAAGGCAATAGGAAATAGTCTGTTGCCAGTTATTCTAGGTAATAGCAGCCAGAATGCACAAATTTCCTGTAATATTAATTATAATAGTCTGTCATGCATTCATTTTTCTGGCATCCCCAATACATTTCTAAGAGGCAGCTCTTCTCTAAGAAACAGCTTTTCTCAAAAAGGCAGCTTTGCTAGGATTTCTCATTGTGAGCAGTTGGCTGTCATGGACCCCAGTCATGCCAGCATTTAATCTCCCTGCCCTGATGACTATAAATTCAGAAGAATTGGTCACCCTTTTCTTCTTCACTTTCTTCAGTTTTCTATTTGTAGTCATTTGGTAGTACAGAACTTGAGTATTGCTGAAGGAAGAGATATTTTCTCAAAGCTTTTCGGCTTATACTCATCAGGACAATTCACAAGAAAATACCAATGTCAGGAGAAACAACAATTTATACTGTATGAGAAGAGAGTGCTGATTGGTTGGCAAGTGGACTCTGATTGGTAGAGATGCTGCCATGGAGAATGCACCAGCGGATGGTAACTGACAGTTAACAGCCAAGCATTGTTTGAAATTTTAAACCAGACAGCTTGACTCTGATTGATGAAGACATTGCCCTGGGGAATGAGCCAGCGAATGGCTGTCACTTACTTTGTTTCGCTGAAACAGGCGCAATGTGTGTATGTGTTTTTTCTGTCTGCAAAGAACAGGGCCCTGCATTAATATGTGTAACTTCCAGTACAGGCAAATGCACCACATTGCGAACCTGACTGATAATCTTAAATCGGTTGTTGGTGTAATTCTTAGCACACTGTGGATTATTTCGCAAATGTTGTCCAATCACGGACTCACATCTCATGTTGGACACAGTGTTTTGAGTTTTGCAGGCATGGGCTGATTGAGTACAATCCGTATCTTGCCCAGCAGAAGGGACATGCTGTTTGATATGATCTGCCAATCTTTACGATGTACAGCCCACATACCTAGCATCACACTGGCACTCGATGCTTTGATAAAAACGATCTCTTTTCTATTTGTATTTTTAGTTTTAAACTTGTGCATCTCCTATGGCTTTGCCCACAGAAATTCAGAATGTGAATCCCCTCAGAGTGTATTTCATGATGCTGCAAGTACAAGTGTAGGGATCCACAGCTGCTAGAGCCTATAAAGCCCCATCTAGTGGTAGAAGTGTTGGGCATAGTGATGCACAAATAAAAGGGTGTATGCCAAAGTTCAATGTATAACAGATATTTAAATTTTCTGAGCATTGGCAAGAATGAAGTAACATAATCATGAAATGTTCCTAGCTTGGATCTCCAGGGCCCTCTGCCTGTTCCACTCTGCCTGTTTGGTCTCATCCTCCTCAGTCAATTTAATTGCTTCTAATCTGTGTCTTTCACCTTTTGGCCTATTCCCCAAGTCTTATCTGAAATTTTGCTGCTGCAAAGCATTTCTTGTCCTGTTTTGGTATTCAGCCAGGTCTTTTGCTGCCCAAAATCAGGCTAATGGCCTGCTCCAATGAACATCCCAACCCCATCCCCCTTACCACCTCTGAGGAGATACAAGGTCAGCCCTCTCTGCAACTTATTTTATAGAAATAACTATCTCTGTATCCTCTTTATATAGATATATCACCATTCATTGTATTAATTGCCATTGTACTTAATCTTCTTTAATAGGTTTACCTTCCAATCATAAATAGGTATACCTTCCAATCATAAATATTAAATAATCATATGTAATTATTAGAAATTTTCGAATTTTCAATGAATAATTTTAAATAACTTTAAGTACACAAATTTTGAATTTTGTATTCATAAATATGTATCGTTCCCAATTTATATATTCCAATTAATTTTTTTAATTACATACTTGCTCACGCTAGATGGATGATACAATTTCCTGTGACATTTTATCACTTCCATATTTTACTCAACAAAAACTACAAATTATTTTGATATTTTATTGACTGAACTTCAGTAAATTACGATGTCAATGTTTAATTTATTCTCTCCTCTAGATTACTCCTTTATTATATCCGTCATCTCAGTGAGTTGCTGATTCTAGCTATTTGTGTGTTTTCAAACTTACAGAGCAATGTAGGAGCCTAGATGGATGGTGTTGTGAAGGCAAAGTATTTCTGATGGAGAAAATATGATGGTGCAAACTTTGCTCAGGGTCAGATAGAATCCTGAGGCTGTGAAAAATCTGGTTCTGTCTGAAACAAGCCAAGGCAGCGGATAGAATTGGTGGGAAGGATACAGAGATTATACCGTTGGCTGAAGACAATGGCTTTGGTCTTACCAAAGCTTTGCTCGTTTGTTGCCACCATAGCCCTAGTGGGGTCGTTGGCGTCGTCTTGCTCCTTCTCTGGCTTTCTTCAAGCCTCCCTCGGTCCACATCTCAATGTTATCCACCCATCCAATTTATCTTCTTCCTCTTCTGTTCACCTGGAGAAAATTGCCATTTGTGCAAAACGTGGATGTCAATCAAACAGCCTGATATCACAGAAAAAATAGGAGGGCTGAAACAGGTGATGGAGAGGTCTTGCTTTTCATGCCTCAGCATGTGAGTGATAAATAGGAGGTCGCAAATAAAGTCCTGGTGCTCCAGAGGTAATGTGAGGTTGGGAACAGGAGCTGGTGCTAAATTTTATTGTGATTACAATCAAATAGGTAATAATGGAACTAATCACCAGTAGTCCCATTGATCTGGATGACAGGGGAAAGACATTGGGAAAGATGATTTGGTTCATCATGTCAAAGGCTGCAGGGAGAAGGAGAAAGGATATCATAGCCACAGACATTGTAATTATTCACTTTGATTAGGGTCGTTTCAGTGATGTGGTGAGGCAAATATATGATTATTCTTGCCCCTGATTCAAAGAGATTCACATATGGAGTTGCAAGGAAAGTAGGCATAGATTTGGGAGGCAAGTTTAAAGGAAAATTGGACATGTTATGGTAGCTTTCCAAAGCAGAGGGTCAAAGATTCACTTTTTTGAGGGGGGGGTGGTGTTGTTGGTGATAGCAGTTTTGAAAAAGAGGGATATTGTACCTAAGCAGAGGGAACCATTTACAATGTAAGCTAACATGGGGGCCAGCAAGTAGAGTTGAGTGGTCAGTAGTTAGTGGGAATGGGCGAGGAGGAGGTGGGTTTCATGGATGAGATGACCACAGAGATAGCATGACAGAAGATGGGCAAGAAACTAGAGAGACAGAGAGAGAGAGAGACAGGGTTCAGAGTCCCAAATGACTTGCTGGGTAAAGTGATGATGGGTGGGGAAGCACCAGAGGCAGTTGAAAGGATGGTTTCAATCTTAGAGGAAAAAGTCCAAGGGCACATTGTACTTGTTGTTGGAGCTGAGGGAAGAGGGGCCAAGAAGGAAGTTTAAGAAGACAGTTGAGAAAAGAAGCTTTTCTTTCCAGAATGATTCTAGAGGAGAGGATGGTTTTTACAGAGAAAAGTGAGGCCTGATCATGTTTGGTCTAACAGTGCCACGTCAGGTTAAAGATTGCTAATCCAGTTGTACACCAGATATGTTCGATTCTTTCTCAACAAAGAAAAATAGCTGAAAAAACTCAGCAGGTCTGACAGCATCTGTGCAGAGGAAGACAGAGTTAACGTTTCGAGTCCGTATGACTCTTCATCAGAACTAAAGAGAAATAGAAATGAGATGAAATATAAGCTGTTTGAGAGGGGGTGGGACAGGTAGAGCTGGATGGGGGGCCAGTGATAGGTGGAGGCAAAGAAGAGATTAACAAAAATGTCATAGACAAAAGGACAAAGGAGTGTTGACGGTGGTGATATTAGCTAAAGGATGTGTTAATGGTGACATTAAGGGTAGAAAGCAGGATGAGCAAATGGCAGGTAGCCCTAGTGGGTGTGGGGTAGGGAGAAGGGATCTAAAAGGTGGAGATAAAACAATGGATGGAAATAAATTTTAAAATGATAATAGAAATAGATGGGAAAAGAAAAATAGATTTAAAAAATATATAAATTATTAGAAAAAAGGGGGATGGGAAAAGGGGTGGGGATGGAGGAGACAGTTCATGATCTGAAGTTGTTGAACTCAATGTTAAGTCCAGGAGGCTGTAAAGTGCCTAATCGGAAGATGAGGTGCTGTTCCTCCAGTTCGCGTTGAGCTTCGTTGCAGCAGGCCAAGGACGGACATGTGGGCATGAGAGCAGGGTGGTGTGTTGAAATGGCAAGCAACAGGGAGGTCTGGGTCATGCTTGCGGACAGACCGAAGGTGTTCCCCAAAGTGTCACCCAGTCTGCGTTTGGTCTCTCCAATGTAGAGGAGACTGCATTGGGAGCAGCAAATGCAGTAGACTAAATTGAGGGAAGTGCAAATTAAATGCTGCTTCACTTGAAAGGAGTGTTTGGGCCCTTGATTGACCCTTAGATTTCCAGCATCTACAGTATTTTGCTTTTATCTTAATGTTCAATTATTTCCCTGGGCTTACAGAAGCAAAGATTGGAGCCCTACTAGAGTAAAGAACCAGAATGGAAGAGAGCAATGCTTTTTCTCTGGGGACAGCTGCATAAAGGTGGAGGTGAGTGAGCCATATTGACAGCTGCAGAATGGAAAATGGAAAGCCATAATGTAGGCATTTGGGAGTTTGAAAGTACAAATGTAAATCTGCAGTAGGAAGAGAAATTTTGCTGAGAAACTCAGGGTAGGCAACAAGGATATTAATGGAATGATTAGAGAGATGGAACAAAGTAAGATGCTCAAAGAGGAGAAGGTGCTTTTGGAAGTAGATAGGAGAGACTAAGGTAAGATTTGGTGATAAGGGCAGGGCAGGAGGGGAGACTTCAGCAAGGAGCAAGGTACCCATGAACCAGATTTCAGTCAAAGCCAGGGTGTCAATGCCATTATTCATGGAGAGGTCATGGATGCGAGAAGTCTTGTTCATGAATGAACAAACATTCTGAAGGGTAATGTGGACTGGGCCATTTATTAATCAGTTAGCAGAGACCGGTTAGTAGCGGATGAAATCTCCCTTCATGTCTGAGGACATTTATATTTTAAAAACTGGAGTTATCCTCACATGCTAATTCAATTGGTATTCATGCAATTCAGTATTAACACCCCAAGGCCAAAAGCAGTGGCACAGCAAGAGGCGTTCCTCGCCGAAGCTTCAGTAACGCTAGGCGCCCTGAGGGGGCAGTGGTTCGGGCGGACCCGGGTTCAGGCTGCAATTGCGCTGGGCTCCCTGAGAGGGCAGTGGTTCCGGCGGACCCGGGTTGAAGCTGCAGTGGCGCTGGGCGCCCTGAGGGGGAGCAGTGGTTCCGGCGGACCCGGGTTGAAGCTGCAATGGTGCTGGGCGCCCTGAGGGGGGCAGTGGTTCGGGCGGACCTGGGTTGAGGCTGCAATGGTGCTGGGCGCCCTAAGGGGGGCAGTGGTTCTGGCGGACCCAGGTTGAGGCTGCAATGGCGCTGGGCGCCCTGAAGGGGAGCAGTGGTTCCGGCGGACCCGGGTTGAGGCTGCAATGGTGCTGGGGACCCTGAGGGGGAGCAGTGGTTCCGGCGGACCCGGGTTGAGGCTGCAATGCCGCTGCGCGCCCTGAGGAGTTTCAGTGGTTCTGGCGGACCTGGGTTGAGGCTGCAATGGCGCTTGGCGCCCTGAGGGGGGGCAGTGGTTCTGGCAGACCTGGATTGAGGCTGCAATGACGCTGCGCGCCCTGAGGGGGCAGTGGTTCTGGCGGACCTGGGTTGAGGCTGCAATGGCGCTTGGCGCCCTGAGGGGGGGCAGTGGTTCTGGCAGACCTGGATTGAGGCTGCAATGGCGCTTGGCGCCCTTAGTGGGGGCAGTGGTTCTGGCGGACCTGGATTGAGGCTGCAATGACGCTGCGCGCCCTGAGGGGGCAGTGGTTCTGGCGGACCCGGGTTGAGGCTGCAATGACGCTGGGCGCCCTGAGGGGGCAGTGGTTCTGGCGGACCCGGGTTGAGGCTGCAATGACGCTGGGCGCCCTGAGGGGGCAGTGGTTTGGGCGGACCCGGGGCTGCTCGCAGAGGTTTCGGCAGTTTGGCGCGGTTGGAGCTGCTGAGCTGAGCCAGGTTTTCCGTCCGTTGCTTCTCATTGAAAGCGGTTTCGGCGGCCATTCCCCAGAGTCATGGACATGAAGAAGAGGATCAACCTGGAGCTGAGGAACAGGACTCCGGCGGATGTAAGCCGGGATTAGGGGAGGGGAGGCGGCAATGTGTGCTTTGAGCGGCGGGGAGTGCGGGCGGGGGAGGGAGACGCGGCTTCACCCGGACCGCATGGCCGGAGCTGGCGGGCGGGCGGGAGAGAGAAACCTCTGGGCCGATTTTAAATTTCCCGCCGGGTGGATGGCGCGGCCTCGGCGGGAGTCTGGGCCTTTTCTCTGTGGCGGCTTGTGCTTGCTCCGCGTTCCCTCCCTCGGGCCGGAGCCGCTTGAGGCTGACGCCGGTCAGGAGGGAGGCCCCGGGGGTGGGGGAGGGGGGGGCTGAGGCCCCGGGCTCGGATGGGCGCTGAATTGGCGGTAACTGCGCCGTTTTCCCGCCGCCGGTGTTGGAATTTGGGGCCCCGGGATCGCCGCTGGACCCGGCCCCGAGGAGGTTGAGGTTAAGTCTGGGCCGCTGGCTCGGCCTCCTCCCCTCCACGTGTTAGTGAGGGGGGGGGGGGGGGTTGGCGAAGGGCCGCCTGCGCTCGGATTGGGCCCGATTTCCACAATCGGCGCAATATCTTCCTCTTCCCCCATTTCCTTAGCGCTCGGGGCGGGGCGGGGAGGGAGGGAGTTTCTCCTGTTAAACAGGCGGCTCCAGGATCTCGGATATCCCGAATATTCAATCACCTCTTTGTGTATCTCCCAGTAAAAGGATCGACTTTTTAAACACAAGTTTTACTTCAGCACATGGGCTGTAAATGTTGCCTTTTTCTTTTATAACCAGAATGGCGATGGCCTGTTTACTTAATCCCTTTATATCTTTACAGAAACTGAGTGAACTCTGGACATGACTCCTGGATTCCCATTGAATATTTTCTTTCGTGCGATCAATTGTATCAGTTCCTGATCACAATTCTAGCAGTGAAATAAACGTTTCGGTTTTTAATTGTCACTCCCGCCCCCAGTTAGCAGCTCCCCAACTCCTGATTTATTACACTTTCTGAAATGTCCTTGGGATATTGAAGAGAAACTGAATTGTGTGTTTAGAGTGACATTCCTTGGCAGCATGATAATATTCACTTAATTGTATAACTTCATTAAAAGTAGCTCTGTTTAGGATTGGCCTTTCTTGGGGAGCAGAAGGAGACAAAGACTTGCATTTATTGCACTCCTTCATTAGGTAATGTAAACGGGCATAACTGGTATAGGCAGTGAAATATTTATCTTGGTGACATATATTTATATACTATGAAATATGCATTGGTTCAATTATTAGTAAGTGAGAAAGGAAGAATGTAGTTATACCAAGAATGTGACGACTTAGGAATGCTGAAGAATGGTTAGCAATTGATAAAAAGGTAACTTAATCCTGGGGACTGCATTGCAGAACTGGTCAGTATTGACTAGTGAATTCCTCGTGTCAGATTTGGTGGGAGGTTACGCAGAAACCCACCACAATATTTGAATCTTCAAACCAAGCTATTAAATCCACAAATACAGTTTCTGTTCGGTTGATGTTGACTGCTTGCATATTTCCCTTTGGGATTCGTCACATTTAACCAGAATGGTGTTACCAGTGTGTCTCAGACACACTACCCTGAGGTATCCACTGGCTATGGAAAGTATCACGCGTACTGATGGGCACTGCATGCTCCCTCTCCAGGGCTACCTGGGGATGGACAGGTCCGTGAAGAGAGGTTGGCAGCCTGTTATTGTGGAGGGTTGACAGCAGGGAAGTGGAGTTAAAACCACGGTCAGATCAGCTATGATCATATTCAATGGGGGAACAGGCTCAATGGGCCGATTGGCCTACTCCAGCTCCTATTTCTTATAGTTAGTAACAGCCAAGGTTAGAGGATTCCCCCAGTTTGTGCAGAGGTAGCTCTAAAGTTTGCTAGCACAGAACACCAAGAACCTTCCTGTTACTCACGGAATCCAGATTGCACTACACGTTAGAGACAGGTTATCCAAAGCTGTGGAAAGGAACCCAGCAAAAGATTTCAGCACCTGGGATCGCAGCCTTCAGTGGGCAGAAATCTTGGATATTATTAATGGATACAGAGATGCTCGTTAATCAGCCAGTCTAGCTGTTCAATCATTAACCCTGCCTGTATTACTATGGACCTGTGTTAACTTGGACCTACCTCCAAGGAGGATAATCACTAGTTGATCATTTAAAACAACTGACACGCGTTTGAGGGCTTGTTCGAAGGGTCTGTTCTTTCCTCTTGATTCAGTGGTTGTCGGATCATGTCTTACACCACAAGTTGCAATTGTTGCATAAAGGCATTGAGCTACGGTCCTGTTCTTATCCTCAAGTAGATGTAAAAGGTGCTATGACATTATTCAATAAGGTGAGTTCTCTATGTCTAGGACAACATTTATCCCTCAACCATACCTGCCAAAGTAGATTACAAAACAATAGTGGTTGCATTTCAGTAGTTCAGTGAGTGTGAAGCAGCCTGACGAGTCCTGAGACTGTGAAAGCAACTAGAAATGCAAGCTCCTTTGTTCTTGGTAGGATGTGGGTACCAGAATTCTTTTGGGGTGTGTAGTAAGCCGCACAACTTAATTGTTTCCAAATGTGACTCCATTATCACATCCTGACCACAACAAGGACACATATCATATCATATCATGTCCATTAGTTGTAGAGTCTCAGCAACAGCTACTTGCCTATGTACAACCGAGTCCTGGTAGGTATTGAGTTATGGCTAAATGTGATTGTGTTCTTAAACCCAGCTTTCAGTGGCCATTGTGCTGAGACTTCAGGGAGTTGGAAGAGTTTATGCATACCAGGTTGTGATTTGCTAGCTACTTTGAATTTGTAAATATTCCAAGTTCAATGTCTATTTAAAGACTTGATCCTTATGAACGGATGAAGTTGTCAGACCTGGCTCAATAGAAGCTCACTCATCGAGTTAGAAGGTCATAGGTTCAAGAGCCACTGCAAGACTTGAGCACATAATCCAGTCTAAATGCAGCATTGGGGAAGTACCAATGTTACATGAGGATTCTGGTGCCCTGGCCAATGTTTAACCAGCAACCTGCACTGCCAAAACATTTTATTTGACCACTTATCTTATTGCTGTTTTAGGTCCTTTCTCTGCTGGCTGTGTTGTTTCCCCACATTGCAACTGTACTTTCACTGGCTGTGTAGCGTTTTGGGTTGTCCTCAGATCATGAATGGTGCCGTCAAAGTGCAAGTTTTTCCATTGCTTCTTAAATCCAGGTCCTCATGAGCAACTTTGGGAAAGAGACCTATCCATTGTGTGGTTGAGTTCTTCTCCAGGGTTCCCAGTAACAGGTCATTGTACCTCCCTGAAACCATTTCACCTTCTACCACAAATCAATCTTGCTTCATTCTGCATCAATGAACCTGGAATTCACTTTGTGTAAAACAGTGGTACTTGTCAATGGGCTCATAGGAAAAGGAGCCAGTTTTTTTAATGCTTTATCTGCACTAGTATACTTTCTATATGTGGCTGAACTATAATTTCCTCCACCAGAATAAAAGGTTATCAGCTCCTTCTAGCACTTCTGTGCCTTTAGCCTAGAATGCTGCTCCATTCTGGTTTGTTTTCTTCCCAAGTCCAGTTTATTACAAAGACAACTTCCTTTCATTGCTGTAACATTGCCAAACTCACATTAGTAGCCTCCACAAACTGCAACTTATCCATGGCTGTACAGAAAGTCCTGTACTCCCACCTCTCTCAGTAGATTTTCTGGGTCCTCGGTGAATTTATTGTAGGGTACCTCTGCAATCTAGGTATACGTACTGCCATGCACTCTGTACTTCTCCAAGATTAGATTGCTTCTCATTCTCCACTCTGCCTCACCATTGGTGATAATTCTTATTGAAAGCATTAACCAAGGAAGGGTTGTAACCAATGACTTTCACTACTAAACTGCCAAAACCTCTGCCAACAAATTATATGTAACTTACCAAAATCTATTCAATGTATAGGTTTTGAATTTGATTGTTTTAAATTAATTTTGAATCAGAGGTCACAATTACCAGCAGGGGGCAATGTAGACAACAGTTACATCTATGAGCCCAGCACCACCCCCCAGAGAGCACTCAACAAAATTGCAGATATTTAGTAAAAGGCTGTCAAGATTTTGGGCTAACTCTTCCTTTAACTATTTTCTGATAATTTTGACTTTAGCCTTCACACCTCAGAAGCGTTAGCTCCTTGTAGAATACAGTTCCAAAAGCAGTCGGTGGGTGCAATAGCAAATCTAGACCATGAACTTTAAATCACAGACAGCATCATCCAGGTACATTTTTCCCTCGCCCTCTGTGCCAATAAATACATCCAGCGGACACTATTGGCATGGGATCTAGTGTGTGGTAAAGTCACTTAGTCTCAGTGTATGTGAGCCAGGCTGGATGGAGACAAAAGGCCCGGATTTCATATTTATTCCCCAGGATTTAATCGCGGTCTGCACCGGATGCCTGCTTCATACGTAGTGGGGGAAACATGGGTAGAAAGATGGCAACACCGAGGTCATGGGCTCTGTCTCTTCCAGTACTACCACTGCAGGAAGCTAGTTCACCAATGGAGTAAGTTCCGATTTCTGGTGTTCTCACCTAATTTCAGCTACTGTGTTCCTCCCATCCAATTAATTTTAAGCCCTAATTTCTTAAAGACATCAAATACAGTACACTGAAGACAATACTGCAAAATAATTCTGTCATGCCTTATTAAATTCAAGACTTTGATAAAAATTGTCTGTTGCATTTAACTGGACTACATTACATAATTTTGAAAGTACTGTTTGTTTTTCCCTTGCAGGTTAAGGAGCTGGTTCTGGATAATTGCAGGTCAAACGATGGCAAAATTGAGGGACTGTCGGCAGCATTTGAGAGCTTAGAGTTTCTCAGTATGATCAATGTAATGCTGACATCTGTGTCAAATCTCCCAAAGTTAAATAAACTAAGAAAGGTAGGAATTTGAACACTCATTTTTTGGGTAAAGTTGATCATCTGAGAAAAGTCCAGCTACTAATGCAACAGAGCCAATTTACTATGCTGGTTTACAATGCATTTGGTGCAGTCTTCCTGGTGGGCAGCCTTCCAATAAATATATTGTGTTAATTACAGTGATCTTGAATTCTGAACATAACTGCAGATGGTCATAAAGCTACACAGCCACGGCTGAATGTACTATGGTACACTTAAAACACCTGTAACAATTTAAACTTGCAATTAATATCTGCCTAAATATTTATAGCTCTTAATGATTAATTGTGTGATGGTGGTAACTGATAATCATAGATGTGTTAGTTAAATAGTCTTTGCTAATGCATCTGTGTCTGACTTCATCTTTCATTCTGACTATTAGCCATTGAAAGCTTAATTTAGAAGTGACTGTATTCTCGGGGTTGTGTCGCTGTTAATATACATCGGACCGGATAATGAACGATGTCTGAAAGAAACTAAATTTAGGCACTTATGTTCAAGTTCATGCTAAATGTAGACATCTGTAATCTTAGGTAGTGTGAATGCTAAATCCAATTCTGCTGTGGAATTATAGTGTTAAATGATTAATCTAATATCCTTCAGTTATTATTCCTCACAGATGTACTGTTACTATAGATTATTAATCTACGTATCATGGCCTTTTAACTCCTTTTCATTGTATTAGTTTTTGGTATTTGTATTTTTTTTATTCTCGAGATGTGGGTGGTGCTAGCATTTATTGCCCAGCCTTAATTAGTTTGAGGTGACATTTAACGGTCAGCCTTTTTGAACCACTTCTAGTCATTGTGCTAAGTGGGAAATTCTCCAATTTTTGAACTAGTGATGATGAAGGATCAATGAAATATATCCCAGTCAGAATGGTACTTCATTTGGTAATGATGTTCCCATGACGTTGGTGAGTTTATGTTGTGCTTTCTGTAGATAGTACATACTACATCAATGATGCAGTGGGAGGGACATTGAGTCCAGTGGCAAGGACATTAATCAGTTGATCGCTGTGTCCTAGTTGGCAATTCTTCATAAACAGTATCCAGTTACTTTAAAATTTAAAGGAGACAGCATCCAGCTGTTAATCTGTTGTGTTCAATGCCATTTATCAGTTGGCTATAACCTATCAACAGCAAACGCAGAATTTAAAAAGGGTTACATTTCAGTTCTTGGTTTCCTGACCAGAGTTCATATTTATAAATTAGAATATTTATTTGTAAATTATTTTATAATAGCATCAACATTCCTGCCTCTATTAGACTGATCTGAGCTTCATAATGCCCCCAGTTACTTTGAGAAGTTCAGATCTGGTCACGTGCCCCAAAGTGGCAGATAGTGTCAATCAGTGGCCATTCTGAGTTGTGTGAGGGGCATTAGTTGAAAGGTATTGGATAATTATTTTCCTCTCTCCTAATATTTGTATGTCAGAATTCAGCTGGGTTTTACCATTGATGTTTGGGACTTAGAGCGTGCCCATCTCATTTTCCCTTTGAACCATCTTTTATAACCTAGCCCAAAATCTAGTGATAGTTTTAAAACCTTAATTATTTAACACAAAAACACTATGACATTGAATAAATAAAGCTCCTAACTGCCAGTCATCAAGGATAAAATTGGCATCAGTTATATTACTTTGTTTAATGGTGTACATGATAGCATCATTAAGGTTAAATATCAAGAGGATAATTGGGTTTGATAACTAATAATCACCATCAGCACAAATGCATTTTATTTCACACCTCAACATTAGCTAGGGTTCACTTTTTTAAAACAGTATAGCAGTTACATTCAGTACAGCTTTGTATGGTTATGTTTACAGTTCAAATGTTAATTCCATATCACCTGGAGGCTTCAGTCTTTCTCTATCATCTGAGCACAAATGTGAAATTTTGGCTGTGTAGTAGATTGTTTGTTGTAGGCCTGACTTCTCTGCCATCCATTTGAGGTGTTCAGCTACACCTGGAAATGGTTGTCTGTTGGGAATTACAAGCTATGATTGTCATCTTTAGTCATCTTCTAACAATTACTGCAGACATATCAGCTTATCCTGACATTGTGATAAAAGGCTTGCAATATGATTAAAAGTCCGTATGACCTCATGAACTTGCTCCTGAGATTCATCGCATCACTTTCCAACTTGTATTCTTACCAATTTCTTTCCTTAGACATGATTCCTAAACACTTTAAAGGTGACCTTTTATGCCTTTAATTTAACCAAACCTGATTATAAAGAAGAGTCACACGGACTTGAAACATTAACTCTGTTTCCCTCTCACAAATGCTGTCAGACCTGATGAGTTTTGCCATGTTTTTATTTCTGGTTATAAACTCGCCAGATTCCACACAAAATTGGCCCTTGGTTTCTAATTATCTTTACGGCTTCAATTAATTATAACCTGATGTTATTTGCAGCTACTATATTATGAGCCTAGTTGAAAACCAGAGTGTGAAAATTATTTTAAAATGATATTGTGTGGCTCTTTACCATCTGCCCATGACCTGTATTTAAAAAATGACCTTGTCCATGTATCATAGTGCTATGGTAGGCTGTGAGCAGCACAGGGCCAATGGTTGTGGCTTGCTGCAGTTTTAATTTGTAACAAAATAGTTCAGCATTGTGATTTACAAACATTGCAATCTTAATTTTTCAGCTTGAACTAAGTGATAACAGGATATCTGGAGGTCTTGAAGTTCTGGCAGAAAGGACCCCAAGCCTTACACACTTAAACCTCAGTGGAAATAAAATCAAGGACATCAACACTCTGGAGCCTTTGGTAAGAAATTAGTAATAGGTGAGGGGTGAAGTGATGAATAATATATACAGCTTGACAAGATTTAGCTGGGTAGAATTATGGCTATTACAGGTTAGCAATTATCCATTGCTGCCAAGCGATACGCTGAGCAGGGAAATCCTGAACCAGCCGGGAGGCTCTTGAAGCCAGTGACAACTCAGCCCAGCCTCCTGGATCAGGCACCTGGCATCAGCTGAGCCTGAAGGAAGCCACATGTGATTGACATTTCCACTTTTGTTTTGAGTATTATTCATTGTAATATAATTATAAAAGGCAACAAGCAGGTGAAAATGAGTAACTTTCTCGAATCAGCTCCCTTCATTGGAGACTTGTGACTGTATGGCAATTTAAAACTGGATTATTGGAATATCAGTTGAAGATTGGAAAATACATTTCGGCCAAATTTTGCTAATAAGGTCAAGGGCACTGACACTGCAAGTGGAACAATGTACATTCAACACCCAGTAGTTGCATTTAATCTACGCTCGTTGCTTGTCTCCACTGTGGCCAATAATATGCATTAACATGAACACAGACTCTTTCATAGTATGAGCTTTACAGTTTCCTGCAAGGGACATCTTTGTGGCATGAGATAATGGAATTTTAGTGGACAGTTTTGTTCTGTGGAACAGAATTTAAACTGATGGGGGGGAAAAAATCTCAATTTACATTTCTTAAATCATTTTGGGTCTTTGGGTAGAGAAAGATTTTTTTAATGGTAAAACCTGTGGTGCTGATATTTTTCATTTCCCTGTGTTAATGAGATGGTCTGATTTGCTTTGGCGCTCAGAGGTGGAGAGAGAGAGACAAAGAAGGAACATACATAAAAGATATAAGCAAAATACTGCAGATGCTGGAAATCTAGAACAAAAACAAAAATACCTGGAAAAACTCAGCAGGTCTGACAGCATCTGCGGAGAGGGATACAGTTGATGTTTCGAGTCCGTATGACCCTTCATCAGAACTAAGACATATAGAAATGAAATGAAATATAAGCTGGTCAAGGGGGGTGGGTGGGACAGGTAGTCCTCCCACCCACCCCCCTTTACCAACTTATATTTCATCTCATTTCTATATGTCTTAGTTCTGATGAAGGTTCATACGGACTCGAAACATCAGCTGTATCCCTCTCCGCAGATGCTGTCAGACCTGCTGAGTTTTTCTACTTAAAAGATATGTTCAGATTTGTGTCTGAGTGAGAGCGTGTGAGATACAAATGATGAAGATAAAGCAGTTGAGAGCAAATTTTGAACTTTTTATCAATGAGAGTCTGGAGAGAGTGGCTGGAGGCTATCCAATTTAACGTCCGTTCACGAAGAAAGAGAAGTGTAAACCAAGTAGCAGTAAGTTAGTCTAATGTCAGTTGTGCTGGGATCCACAAGACAAGACCAAATTCATGATAATTTAAAAAAGATTGACTTGTTCGAGGCAAGTCGTATTTAACATATTTAAATTTAAAGAAATGGCAAATTGGATAGATAGCAGAGCAGGTGTGGTAGATGTGTAAATACAAGACTTTAACGGGTCTAACATTAATGTATCTAAGAGGAGTCTTGTTTAGAACTATTCAGGCATGTGGTGTAAGAAAAGTAGTGACCGAGAAAGTTGATGAACAGGAAAAGCAGGACTAGAGATAATGGGTGTTGCTCAAGAAAACAAGGAGTGGGTGTACATACTCAAATGTAAAAATGCTGAAGGGTGTGGATAAACAGAAATCTATAAAGTTAAATGTCATTCCTTGATAATGCAATTGGATAAATCCATTTTAAAAAGCAGAATCAGATTTTGGGTTCTGAAAATAGGATCATAAGAGTACCGGAGCAATGAGAGATGGTACAAGAGCATTGGTTAGGCCTTAGTTTTGGGTGCCCTATTATGGAAAGGACATTAATATTGTAGAGACAATGCAACATACCTGTATAATAATAAGTACAAAATGAACCAGGACAGTAGGGATTAGAAACTTATTATGAGGAGAAATTATTTCCACTGGAGCATGGAAGGCCAAGAGCAGACCTAATGGAAATTGTTTGAAGGTTTTGATAGGGTCCCCATCATTCTTCAGGTTTGTTGCTGTAGCCCTCAAGTTTAAGTTTAAATATAAGGGGAAGCCATGCTTCAAACACCATTATATCCACGCTATTGTATTTTTTTTATTCATTCATAGGATGTGGGCATCGCTGGCTAGGCCAGCATTTATTGCCCATCCCTAATTGCCCTTGTTCAGAGGGCGTTTTAAGAGTCAACCACATTGCTGTGGGTCTAGAGTCATGTGTAGGTGAGGATGACAGATTTCCTTCTCTCAAGGGCATTACTAAACCAGATGGGTTTTTACAACAATCGGCAGTAGCTTTGTGGTCATCGTCAGACTTTTAATTCAAATTCCACCATCTGCATGGTGGGACTCAAACCCGGGTCCCCAGAGCATTACCCTGGGTCTCTGGAACACTGGTCCAGTGACAATGCCACTGTGCCCCCGGAACTAATGATGTTCCACAAAGCATTGTAACAGAGATCCTGGTGCTATCAGCTTCTCCAATTGAAAGGCTTCCACAGTTAATGATGCAGATGGTCTAAATTGTTCCTTCTCTGCAATGGGCTTCTTGAGGTCCCCTTTCATAAGTGTATAGTTACTATGGAGACACTCAATGAGAAAATACATATAAAGTTCTGTTTTGAGGACATTTCCTTGAAGTTAGGATTGTCATTAAAGCAGTGACTACCTTTCAAAAAGACTTTGTTGATTTGAAATGCTTTGGGACGTTTTAAAATCATAAGTGCAATATGCATGCAAATCTTTTTTCCTTTGCGCTGAAGTAACACTGCAGAATCAAATGCATTCACTCACATGAACATTTTCCAACTTTCATTTAAAGTAAACTCTCCCCAAATCTGAATAAAAGCCTTTCATTAGCTCGTGATCTAGGGAATCTTGCTTTATTTAAATTTGAGGTGGGGCATCCTCCATTTCATCGCTATAGTTTTTTTAATTGTATGCGAAAGAAGTTGAGTTCTGTTCCTACCTAGTTTCCAGGTGAGGATGAATATTTAAGTTGTGTGGATTATTTGTTACAAAATATCAATTGTTACAATAGGTTCTGTGCAATAGATACTGAACTTTGAAGAGATATAACCAAATTGATCAATATCTGATGTATCCCTTTCTCCTATCCTCCTTGTAATACCATGGGAATAAGGTTGAAATAAGCATGATGTGTTTTCATAACAGAATCACAGAATACTCAAATGTATTTTCTTGTTCAACAGAAGAAACTTCTGAATTTGAGGAGTCTTGACTTATTTAACTGTGAAGTGACTAATTTAAATGACTACAGAGACAGCATGTTCAAGCTGCTCCCCCAGCTCACGTACTTAGATGGATATGACCAGGATGACCAGGAAGCACCCGATTCAGATGTGGAAGGAGATGGTGACTGTCTAGATGACGATGATGAGGAAGATGATGATGAGGAAAATGAAGATGGTATGTTTTTACACAGGATCTAAGCTGATGATGTGCAAAACTTGAAGGGCTTTTATCATTTCATATCGCCAAACTAGTTAATTTAGTAACCAAATAACTTCAATTGTCCCACTTTGTAAAGGAGTCCTGCAAGTTTCCTCAGCCTTAAAGCTACTTAACTGAAGTGTTGACATATTTGCTGATGAGAGGATAATGATAATGAAATATGTTCCAAAGGGTTCCCATTTGGTGACTTAACTTTTTTGGATTAGTGATATGGTTGTTATGTAAATTATTAAGTGTAATCAAAATTTGTAAATATTCATAGTGTAATGTTTAAAAAGTATGGATAAGCTTTGGGAAATATTTACCTGTTCTCAGCTGCAAAAAGGTTTTCTTGGTGAATGACTTTCAAAAGTTGGATACTGCTATTTATTCTAGGAGTTTGTTAGTGGGCCCAAATTTGAGTGTTCACCAGTCTTCGATCGGTATTGCTGTATTCCAAGATAATACCAATGTGCAGGCTTGAAATCCACCAGATTTGCTTGTCTCTGAATTTTTGTATAAACAAGGTAGCATCCAGTTGTGCAATGTGGGATTTGCACAAGAGACTTGTTTGCTATGCACGAAGTGCCTGACACCTGAAATTTCAAATATTAAACAACATTATATATTTCTTTGTAGAGTGAACTGAGAAATTAAGATGTTAATCTATAGATTGTCAGCCTGTTCATTAAAACCTAGCATTTCTGGTTTAATTTATTTTCAGTTAATGTCACAATGTTTATTTATACATCAGAAATAGTTTTACCGTAAATGTAATCTACAATTTTTTTATATAAATGTAAATGTTTTACCTGTACTTATGGTCTTATTCTTTCCTTTCTAACTTTCATTGTTTTTCCTTTTAGTATATTTGCTCTTCTATTTCCTTTACTTTTGAATGTGTAACTTTTTTGTCTGTTTCCCTGGTCCCATTTTGGTAGCGGAAAAAACACTTTGGGTTAAAATATGGACCTTGCACTGAATTAATTCATTAACTTGTATAATTTTTGCAGTTGAAGAGGAGGAGGAGGATGATGATGAAGAGGGAGAATTTGACGTCTTGGATGAAGAGGATGAAGATGAACTTGATGGAGAAGATGATGATGACGATGATGAAGATAGTGCAGATGAAGATGTAAGTAATAAACCATGTAAAAACAAAACTTCCTGATCTGATGGATCTGTTTCTTTTTCACTCCATCTCGTTTCTTTTTCTTTTCTTAACATTAGTCACAGGTATGCACAAAATACTCATTGTTGGATCCAGTTGCAGTTCAATCTTTGCATCAACCTCTTAGAAACCAGTGAAGTCTGTCTGTCATCAAACTTTGGAGTTTGTTTTGTGTAGATGCTACTCATAAATATTTGCATCCAAGCATATGAAAGCATTGAGTGGGGCCGTTATTGTTACAGCTAAGTCTGAAATATAAAACTGATTTTTTTTGTTTTTCGTTTAGGATGATGAGGATGAAGAAGCTGAAGATGGTGAAGAGGAGTGCAAAGGTAAGCTTCAAGAAACACTTGGCTAGTTTAGACTAGATCAATTGCAAATTTTTGTAATGCAGAAAGGATGTATATATAGTCTAAATATTAATAATCTCTAATGTATTGTAAAAGTTTTACGTATGCACATCTTTTGCCTATTCAGAATTCGGTCTTCTATTGATCTTTTCCACCCTCTTGATCATAACTGCCCTAATTTCCTCCATCCCGCTCATATTTCATCTCACCAACTTCTTTTGTGCTTGCCTTCTGCAACTCCAAACTTTGCTTTTTATTTATTAATCTTTTCAACGCACCACCCACTCACCGTCCTGACCTCTTTGTGGCTTTATTCTTGCCTCCTTTCCTTAACTTTTTGTCTCATAACCTGCTCAATCCACCTCCAATATCCAGCTGCATGTTAACATATCCCAGCATATTGAAAATAAGTCTTGACATGTTTACACTGGCACATCCACTTATACACATTTAATAAGATAAACCTAACCACCTACCTACTGCGTAAATTGATTTTTGTTAAGTATATCTATAACAGAATAATCTATACAAATTATGTTGAATATTCTATGAAAATTATGTATTTATTCTAAACATACACATCTGCTTGCATATACACATACTACTTGTCCACCAACCTTGTATCCTATTGTCATTTTTGGCATTTCTTTTCTGAGAACATGTAACATTTAAACTGCCTGTGCAGTAGTTTCCGAGATCACTAAGAAGGTTTTTGAAGGGGGAGAAATTGCCATTTTTCTTCAGTAACTGAAATTTTTTATGTCTCAAGTAAGGTTTTAAATACAATTCCAAAATCTGTGTATTTCATATTAGCAATATTTAGAATCCAAATCGTTACAGGACAGAAGGATGCTGTTCAGTCTATCGTGTCTATTTCATTTATCAATTATATTGTATTTCAATACCTTTCTTAAGTATTGCTTAATGGAGCACCAGGAATGCATTCCAGGAAAATCAGACACTGCCCAATTTGTTTATTTTTAAGAAACAAAAAATTCCTTTAAATGCTTAAAGGCAGAAGCTTAATGACAAGAATTAATTTACGGTAGAGAAAGAGGAGGATGAGTAAAGAGGTCTGTCAGAGGAGGCAATGCAGTGAAGAGTTTGAAGTCTGTTAGAAGGAAACGCCTAAACTGCATTTTCAGCATTCCCTCATTCCAGAATGAATGCCAGTGCTCCTTGACCCTGAGATGATCAGTTTCTAGTAATTTCAGTGGACTAAGTATTCTGTTCTGTCATGGCAATTAAATTGTGATTATTTTTGTCATTACGTGAATTTTACTGTAGTGCCTTTGTGTTAAAAGGCAAACAGCCTTAAATCTCTTAACTTAAAATGCAGCAAATCAGTTTCTATCTTATTTTTTTATATGCACCCGGTCCCTTCTCCAAATATTCCCAATATAATTGGAATACTCCTCTTCCATGGGGGCTTTTCACTGTAACAATCACTTCACTAAAACTTCGTATTCTAATCTGTTTGGATAAATTCTTCCTTCACAGAAACTGTCCAAGGCCAGAAACGAAAGAGGACCCAGGAGGATGATGGGGAAGAGGATACTGAAGATGATGAATGAGCCCAATAAATGTATAGACTGTGACTGTGGTTGATATTCGCATCAAGTGACATTCCTCTGAGGCAGTATCTGTAGCTATGGCGATGTATATTTATGAAAAATATATTTCATGTGCTGTTTTGTTCTAAAGTGCATTTATAATAACTGATTATAACATTTCTGACAAGTTGGATAAAGCATCAGATTGCTGGGGGTCTGGAATGTTGCCTTAGATTGGTCAGAGTTGCCACTGTTAAACCAAAGTTGTACCATGAAAACTTGGGTAGTGGTGAGTTTTGTTTATAATCTCTCCCCTTTAACTCACAGAAGAATCAGTTACAGTCCCTCCCCACAGAACATGACATTTTTAGGCGCGTTTTCCACCGGTATTAGTTTGTTTTTTTTTGTATCCCTTCACCGTGCCGTTCTCTCTCCCCCCCGCCCCACATACACATACACCCTTTTCCCTGGATTGGTATTCCAAAGAGTGACAAAGGAACTTGAGTAGCTGGCATTCCTAAACCATTACATTTTTTGAAGGGTGCAAGTGCTCCATAGCCTTAGCTGTTAGAAAGCTGACTTCAAACTGGTAAGCAGGCTGACTCACCCAAGTGATTCCTGTAGTAGACATTCATTTTGTTAATAGCAGTCACTAAGGATAGCAGTTGTACATTATCATAAAAACCTGTCTCAAACCTACTGCATTCAGTTTGGAGTTTATGCCATTACTGTGCCTTATAGTGTAGTTGGTCCAGCAGACAATGTTTTTGTTAAATGTGGTTGAGATTATTCAGTTGTCGCTGTGTATTAGGGTGTACAATAAGACAGCCTGTGCAATCTGTCAGAAATGTCTTTTTTTAAAAACTCCAGTCTCCATTATTGACTACTTATTGTTTTGGCATTTCCATAGCAACAGAACTGATGCAAGAGTGGTGAGCAGAAGTGTTTTAAGAAGCTGTCTTTTTCAGAAACCTGAGTATGAAAAAAATCTATCCCGTAACTATAATTAAGATATATTTTCTAGTTGTAACTGCCCAATACTTACTGGTGTTTTAACTTTTAGTGCTGGGCTTGTTGCTGTCTAATGTTTGTCTTAAAAATGGATCTGGTGAAAATGTTACCAGTAGTTGAAAATACCAAGAGCTTTGCTACAGGTACCAGATTTTCTGAAAAAGGTTGTTCAGTTTTTAATTACAAATGCAAAAAAACCCTATAAAGAGGAAAGTAAATGGCTTTCAAATATTTGTATAAACTCGGTCAACAGTCTCTTTGTATTATAACAGTATATTATGGAATTAGTTCTAGATACCCATTGAAAAATGGATATTTATAAACTCTGGGACTTTTTTAAAAGAAAACTAAATGTTGAGATTAGAAACTAGGTAATTTGTTACTTTTTATTTTTAGTGTGGTGTGAATTTTTTAGAGAAAAATGAATTTGAATATAAATTTTCAGTGTAGTTACTTTACAAATGTATTAAGCTTTGAAATGTTGTTGAGGTTACTTCTGTACAGAAAATAAGTTCAGAAGACCAATTTCATGTTAATGTATCTAGTTTTGTTATAAATTTTCAAAATAAATGGGTTTTTAATAAAAAGCTTTTTAATTTTAGTTACAGGCTAGTTGCAGGTTAGTTGCATATCTCCTGCAGCTGAGTGCATGAGCTATGTGCAATCCTGAGCAAATGTGGCTCCTGAGTCATCCCTGATTAAACTTGGAATGACTCCAATTTTCCCTCTAGGGAGCCTGTGTGGTTGAGATTTGGAGCTCAACGAAGAGTAAACATTGCTGAAAAAAGGAGACATCACTTGTGCATTCCCCATGGCAACGCCACTTGCCAACCAATCAGCACACTTCACATACAGTATAAGTTGTTGTTTTCCCCTTATATTGGTATTCTTGCGAAGTGTCCTGATGAGTGCAAGATGAGAAGATTAGACTTGTCTCTTTTTTAGCAATACTGAAGTTCTGTACTACCAAACGACTATTTGCATACCTGAGACAGAAGATTAAATAATTGGAGCTGTCCTACCACTCTATTGTTAGTGATGATGTGTGCATTGTATAGATCAGTGGGGTGCCCTATTCTGGAGTTTCAGTCTCTTTAACTCAAAATTAATATATATGTATTGGAATGATGCACAGAATAAAATTGGGTATGCTGAAAGATAAGCATTCCTGGTTTCTGAGCAGCAAAAGGCCAGAAGTCTGAACTGTAGTATTAAAATCTTCACTCAATTACTGCATTTTTAGTTTGATTTACTTAATTTTAGGTGTTCAATATGAGGACCTGTTTAACCTTGTTTATTTAGAGTCTTGGCTGTTGACTGGCAATCAGTTCATGTAAATGGTGAATAGTTGTTTTCTGAATATGGCAATTGAATTATTCGGAAGTGAAGACTATACTGTGAGCTTCCTAGTAAGGGATATGATTTAAGCTGCTGGAGTCTAGAAGAATATGCAACTTAGTGTCACTGGGTGTTCAGTATTGAGGTACAGTTGGCCTCGAGTGATGCCAAAGAATTATTGGGATGCTGGTCTGATATTTTTAAAAACATGCTGGAAAGGGACTCAGCAAGTCAGACAGTATCTGTGGAGACAAACAGTTTGATGACCTTTCATCAGGACTAGATGTAAACAGCTTTTAAGCAAGTGCAAAACTAGGTGAAACAGGGCAGGAAAGAGGTCTGTGATGGGGTAGAGGATGGGATTAACTAAATAACAAGTGATGATGGTGGAAAGCAAAAGGAGGAGATAATGAGATGAACAAAAGTTGAGTCCAGAGAAGGTGTAAATGCAGCAGAATAGCAGAGTATGTAAAGTCTAGCCAAGAGGCTTCTGTGGTTGGAGAAAGGCTGATAGATTCCAAGGGATTCAGGCCATCCCAATAGCAGTCTACAACATTAAGGAGAACCAACCTTAGCTACGTCCTTTGCTTTCAATGACTGGTGCAGCCATCTTCCTACCTGCTCTTGCAAGAACATGTGAACAGTTAACACCTAAAGTTAAGTTCAATGTTAGGCCAGAAGACTAAAGTGTAATGTAAAGTTTAATTAAAGTACATGCTACTTAGGATATCTATGGTGGAATGGGTGGACAGATGACGTTTGATGAGAAATGTGAGGTGATTCATTTTGGTAGGAAGAAAATGGAGAGAATATAAAATAAAGGGTGCAGCAGCAGCAGAGGGACCTGAGTGTAGATGCACATAAGTCATTGAAGGTGGCAGGACAGATTAAGAGAGAGGCTAATAAAGCATACAGCACCCTAGGCTTTATTAATAGGGGCATAGCGTATAAGAGCAAGGAGGTTATGTTGAACTTGTGTAAAACACTGGTTCTGCCTCAGTTGGAGTAGTGCACCCAGTTCTGGGTGCCACACTTGGGGAATGATGTGAAGGCATTGAAGAGAGTGCAGAAAAGATTCACGAAAATGGTTGGCGATGAGGAACTTCAGTTATAAAGATAGACTGGAGAAGTTAGAGCTGTTTTCTTTGGAGAAGAGAAGGCTGAGAGGAAATCTGATAGAGGTATTCAGACTCATGAGGGGTCTGGACAAAGTAGTTAGGGAGAAACTGTTCCCAGTCTTGAAAGGATTGAGAATGAGACAGCACAGATTTAAAAATACTAGGCAAAAGCAATATGAGAGAGAACTTTTTCACACCGAGTGGTTATGGTTTGGAATGCACTGCTTGTATGGTGGCATCAGGTTTAATTGAGACATTTAAAAGGGTATTAGACTTATTTGAAAAGGAACAATGCACAGGGTTACGGGGAGAATGGCACTAAGTGAATTGCTGATTCGCAGAGTTGGTGCAGACACAATGGGCTGAATGGCCTCCACTGTAAAAATTCTGATTAACAATGTGCCAATAGAATTGGATTAAGTGGGATGAGAGAAGGTTTGAGTGGAAGATTAACGTGGACCTGATGACTTCTTTGTATGTTAAATTCTTTAACTCACATCCACACCCATGTGTTGCAATGTAAAGTTATTAATTGGTATACCTGGCCAAATCAGAATTCGTCAATTATCCTTGGTGCTTCTCTTTCAATAGAAAGTGTCCTTTGGATCCTTGAAAAATTGACAGAATTGAAATTGCATTTGCCTGTGTAGTTGCCTTCAAATGCTCTTGAACGGAGGCTGACCTTCTGACTTGTAGAAGATATATCTTCATTCACTCACCCTATGCACAATAATACGATGAGCCTGATCAGTAAAGTGGGCCATTCTTCAACTTTCTCCATTAGCAGTCCACAGTTAGTGTGTTTCACTGCAAGTTTTTTGATTTTGATTAGATTATCATAACTATTGCATCTTTTTTTCTGGTTGGCTGCTGTTTATCATATTTGTAATGTATCAATCTGCACTGGATAACCTTTTTTTATATACATTTAAAGAGCAATCCATTGCACTAACAAAGTGCCATGGGGTGGTCCTCATTTTCTGTTGGAATGTCTCAGCACTGTTTCTTAGGTGTTTTAAGGCCGAGGTAGATAGATTCTTGTTAGGTAAGGTAATCAAAGATTATTGGGGCTAGATGTGAACATAGCATTCGAAACACAAGCAGATCAACCATGACCTTATTGAATGGTGGAGCAGGCATGAGGGGCCGAATGGTCTACTCCAGTTCCTATTAATGTTTTGATGAGGGATGGAATCCAGTTATGCCAGGTCATGGTCTTGTTTGTGCATGATGTACATTTCTGGGTCAGAGCAGAATCAACCTGCCTAAAAGGCATACATTTAATTTTATTAAAGTAACACCCAAGCGATGTGTTCAAAGCCTTCTGCATCATTTTCCTCCAAGCGATGAAAATTTAACAGAACTTGGGCTGTGCTCAAGGTGCAAAGCTCATTAAAAGTGCAGTTAGGTGCAATTGTACCTGCAGCAATATTTGTGTATGTTACTGAAGGGTGGCATTTACCTCAATTTTGGGAAGGCACTTGATTCGAAGGATGCTAACATTCCGCTTCACACAAGTGATCTTTGCAGGGTCCCATTGTACGTACTTTTGAGGATCTAAGGCAAGATCAAATGAGGAGAGCTATCTGTCTTCCTGCCAAAGGTCTTGACACAGAGAGGTGACTGAAGAGCACTGTCTTCAAGAGTTATTCACCAGCGTGGGGTGGATTAACATGCTGCAAGAGGACCTCCAGAGCAGGCACTGTGCTGCCAGTGGAAGTGGGGGGGGGTGGTGGTTTGACCATCCTGACTTTTTCAAACTATGGCAGAGACCATTTGGCGCAACTGGTCTATGCAGATGTGTATGCTCCACACCAACCTCTTCCCACCCTACTTCCTCTAACCCTAGCCGAACATCTTAGAATAGTACAACACAAAAGGAGACTATTTGGCCCATTGAGTCTTCTATTCCTTTCTCCCTCGTATTTATCAACCTTCTCAAATGTACCTACAACCGTGTTAGCACATTCTGCATTCTCAGCATTCTTTAGGTAAAGTTTCTACTGAGCTTCCATTGGATGTTATTGGTGACTATCTTGTATTTATGATCAATTTTTCCTCTAATGTTTTCTTTTGGAGTGCGTGGGTAATTTAAATGTGCGACCCATTTTGTGCATGGCTGCACCTGCACAGTAACTTAAAGGGACTGGCTTGTGCATGGTCTGCATGCGAACTTTTGGGTTGCATGGCTATGCCGCAAAAAAGGAACATGTTTGTGACCCCCTAGGTTTGGACTACCCCTCACCTCCACCCCTCTCTCCCCTGCCACCCCCCCAACAACAAGTGTAAATGTTTCCTCTAAGTCTACCCTATCAAATCTTTTCATAATCTTAGAAGACCTATCAGGTCAACCCCCTGAATCTTCTCTAAAGAGCCCCAGTTTGTTCTGCCTTTCCTGAGAGATATATCCTCTCACTTTTCATTTCATATACACCTCCAATGGATATCTTTTTATAACATTAAATTTGATTCCACAGCACCCATAGTTTAGGTGTTATGGTTGCCATTTTGGTTCCAAAATGGTATTTGTGCCCCCCACACATTCTTCTGGCACAACCCATGCCAAATGCCATTTTTGGTAGGTCAGTAGCACCAGTATTAGCATATGCCAGAAGTATGCAGGATAGACATTGTGATGCCAGTTAGTATGTAACTGATTTGACTGCAACACTGCCCTTTTTCGCCTCACCATTCCAGCGAATGCCCTCTCCTCACCTCACAGAGCTGAAGGTGTGCTCAAAGGCAGGAAGGATTCCTACCTCCTTTCAACCCAAACTATTTAAAAGGATCATCAATCACTTTCAAAGTAGTTGAAGAATAAGATCCACTGGCTCTGTCTGAGTTTGTAGAAGTGCTAGATGGGTTCCAGAGTTGTTTAAAGTCAATAAAGTTCACAGGGAAGTGTGAGGCACTCTCAGTGTTGATGTATGTGGCACAGGTCTGGCCCATTCCACACTCCTGCGCGATGGTGATCACCCAAGCCATCTTTCGCTTTACCTGGAGGTCGCAAATGGATTATGTCTGCAGTGACGTGATGTTCAAGCCTCTAGATAAAAGGGGAGGAAACGTGCCCAACATCGCCCTCATCCTGATGGCCATCTTTGCATGTGGCTGCATCAAGCTGTGCGTAGACCCTTGGTACGCAAACACCAAGTGTCACTATGTGCTGAGGTACTACCTGCCCCCGCTGTTGCGAAGACTGGGTCTGGCCATGCTGCCGCGGAACGCTCCAAGTAGTTGGACCGTGCTGTACCACCTGTCCCTCGTGGAAAAATTTATGTAGAGAAACACCTTTGACCACAAGTCCATCAGGCAGTGGTCGGCACGTAATGTCTTAGAAACCCTGCAGGTAAAGGAGATGGTGGATCCTGTCAGCTGGTTCTCCGAGCAGACAAAGTCATTTGCCGGAATGCCTCTTCGCCAGAACTTTCCGACAAGCACCAAGATGTAGCTTGGCTGGTGGTGAGAGAGGCCCTCCCCATCAGATCCTTCCTGCACGCCAGGAGTCTCACCCCCTCTGCACGTTGCCCTCAAGGTGGCTGTGGTGGGGAAGAGACCGTTCATCTACTTGTGGAACGTGCCTTTGCAAAGGAGGTCTGGAGAGAGATGCAGTGGTTTTTGTCAAGGTTCATCCCAAGCAGTTCTGTGACATAGGACTCTGTGCTCTACGGGCTGTTCCCAGGGGGACACACCGAGACAAACATCAACTGCAGCTGGAGGAGCATCAACTCGATGAAAGACGCTCTTTGATCTGCCCGAAACTTGTTAGCCTTCCAGTGCAAAAAGTTGTCCTTGACTGAGTGTTGCAGACTGGCACATTCCAGGGTCCTGGACTACGTGCTGAGGGATGCACTAAAGCTTGGGGCAAAGGCACAATGGGGAAAGGTCACTGTCTAAGATCTTTCTGTCATAATGCATCGAGGGGCTGGGAATTGTATAGACCCCTCGGGCTGTATGACTCAATGAATGTATGTAGTGAATACTAAATATTATAATTGTATTGAAGCACCTCAGAGCGCAACTTGATGTATGTAGATAACTACAATACCATTGCACTGTCTGTAATGAATATATTGAAATGACTAATATTCATTGATTGTATTGAAGCATTTCGCGATCAATGTGTAAAAGTTGAATCTGATTGCACTTTTTGTGATGGCCATTTAGAAATGGTTTGTAATGCTCTTTCAGATATTTTATGAATAAAGTATATTTTTCAAAAAACAAATAAAGTTGACAGGGAGCAATTCTGCATGCGGATCAGGATCTGTTTCATAATTCAGAGGTTCTACTCAGACCACTGGCTCTCAGTCATAAGCGCGATAGATACCATCCCCTCGGCCTGCAGCATGGGAATGAGTTTGAGCAGAAGAAGCACAGTAGAAGACAAGCTGTTGTCAGTGGGAGGAAGAGGATTGGAAGGAGGGCACTCATCCCGAGGACACCTTCCCAATTTTCTGAGAGCATTTCTCTTACCGCAATCTAAGCCAGGAATGTTGTGTGCATCATCTCCATTTTACAAAGGAGGTTGGTCATGGAAACCTGCCACCTCATCAGCAGAGCTGCTGCCTCAGGGCAGAGCAAGGTCAGCACTGCCAGTGGTTGTGAAGAGGACTGGCCATTAATTTATTTGCATCAGGCTCGTTCCAGGCTGGAGAAGGCAACATCTCTAACATCTCCCAGTTCACCGTCCACTGCTGCAGAGGTAAGTGGCTGTTGGCCTTTGTGCCAGAAGAGGGGAGTATAATTGTGTTCTCTCTGACCAAAATGAAGGAGGCAAAGCATGAACATGGCTTTGCCTGGTGAGTGGGCTTCCCCATCGACAGCACACAATTATCCATTCTAAAACAGTTACGCACCTTTCCTCCTTCACTGACCATCACAGACCCCTCTTGGTCACAGCACTGAATTAAAAGCCACCACAAAATAACCATTCCAAATCAATTTCACCAAACAAACCATCCAATATTTCAGAGATAAAAACAAAAAGCTAAAAGCTTGTTCCAGTGAAGCCCAATGCACCAAACGCAAACTGGGCGACCGCTTTGCAGAACACCTGCGGTCTGTCCGCAAGAAAGACCCAAACCTCCCTGTCGCTTGCCATTTTAACACTCCACCCTGTTCTCTTGCCCACATGTCTGTCCTTGGCTTGCTGCATTGTTCCAGTGAAGCCCAACGCAAACTGGAGGAACAGCACCTCATCTTCCGACTAGGCACTTTACAGCCTTCCGGGCTGAATATTGAATTCAACAACTTTAGATCTTAAACTCCCCCTCCCCCCATCCCCACCCCGTTTCTCCCCCCTCCCTTTTTTTCCAATAATTTATATAGATTCTTCTTTTCCCACCTATTTCCATTATTTTTAAATCTAAAACTAAAGCTTTGTTAGTCTTTCCACCCCACCCCCACTAGAGCTGTACCTTGAGTGTCCTGTCTTCCATTCTTAATTAGCACTTTTCTTAGACAATATCACCACCTTCAACACCTCTTTGATCCTTTTGTCTGTGACGTCTTTTGATTATCTGCTCCTATCACTGCTTGCTTATCTCCACAATCACCACACCCTCAACTTCTCTCTCCCCCTGCGCCCCCACCTTAAACCAACTTATATTTCACCTTTCTCCTAACTATGCTTCAGTTCTGCCGAAGGGTCATGAAGACTCGAAACGTTAACTGATTTCTTCTCCATCGATGCTGCCAGACCTGCTGAGTTTTTCCAGGTAATTCTGTTTTTGCATCCAATATTTCATCCTTGTGCTGGCCTACTGCTCCTAAGCACTGCTATCCCAGGGAAGACTGCAGGTTGTCATGCGGGGTGCTCAAGCCGTTCTGAACCCAGAAGGCCCAGCTTTGGACTATACCACCTTGGCATTGGAAGCAGGAGTCTGGGCTGGCTGACTGACAGGCAATAACAAGGACACTGGCAGAGTATGGAAGATGACTGCTGTCATCCTGAGAGATGACATAGGTTTGTGTTCAATGGATCGACTGCCACTGCCCCAGGACAGCACCTCAGCAATCCTAGCAATCTGAAGTACAGATTGCTGGACTGTTGCAAGACCCTAAGCACTGCTTCCCTGCTTGCATTGAAAGTAATGGCTATCTGCTCCCACTGCCTTCTCAGAATCAGTCTGGTCGGCCTCCTTGTCCCCTCCAGGTAGACAACCTTCCCCCTCTTGCATCCACCTCTTGCACCAAGGGTACCAGTGCTGCATCAGAGAATTTCAGAATATGTTCTTTGCCCAGTAATGCCATTTTCACTCTTCTTCCTGATCAGATATTCTTTCCCCAGCCACTGCCAGCACCTGCAGCAGCCAGATTGCACCTCTTTAGCTTCAACTAGTGCAGAATAGCTTTAAGTGGCGCTAGCCTTGCACAAGCCTGGGCTCCCTGTTGAGATGGGCAGCAATTCAACAGCATATTTATGCTGGGCTGCTTGCTACTATCAGTTAAATTTATAGGCAGCACAAAGTTTGAAATGTGTATATGGGTCAACTGGAGATCATGATCCCCACACCCATTTTCAGGCCTTATCCAATTTTTCCTCCAGGAATTAGCAAAGTACTCTTAAGTGTGATCTAATCAAAGTTCTATACAAGTTTAACCTTAATTTCATTCATGTGTACTCTGTCCAAAGATAGGTCCTTGGCTTAGAACAAAAACCAAAATACCTGGAAAAACTCAGCAGGTCTGACAGCATCTGCGGAGAGGAATACAGTTGATGTTTCGAGTCTGCATGACCCTTCATCAGAACTAAGGAAATAGAGAAATGGAGTGAAATATAAGCTGGTAGAGGGGGGTGGGACAGGTAGAGCTCGATAGGGGGCCAGTGATAGGTGAAGGCAAAGAAGAGATTGCCAAAGATGTCATAGTCAAAAGAACAAAGGGGTGTTGACGGTGGTGATATTATCTAAGGAATGTGCTAATGGGGACATTAAGGGTAGCAAGCTGGACAAGCTAGTGGCAGATGCTAGTGGCCCTAGTGGGTGTGGGGTGGGGGTAAGGGATTGAAATGGGCTAAAAGATGGAGATAAAACAATAGATCAAAATAAATTTTAAAATAAGTGGGGAAAGAAAAATATATTTGTTAAAAAATTATAAATTATTAGAAAAAGGGGGATCGGAAAGGGGGTGGGGATGGAGGAGAGAGTTCATGATCTGAAATTGTTGAACTCAATATTAAGTCCATAAGGCTGTAAAGTGCCTACTCGGAAGATGAGGTACTGTTCCTCCAGTTTGTGTTGAGCAAACATTGGAACATTGCAGCAGGCCAAGGACAGACATGTGGGCATGAGAGCAGGGTGGAGTGTTGAAATGGCAAGCGACAGGGAGGTCTGGGTCATGCTTGCGGACAGACCGAAGGTGTTCCGCAAAGCGGTCACCCAGTCTGCGTTTGGTCTCTCCAATGTAGGTCCTTGGCTTGTCTGCTGATGCTTCATCCTGAGCCATTTTCTTGGCAGTTTTTCTCAGTGGTGGTTTGCCATTGCCTTCCAATCTCAGGGACAGGGTGAGACGACTGGTCCCAAGTCTACCTCAATCAGAATGGGAATCGAATCTGTACTGTTGTCATTATTCTGGACCATTCTGGCCCACTGAGCTAACTAGCCTCCTAAGTTTAACATAACTTCTCTAAATTGTTCCAGAAAGTAAAGCACTATTTGTGCTGGTAATCTGAGGCAAAAATAGAGAATGCAGAAAAAACTCAGCAAACCTGTGAAATGAGCAGAGGAGTGAAGGTTTTAGGTATGAACCCTTGTGTCACAATCAAATTTATTAGCCTTGGACTTTTTTCAAGGCCCAATGGGATTGTCAATCAGACTACGGTGTGTTGCTGATATAATGCAAATTGATATAAAAATAGGAAATGCTGGAAAATCTCAGCAGTTCTGACAGCATCTGTGGAGAGAGGAACAGAGTTAATGTTTTGAGTCCGTATGACTTCTTCAGAGCTAAAGAGAGGTAGAAATGTGATGGGTTTTATGCTGTTGAAGAGAGGGGGTGAAGCAAAATAGAAGGATAGTCTGGAGATCAGGAGAGATTAAGTGACAAAGATGTCATGGGCACAAGACAAAGGGAGTGTTAATGAAACTGTTAAAGACTAATGCAGGTGTTAATAGTGGCATAAAGATCAGATAGTAGAATGTGTTAATAGCAGAACAAGGGTCAGCACTTTCTGAAAACAAAACATGAGAACAAGTTACTGACCAGCTTTTGGTTGGGTGGAGTGGGGCGGGGGGGATTGGAAAAAAATCAAAATGGAGGACAGAGTTCATGGTCTGAAGTTATTGAACTCAATGTTTTTCCAGCATTTCCTGTTTTTATTTCAGATTTCCAGCATCTGCAGCATTTTGCATTTATTTTCATGCAAACTGATGCCTCCCTTCCAATCATTTACCCCTTGTGTAATAAGGAATAAAAACAGCCCTAAGATTTTGACAAATGGCAGGATTCCCAAAAGTCCAAGGTGTAATTGGTTCCTGTAGAGCCCATCACTGTCCTCTATACACCTTGTCACTTTGATGGGGACGCTGAAGGCAAAGGAAGGGCTGTAGGGAAAGGCACCTAATATTTTTAAATGTTTCTAGGGGAGAAAATGGCCATCTTTATAAAGGTAATTAATCTACTTTGGGATCAACTACCTTTGTTTCAGACACTATCTGGACCTTCCTAAGGCCCAATATGGGACCGACACCAGCTCTCAGCTGTCATAGATTCCAATGGTTTTGTTGGGTGGCGTACCGTAGAATTCCTGGGATAGCCTGGAAACATGCAAGACACATCCCCATGGTATAACACAGCAGTGAATGCCGTAGCTTGCTGCAAATGTAAAGGAGTGACCAGAAGTCATCTAGTCTTTCCCCTGATTAGAATTGGGACAGAGCTGCACAGGGTATGGAAACCTGGCAGATTTGCTTTCTGCCCTAAATTCTTCTTGCCCTGCAGGTGATCTGATTGTGTTGCATCCCACTCTCACTGCATGAATTTCAGGTTACATGTCTGCATTCAGAGATTTGTATTTAAAATCAAATGATGGTACTGTCCTTATGAAATTCATTCCTTTAAGTTAACACTTTCTCTGATCTTGTTTTTGCGCTCTCCTTTTGCATACACATAGGTGCCTAAAAACATGAACTGCAACAACCCCAGTCACTCAGAATATATTTCAAAATAAACAATTTAAAATATCAAATACAAAGCTTCACTTATCAAACTTACTCCTTCTACTAGGGAAATCACTTTAAGATCGGGGTTTAGAAACTACACCCAATGCACCATCTCTAATGAGAAACGCCTTAGGAAAAGACATAAATTAGTTAACTAAATTGGTTGCACTGTATTTCAACTTTCACAAAGTCAGCTTCCACATGTACACTAACTTCAGCCAGCTCTACCCCACCACAAGCTCTCCCCACTCGTCCACTCTCTAAATTGTCAGGCTGCTTGTCTGATATCTGGTACTGGACGAGCTGGAATTTCCTCCATTTAAATATTGGGAAGACTGAAGCCATTGTCTTCAGTCCCCACTACAAACTGAGTTCCCTAGCTACCTCATCTCCTAGCAACTGTCTGAGGCTGAACGAGGCTGTTTGCAACCTTGGTGTCATACTTGACCCCAAGATGAGGTTTAGGATACATATCTGCAACATCACTAAGATCGCCTAGTTCCACCTCTGTAATAAAGCCTGAATCTTAACTGCCCTCTGAAATGATCTAGCAAAGGGCCATTACGGCACAGGAGTGGGCCATTCGGCCCATCAAGTTTTTATTCTTCAAAGGGATGAGTGTCGCTGGCATGGATAGCAATTGTTGCTCATCCCTAATTGCCCTTGAAAAGTGGTGAACCGCCTTCTTGAACTGATGCAGTCCATCTGGTGTAGGAATACCTATCGTGCTGTTAGGAAGGATTTCGACCCAGCAACAGTGAAGCAAAGACAATGTAGTTCCAAATCAGGATGGTGTGTGGCTTGGTTGTGGTGTTCCAATGCACCTACTGCCCTTGTCCTTCTAGGTGGTAGAAGCTGCAGGTATTGAAGATACTGTCAAAGTAGGCTTGGTGAGTTGTTGCAGTGCATCTTATATATATAGTACACATTGCTATTATTGTGCATCAGTGGTGGAGGAAGTGAATGTTTAAGGTGGTGGATAGGGTGCCAATCAAACCGGTTGCTTTGGCCTGGATGATTTCGAGCTTCTTGAGTGTTGTTGCAGGAGCACTCATCCAGGCAAGTGGAGAGTATGACATCACACTCTTGATTTGTGCCTTGTAGATGGTGGACCTGTGAAGTGAAACATTTTGTTAGAAAGAACAAGGAAAAGCAATATGAAAAAAAGGATTCAATTCTGAAGGCGTGCAAAAGTATGGGGATACATGTGCGCAAATCATTGAAGGTGACAGACAGGTTGAGAAAACAATTAAGAAAGCATGTGGGATCCTAGGCTTTATAAATAGAGGCATAGAGTACAAAAGCAAAGAGGTCATGGTGAACCATTATAAAACACCGGTTTGGCCTCAACTGGAGTATTATGCTCAGTTCTGAGCACCACACTTTAGGAAGGATGCGAAGACATTGAAGAAGGTGCAGAAAAGATTTATGAGAATGATTCCAGGGATGAAAAACTTCAGTTACAAGGATAAGTTGGAGAAGCAGGGGTTGATCTCTGAAGAGAAGAGAAGGTTTGTTTAAAATCTTGAGAGATCTGGAAAATGCAATTAGAGAAAAGTTGTTCCCATTGTCCGGAGGAGACAGATTTGAAGGCCAATGGTGACACAAGGAAAACCTTTTTTTACGCAGCAAGTCATTAGGATCTATAAAAGAATGAAAAGGGCGTAATTTCATTATCCAAAAGTCAGGATTCCATTAAACAGTGGAATTTACTCATCCCGCACTGCCTGAAAGTGTGGTGGAGGCAGGTTCAATTGTGACTTTCAGAATGGAACTGAATAATTATCTCAAGAGAATAAGTTGCAGAGCTACAGGGAAAAGGAAGTGTAGTAAGCCTCGCTGAGTGACCCTTACAGAGAGACAGCATGGACACAATGGGCCAAATGGCCTCCTTCTGTGCTGTAACAATTCCGTGATACTATGATGCTGTACTACCAACACTCTCACCCCTTTATGCACCCGAGCAAACCATTCACCTGTTAAGAAGGTGACTCACCGCTACATTCTCAAGCGCAGTTTGGGTTGGGCTATAAATGCTGGCTTTGTCAGTGACACCCACATACCGAGAATAAATACAAAAATGTTTATTAAGGCACATTTATCTCACATCTCTGACACCTGTTTTGATTTAGCATACACTGCTTCTCAACAAGTTATCAGTGAGGCAGGCATGGCAGAATGAAAAAGCAGGTTTGGCGAGGCCAAAATTCCAAAGGACACAGCCTTCTTAAGCTAACAAGTGAGGTTTAACCTTTTAACTTTTTGAGGGCTAAAGCTCTTTTCCTTTTATCCGAATCATAATTTTTTGCAAAATAGAGTCCTGAATATTACAGTGCACAATCCCCGCAGCCAATAAAACATCTGACGGCTGCATTGGACATCTGGGAGAAAGTGAACAATTCTGACTTTTAATTAGTTTGACAGCACACATGTTTAGTTATCTTAGGAACGGTGTAGATATTCACGCTGCCCTGTCAGGGTTAAGGGGTGGGTAAGAAAATTAGTACCATTATTTTGGAATGTAATACACCTTCCGGCATCTGGCCTCTAACTATTTCACCGTGTCTGCATCTGTTTACTTGGATTTTTTTTTGTTTATGAGCTTGAGCTAAAATTCCCTGGGCGAATTGTGGCTGACATCAAATGACAATAGTTTTGATTACCTGCAAGGTTGATCTTCAATAATTCATACCATTTGCTTCTCTCTCTCTCCTTGCTCCAGGCACACAAGCTTTTAATTTGTTTTGTCTTTTTTTTCTGTTGCAGATGAATTTTATATTTTATTAATGAGCACCGTTTACTTCGCACAAATCTTTCAGTGAGGACTCAGGATGGCCAGTGTGTTTGCATACCAGAGCTCTCAAATCGACTGGTGTGAAGACAATTTTCAGTTCTCAGAGAAAGTTGCTGAGTTTTACAACACGGTGAGTGCTGACTATTGACTGTGTAATTTCATGATTATGTCGGACAATGTAGTAGGCATTATAAACCTTATCACAGACTAGAATTAGAACAGGCAACAGCGTTTTAAACTGTATCATAGAGGAGAGTTGAAACAAGATGTCTAAAGCAATGTTTATATTAAATTCTGAACCTGTCAATCTCTTTAGACCAACCACAGGTTTAGCATGTGAGTTTAAATCCATTATTTGCCATATATGGTCTGCCTGATCTCTGCACCAAGGTTAGCAAGCAAAATGAATCACTTTATCTCCCCATGGAGAGTATACAGCTCATAGCAGCTTGGATACCTTCATTCTGTTATTTTGTTCCTCATTAATATTGCTGATCTACCACTGATGCCAATGTTGAAACTAAATACCGTGTTGCACACTCAACAGATAGTTCTTGACAAAGGTGGGGAGTTAGGTTGATATTTGGGATTAAGACATTAACGTATGTACCGCTCCACCTCTCTCTTCTTTTAAGATGCTCCTTAAAACCAACCTCTCTGACCAAGCTTGAAACTAAGGCTAGATCTATAATCCATACCTGGGTTCTCAGAAACATTCCTGAGGTAGTGGTGTCCAGGTAGTGGTGGCAAGGTCTTTCTCTGCCATTTATCTGCTGGGAGTGTCTTTCTACCTCCAGGTCAAAAGAAACAAGGTTTTAAAATGTTTCCAAGATTAAAGCACATGGACACACCACCACTGCTTAAATTATTTAGTATAGTAAAATATAGAAGTAAGCCATTGGACGCATTGTGCCTGTGCTGGCTATTTCAAAGTGCTACCAACGTCATAAATTATTTCTTCATGTTGTTTGGTTAACTTCCTAAGAGGCTGGAGAATCTCCCTACTGGTGAATGGTAGAGAAATCAACTCCCTACCTGTATAGAGAAGGACTTCAGTCTGGCATCAGACACACTTGCTTGCCTCTTCGATTTGCATTGGTTTTAATGTCTCCTTGAAATGTAGATGAAGGAGTTTTACTAGAGATATGCAGAATTTAAATGCAGTACAATTAACCACTTCGGAGAATGGTCTTGTTATATGTAACGACTGTAAGCTTGTCCACACAAGGGGCAAGCTGCTTAGGAGAGTTTCAGAGGCTGGAGAAGCTACCTAAAAACAGCATTGATGATAACCCATCAAGATTTTCTGACTGGTACAAAACATAATGGCAGCACCTCTAGTATTTCTGGCATAAACCTCGAAGTCTAGATTCAGCACCAGTGACTCTTTCACTTATAATCTAGGTTTTGTAGAAGCTGGACAGTGAGGTTACATTTCTACCGTGTTAAAGTTGATGGAGTTTGACAAAATAGGTCATTCTCATCCAGTCCATTTGTTTTAAACTTTTTGGACTTTATTGTGTTCACCAACAGATTTTTTTTGTTTTTTTGCTGTGCTTTTTGAATACCATTCTGGTAAAGACTGCCAAACCAAGTGCAAAACATTGATCATTTACATAGCCATTAATGTAGCAGAACATCCCAAAATATTTCATTAGAGTGAAGTTAAACAAAATAATTGACATTGAACCATGAGAGAAATGACCAAAAGCTTGGTCAGAGAGGTTGGTTTTAAGGAGCATCTTAAAAGAAGAGAGAGGTGGAGCGGTACATACGTCAATGTCTTAATCCCAAATATCAACCTAACTCCCCGCCTTTGTCAAGAACTATCTGTTGAGTGTGCAACACGGTATTTAAATCGTCACCATTATGAAAATTAGATGCAACTGATGGCACCCAGGAATTTCCCAATCTTTTTCCTAAACTGCACAATGTGCTCAGTTTACCCCATAAAAAATGTGCTATGAAGGGCAGTGATGTTTTGGCAATTTCTGGAAGTCAGTGCTTAAAGCAATATTTGTCTTTGCTACCATCTAGCTTTGGTTGCAATCCTCTAAGTTCTGAATATGGGGATTATGGGAGAGTTATGTGTAGCAAACAAACACAAGTCTATCTATAGGGTTGCCAACTGCGACTAAATGTATCCCTGGAGGCTCCATCACGTGACTTGCCCCCATGCTCCAGCCACGAGTCAGCCAACACATCCATCCGTGTGATGTACTTCCTTCCTATGCCAACTGGGAAGCAATAAGTCTCATTACCCAATTGGATGATGATTGACTGTCAGCTGAACTGCTTTTGTTCCCCTCATTTTCAACATTTTTATGTGTGGTGGAGAGAAATGTTCAATGGAAATTACAAGGAAAATCTTTTTTAATGTCCCAATGATTTTTCTCCAGAGTTGCACACAGCAGTGCCCAGGAGATTGATCTTCAATTCCTGGGACTCCAGACCAGTCCTGGAGGGTTGTCAACCCTATGGAATGTCTGATGATAACTGCCTTCTCAAGTTCCCCAAAATGTGCTAACATGCTCTAAAATTGTAGAGCCAATGGTTCCAAGGCCTTGTTGCTGAATAGGCCTTTTTCTCTGTTGCTTTGCCAGGGATGCTGTAGCAGGACTCATTCCAAAAGGTTACAGGGAATGGTTGGTTCAGTTGGCCTTCTAGAAATCTGAACAATGCAGTTGCATCATGATTGGCTGCTATTTTTATTCCCATTAATGAAGTTGCAATTCTCACAATCAGAACATAGAAATGTTGTTTGCTTCTGTGATTTTATTTGTGTTTAGTTGAAATGTCAAAAAATAAAATGCCCTCTTTGTGATTTTTCGAAGAGTGGACTGACATCCTCCAGATCATTGAAGACATTAAAGAAAAGTTTTTTGATGCATGCGTCAGAGAAATGGATAGCGTTCAGCAACACTAAACTATAGTTGCAGTTAAAATCCCTCAAAGCTAATACTACTTTTTACAATTTTGGTGGCCACAGGTAAAGTGGCCAGGATTTTATGGCACTGCAGTGGCCCCATCCCACTGACCTAAAAGTTGGGGCCAAACCCTCATTAGCTGGTTCTGGGAGCCCCAACCTACTTTTACCTGTAGGCACTGGGGCTTCTGTCCCCTTAGGGGATGAGGTGTCCCCCCCACCCCAGCCCACCAGGAGCTGCTGGTTAATTGGAGGGCTGGTAGCTCTTCAGTCCCAGTAACGCCACCAGGAGCGGTGGCCACTGCTGGGACTGCAACCACGCAGCAGAACCAATGTGGGTCAGATTCACTGAGGCCATTCAGGCAGGCCCCGGTGAGGGGTGGGCATGGTCAATCATGAGGGCGAGGGGTCTTTCCGAGGGGCAGCCCTTGCCACTGGGGTGGGGTGGCCCTCCATGAGCCTGGTCAGGTAGGACCCTGGTTTACTTGACTAATAGCTGGAATGGACAGGTTGCCTTATGAGGAAAGGCTGGACAGGCTAGGCTTGTATCTGCTGGAGTTTTGAAGAGTAAGAGGCAGCTTGATTGAAACATGTAAGGTCCTGAGGGGACTTGACAGGTTGGATGTGGAGAGGATGTTTCTTCTTGTGGGAGAATCTAGAACTAGGGGTCATGGTTTAAAAATAAGGGGTCGCTCATTTAAGACAGAGATGGGGAGAATTTTTTTTCTCTCAGAGGGTCGCGAGTCTCTTGTTGGAAATCTCTTCCCTAAAAGGCAGTGGAGACAGAATCTTTGAATATTTTTAAGGCAGGGGTAGATAGATTCTTACTAAACATGGGGGTGAAAGGGTATCGGGGCTAGGCAGAAATATGGAGTTGAGGTTCAAAGCAGATCAGCCATTATCTTATTGAATGGCCAAATTCATTTGTTATAATGCACTAATTACTTTAATTTACAGATTAGCAGTGTGAGTTTCTTTATATCTTCTCCCATAATGATGTATCTATTACATCCATATGCCCAGAAGAGGACCAGAGCTGTGTATCTCATCTGGGTGATGATCATGTTAGTAGGTGAGTTGCACAGCATAATAATTATTTGTCAATGTGCCTGGGTGCAGTCTATCGTTGAAAGTTATAGGGTGGAATTTTATGGCTTCAGAGCGACGGGGGCGGGACTGTAAAATGCGGCAAGCCATTCAAAAGCCCATTGTCTTTGGTGGGACAGGAAAATCCAGCCGGTGGGAGGGACCATAAAATTCCGCCCATAATTTATATGCTTGGATTATATTAATCAATATATTATTTCTGTCTAGTCTTACTCCATCTCCAGTCCAGTAGATGAATACAACAATAACATCTGAAAAAAGTGTGGTATAGATATTTAGTGCTTTGGGTCTTTTTAAAATGATAATGGGTTAATTTAATTTAAACAGACCAACACACAGCAGGGAGGCTGGCAGTGGGTCAAGAACTTGTTTGTTCTGTCAGCGGGCTTTGCCATGACTAGCATCCCGTTTCTGGGTTTCCCAAATAATGACAGAGTGCGAGCATGATGACAACCTGCACCCTTTCAATGAAGGATCTCTATTTAAAGGGACCTCAGTGGAGGTCAAAATGCTAGCAGGAAACCTTGATTGCAAAGGCTTGTGGAGGCAAATAAGTGGAAGGAAAAAGTGGGATGGTTGCTCACAAAGGTCTCCAATCTCCCCCTGCACCTGCCACGCTCACCCCCAACCACACACCCCTGCCCCGTGCCCCCCCCACCCCACACACCTCCCCCCCCACCCCACCCACCCCCCAGCTGCCCACTTGGTTCTCTGATGATTCCCAAGCAGTCATGCTGGAGGTGGAGAGGGCCAGAAAGAATGTGCAGTTTCCCCTGGACGGGAGGAAGAGGCCAGCCATCTAAACTAAGGAGGTGTGGCTGGAGGTCTCAGAGGTAGCAGGAGTGTGGCATCCAGAATCTGGGAACATTGCTGGAAGAAGTTAAATGATCTCATAAGGTCAGGAAAGCTGTGTCCATTTTCAGGTGGTTTTCATCACACCCTGACCTTATTTTCTCCTGCACAGCAAAGGTGACTGACACACCTTACAGTTCCACACATTCCTTTTTCTCCAGACACCTCCTCAAATTTCAGTTTGAACAGCTAAGACTCACACACACCCTTATCCTATTGCCCTCTCGTACCCACCCTCACTGTTGCCTTTCACAAATGTTTTTATTCCACCCTCAACTCACATTCTTCTACTTCTCGTAACTCTCTGCGTTCTCTCATTGCAAGAGAAGAAACACCACAACTCCAGGGAGAAGCAGAGAACTTGATGTGGAGGGTGCAGGTGGGGGGAGGTACCACAGCACCATGGTACAGGGAGCCATTCAAGTGGGGGAAGGAAATGGGAGCGTATTAGTGATAGGGGACAATATAATTAGGGGGATAGATACTGTTCTCTGCAATCGTGAGTGTGAGTCCCGAAGGCTGTGTTGCCTGCCCAGTGCCAGTTAAGGACATCTCCTCAGGGCTGGAGACAAACTTGGAGTGGGCGGGGAAGGATCCAGTTGTCATCATCCATGTAGATACCAATGACATTGATAGGACTAGAAAGAATTTGAAGAGTTAGGAGCTAAATTAAGAAACAGAACGTCCAAGGTAATAATCGCGGGATTGCTGCCTGAGCCACAGGCAAACTGGCAAAGGGTAAATAAAGTCAAGGAGTTAAATGCGTGGCTCAGAGGTTGGTGTGGGAGGAATGGGTTTCAGTTCATGGGGCACTGGCACCAGTGCTGGGGTAGAAGGGAGCTGTTCCTGTGGGACGGGCTTCACTTGAACCAGGCTGGGACCAGTGTCCTGGTGAACCAAATAACCAGGGCTGCAGAGACTAAATAGAGGGGGGACAGTTCTGGAAAGGGGATACGTAGGCTTACAAAGCAAAAGGACATGGTAGCCTTGCAGGGCAGCTATTTAGGTAATGATACCCAGAGTGTGACAGGAAGGGACAGAGTGTACAAACATTAAAAAAAGGAGCAAATAGGGTCAAAGGAGGAAAAAATGGTAAAAAGGCGAAAACAATGGCCCTTTACTTAAATGCACATGGTATTTGGAACAAAATAAATGAATTAATGGCACAAATATAGGTTAATGGGTATGATATTATAGCCATTACGGAGACATGGTTACGAGGAGATTAAAGCTGAGAGCTATATATTCAGGGGTATGTGACTTTTCGAAAGGACAGGCAAGAAGGAAAGGGTGGTGGGGTAGCTTTGTTAGTATGAGATGGAATAATTACGATAGCAAGAAAGGACCTTGGCTCGGCAGATGTAGAATCCATGTGGGTGGACGTAAGAAATAACAAGGAGAAGAAGACACTGGTGGGTGTAGTCTATAGACCCCCTGACAGTAGCTATACCGTAGGACAGAGAATAAATCAGGAGATAATGAGGGCTGTAAAAAAGGCCGTACATTAATCGTGGTGCCTTTAATCTTCATGTGGATTGGGAAAATCAAATTGGCAGAGGTAGACATGAGCAAGAATTCATAGAGTGTATTCAGGACAGATTCTTGGAACAATATGTTGTGAATCCAACCAGGGATCAGGCTATTTTGGATCTGGTAATGTGTAATGAGGCAGGTTTAATAAATGATCTCAGAATAAAGGATCCCCTAGGAAACAGTGACCATAATATGGTAGAATTTAGTATTCAGTTTGAGAGTGAGAAACTTGGGTTGGAAACAACTATGCTAAACTTAAATAAGGGTAATTACAATGGAATGAGGGCCGAGTTGGCTGGAGCAGACTGGGGGAAAGCAGTTTAGCAGAGAAGACGGTTGATAAACAATGGCAGACGTTTAAGAAAATAGTTCATGACTCTCAACAAAGATATATCCCAGTGAAGAAGAAGGATTCAAGGAAGGGGATAAACCAACCATGGTTAACAAGGAAGTTAAGGACAGTATCAAATTGAAAGAAAAAACATACAATGTGGCAAAGATTAGTGGTAAGCCAGAGGATTGGGAAAGTTTTAAAAACCAACAAAAGGTGACCAAAAAAAAAGAGGGGGAAAATAAACTTTGAGGACAAACTAGCAAGTAATATAAAAAATGGACAGTAAGAGCTTCTTTAAATATATAAAAAGGAAGAGAGAGGCCAAAGTGAACATAGGCCCCTTAGAGAATGAGGCTGGGGAAATAATAATGGGGAATCAGGAAATGGCAGAGTAGTTGAATAAATACTTTGCTTCAGTCTTCACGGTAGAAGATGCTAATAGCATTCCAAAAATACTAAATAATCAAGGGGCAAAAGGGGGGCAGGAAATAAATACAATAACTATCATTAGAGAAAAAGTATTAGGGAAACTAATGGGGCTAAAGGCCGTTAAGTCCCCTGGACCTGATGGGTTGCATCCTAGGATATTAAAGGAAGTAGCTACAGAGATAGTGGATGTACTGGTAGTAATCTTCCAAAGTCCTTAGATTCTGGAAAAGTCCTAGACAATTGGAGAATGGCCAATGTAACACCCTTATTCAAAAAGGGAGGGAGACAAAAAACAGGTAACTATAGCCCAGTTAGCTTAATATCTGTCATTTGGAAAATGTTGAACTCTATTATAAAGGATGTAATAGCAGAGCATTTAGAAATACATAATATAACCAAGCAGAGTCAGCATGGCTTCATAAAGAGGAAATCATGCCTAACAAATTTATTAGAATCCTTTGAGCAGGTAACATGCAGGATAGATAAAGGGGAATCAGTAGATGTAATATGTTTGGATTTCCAAAAGGCATTCGATAAGGTACCGCACATAAGGCTACTTGATAAGGTAAGAGCCCATGGTGTTGGGGATAGTATACTAATAGTGGATAGAGGGCTGGCTAACTAATAGAAGACACAGAGTTGGGATGAGGGGGGCATTTTCAGGATGGCAACCTGTAACTAGTGGAGTGCCACAGGGATCAGTGCTGGGGGCACAATTATTTACAATATATATTAATGGCTTAGATGAGGGGAGTGAATGTACTATCGCCAAGTTTGTGGATGACACAAAAATAGGTGGGAAGGCAAGTGATGAGGATGACACAAGGAGTCTACAGAGGGAAAAAGACAGGTTCAGTGAGTAGGAAAAAACTTGGCAGATGGAATATAAAGTGGGAAAATGTGAGATTATGCACTTTAGCAGGAAGAATAGAGGAGCTGAATATTATTTAAATGGAGAAAGACTGCAGAAGGCTGAAGCACAGAGGGATTTGGAAGTCCTTGTGCATGAGTCCCAAAAAGCTAACATACAAGTTCCATGGGTAATAGGGAAGGCAAATGAAATGTTGGCCTTTATTTCAAAGGGAATGGAGTATAAAAATAGGGAAGTCTTGCTAAAACTGTACAAGGCGCTAGTTACACCACACCTGGAATACTGTGAACAGTTTTGGTCCCCTTATCTAAGGAAAGATATACTGGCATTGGAGGCAGTCCAGAGAAGGTTCACTAGGTTGATCCTGGTATGGGGGGATTTTCTTATGAGGAGAGGTTGAGTATGTTGAGCCTGTACTCATTGGAGTTTAGAAGAATGAAGGCGACCTTATTGAAACATTTAAAATTCTTAGGGGACTTGACAGGGTAGATGCTGAGAAGTTGTTTCCCCTTGTGGGAGAGTCTAGGACCAGAAGGCATAATCTCAGAGTAAGGGGTCGCCCATTTATTGCAGAGATGAGGAGGAATTTCTTCTCTCAGGGGGTAGTGAATCTTTGGAATTCTTTACCGCAGAGGGCTGTAGAGGCTGGGTTGTTAAGCTTGTTCAAGGCTGAGAAGGACAGATTTTTTAATCAGTAAAGGAATCAAGGGTTATGGGGAAAAGGCAGGAAAATGGAGTTGAGGATTATCAGATCAGCCATGATCTCATTGAATAGTGGAACAGGCTCGATGGGCCGAATGGCCCACTTCTGCTCCCACACCTTATGGTCTTATGGACCTGCAGCCATAGCCATCTTGACTGCATTGGAGGAGGATGCCTTGGAGATCAGCTGGGTGGCATGTGCATTAGGAGTCAATGATGAAGAACCCCTCCAGCCCACAACTGAACACAAATCTCACTCCAAGATTTGGCAGATAAAATTCTGCCCAATATATCTCAAGTTTTCTTAAGCAAAATAATGAATGTCTGAAGTTTGTACTGCTTGTAAATCTCACACTCACTACTGTCTGAATATTGGAAGATCCAGCATTGGTACGTTTTGTGTATTTATCCACAGTGAAGATTACTTTCTTGCTTAGTGCAATAGGATTGTTCCATTCAACACAATTGTATTTTTGAGTCCTTGCTCCTATACTGTACTTGCTATTTTACACTCACACATTGAACCACACCTGCCACCTACTGGTACAGATACATTCAAAAGATCCAAATTCTGAATCGAGTTTCATGGTTTAGCATTATTCCACCACTACCTCTTTTTGTACTATCTTCTAATTCTTACAAGCCATTTCTATATTACAACAGTAAGGGTCCCAAAATTGATCCCTGGGGGTACTCCAATTACAACATTTTCCACGTTGAAAAGTTCCTATTGTTGATAACTTTCCATTACTTTAACCATTTCGCAACTTCTTACTTTAGCCATTGATTGCTAACACATAAAGCGTTGACAAAAGTTTCATGACTATGACAGAGGAGCTGTTGTTGTGCAGCGTTATCCCCAGACTCTTAAACTGTCACAGCATTTCACTATGTTGCTGTTACATGCTTGGTGCAAAACATTGGAGTTTTGCAAAATAAGGTGAGTAAAAAATATAAAGCAAAGGGTTGTACTAGCCACCATGAGAGGACTCCCCATGTGTCTTTCCCATTCTTTCTAGAGTTTCTGGCTGTGAAAATGGAGGTTTGACAGCAGTTGTGAGGGTCAGTCCCAGTAAGCGTATGTTCTTGTCCATTATGTCAAACGTTTCCCTCTAAAGCAAAAACAAAAGGTTAAAAAGTGAAAGAACAGACTTGGTGGCGCAGAAAATCCTTGGACCTGATCACCACTTTTATGAAGGATGTGAAGGTTTTAGAGAGGGTGCAGAAAAGATTTACAAGAATGGTTCCAGGGATGAGGGACTTCTGTTTCATAGGTCGAGAGAAGCTGAGGTTGTTCTCCTTCGATAAGAAAAGGTTGAGAGGAGATTTGATAACGTATTTAAAACCATGAGGGGTATTGACAGAGTATATAGAGAAAATGTTCCCATTGGCGGAAGAGTGAAGAACCAGAGGACACTCGTTTAAGGTGATTTGGCAAAAGAATCTATGGTAATAAGAGGAAAAACATTTTATGCAGCAAGCGGTTAGGATCTGTAAATGAGAGTGTGGGGGCACATACAATTGGAGCTTTCAAAAGGGAATTAGATAATCACCAGAAGAGAGAAAATTTACAGGGCTATGGGGAAAGGGCAGGGGAGTGGAACTAGTTGAGTTGCTCTTGCGGAGAGCTGGCACAGACACAATGGGCCCAATGGCTTCCTCCTGTGCTGTAACCATTCTGTAATTCTATCCCCCTGCTGTAATTCTGACGGAGAGGGAATCCATGGATTCTTTTGCAAACAAAGTTCAGAACAACAGCGACCTGCATACAATATCTAGCAAGGGAATAGCCCCTACCACAACCTATTCCGAGATCAACTAATGCAGCCCAGACCAAAGACTGAACATGGATTATGTTTAGTTTGTAAGGCATAGTGCTATGTTACGTGATGAATTTACTCATTGAGTTATAAATGTTTAAAATATAAATATAGTCTGAAAATTATATTTAGGACAACGTCTAATAGCTAAAGTGCTTAATTTGAATGATCATTTTTAAAAATCAATCTATCTCCATAATAGGATTTTTCTCTGCATACTACCATATGACTCTGAGTTACTTTGGTCAGTTGCTAGATGAATTATCCATCCTGTGGGTGTTAGCGATTGGTTACATGCTATGGTTTCCCAGAAGACACTTACCAACATTCATCAAAAACAGGTAATAAGTGTTTTTAAAATTTCAATTGCTATTCAATACTTGAGTAAACGTACAAAACCCAGTGAAGTAACAGTTGAGATTGAAAGAGCACATCAGAAATTCCAGCGCATACTGCCTGCAAACCCTGACCAATATTTCAAATGACCAGGCAATAGTGTACAACACACTCCAGAACCTCCAACATGTATTCTCAGTTGGTGATGCTTCCACCAAAGTCAGAAAATTATCCCTTTTTTTTTCTTTAAATTTAGCAATCAAATCATGAACAATGTAGTAATTGAGTCATGATATAATGTAGCATGAAACATATAATGTGACACAAGCAATGATGGGAGAATACAGGGAATGGGATGGGATATCATTGGGGCAGAGGATCAGGGCTTCAGTTGGTTGTTTAATTGTCCACCACCATTCATGACTGGATGTGGCTGGACTGCAGAGCTTAGATCTGTTGGTTGTGGAATCATTTAGCTCTGTCAATCACTTGCTGCTTTTGCTGTTTGTCGTGCAAGTAGTCCTGTGTTGTAGCTTCACTAGGCTGACACATTATTTTTTTAGGTATGCCTGGTGCTGCTCTTGGCATGCCTTCCTGCACTATTCATTGAACCAGGGTTGATCTCCTGCACTATTGATTGAACCAGGGTTGATCCCCCAGTTTGATGGTAATGGTAGCATGGGGGATATGCTGTGCCATGGGGTTACGGATTGTGGTTGTGTACAATTCTGCTGCTGATGATGGCCTATAGCGCCTCAAGGATGCCCAGTTTTTAGTTGCTCGATGTGTTTGAAATCTATCCCATTTAGGTGGTAGTGCCACACAACACGATGGAGGGTACCCTCAATGTCAAGGTGGGACTTTGTCTCTATAAGGACTGTCCAGTGGTCACTCCTACCAATACTGTCATGGACAGATGCATCTGCGACAGGTAGATTGGTGAGGACAAGATCAAGTAGGTTTTTCCCTCTTGTTGGTTCCCTCACCACCTGTCACAGACCCACAGACCTAGCAGCTATGTCCTTTAGGACTAGGGCAGCTCAGTCAGTAGTGGTGATACCGAGCCACCCTTGGTGATGGACTTTGAAGTACCCACCCAGGGTACATTCTGTGCCCTTGCCACCCTCAGTGCTTCCTCCAAGTGGTGTTCAACATGGAGGAGCACTGATTCAGCAGCTAAGGGAGGGCGGTACGTGGTAATCAGCAGGAGGTTTACTTGCCCATGTTTGACCTGATGCCATGAGACTTTATGGGGTCCAGAGTCAATGTAGAGACTCTCAGGGCAACTCCCTCCTGACTATATACCACTGTACTGCCATCTCTGCTGGGTCTGTCCTGTCAGTTGACATTGTCTGTAAGGTATGATTCTGTGAGGACAAATATGACTAGCCTGTGAGACAGCTCTCCCAATTTTGACACCACCCCAGATTTTAGTCAGGAGGACTTTGCAGGGTCGCCAGATCTGGGTTTGCTGGTATCGCTTCTGATGCCTAGGTTGATGCTGGGTGATCTGTCCGGTTTCATTCCTTCTTGTAGGCTTTGTAGCGGTTTGATACAACTGAGTGGCTTGTTAGGCCACTTCAGAAGCCATTTAAGAGTCAACCGCCTTGGTCTGGAGTGACATGTAGGCCAGACCAGGTGAGGACGGCAGATTTCCTTCCCTAAAGGACATTAGTAAACCGGATGGGTTTTTAGGACAGGTGACAATAGTTTCATGGTGACCATTATTGAAAGCAGCTTTTTGTAACTCCAGATTTGTTAGCAGAATTTAAATTCCATCAGCTGCTGTGGCGGAATCCAAATCCATGACCCCAGAGCATTAGCCTGGGTTTCTGGGTTACTAGTCTGGTGACATTACCACTACACCACCGCATCGAATTAAAAGACTTGGGAATATTGCAGTTAGGCTTGAATATCAATCGTGTCCAAATTTCCATGCCCCTTTAAAGCCACGTATAGAAACACCCTCTCAAAGCCGACTGACTAAAACCTGGGGCAGAATTTTGCCGTCGGCGAGCAGGAGGCGGGGCCAGCAAAATCAGCTGTGCACCTGCCGACCTGTCAATGGCCAATTGAGGCCATTGACAGGATCAATTATACAACTAAAGGACCTGCCCGTCCAACCTTAAGGTTGGTGGGTCGGCCAGGAGCCCCGGCGGAGAATAGAAAAAACATGAAACCTTATCCAGTGGCGGGATGAGGTTTCATGTAGGGATTAAAAAAGTTTAATAAACTTATTATGTAAATTATTAACATGTCCCATCTCAAGTGACATTGTCACATGAGGGGGACATGTTAAGGAATTTTTTTTTTCTCTATTTTTAATAGTTTTAAAAGTGTCAGCCATCTCCCTGAGGCAGCACTTAGCCTCATGGATATGTGCACTCTTCCGTGCGCATGCGCGAAAGAGCGCACTCTCACTTTTAGGGAATCCCCCCCCTGCCTGCACAGGAAGCATAGCGCTTCCCGCCGGACATCACGCTGGGCGGGCTTTAATTGGCCCACCCACGTAAAATAGCGGCGGGGCCCACTTCTCCGGCGGGGATCGACTCCCTGCCCGCCAGAGATTGGGTCAGACCCGTCTGCCTGACAGGCAGAAAATTCTGCCCCTGGAGTTGCCTGTAAACCGGACATTTTTAGAATGTGACATACATTTTTTAAAAATATTTTACTCAATTAAAACTGGACAATTTGTCTAGGCTGTACATGGCACTGGTTTATTATTCCCTTCACCACTTGCGGACTGGTCTATTCACCTGTTCCATGTGACTTTTGACCTCGCCCGACCTAGATTGTCTCCAACCACCCACTGCCAAACGCGCCCGACCCAAAATCTGGCAAAATCCAAAATCTGGCACGGCCTCCGTCCCAAGGCTTTAAGAGAGTTTTCCTGTGATTGGGTTGTGCCCAGACTGTGGGTGTATCTGTGTCAAGTGTCGAGTAAACTCCAGGTCCAAATATCTGCTTCTCCTTACAAGCCTCATTGCTAGCTCTACACTCACAGATACAGAAAGCAGCTTACAACCTCCCTTAAATTAAAAGATAAAAACTAGAAATACTAAAAGTCCAAAATAAAACTTGGAATTGCAAGAACGTACTTTCTGAAACAGAAATTAAATTTGGAAAGCAATCCGACAGTCCGGAATTTACTGAAATGTGTTTCCCCTCTTCTCCAGGAAGTCTTTTTCACTGATTGTCTTTCTTACTGCACTGCTGAGCACAATCCTGTCGTTTTTTAAACCTGCAGTGAACGCTTATGCACTGAATTGTGTTGCCTTACACATTATTTATGTGATTTCACTTGAATTAAAAAGGTAAGAACTTTACAAGTCAGTATTAAACCTTAAAGCTAGATTCGCATTGAAATGGTTAAACATATTATTAATGCTACGAGACTGAAGTTTTATTTTTAACAGCAACCTGCTAACCAAAACATCCCAATTGATAACTGGGCCCAATTTTAACTCTGCGCGAATGGATGAGTTTTGAATGAGTTAAAATCTCGCCCGCTGCAATTAAGGTATGGTGTTATATTGCAAGTTTGGAACATATTCCATTGTCTCACAACCATGTAAGTGCCTCGTGTATTAGTTTTGATTTCATACCAGAGTAAATGATGATTAATGTTCACAAGGATATGGCATGATTTTAATAGGATGCATCATATATCATATATCTGATATATATATATCTTGAATCATAACACCCGTTCCTCAGTCACTTCACAATTTTGAAGTGTAGTCATTGTGGTAATTTAAGGAAACATGACTACTCCTAGTTCCTTACAACATTTACTACATTTTATTTTAATGACGTTGGTTGAGAGATAAATAATGAACTCTCTTGCTCTTCTTCAAATAGTGCCATGGAATCTTTTACACCCACTAAGAGGCCAGATGACACCTCAGTTTAACTATAAATCCAAAAGTTGGTACCTCTGACTGTGCAGCACTCCCTCTGTACTAGGTTATATACTCAAGTCTCTGCAGTGGGTCTAGATACCCACAATCTTCTGTCTCTGAGGCAGAAGTGCTACCAATGAGCCATGGCTGATATAGAAGGTAAAATGACGTGTAGCTCACAGAATGCAACAAATGTGAGTTCTTTTTCAATTTCTGGATCACACAACTTTACTGCACTTCTGGATGCAGTAAATGCACAGTTGAGAAGCCAACTGAAATGCACCAGTAACAATGGTGCAGTAACACTTGATGAGTACGGAAACAACTACTTAACTGGTAGAAATAGCACACAGTGCACTGTGCGATGTTGTTTCCCAGTTGAGGAGGACTCATTCTCTTTAGGAATTCTAAAGTGTCTAGTTTGGGAGTGTGCAACAGATTGCCACATTAGCATTTCTGGGCTCCCGTAACATACTGGCATCTGTTGCATCCAATACTGTTTTGGAAGTATTGACAGAAAACACAAGATGTATTCAATGCAACAGAAATTCTGCTTGTTTGCTCAACCCAAATGGACCCAGCAACCTGCTAGAGTCAGAACACTTAGGGAGCCAATGAACATTTTGGCAGGGTAAAAAAATACATTCAAACATACAAATTAGGAGCAGGTGCAGGCCACTCGACCCCTTGAGTCTGCTCTGCCATTCAATAAGATCATGGCTGATCTGAATGTAACCTTAACCCCACATTCCTGCCTACCCCCAATAACCTTTCACCCCCTTGTTAATCAAGAATCTATCTACATCTGCCTTAAAAATATCCAAAGACTTTCCTTCCACTGCCTTTTTAGGAAGAGAGTCCCAAAGACTCACAACTCTCTGAGAGAAAAAAATTTCTCCTCATCTCTGTCTTAAACAAGCGACCCCTTATTTTTAAACTGTGAACCCTAGTTCTAGGTTCTCCCACAAGAGGAAACATCCTCTCCACAGTCACCCTGTCAAGACCCTTCAGGGTCATAAAGGTTTCAATTAGGTTGCCTCTTACTCTTCTAAATTCCAGTGGATACAAGCCTAACCTGTCCAGCCTTTCCTCATAGGACCACCCATTCCTGATATTAGTCTGGTAAACCTTCTCTAAACTCCTTCTATCGCATTAACATCTTTCTTTAAATATGGAGACCAGTACAGTAAAATCATGCCAGTTGTAGAGCTGGGGAAAAAAAGCAAAGTACACGGAACATGTGAAGGTGAACACAGCTATGACCATTGGGAAAAGCAACAAGTGAGAGAATTATGATCTAATTGAGACAGGTTGCAATTCTAGTTAAACACATAGAGATTTTGTGCTTATTTTTCAGATGTACAGATCAAAGAATAATCAACCTAGCCTTTGTGACTGTGGGTTGGTGGCTTACAGCGATTTCTTGCTGGCTAAGTGATCGTTTGCTCTGTGCTTTCTGGAGACAGATAAACTTTTGCTACCTCCATAGCTTCTGGTAAAAACTGCTTTAAACTAAACAGTTTTGCAACACTATTATTATTATTTGGGATCTGTGGTATTTTTTCAAAGTAGGTGTTATAAATGATGATAATTATTACATTTTTGGATCTTTTTCTATTTTTTTTTCTGGGTTTTTAAGCTATTTTAGATTACTCTCCTGGGCAAATTCTAACTTCCTATTGTCTTGCACATGTCTTCAGTGATATTGATGTCTAGGTTGGCTTTTCATAATGTTCCCAGGATAACATACTGAAAAATATTTCTGTTAATCAACCGCAGGAATGATCTTTCTTCCAGCTGCAATAAACAGCTCAAAATCATTTTAAATTTTGACAATCACACAAATTTATTTAAAAACTCATGGATCTTCCATGGCAATGCCTCGAGTATGTTGGAAGATCCAATCTTGTGTAGCATTAGGACTATTATATTGTAATACAAAAGATGCTTTGTAATATAATAGAGCCTTCCTCAGAGGAGGACCATGCTGGAGCAGGGAATGGGGAAGGATGCAAAGGCCAGACAGGCCTAAAGAAGCAGGTCACTGAGTCAAAATCTGGGGACTCCCTCCTTAAAGCACTGTTGGTGTACCTACACAACATGGACTGCAGTGGTTAGGAAGGCAGCTCAACATCAACTTGCTAAGGCCACTCAGGGATGGACAATTAATGTTGGCTTTGTCAGTGGCGCCCACATCCCATAAACAAAGGAATAGAACAGGGAAGGGATTGAGTGTGATAGGCAAATAAAACAGCTAAAGAGATAAAAGGGAATTTGGACTGAAAGGGCATTAAGGGCATAAGTAAATTCTAAGGTTAGAATAAAAGTGAACTTTTATTTGATATTCATTGTTACTTAGGAAAACTTACAACAACTGATAAGCTGAAATAGAGCTTGAGGCTGAAGAGCTTCTGGACAGTTCAGACTGAGCAAAATAGATACATGACAACAGCACCTAGTGCTGGGAGGCCTGTCATTACACCGTGACAGGAAACTGCAGAAATGGGAAACTGCCATTATGAATATTTAATGTTTTAACATTGTACATGTTGGCAGAAAAGGACATTTAGTAATCTTGGTCATGGAAAGTAACGTTCTGGAACAGAAAGCACTAGCCAATCTTGCATAGTATATTATGTGGACAGTAAAGACCAAGAGTAGTCTACAGACAAAGTGGGGTTAATGAGCAGAGTATAATAACACGAGGGTGAGCCAGATGTAATTCAGTCCCCATGCAAGAAGAGGTGATGGTGCAGTGGTATTGTCACTGGATTCGTATTCCAGAGACCCAGTGTAATATTCTGGGGACCTGGGTTTGAATACCACCAGGGCAGATGGTGAAATTTGAATTCAGTAAAAATCCGGAATTAAAAATCTAATGATGACCATGAAATGATTGTCATGAAAACCCATCTGATTCACTAATGTCCTTTGGGGAAGGAAATCTGCTGGCCTACATGTGACTCCACAGCAATGTGGTAGACTCTTAACTGCCCTCTGACCAAGGGTATGACCCTTCTTTGGAAGAAGAGTCTTCTGAAGAAGAGGCATATGGACTCAAAAAGTTAACTCTGTTTCTCTCTTCACAGATGCTGTTAGACCTGTTGAGTTTTTCCTGCATTTTCTGTTTTTGTTTCAGATTTCTAGCATCCGCAGTATTTTGCTTTTATCACAGCATTTTTAAAATTCATTTATGGGATGTGGGCTATCTTTGAATAGGCAGTTTTTTTATTCTTTCACAGGATGTGGGCGTCGCTGGCTAGGCCAGCATTTATTGCCCATTCCTAATTTACGTTGAGAAGGTGGTGGTGAGCTGCCTTCTTGAGCCACTGCAGTCCATATGGTGTAGGTACACCCACAGTGCTGTTAGGGAGGGAGTTCCAGAATTTTGACCCAGCGACAGTGAAGAAACGGAGATATATTTCCAAGTCAGGATGGTGAGTGGTTTGGAGGGGAACTTGCAGGTGGTGGTGTTTCCATGCCTCTGCCGCCCTTGTTCTAATAGATGGTAGTGGTCGTGGGTTTCGAATTTCCATTATAAATGGGGAAATGGAAAGTTATAATCCAAGTACTTGCAAATGTAACATTTTTTATATATTATAAATAGATATATGACTGAATAAATAATACCAAAAATACTCACATGCAGTATAAATTATATTGTTTAGCTTTACACTAAATTATTATTATTATGAATTAATATTTTATATACCCAATGATTCCTTCCTTTTATCTCTTACCACTGTTGGAGTAAAACTGGTCTAATTTGATTCTTTATGGTTCCAACTTTACATTCGCCCTAATGCACTGCAGGAATTCATCAAGGCTCCTTAGACAGCACCTTCCAAACCCTCGATCACTATCATCGAGAGGGACAAGGGCAGCAGATAGATGGGAACACCACCACTTAGAAGTTCCTCTCCAAGTCACTCACCATCCTGACTTGGAAATATATCACCGTTCCTTCACTGTCGCTGGATCAAAATCCTGGAATTCCCTTCCTAACAGGACTGTGGGTGTACCTAAGCCACATGGACTGCAGTGGTTCAAGAAGGCAGCTCACTACCACCGACTTAAGGGCAACTAGGTATGGGCAATAAATGCTGTCCCAGCCAGCAAAGCCCACATCCCGTGAATTAATAAAAAAAATTGAGTAGTGTAATTTAATTAGTTAGGACTTCCCAGATTTAAATAAGTGACAGTGTGTTTCAAAAAGGAGCTGTCAATCATCTGATAATAATCAATCACTGAACATTGTTTATGTTTGAATGATGTTGGCTTGCATTCTCTCTTCCGCCTGTAATCTTGGAGACAAATGACCAACCTTTATTTATAAGAGTTTAGGCTGAGGATGGAAACTGTAACTGCAGCTGGCTTTTGAATTCCTTATGTGTTGTGACTGAATACATTTGACCTTCTGTAGATCTTAAAGCAATAAATTTGATTGATAGCTATTTTTGAATTGAAGACTTCAGTTAGATTTTCTCTCAGAGGAACTCGGCCTTTTTTCATTGTAAAGGACTTCAGATTCTCAATCTATATTTGGCAGCTTGAACCCTGCTCACTGATCCCATGGACTTTGTGAGGGACTTGAGATGATTCAGAGGCTCATAGTGATAGTGATAAGCAAAAAGTAACTGACCGTGTTTCAAGCGTCAATTGCCTGGTCTTTGACATTTCGATGAGAAAAGTAAAGCTTGTTATACTGTAGTGTTTCTACTATACTTATACCTGTTTAATAGTTGATTACTTTGTCCAGCAGTCTATGATCTGAGTCATAGTATATTAAAGCGCATATTTCTCTTTCTCCAAATTCGAGAAGAACATGTTGTGACAAATTGCAGTAATCCAGAGTGCAGTAATAAGGGTTCTCTGTTTGACCCTTGGACTCTCACTAGATATTGAACAGGAAATGTTTACTCTGGTTCATACGTGATGTAAGGTCTTCGTACAGGAATGATCAGTCACACTGAACCCAAACCTAAAAATGTAACACCTTAGCAAAAACTCAATCCATCAGCCTCTCATTCACATGCAGCTCACAGTAATTTCCAATCTTATGTAACTAGTGAATTTTGTTTCAACAGAAGCAAATATGAAATAAAAGCAAAATACTGCGGGTGCTGGAAATCTGAAATAAAAACAGGAAATGCTGGAAAAACTCAGCAGGTCTGGCAACATCCATGGAGAGAGAAACAGAGTTAACTTTGCGAGTCTGTATGAAGAGCCATACAAATTCAAAACTTTGGCCAGGATTTTCTGGCCCTGCTGTGGTGGCTTTCCCCATGGTGGACGCAGCGGGCCATTCAAATCCCTGTTAACTTTGGCGGGATTGAAAGATCCTGCCGCCGGGAAGGGCCGGAAAATCTCGCCTGTTTACTTTGTTTCTCTCACTACACGTGCTGCCAGACCTGTTGAGTTTTTCCAGCATTTCCTGTTTTTATTTTGAAGCAAACAATGAACTCTAGTTTTATTCATTTATGGTGGCATTAAACAGCAGCAGTAAATTGCTGCATTTCTTAAGGGCTTTGTGTAAATACCTCCAGGGTAGGTTGATCTTATCAACCAATGCTGAGGCATTCCTTTTGGCTACTTCATGGAATTATATCCTTTACCAGCTAATTTCCAGAGGACATTGTCACTCTCTCTGTAGTCTATTTATCTGCTTTGATGGCTAGGAAAAGCAAGGATTGAGTTTGAAGTTTGGTTTCATTGTGTGAAGAGACTCAAATGTAAGAATAAACAAATGAAATCATATGTGTTGCATATATTATCTCATTGCTCTGGATCTCTTTGCAGGCACGTGCTGATTAACATCGCAGTTGTCCATGGCACAACTCTCTTTGCATATTTTGATGCATTTTATGAAATTCCAGAGACCAACCCAGAGGTGAAATATTGGCCCATGGACTCGCAATGGTTGGGTCTACCATACCTTGCAATAGAAACTGAGGATCATCTCCGAAAGTCCTGCTGATGGGGTTATGAATTGTTAAATGATACCAAACACTTCAGTGCCTACATATAATATATTTAAGGTGCTACTGTGGGCTTTTAATAATGATTAATGAAAGGACCTAATTTGAAATAAAATGTTTGTCTTTTATCTACACAGTTCACAGTATTGTTGACTATGCATTAATAACTTGATAAAAGATTTGGGTCAAAATTTAAAATTTGGAGTATTTATTTCTGTTTTAATTATTTCTAATTTATTTATTTTTCTGTAAATTCAGGTGAAAGCTAGAGGATACATTTTTTAAAATGTTTATGCCCAATGTCAGTATAATGCACTCCTCAGCAATACATGGCATGGGTTATCAGCAGGTAAAAGCTCCTTCAGGAAGAATGTGATATTCCAGATTCCTTCTGGACTCTCTGAAGAACAAATGGCAGATTAATATGAGTTGTAGGTAATTAGTACTGTGAACTCCTATCCATGAAGAATTTAGGGTACAAAACCTTTTTTCCCCCAATTTCAGGAAAATATCTAAATTATTATTGGATATCTGCTAATGAAATTTCAGGGATGCACATCTTTTGTATTGTGTCCCTCCTACAAAATAGATTTTGTTGGTGTGATCATATGTTACCTAATTGCAATGTGGGACTAATGAGCTACAAGTAAGAGTATTGAAAAGTTTTTCTTTCATTCAGCTATGGGGTGTGCAATTCATAGAATCATTGAGTTTACAGCACAAGAGGAGACCATTTGACCCATCTGGACCTACTTACTCTATTTCCAAACAAAAGCAAAATCCTGCAGATGCTGGAAATCTGAAATAAAAATAAAGATGCTGAGAATATTCATCAGATCAGGCAGCGTCTGCAGAAGCTATATACATCATTTTTTTTGTGTTCTACTTCCAAATTCTGGCAGTTTCCTTATATCGTTCTATGTTTATCCAATTACACTTTAAATAACATTCTCAATTACCACTCATGATAAAACATACTTTGTTCTAATAACCATCTGCAAGCATATCATTTTCTAATAATTGTTTATGTGGAAAAGCTCTGAACTTCCCCCTTCCTTCTTCTTGTGATGTTTTGAGACCATGTTACAAAGTCACCACAGTGGAAAAATCTTTCATTGTTTATCCTCTCACAACTTTTCAGAACTTTGGGAACCTCAATACAACACCTGCAATAATCCTGCTCTGAGTTGGCTGATGATGTATGTATATTTTGTCAGACTGGCAATTTTAGCAAGATAAATTCAAAGTCGCCTAACGGAGCAACAGAAAATATAAACTTTGGCATGATTCAAAAAGTTAAAAGTCATAAGGTCATAAGAAAAACTGCCTGGTTATGGGCAGGAGAACAATAGACTAGAACAACCTAGAAAATTAGCAAAACTTATCAAGTTTAAAAAGTGCTGGTACAATACCAAAAAAGCCATCAAATTGAACACTGCATGTAGGCTTATAACCTTGGCTATGGATTTTTGACAGCTGTATACATTAAATTCCATTTTCTGAGAATTTGACAGATGCACTGGGATCCAATTCCACAATTCATCTGTCTTTCTGTAAAACTGAAATACAATGGTATTGTCAAAATGTGATAACAAGTAGCTGCACTGAAAGTGGGACAGAGGCACATTATAATTTAAGTTACAGGTATACCAAGCATACTATTACTTGTATTACAGGATAGAAAACAAACTACTGATATTTTTTCAGTGGCAGACCCAGGCATTTCTGGAGGCAGTGTGGAAACTAAAAGCAGGGGATATGTTTTCAGGAGAAAGCATGTGCTTCCAGGAAATGTTGATTTTTGGCATTTCATTTGGTGCATTTTTCTGCTGAACTTTTACTTTCAGGGCAGAAAACAGGTGCCGGGTCTGTTTCAGTGTCCTGAACCGCTCCTTGGGGCAATACAGTCAGTCATTAGGATTTTGACGGGGCACCCCCTTAATCGGCATGGAGACAGTTTCCCTGCCCAGTTAAGAGTGGCAGGTGGGCTTTCGAAGCTACAGGTCCAAACAGAGGCCTTCCAGCTTCAGAAGAGCACCTGGCTGTAATAAGTGGTAAGTAAATAAGAGGCTGCTTCAACACGAAGATGGGGTGGGGGAAATCCCTGTACAGGGAAGCCTTTGGCTGCACCCCCCACCCAGGAGGGCAGAGGAGGGTCACTCCTGCCTGGAGTGCTGTCCACCTCCAGTGACCTGCCCCCTGTTGTGTCAGGAAACTGGAGGCTGATTGGAAAATCCCAGTCGACTTCCTTAACCTTTAACACGAGTCTAATTGGTTTCCTGCTTTGTGGAAAATGATTAATGCCAGGAACAGAGTTGGGAAACCAGCATGCTGGCCGATGCCGATATTTTTGGTTCCAAACTGCCTCCCGATGGTCTTAATATTTATAATGATCCCTGGATAGTGTTTCAGACCTCAGCAGTGCCCAAAATTCCTGCCTTTGGAGTCCACTATTAAACCCAGAAAAATAAAACCCCAAAACATAACATCTCTTTTAAGTATAGAAATAAAATGGGTGTTTAGACTTCAGTAGAATTTGAGAGGGTATGGTTCCTTGCATTGAGAATTTATACAACATGCCTGTTTGACATGGACAGTTGACATGCAAGTGATTTGACTTTGTGGTTCCAGCTGTTTCCTTTCCCTTGGAAGCTAGTGGTGAGTGGCCATCTGCGTTCATCCTGCTTCTGAAGTTCTTTACAACTTATATTTGGCTTCCAAAAGATTACTAAATCTTTTTATTCTGGACTCTCTTCTTTCTGACCCCAGACCTGTCCCTCCTGCTTTCCTGCCTCAAACTAATCAAACTGACTTCAACTTATTTGCTGTCTGAAGGGAAGGAAAAGCGTGGCTTTTACAATATCTTAAATTTCCCGATAACAAGTCCCGTGCTGGGATTAAATGTCCTTTAAAAAATGGTTATCTCTGTCATTCTGGGACATTTCCTAGGTGTCAATCAAATAAACAAGCATGCGTCAGTAACTATGATGGTCAAATTTCAAATATTTAAAGGTATACCTTCCTGCCCAGTTCACATCTCTTATCAATCAGCGACAGCCAGTGGGTCATAAACCAACTCATTTGTTTTCACGGACTTCACAAACAACTGTGATCCATTAATCTGTCTCTTGCATTGCTGTCAAATATATGACATTTGTGGTTCTGCTGTCAATCGGTCACTTGTGATTTCTGGTTCCTTCACTTTTTTGTGATCTTTAATTCCCCAGAATATTAATATTAACCCAATTCCCCAGAATATTAATATTAATCCTTTTGGTTTTCCCAGAATTCATTGCTGGCTGTTCTATAATTTCAATATCCACTTCTTCTGCAAAAGCTGAGACAATTACTTATTTGGTGTTTGTTCCATTCCCTTAATCTCCATCACAAACTTATTTCTTTTACCTCTTATCAGTCCTTCCCCAACCTTAATTATTATTTTTCTACAGATGTGCTTAGATAACTTTTTGGGTTTTGCTGGCATTGTTTGAGCAGAATTTTACTAATTTATAATTTGTTGTACATCAAATACAGCATTTTTGACTGAACCAGCAGTCTGGGATTAGTCTTAACAATAGTGACCTGGAGTTTTAATGAACTTTCAAGAGACATGTCATTGTTAGGCTCTCATGGATGTTTCAGAAATGGCCAGATACTTTGAAACAGGGGTCTTGAAGCGCAGCTTTAATCCAGAATGACAATATGGATGCACTGTTGTATTGATGGTACATGACTGATAGTGAATGGATGATTTTCACTGTGAAAACTGTAATTAAATATTTTATGTAAAATAAATTGTGATTTACAATTGTGCCTCGTCTTGCTAGCGTATTTTTCATTCCGCCTTCCATAAAGACAAGAGAATCTGGATAATGGCATGTGTAAGATTATAGTAGTCGGTATACATGAATTCCAAAGGGTTACTATGCCATGCTATTGTTTAACTAGATGTTCATCAGTAAAAGTGCCCTCCCAATTGTAGAGGTTTGTGAAGTCCACTGATATTGAGCCTCAGGGATATCTAATACAATACCTATGAAATTTTTAACTTCATTTGTGCCCTTTCCACCTCTTGTTTAAGTATTTCCCATTAATGATGCACCTTTCTATTTGCCATTATTTTAATTCCATTTAATCTGAGCAAGGTACCCATTATCACATATAATTTGTTATTTTCCATTTAAGTGCCCTTACCATCATCGATTTTTCCCTCTAACGCTGAACCTAATTAAACTATGGTCACATGCCAACTGTTCCACTACTTTTAGATAAGCTATTTGCTCCGCTACATTGTCTAGAACCAGATCAGATTGTGCTTTCTTTCCTGTTGGGAGCAGCAACATATTGACTAAGTAAACTGCCCTGAACACAATTAAAAAAACCCTCCGCACTCTCACTACAAATATTTTTGGTATCCCAGTGTGTTTTTGGATAATTAAAATATCCTACTATTATAACCATGCTGCTCTAATTTATTTTAAACTTCCACATTTAAACACTGGATTAATAATCCTGCTTACCGCTCCTCCCCTTTCCCACCAGAAATATCCAGTTATCTACAGACGCTTTTCTGGGTGCATCACTTCACAAAGGTCCCATTTACACTACTAATTTAAGCCACTTCCAAATCTTGTCAACAATAATACCTGGTGCAGAACAGCTTTGTTACAACCATAATTTTATCCAAACTAAAGAGTGTATGTATGTGCCTTGAGTTTCTGACAATTGTCCTTTCCTTCCATGCCAGTGTTTAAAGTGAAACTGTTAAAACTAAGTTAGTGTTTCTCCTAGATGTTACCTGAATAGCACAATGGAATGAAGTAGCTGGTTTATAATTGTTAACATGAGTCTCTTGGCTTTAAGTGCTTAAATGGTCCTAGTAAAATCTGCACCTTGTACGGCACTGTAGGTCTGCTCTGCTTTGTATCCAAGCAGCTGGTGGTAGAGCATTTATGATGGCGCTGATATGCTGACAGGCAGCACCATCAACTGGGGGCGTTCCTGACAAGTTATTAATACAGAGCACATGGTCATGAATTAAAGTGAAAGAAGTCCTAAGGTGAATCCCTGTTGAGTGATTATCTTTCCAGGCACTTTGGATGGGATTTTCCAGCCCCGACACGGGCAGGCATCATCGCCGTTCACCTTTCCAAACGTTCCCATCCCGCTTGCGACAATGCCTGCTGGTGTTGGGGCCAGAAAATCCCGTCGCCCATGTTTTAATCCCACCAACCATTTTCCACTCCTGCCAAATTACTGAAACGGCTCTTATCAAAATGACAGATGGCATCTTTTAGGACTGTGATCATGGTAATCTCTCTCCTTACCCTTCTCAACCTGTCTGCAACTGTTGACATGGCTGACCAAAACCACCTTCCTCCAATGTCTCTCCTGTATCATTCAGCTGCGTTGAACTTCTATCAAAGAATATATCTAGGTCTGCAAATAACATTGTGTTAGGTGACACAATATGTAGCGTACATGAGAGTAGAAAGTCGCAGTGGGGCATTGATAGATTAAATGGTTGCGCAAACCTCTGACAGATGGAGTCCAGTGTTGGAAAGTGAGGTTATCCACTTTGGACCTGAGGAAGATAAATCTAAACATTTACTAAATGGTGAGAAGTTAGGAATTGTGAAGGAACATAGAGATTGAAGATCCGCGTATGGAATGTTGGCCTTTATCTCAAAGGGGCTGGAACACAAAGAGGTGGAATTTATGTTACAGTTGTATAAAGCTCCAATTATACCCCATTTAGAATACAATGTTCAGTTCTGGCACTGCTCCTCAGGAAGGGTAGACTAGCGGGTAGACTAGCTTTGGTGGGCATGCAGTACCTATTCACCAGAATTATACCAGGGTAGAATGGTTATTTACGAGGACAGGTTGCATAGAACATTTTTCTATTCCCTTGAGTATAGAGGATTAACAGGTGATCTAATTTAGGAGTTAAAAAGATGATTAAAGGATTTGATAAGGTAGAAATTATTTTATCTTTGGGGCAGTATGGGTCAAAGGGGCATAACCTTAAAAATTGAATTACACCCTTCAGGGGTGATGTCAAGAGGTACTTCACATAAAGGATAGTGAAAATTTGGAAATATGTTGTATGGCACTGCATCAAATGCCTTTTGGAAGTCCATGTACACCACATCAACAGCATAACCCTCAACAACCCTCCCTGTATACCGCTTTCAAAAAACTCCAGCAACTTAGTTAAACATGATTTTCCCTTAAGAAATCCATGCTTGCTTTCCTTAATTAACCTACATTTGTCCATGCGACTATTGATTTTGTCCCAAGTTATTGTTTCTAGAAGTTTCCCCACCACTGAAGTTAAACTGGCTCAGTTGCTCATCCTTGGAGCTTGACCCAAAAGTTATGCCGCCTGAGGGTGAGAGTTAACTAATCCTGATTGGATATCCCCATATCCCACCCTCACCCTCCTATTCTCCCTGCCAGTGGCTCTGCGCCAACTCCAGTCCCACAGAGAATGGGGAACAACAATCCACACATCCCCAATCAACCAGTACTCCCCATCCACACTTCCGCGTAAAGGGAGCAGCCAATCCCTGGCGGGTGCTTGAGGCGGGCCATTAGGTCCCGCCCCTCTCGCTACCGATGATTGGTCAACCAGCCGAGCAGCTCCAGTCTCTCCTTGCTATTGGTCAGCCCAACTGTCAATCAGTCAGTGGAGCGAGAGGTGGGGGGGCGGGCGCGCGGCGAGGGGAAATCCCGCCTTCGCTCGACGCTGATGGGTCACCCCCCGACTGCTCGGCCCCGCCCCTGGCCCTGGCTCCGCGCGATTGGCCGGGACGACGTTCTGTTTTGGAACGTTGCCGAGTGTCAATGTAACAAGTCGGCGCTGCTTCCGCTCCGGGCTTGGCCTGGGATACAATGCGAGTGTGAGCTGTGCAGGCGGCCGAGGGTGAGGCACCGGCACCGGGGGAGGAGGAGGAGGAGGAGGAGGAGGAGGGCGGCGAGGGCGACGCCATGGACAATCAGGTAGAGTCACCGCCGAGGCGGCTGCTGGCTCGCCCACTCCCGCTGTCCCACATGCATTTTAGCTGCAGATCCCTCAGGCCTCCGGGGCGACTCGCGTACAGCAGCGTGAGGAGAGTGCAGGCTCCTGACTGATGGAATGTCTTAAATTCACCCTCGATTATCCCGTGTGCAAAGAAAAAAAAAATTTTTTTAAAAGCACCTAATGCATTAAAGCAAATGCTGACCACCCCTCATCTAAACCATTGAGGGGGGTCAATCTATCTATCTATCTATATATATATATATATATTTGGGTTTTAGTTGACAGGTACCTGATTGGAAAAAGCTAACTACTGTACATCTTTATGCAAGGCCGACTAATCCCTGAAGCCAGGATGAGTTACTGAATCAGATTAGCTGTTTTGCGGGTTGAAGCTTAAGCATTTAATAAGGAAAGAGTTGGCTTTTACGGGTTCTGTTTCAGTGTTGAGATTAAAGATAAGATTTAGTGGTTGGTCTTCAGAAGAAGAATGAGGCAAGGACTTTGTGTAAGGAGCCCTACAGAAATAAAATGGCAGTTAACATTTAAAAAAAAATCTTCATGATTTCCAAGCAAACTGCTTAGCAGCAATCCAGCATAACCATTAGGGTGCTCAAATTATTAGCAACCACAATAAACTATTTAGTGAAGCCTACTAAATCACATCTTGAAGTATGTACTAAATATGAAAGCATAGTGTAAATAGATGATATAAGATTTCTCAGTGTTTGCACATAACTAAAGACTTTCAAGATTAAAGTTTGATTGGGCCCTCCCAGTTGGTGTTTTAACAAGTTGACAGTCTGGAATCCATTGAAATTTCTAAATATATTTTCCTTTGGGACAGTTTAAAGAAAAACAACTTTAATGTAGTCGTTGAAAGAATATTCTAATTGCAAATATAACATGACTACCTGACTAATGTCACTTTGGGTATCTTGATTTTAACTTGTAAACCAACATGTAGGCTCTTTAAGATGATCTTCATGTTTGTAACATAGCACAATGACTAACAACAGCGGCTGCTGCTGAATGGATTACTGTGACATTTTAAATTCCTTCCAGTACTGTGCAAACAAATCAGCAGTTGCTGATACTAATTTTACATGGCAAAGCATATTTGAATTTACATCAAAGGAATGTAGTTTTCCATCTCATTTGTAGAACTGCCCCGTTAAAATATTTACAACAAAAAAAACTAATTATTGGTAGCATATTGCCAAGCGGCTCTCTTGATTCTCTTTATGGATTAAGTACATCATTTTTCAGAGCCTGAAAATGAGCTCCAGTTATGACAAATAGAGTCCTTTCTGGGCAGTGTGGGATACGAAGCATAGTTTAATTGGCGAAGTTGACCATAACTACCTTGTGAATCTGTTCTTTTATCTGGTCAATTTTGCTCATGGAAATGCTTGCACAAATGATGACATGCTCTCTACATCATTGTTGTCTTTGATTTTGAACTTGAAATGTGGCTAATTTGCTTTTTTCTCTGGCTACTTTCAACTAAAAGTCTGCCTGAATTTAAAAGTTTTGAATTTTTAAAAAAATCTTCAATTTTCTTTTCTTACTCTTTCTTGAAGTTGGTGACTTTTGCTGGGATTTGAATCTACAAGTGGTGGGAACCTGTAGGTACCTCATCAAATGGTGATTCTTAATGTTTGAGCAAGGGCAGTCACTGTTGACAGTTGGGTGGCTAAGCCTGATCGTCTGATCACCCAAAGTTCACATATGTACTGTTAGCTGACGTAGTGGGAGTCCTGATTGATATACCCTTGGATTGGATTGAATTAGATTAGGCATTTAATAATGTTTAATCATCTAATTGGATTGCTACCTGAAAAGGGAGAGTGTGCAAGATTACAGGGATAAGGCAGGGGAGTGGGACTAGGTGGAATGCTCTTTCAGAGGGCCAGTGCAGACTCGATGGGCCAAATGGCCTCCTGCACTGTAAAGATACTATGATGCCTCCCCTTCTCCTCGGAACAGGAGTGGGGAGGTGCGGTTAATTAGATTTCAAGTCAAAGGATCTTTGTATCAAATATTCCAGCTGTGGCTCAGTAATGGCTGGTTTGCTTCTTGAGACAGAAGAGGTTCAAGCCCACTGTAGATGCTTGAGTGCGCACACAACAAGTTGACACTCCGGTGCACTGTTGAGGAAGTGCTGCTCTGTTGGAGGAGCCACATTTCGGATAAGGTGTTACACTGAGGCACCACCCGCCTTCTTGAGCAGTTGTAAAAAAGCCCTATTTGGAGAACAACAGAGGAGTTCTCCTGGTCAATATTTATTCAACAACCAACATATTAAAACAGATGATCTGGTTATTTAGCTCATTGCTCTTTGTGGAACCTTGCTGTGCATATCAGTTGCTGCATTTCTCTGCATTGCAGCAGTAACTATACTTTAAATGTGCTTCATTGGCCTTTGGGATGTTATGAGGTTGTGAAAAGCACTATATAAATGCAAGTCTGCCTTCAAATGCTGTGAACTGCTTTGTATTAATTTAGCTTGATCAGCACTGTGCTGTAAATTTAAAAAGCGCGCAGGCAATCATGTCCTCAACTTCCAGATTTGTAAAGTAAATTTGTCAGGATTGTAACGTATTGTATTTGTTTCTAAAAATAATGGATAAATGTAGTGTTGGATAAACAGACTAGATTTACAGCCAGGTAAAGATTTAGCATTTTCCTTATGGAGTAATGATTTTTTTTAATAAAATATGTCCAGAAAGGCTGGATTACCTGTACAAGAAATGTTATATTTTTAATTTGCAACCTTCGCTATAGAATCCCATTTTGTAGGATTCTATTTGAAGCTTTGTTTTATTAAGCTTGTGGGTTTTAAAGCTGTAGGTTTAATTATGTTCACTTGGTACTTCCAGGAGCTATACCAGGGAGGTTCTTGAGAAGTTTCTAGGATTAGGAAACTTGTATCATCCTTATAAGAACATTTAAGAATCTTTTCCCTCCCTGCTCCCCCTCTCTCTCTGTTTTCACCCCGTTGAATGAAAGGTTTCTACAGAGCCCCCCACTGTGTATGGATGTTTACAAGATTGCTAAAAACTTAATTGGATTAGACCTTTGTAGCATTTTGTGATTTTCTTTCAACCATTTTGCCATTGAAGAATTTGGTAATGGTTCATATTGAAGATAGTGTTTAAGATAAAGTGAAAATGAGTCTAGAGGTTTATTGCGGGGGTGGGGGTGTGTGTGTGCTGTAGGAGAGGGCAAGAATTATGTGGTCAAGCCAGCTGGGCCAGCCATTCTAATCCAGGACAATGTGGAAAGTTGTTGACTTGTTTCAGACAGTTCCAGTGGGCCTTTACACAAGATGTTGGGAGATGCCAAATATATGCATCCACATGTATGGTCCTCCACCCAATGGGTTGGGAGCTGGATAAATTGGACAGCGATGAAGTGGGATGACCTTGAATATTTATTTTGTTGCTTCTGAGTGCTCAACATCTAAGTAACCCTCAAATTCCTGGTCTCAGAAGCAACAATAGAGCGAAGCACATATACAAGGTCAGTTGGTAAGATTTATTGACAAAGGCTGTCTGCCTCAGAGCCTCGCATAAACTTGGCCTGATTCAGTGATGGGGAAAGTGTAACTTAGACTAACTGTATGGAGGATTCTTATTATTCTTTATTGTCAAGGTGAAATAAATTGAGATTTACTGCAGTCATTTAGTGCATGTGAGCCCTGGGCTCACTGACCTACAGTGATGCCTGGTCCACTGAAGCCTCACTTAAAATCCTCATCCTTGTGTTCAGATCTCTTCATGGCCTCATCCCTCCTTATCTCTATACTCTCCCCATCCCTTTCACTTCCAAGAACTACATTTCTCCAACTCTGGCCTTGTGCCTTTTCAACTTACTTTGCCTACATTGGAGGCCGTAAGCTCTGCAATTCCCTTCCTCAACCTCTCCACATCTCTATTCCCTCTTCAAGTCCCTGCTTGAAACCTACTTTATTGACCAAACCTTTATTCTCCTAATATCCCCTCTTTTGACTAGGTGTTAATATTTGATTGATTATGCTTCTGTGGAGCACCTTGGGACATTTTCCTATATTAATGGCGGTATCTACATACAAATTGTTATTGTTGTAAAATTAAGCAACTTAAATGATTTGTATTTGGCCTCGTCTCACTGAAATATTAATCAGCACACTTTGTTGGAAGATTGGAGAAACACACGTGTTAGGATCACAATATCTCATTCACATACCAAAGGAGTGTCATTGTTACATCGCCTGGGTTTTGCTGCTGTACCCTGGTTCTGATGAAAAGTTATCTTGACCTTAATGTCTCTTTCTCTCCACGATGCTGCCTGAGTTGCTGGGTATTCCCAGCATCTCTTGTTTTTATTTCAGATTTCTGGCATCCGCAGTATTTTACTTTTGTGTTGCACTGCTGTAAGTCTAGGTAGTAGTGAATGGAACCTCCTAATGGTGAGGGATATGGACCTACTTATGCAAGAGACCAGTGACAGATACTTGACCATCTAAGGTAGACCTGAAATTTGTAACAGACTCCCTAAACTAAAATAGCTTGGCTGATGTGGTAGGTTTTAAGAAGTGACTAAAAGGAGGAGGGAGAGGTGGTGAAGTTTTGGGAGAAACTCCAGAGCTTGGGGCCTAAGCAACTGAAGACACAACTGCCAATGTCAGAGTGATGAAATCAGGCATGTTGTAGAAGAATGAAGCACAGGATGGGGCCATTTGGCCCATTGTGCTTATGCTGGCTGCTGGCAAGAGCTATTTGGTTAGTCCCATTCCCAGCTCTTTCCTCAATCATGCAAATTTTTTGCCTTCAAGAATTTATCTGATTTCCTTTTGAGAGTTATTGTTTAATCTTATTCCTCTACTCTCCCACCACATTTTTCCTTACGTTATCTGTTTTCTTTAGCCAATTACCTTAAATCTGTCTCCTCTGGGTTACTGTCCCTTCTGCTATTGGGAACAGTTTCTCCCTATTTACTCCATCAAAATCTTTCATGATTTTGAATACCTCTGTCAAATCTCCCCTCCACCTCTTTATCAGTTGGGTTTGCTATGAAGTTTTGGTCACCTCTGCTTTAGGGAGAACAATTCCCAATTTTCCAGGTTCTTCACTTAACTGAAGTACCTCATCCCGGGTACCATTCTAGTAAATCTCCTCTCTAAGGCCTTCATCTCCTCCCCGAAGTGTATGCCCAGAATTTGCCACAAGATACCAGGTAGGGCCTAACCAAAGTTCCATGAATGTTCAGCATAACTCCCTTGCTTTTGTTCTCTATCCCTCTATTTATAACGCCAAAAATCCCCTAGGTCCTCTCAATTTGTCTGATCACCTTCAAAGGTTTGTATAGGTACACTACCACCCCTGTCCCCGGTCTCTGTTCCTACAATCGCTTTATCTACTTAATCTATTTAGTTTATATTCCTGCCAGATTATAACATCCTTCACGTCTCTGCATTAAACTTCATCTGCCATTTGTCTGCTTGTTCATCAGCCTATCTATATCCTGAAGTCTTTTACTATTCTTCTCATTTTTTATTACATTTCCAAGTTTTGTGTCATCTGTGTTCTTTGAAACTATGTCCTGTTTACCTGAGCCCAAGAGATTAATGTGAATTAGAAAGGACAGTGGTTCTAATGAATTTACCCGTTTTTTTTATTTGTAGTGGGGCGCAAGCAATTCAAGTGCACAGGCCCTTGAAATTTTTTCACACGGCTGCACATGCATGGTGGCTTGAAGGGCCGTCTTGTGTATGGACTGCCCAGGAGCTGTTGGATTCCTGTGTGGCTGCGCAGCTTAGAGAGAACATTGGTTCTAATACTAATCCAGGGGGACACCTCTGTTTTTTTCAGACAGGATAGAAATAAACAATCATTCACCGCTATGCTCTGCTATCTGTCACTTATCCATGCAGGCACTGCCCCTTTAATCCACAGGCTTCCATTTTGCTAGCAAGTTTTAATTATTGTAAGGTACTGTATTGAACACCCTTTGAAATCCATAATGCTCAAATTCAACTGCTCTACCCTCGTCAACCCTCTCCAGGCCAGAATTGGAGGAAAGCCGAGGGACAGATTTGAACACAAGCCCGAGAATTTTAAGTTGGAGCCAGTGTAGATCAGCGAGCACGGGGGATGGGTGAATGGGACTTGATGTTAGTTAGGATGCAGGCAGCAATCAAGAGTGTGGTAGCCTAGTCACTTAATCCTGGATTTGTGTGAAGTTGTTTCTGTTTTGTGAGTAGATTTATTTGTTTTGTTCTGGTGTGAGGGATTTTACTTGAGTTGTTTGCTTTCAGGTATGTTGTGGGGAGCTGCTAATTTAATTTTTGAGATCAGTGCATATGACACTTTAGAAAAAACTGTTGCTGTCAGTTTTGATTAGATCAGTGTGAATTTCCACTAATAGAATGCTACCTATGAGCAGGTGTAGTTTTGGCTTTCATTGAGGTTTTCTTTTACTCTGTGACTAGAGTGTGCGCTGCAGCTTGGCCCTTCTGCCCAGTGCGGTGTGACACAGTCATATTGATCAAGCAAGCCCCAAGTTTGATTTGTGGCCTCCAGCAACTTAGTCACTCTGAGCAAAGCTGACAGTGCAGCACTACAGTTAACCCTGACATGCCAGACCACAAAGGGAAAGTCCAGCTCCCCAGTGATACCTTGCTGAGTGTGGACGTTACGTGAGGATAGGATTGGATTCGGCTGCTATGCTGCCCGACACCTGCCAAGATGCCTGGATAAAGAATGTTCACTTGTGTGAGGCGCTGTTGCCAATGGAAGCGTGCAGCAATACCACAGCAAAATCATTGCAGTGGTGGGGGAAAGGAAATAGACTTGACCAGAGGTACTATAAATGAGAAGAACAAGGCAGCATCAAAAATCACGAACTGCAAGGAAGTGGGATAAGAATAGAAAATTCAAAAAGGCCAGGGGGAAACAGAGGAACAAATCTGCTAATATCTCAGTACAACAAAGGAGCCTTTTCTGTATTGCATAGACTCAGTCAGGGATCTGCTGAGATCCAGAAGTTGGCATGTTTTATGACTGAACTCAGGCCCATTACTACCCTCAAGAGCTCAGTGTATCTATTTGCGGCGCCATTGGGCAAGATTGCATGACATCTCTTAAACGTTATTTACAAACACTTTTTGACTCAACTTTGATCCCCATTTGCTTCAGCTTTGCACTTAAGCCCTGTATAATTACTGTTTGCAAGAGCAATCCACCTTCATTGTGTTGTAGTTTCCCTCAAAAATGAAGCCAAATCATTAACGGTCGTCTTGAATTTCTGAGACACCTCACACTGAAGTCCACCGAGAGAAGATGCAGTGAGCTGGGAGAGACGGGACTCTGTGGTGAAACTTAGCTGCTGCATAAAACGGAACCATGTGTAACGGTAGGTTAAGCAGAGAGCCCACTATGTATGCATTGAACAGTTGAATTTGGGTAGGGGGTGATACATTTTCTTCCCTGAAAAGCATTAATGAACTAGATATGTTTTTCTGACAATCCTGCAGCTTTCATGATGGTTTTTTCTTTTCATGTTAACCCACAAATTACCAGATTTACTAAATTCAGTTTCCTACTTTGTCATTGTGGGATTGGAACTTGTGATCTCTGCATTGCTGGCCCAGTAGCACAACCTCTAAGTTATATACAATTCTGATGTATTATTCCCAACAATAGCTCTTCTTATTTGTGAATTATATTGTCTTGCTGAACTCAATGTGCATTTATCAAAACCTGATTGTATAAGGAAAACACTTTCTTTCCTACAGTTGGCGTATTGAGATCATGTTAGCTAATGCCAGCACATTTAAACAAGAAGCTTTTTTTTGGAGAAAATGTACAGAGTTTGAAGTGTTGTTTAATCATTGTTATTTAAGATTAAATATGAAGTGCATTTCCCAGGAATCTGGTCTTGGAACAATACAATACTGATAAACCTACAGTTGTGTTGTAGGAGATGAAGACTTTGGATATTATGGGGTCCTGTCCCCTGTCACTCTTGTCTTTATTTGTGGTAACAACTTTATATTTATATTGCACCTTTACCGTAATGAAATATTCCAAGGCTTCACAGCATTGTAAAACAAAATATGACACTAAGTCACATGGGGAGATATTGGGTCAGATGATCAAAAGCTTGGATAAAGAGGAAGGTTTTAAGGGATGCCTTAAAGAAGGAAAGTGAGGTGGAGAGGTGTATGGAGGGACTTCCAGAGCTTGTGGCCTAGGCAACTGAAGGCATGGCCACCAATGACAGGTATAATTGGGAATGCACAGGAGACCAGAATTACAAGAGCACGTATCTTGGAGAGTTGTGGGTCTGGAGGAAATTACAGAAGTAGGGAAGGGGGAGGCCATGGAGGGGTTTGAAAACAAGCGTGAGAATTTTAAAATCAAGATGTTGCTTGACTGGGAGCCAGCGTAGGTCGACAAGCACAGGGGTGAAAGGGGAATGAAACTTACTGCAAGTTAAGACTCGGGCAGCAGAGTTTTGGGCTACCTCATGTCTTACGGGGGATAGAGTGTGCGAGACCAGCCAAGGGCGTGTTGACATGGTCGAGTCTAGAGGTAACAAAAGTACGGATGAGGGTTTCAGCAGCAGCTGAGCTGAGACAGCGGCTAAGTCGAGCAACTCCACCACAGTGCATTTAGCAAAAGTAAAGAATTTTGAAAGTGAGAACAATTCAGTAGTCCAGGACTGTTAATTGTTCAAGATTGTGTCTATTTTCCAAGAAGAGCAAGTACACGATCTTGTGTTTAAGAGTGACATGGTTAAACACCACAACATGTTTTTTGACATAGTTGTGTGATTTCCAAGAGCTTTACAATTTGTGTGTTTTCCAAGGATAACATCATTAAATGAACTTTTTGCTCCTCTCGTTTTCCCATCTTTCCAGGAGGGAGCTGACCATAAAAGTCATTTTATTCAGAAATGTTGCAGTCTAATATTCTTGGATTACTTTTGATGGAAGAATTTGAAGTTTCTATTCAAAACCTTATGATAATTGCAAGGTGTTTAAAGCTGTCTCCTAGAGTTGCTGCTATTGTTTTGTGGGGATAATAAATGTTTTGTCAAATGTTTACTTTGGACTGTTTACAAGAGTGTGGTTTGAATCATGGATCAGAAGTATGAAAAGCATGCCCATCTCTGGTGAGGTCATTGGTTGCAGTGTTCAGGAGAATGTTCCAGACTTCTTGCTGTGGAACTTTATAAATAATTGTTCCGTTCCAGTGAAATCATCCCAATTAATCAGTTCATATTGCTAGTGGCTATTGGAGCTAAGACTATGTAAAGTGAAGAAGGACATGTGGGTTGATCAGAAAAACGTTGGCATAGAAGGAGGTGGTGGTGTCATAATATGAGAAGTTAGGAGGGCAGGAACATAAGTTGTGATTTTAAATTTTTTCGAACCGGTAATTGCATTCTTTCCCTATGAGCTTATCATTTTGGTTTAGCTTCCCCGCTATCAGTGCTTCAGGTTTTTGATTTTTTTTCCTTTTTAACCTATAGCAGCTCCCCTGTGACTTCTGCTACTGTGATCCCTCTGATTTAATTTTTAATGGCAGAGAATGTGCCGCGCACCAATCCACAATCATAGATACCCTCACATACCCTAAAGCACAAAGCTGTTTCCGGGATATAGTTTGGATCTTGAGCCTTGACCTGATGGATAGACTGAAACTCCCTATGTGAGAGCACCAAATTCTATAGATACACACAGTTTGTTAATCTTTTTGTGCTCCAGATTGCGCTACCGTTGCATGGCCACAGATGTATAAACATTTGCTGGTGAGTGCTTTTGTTACTCTCGTCTTGCACCTTGCCAGATTTGACTTCAGCAGACACGTAATATGCATTTATTCCCTGGCTCCTGAATGCATCTTTGCTTCACACCCTTGAAGATGGTGATGGCTCTACTGTTTCTGTCAGCTTGTTTTATTGGTAATATTCTCATCTCTGAGTGAAGAGCAAGGGTTTAAGCCCCAGTGCAGGGATTTGAGACTAAAATATACCACTTCAGTGTAATATTGAGGGAATGCTGCACTGTCAGATTTAGATGAGATGTTGAACCACTTCTTCAAAACCACTAAAATGCCTGAACTGGCAATCACCTCATTGCTCTTTGTCAGATCTTACAGGATGCAATTGGCTTACCATAGTTTCTGATATAGAGTGTGACTACACTTCAAAAGTAATTCATTGGCTGTGAAGCCCTTTTGGACATCCTGAGAATGTGAAAGGCATTATTTAAGTAAAAGTTTGCTCTCCCCCCCCCCGCCCCGGCATTCTGACCATTTTATCATCATTCCTCTGTTGTACATTAATGGAAGCATTTAAGGAGCTGAACTTTCCCAATAACATCCATAATCATGGACAACTTAGGCTATCAAGTGCTGATGTGAGCTCAGTTAAAACCATGTACAAGCCAACGTGTTTTCTTTACTGTTCCCAAGAACCTGATGCACTACACATATCACGCCAATTGTGCTCTTCTGTGATCAGAGCCCACATTGAGTCTCAATACGATCTGGTCAATGATTTTGACTAGTGGATGATTGACAAGTATTTTCTTTGAGTATTTGAGTGACAGTTGAGAGTGTGGGAATAGTGTGTGGCAGTATCTCGCACCCTTTCTTTTGTATGTTGTAACCTTGGTACCCTTAAGTTGCTGTGGTGTGTGGTTTTCTTGTTTCCAGATATTTTAGGATCAGGATGACAGTCAATGAGTATATTAAAACTCTGATATTTCACCTGGTTCCGGTGTTCTGTTGTTGTTCATGGAATTGGTAACCGTGTAGATGATCTCCTGTTGGAGAGGATTAGACATCCACAGTGAATAGGGCACTGCTCGACTTGTGAAATACAGGCCATTATCTCCTATTAGAAGGGCCGTTCAGTCGATCTTCAAAATGCAATTCGACACCTCATCCCAAAAGTTTGAGTGCGAAGAGACTGTCTCATCTTTCAGGGGAAAATTGGATGAATATTTGAAGTGGAGGAATTGATATGTGACAGATGATGACAGCAGGGCAATGGGATTAAGTTTGGATTGCTGTCACAAAGAGTTGGCATGGAGTCGGGCCGAATGGTGTCCGCCTGTGCGACATATGGTTCCACGGTAAACAAAGTGCTCTCTGCTGTTTTGCCAGCATGAATTATATTTTGCCACAAACAGTGCCTGATAAAAAAAAGTATTTGTGTCCTTCTGATCTTCTGGAGTTTGCAGCTTGCTAGTTTTCCTGCCCATAATGGGCGATAGAATCATAAAATGTTACACCACAGAAGCAGGCTGTTGCCCTGTCAGGCCTGACTGAGCGTTTATCCATCAGTTATCTAAATTAATCCCACACTTCTGTTTGTTGCCCATAACCATTCAAATTATTCTATTTTGGGCAACTTTCTAATTCCTTTTCAGAAGAATTTATGAGCTCAACAAGCTTGTGGCAGAGGATTCCACAATCTAACCAATCTCTACGTAAACACATTTCTAACTTTGCCTTTTAATTTTATTTATGTTCACCTTAAATTTGTGCTGTCTCTGCACTGTCTCACCGAAGTGGAAACAACCTCTCACATCTTACCCTATTTTAACTACTCACAATCTTGAAGATCTGTCACGTTATCCTTTAATCTTCTAAACTCCAGTTGAGGCTTTTTTTTTTTGCTTCTCAAGTCTCTCTATATAACCGTAACCTCCCCATTCATCTGATAACAGCTTAGTAAATATCTAAGCTGTTCTTTTTTCCATTGCTGTCTTTATATCTTTCCTATAATGGGCTAGCCAAAACAGAATGCAACACTCCAATTGTGGCCTAACTGAAATCTTGTGCAAGTTCATGATTACCTCCTTACTGTTATATTTGAGGCCTCTTAAGGCTCTCTTTGCTTCTGTGTGGCCTTATCTATTTGCGCTGCTATCTTTAATATGTATCTATATGCCACTTGCCCCCGTCTGACCATCTTAAGAGATATTTCCTCTCTCTATTCTTGTTTGAAAATGTATCTTGTGCATTCACAGCCTTCTAAGCAAACTGCATCTGCTAACAATTTTTCCAACCTCCTGCACAAAACCCTTTCTAATGTTTATAGGTTCGGAAGGTAACATGCCCAGCCCTTTAATCAGTCTGTTCACACTTCTGCATCATTGGGTGGGCCGATAGCAAAATACATCATAGCCTGAAAGGAAGAAAAGACTTGCATTTATATGGCGCCTTGCATGACCACAGGATATCCCAAAACACTTTATGGCCAATGGACTACTTTTGAAGTGCATTCACTGCAGTAATGAAGGAAACACGTCACCCAGCCTGCACACGGCAATGTGATAACGATTATATAATTGTTTTTTTTATGTTGATTGAGGGATAAATATTAACTAGGACATTGGGGTAACTCCCCTGCTGTTCGAAATGATACCATGGAATCTTTCTCGTCCCCCTGTGAGGGCAGATGGGGCCTTAGTTAAGTGTCTCTTCTGAATGATAGCATCTCCAATAGTGCAGCACTCCCTCAGTACTCCACTGAAGTGTCAGCCTTGATTTTGTGTTGGAGTCTGGATTAGGACTTAAACCCACAACCTTCTGACTCTGAGGCAAGAGTGCTACCAACTGACACTTGCCTGGTCAGCAACCTGTACAGTTTATTGTCATTATAGTTGAGAAGAAGCCATTCTGCTCAACTTGACTCTGTGAGTTTAGAGTTAAGAAAGGTATGGATGAGGGTTTCAGCAGTGGATCCACTGAGGCACATATGGAGATGGATGATGTTACAGATTAGGAGGTGGTGATGGTACAGACATTGGGGGTGGTAGCTCAGCTCGGTTAAATAGATGGCAAGGTTGCGAGCAGTTGGGTTCAACCTCGGACAGTAAACCGGGAAAGGGATGGAGTTGGTGGTGGAAGAAGGTGGCTTCGGTCTCCCCAAAATTTAATTGGAAGAAATTTCAGACCTCAAATCAGTGAATTTTTTGACATGGTTGCTGTCCTGAGATGACAAAAAATGGTTTTCTACCCTTGAGGCTTCTAAATTTTGTGCCTGAGAATCCTGTCCCGTACTAATTGTTCAAGTTAAACAGGTTTTCACTTTGCATTTACCTGTGTCTCTTGATAATTTAAAGAACAATCATGCTTCCCCCCTTGCCCCCACCAACCACCACCACCACCAAACTGGTCTCCCCTGTTCTCTACTGAATCTTACTTTGCTTATTGGAGCAGGGAACATGTGTGTGGGCACTCATCACCAGCAATGTAGGGGGTCCCTTACAGTGTGAGCGTGAGACTGTGCCTTTTGGAGACTGTTCCCTACGTGTTCCACACAGTTTGAAGCGTCTCTTGTTAGCTTGGAGAATCAAGATTGTTTCTTAATGGTTCACACTATAGAGGCTTATAGTTGGCCATTTCTAGCTTTTGTGTAGGGTTTGTAGGATAGACTGATTGCTGTGTCTGGATCGATGATACTGTACTTGGTTGGGGACCTCATTTGCAGGTGATAGGGTCAAACAGTTTGATTACAAGCATCTTGTGGGGCTGTTTACAGTATAAGTTTGATTTGAAGCTGCATTTGTATGGGCAAGCACCCTTTTGAAAGCTGGTAATGGCTGACCATCTGGTCTAGATACACTTTTTTTTAATGATCTTTTGTTCTGGGATACCTTTGAAGCAACTTGAGGCTGTCTTTGGACAGGAATGCCTAATTGCTGGCTTCAGACTGATTTATGCAGAGACCATGTCATAGACTTTGTGGTAACATAGCTCCATGAAGGAAATAAAGAAACCTCATTTCAAGGATCAGTTTAATGAGGAGAGTTCGTACAAACCTTTGCTCAAGGGATTAGTGAAGGTTCTAACATTCTGCTTGTACCAAGCCCTATTCATTTACTTGCTTTGTTATTGAATAAATCTGGCTAGTGGTTTGTAGCTGGAGGCGTTTTCTGCTCATGTTCATCCTCCTACCAAAGACAAGAAAGGAGGCAGCGTGTGAGTCAGTTATGGTGCCCAGGACTTTTTGATCTCTGGTCTCACTACATTTATCAAGCTATTGGGCAAGTAAAAGGTATCCTGTTTCAGCATGTGTGAGGTCTGCTCCTGGGAGTGGCTGATGACTGAACACAGAAAAAATATCCAGTGTAAAGTCCCAGGCGGGTTTAAGAGACAGAAATGCACAAAAGTCACGAGGGAATTGGATTGTTATCTGAAATGGAAGAATGTGCAGGGCTACGGGGAGAAGGCAGGTAAATAGCATCTACGGAGAGCTGGCCAGACATGATGGGCTGAATGGCCTCCTTCTGCATTCTGTAATTTTGTGAAAGGAGCTGATTAGAGAAGAGAATTTCTTTACAATGAAAATTCAGAGGGACGAATTGTTTATATAATTCACTTCCCAAGCTGCAATGGAAGCACCAGTCAGTCCAGAGAGAGAGAGAGAGAAAGAGAGACTGACACACGCACAGCAAGAGACTTTAACTTCATCTGTGCCATATTTTATTTGAGTTCAAAATTGCCCACCCCTTAGAGTCTTAACTTGAAAATAGAGTACTAGATACTTAACTTGAAAATAGAGTATTTATTTTTCTGGTGCTCTGAAATAATTTGAGAATATCTTTCCAAACTCAAAGCACACACTGAAAATTTTACAGCTAAGTATTTTGCAAAGGCTAACTCGCACTCAGCCCTGTTTTATGCAGTTACCTTGAAAATATTCTAATGCAGCTGTGCAAAAAACCTTTTTCCCAACAAAAATGTTTCCAGTGAAAACTATTTGACCCTTGCTGTGGTGCTGTCAAACTCCAATGTCCTCATCGGAGTTTCTGCCCAACCCTATAATAATTCTGCTCTTAATGTTGCCAGAGGCTAAAGCTCTTCAGTGCTACTAAATTCCTTACCCCCATCACCCCTCCTCCGCCTGATGCTGGAGTATATTACTGTTCCATCTTGTGTATCCCAGCCAAATGATGATCCTCCGAGTTTCAGCACTAAAACTGATTCCTGCACCTTTTTGAGCTGGTTGAACTTGGAGGCCCAGGAGGACTGGGGAAGGTTGCGTCCGATCAGTAGAGTTTCACCAGGAAAGCTGCAGGCTTTGACCCCTCCAGGCCCCATAGTTTTGAACAGGTGAAGCCTTTTTTTTTCCATTCCACTCTGCAGCTTTGGTGGAGTAACCTTTGGGGCAAGTTTTCTTTTATGAAATGGGAATTATACCGTTGAAGATCGTGAGATCTTTCTAAAATATCCCTTTGTCTTGGTCCAGGGGAAGGGGTGGGGGATGGGGGAGGGGGTGTGCAAGGTGGGGGGAAGAGAGAAATGGTTTTGAGGGGGGGGTGGGAGAGGGTTGGTGGATGGAGAGTGTTAAATAGTATTGCTCGTTTGTGTATGATGGATGACTCTTTCATCCCGCTGATCAGTCTTGGCATGTGTCTGGTGATGGTGTGTTACAGTTCACTTGGAATCTGAGTTGCTGTGGTAGATGCTCCAACTTTCTCTCCGTGGTTGACCAGGAATCTCTCCCGCTTTTACTGGCTGCCATTGGCGTGTGTTGGAAGGATTCACAGGTTGATGCTTGACCTGTTTGGCCATGTTATGAATGCCCTGTCCTTGGCCATCGAGTCCTGGGCTGGGACTTGAACCCACAACTTCTTTGGGCTCAGAGGCAGGGACGCTACCCACTGCGCCACAAGACCACCTTATGTACCTGGTACCCAACAGCAAAAGACTGACCATGTCTGCCATAGGTTTTAAAGAGAGCAGGTAATAAAATTAAATGCAAATACTCAGGGCCAATGATTTTACTTGCAGAAACGGACAGAGGAGAGGAATTTTATTTGGAAAAGATCCAGTAAAATGCCCCAGATAACAACTTAATGAAAAACAGCACAGTGACTCAGCCAATAACTAAATCAAGAGACCTTGATTATACAAGATGGCCTTGCACCCGTGTTACTAGAACAGGAACTCGCTGTGAGCACTGCCGCAAGAGAATCACTGGAAGAGCATTTATATAGTGGGAAGAATATTTTGCCCTTGGCGGGGGCGGTTGGGAAGCCGCCCGCGATTGGGGGCTGCACCGCGATTCCACGCTGGGCTGGCCAATTAAGGCCCACCCAGCATGAAACGCAAGCGACAGCGCTCAACGCTGCCTGTGCGGAGGTGGGGAGGGCGAGTGCGAACTTTGAAAATTCCCTGAGGCGCAGAGCTGTCTCGGAGATGGAGTTTTCAAAATAAATAAATAAAGATCTTAAAAATGTTATGAAACATGTCCCCCTCAAGTGACCCTGTCACATAAGCAGGGACATGTTATTAAATAACTTTTAAAATTTTTATTTTATTTTTAATTTGATGTTGGAAACCTCATCCCGCCTGTGGATGAGATTTCCAAAATAAAAATGCAAAGGCCGCTTGGCCGTTTTGCCTGCCTGCCAACCGTAAGGTTGGACGGGCAGTGAAAAATTTCTTTCAATTACCTTTTTAATGGCCTTAACAGGCCTTTTAATTGTCGGCAGGCACACTGACTCTGGCGCGCGCCCGCCGACCGAAATATCACGTGAGTGTGAGGTGACGCCAAGATGCTCACCCGATGTCATCCCGTGTCATTTTACGCCTGGTTGGGTCAGGCGCGTGCCTACCCACCGAGCTAAAAATTCAGCCCAATGCCTTTCGTGACCTCTGGACACCCCAAAGCACTTTATAGCCAGTGAAGTATTCTTTGAAGTGTACTCACTGTTATAATGTAGGAAACATGGCAGCCTGATATGTGCACAACAAGCTCCTTCAAACAACAGTGTGATAATGATCAGTTAATCGATAACAATAAGGTAAAAGCAAAATACTGCAGATGCTGGAAATCTGAAACAAAAACAGAAAATTTCTTGGAAAACTCAGCATCCGGTGGAGAGGAAAACAGAGTGAAAGTTTCGAGTCCGTGTGACTCTCCTTCAGAGCTAAAGAGGTAAAAATGTGATGAAATTTATACAGTTTAAGGGGGGTTGAGCAAGTGAAGCTGGATAGAAGGCTAACGATAAGGAGAGATTGACAAAGATGCCATGAACAAAAGGACAAAGGGGTGTTAATGGTAGTGGTGAGGGCTAAAGGAGGTGTTGACAGAGGCATAAAGGTAAGAAAACAGAATGTGATGGTCTGTCTTTGGTGATGTTGATTAAAGGGTAAATATTGGTCAGGACTGAGGGAACTCCCCTGTGAATATTAAAAAAAAAATTAATATCCAATATTTGAAAAAACTTGTGTTTTTGTGCATTTCTTGTCCGCATCGCTTAGCTTTCTTTTAGCAGCAATTTTTGTGCCAGCACCTTCCATTATAAATTCCAGTGTTGACAGTTATAATGATAACTACCAGTGTCAGTTCATGTGTAAACTAGTGGCCTTATAGCTGCTGAGGGAGAAGGGGCAGCAGGGCATGTGAAGAGTCGGGGATTCAAGGCTGGTGCCAAAACTTTGTTAAGACAGCTCCTGTATTTTTTTCAAAAGGGCTAGTGAGGCCCTTCAGCGTTGCTGGGCCAGCGGGAAAATTTGACAGTGGGGCTGAATGAAATTCCTGAGCTGAGGTTAATAAGGCAGCGCTGATAGACAAGTTGAGACGGGAGTAGCTTGAGTGCCTGGAGCTGTGCAACTTGCCACAGTGTCAGCAGTGGTGGTAGGACAGAGTAGTGTTACCTTTTTGAAATTAATAGAAGCAGGTGATACTTCTAGGTGTTACCCATGTTACAAAAGCATAACAGGCCCAGAGAAAAGAGGAGGCCATTGTGAGGGAATATTTTTGCAGGCGTTTTTGGCATTGAATGACTAATTTTATAAATGAGTCTAGTGGGTTTGTTTTTAATGTAATTCTAAAGAAAAATTAATCCCAGCTGTGACTTGAGTGAGAAAGGAGAAGGTGACCAAAAGAAATTTGGGACAAATCCAGCAATTTGTTCTGTGGCATTTGCTGGTTCCTGATTGGGAGCTTTCAAAACAAAAGCAGCAATTTGTGCTTGTGACACTTGCTGGCTGAAGATTTTCTTTCTTGTATGTACTGTTTCATGGTTGACAGCGATCCCTCTCTGTCCTTAGTTCAACAAATTAGCATTGTAAAATTTAACAGTGTGTCTTTGAGGGAGTTAGGCCTCAACACCTCATGGCTGCAGTCAGGTGCAAAGCATTTAATGATCTAGGTACATCTGTGTATCTAAAAATTGCACAAAAGACAAACAAGTGTGCAGCAAGGAAACATTTTTGTGTCTGTACAGCATGAAGCATTCTGATTAACTTAAATATTCCGGCACTAGTGCCAGGCAATGACCATCTCCAACAAGAGAGAATCCAACCCCATGACATTCAATGGCATTACCATCACTGACTCCCCCACTATCAACACCCTGGGGATTACCATTGACCGGAAACTGAACTGGACTAGCCATATAAATACTATGGCTACAAGAGCAGGTCAGAAGCTAGGAATCTTGTGGCGAGTAACTCACTTCCTGACTCCTCAAAGCCTGTCCGCTATCTACAAGGCACAAGTCGGGACTGTGATGCCTGGATGAGTGCAGCTCCAACAATACTCAAGAAGCTTGACATCATCTAGGACAAAGCCCACTTGATTGGCAACCCATCCAAAACATTCACTCCCTCCACCACTGTGTACCATCTACAAGTTGCACTGTAGGAATTCACCAAGGCTCCTTAGACAGCACCTTCCAAACCCTCGACCACCACCATCTAGAAGAACAAGGGCAGCAAACACATGGGAACACCAGCACCTGGAAGTTCCCCTCCAAGCCACTCACCATCCTGACATGGAAATATATCGCTGTTCCTTCACTGTCACTGGGTCAAAATCCTGGAACTCGCTCCCTAACAGCACTCTGGATGTACCTACACCACATGGACTGCGGTCAAGAAGTGAACTCACCAGCACCTTCTCAAGGGCAGTTAGGGATGGGCAATAAGTGCTGGCCGAGCCAATGACACCCAGATACATCTCATGAATGAGTGAAATAAAAACAAACCAAGAAGTACTTGGAGCATTGACTTCACTGTCTGATTATCCTTCTCCACCCTACCAAAGGTCTTTGAATGGCCTTGTTAGTTTTTTAATCCATTTATCGATATACTCTGGCAATTAATATTTATATAAAAAAATGCAACAGTTCCATGAACTAAAAGCAAAAGCTAACAATCACCTCCTCTCATTAGGCTTTCCTTCTCTCAATGACCTTGGTATTGTTTTCTGCTCCATTCCTAGAGCTCCCCATTTTCTCCCCTTGCTCTTCTTTCCTGTGCTGACTCTTTTTGCGTCTTCAATCTTGCTTTTATCATACCCGTGCATTTGTCATTGCCTATTTCTCCCTGGCCCCTCAATGTGTGGCCACCTCAGCCTCTGCAGCGCTGCCACCTCAGCTCACCTGCAGCGGGAAATCCTGTGCTGAGTATTCCAAGAGCACCTCACAAGAACCTCAACCATTCACTCTGTTCCACACAGGCAAAAGCAACACTGTAAATGTTTAGTGGATGTGTTGGTCCAAATTCTGCTCCAGTAACGTAAGTTCCAAACAAGAGATCATTGGTGTGTGGCTATTTCCATGTGTTAAAGGGGTGCAGAAAATGTGGAATTCCTAAATGAAGAAATTAAAATAAGTATTAAAAGAGGCATATGACCAAAATAGGGTTAATGATACAAAAAGGTTTTTTTTAAAAAAAGACAGGAGGTCAGAAGGGGGCGGGGATGCGGAGTAAAGACTTGCATTTATACACCGTTCACCATCTCGGGCTGTCCCAAAGTAATTTACAGCTCATTAAGTCTCTTTTAAAGTGTAGTTATTGTTGTAATGTAGGGAGATTCGTACTTGGCAATGCCCCACAAACAGCATTGAGATACATGACCAGATAATTTGCCTTTTAAGCAATATGGCTGAGGGATAAATCTTGGTCAAGATACTGGGAGAACTCCACTGCTCTTTGTAAAGTGCCATGGAATGTTTTGCATCCTCCTGAGAGAATGAATGACACCTACCGCAGTGCAACACTCCCTCCGAACTGCACTGATATATCAGCCCGGATCATGTGCTCAAGTGCCTGGAGTGAAGCTTGAACAGACTGCATTCTGAATTGGGCGAGAGTGCCACTACTGAACTAACGTTGACAACGAAGAAAGAGTTTTCTAAGTAAAGAATAGTTAGAGTAGGGTGGAGTAGAGATGAAAAAGGAAATCTTAAGGATCAAGGAATGGCAACGAAATTAAGTTAATACTTCACCTTTTACAAAGATTTATGTTACAAACATTTGTCTTGGGTATTATTTGGGTACAGCTGTCCTGCTCCTATAAGCAGTTTTGAGTGTTTCACATCCAGCAGTTTGCCTGCACTTCCCAATATCTAATCATTGTGATAGTGTAACTTGATGGGGGAGGGAAGGGAGGGAGAGTTTAACAACAGGCTTGTGATCAGAACTGGATATTGTGTCTTTCGCATGTGCTTTCATGTGCACTCCTCCTGTGTTCCAGTAGGCAGATTCAAAATATATTAGTGGGAGGAGACCTGATGCTAATTATTATTCTGCTTTGTTTTACATAAAAGTGAAGATAGAGTTGTAAACACTCCTCTCTTCCTTCAATATCGCTTCTCTCCCTTAGCATTTTGTGGGCTGACTTTGCTGGCTTTTGGTGTTACCTTTCTTTGTAGACCACATTTGACCTCCTCAGGCTAACCCCAAGGTCCACTGCTGCCCGTTGCAGTCTCTTGTTTAAAACCAGATGGACCTGCCCCATGTCTCTGCTGTGGAAGGATGGCAGTGTACTATTTAAAACCAAGTGGAGCTCTCCCTGCCTCCCATGCCTCTGCTGTGGAAGGATGGCAGTGTACTATTTAAAACCAAGTGGAGCTCTCCCTGCCTCCCATGCCTCTGCTGAGGAGGGATGGTGCTTGCAATTTCTTTTTGGGACATGGGCCTCTCCTGAGAGTGTATTCTCAATAGACGTCTCGTGCTCAGTCCACATGTGTAGAATCAACCCTTCCAAAAGGAGTAGGTGACTCTTTTCTTCTCCACCGATGCTGCCAGACCTGCTGAGTTTTTCCAGGTAATTCTGTTTTTGTTTTGGATTTCCAGCATCCGCAGTGGTTTTTTGTTCTTATCTCTGTGTTTATTTAGGCGTTGCATGATTCGGTCTGAGATGAGATAATGAATAGCTTAATTTTCCTCTTTTTTGCGGAAATCTCTACAGCTTACCCTTCAAGCCCCCTCTATCTCAAAGCTCTATCTCTATCCTGTAGCTTTTTAGACTGTGAAAATTCACCATGTTTAGAAGCATTACTGTCAAACTGAATATATTCCCAAATTCCAAACTGTTTTTAAAAAAAAAAAAGTCCCTAAACCCAACGTGGCGATTATGGGAAAGCAGGTTATAAAAAGAGGTGCTAGTCCGAAAGTGTAGATAAGGAACTTGGGAGTGGAAATATGTCTCGGCTGGTGTCAGATCAGTCGCCCCTTATGTGCCACCTTACATTCAGATCATTACAGCTGGCGAAACTGAATATCAGTTGCTGGGGTATAATGGGCGGTTGATCTGCTATCGTCCATTTTATTCCACTGCCCAAGATTGTTTGTTTATGCCTAGAACTCCCAAGTGGCAAAGGAACCAGGCAATAAAATGGTGAAGGAAGTAGGAGAGGAAATAAGCAGAACCTCCTAACTGTAAATGATTCGGCTGTTGCCTCCAGTAATTAAAGCACTAAATGCAGAGTCTTTGTTCTAGATTTACGATGGGGAAATGATACTCACAGATACATGGTGATGCGAAGGCTGTGGGAGACCTCATGTTACAGTTGCTGTGTTCAAGTCACGGTGATTAGCAAATTGGGTTATCCTTAACCTTGTTACAATGATCTTGGTTTTTCGGCTAAAAGACCATTTAATCACTTCCACGATCTTCACTCTTAGTTTATAGCTAACTCACACCAGTCTTTCTGCTGCTTTTGATCTATTTCTTTACAGCCCTGAGCACTTCAGCATTTATGCAGCACAGAGGTACAGACTATGTGTGAAGCGATGTATTTTTAAATGAACAGTTGAAATTTAAACTGGGGGTGCGTTGACAATATAAGCAAGCTGGAATGGGATGCATGAGGTTCAAAGGGAGCAGAGTTGGGATTCATCCTGGGGGGAGTGCAAATCCGCCACTCATAGAGAAGATGTGCATTATCTGTTAGTGAGTTACAGCTGGCATCTTTGTGAGCCCCCACCCCAGTGTGGACATCTCTACCCAACAGAATAGTGAAAGCAAGATCAATATGAATATTTTTGTAAAAGTAGAATTTAAAAGGTTATGTGGGGAGAGGAACAGGGGACTAAATGTAAATGCTCGCGAGTTGGTGCACACACAGTGGGCCTGTACCACCTTTTTGTGCCGTACAGTTCTGTATTGTATAAACAAAGGGACAGCATAGCAGGAAAAGAAGTTGTGCCTGACAACTTTGTAATGAGATGAATATTTGTCTTGTGAAATATGTGCTACTCGAGTGTTAGAGTAGCCCAAGAAGAACTGTAAGGAGCACAGTTGAAAGCAAGTCTCCGATGCTGAGCCATTTTGTCAGACTCACAGCTGGAAAACTCTTTGGCCAATTGATATATTCCTCATTGTGTGATGTGGCTGAAAAAAAATGCAATTTCCAATTATCATCAGATGTAAAAAGAAGCAAACTGTTATGTCAGCAGGAAGTCAGCATGTCAAACCAGTGCAACTCTCTGTACGAAAGTATTAAAAGCATTAACATTTTGATGAGCTTGAGTCCTTCAAAGGAAATGGCTTCACGTGGAAGAAATTCTACAGGATAAATATAACCATTTGAGAATTCTTTGGCGAGTGGTGTTTAAGATTGGCATCATTGTCATGGGGTAACGTCATTATTAACTTGATGGCTAATACAGTCAAAGCTAAAAAGAATTGCTGTTCTCTACTTGTGCTTCTGTAATAGAAGAAAATACATTTTTCCATGTCTTTGTCATCTCCAGACTCAGTTTCTTCATTTTCCTCCTTATCACCCTCCCATGTTTCATGAAGCCCAATTGGTTCAACAATCAGTTGCGATCCTTTTCCATTAGTAGTGCTTCCATGCATGTGAGTCACACATACGAACATACGAATTAGGAGTAGGCCATTTGGCTCCTCGAGCATGCTCTCCCCTACCTGACCTTTGTACTCTCCTCCAGCCTTGCATCCCTCCCACATTCTGGCCCTCTGGCTCTGGCCTTTGATTCATTCCACTCCCTTAATCTCAATGGGTTTTTTTTTATTCATTCATGAGATGTGGGCTTTGCTGGCTGGGCCAGCATTTATTGCCCATCCCTAGTTGCCTTTGAGTAGGTGGTGGTGAGCTGCCTTCTTGAACCGCTGCAGTCCATGTGGTGTAGATACACCCACAGTGTTGTTAAGAAGGGAGTTTCAGGATTTTGACCCAGCAGCAGTGAAGGAATGGTGATATATTTCCAAGTCAGGATGGTGAGTGACTTGGAGGGGGATTTCCAGGTGGTGGTGTCCCCATCTATCTGCTGCCCTTGTCCTTCTAGATGGTAGTGGTCGTGGGTTTGGAAGGTGCTGTCTAAGGAGCCTTGGTGAATTCCTGCAGTGCATCTTGTAGATGGTACACACTGCTGCTACTTGTGTCGGTGGTGGAGGGAGTGAATGTTTGTGGATGTGATGCCAATCAAACGGGCTGCTTTGACCTGGATGGTGTCAAGCTTCTTGAGTGTTGTGGGAGCTGCACTCATCCAGGCAAGTGGGGAGTATTCCATCACACTCCTGACTTGTACCTTGTAGATGATGGACAGGCTTTGAGGAGTCGGGAGGTGAGTTACTCATCGCAAGATTCCTAGTCTCTGACCTGCTCTTGTAGCCACAGTATTTATATGGCTAGCCCAGTTCAGTTTCTGGTCAATGGTAACCCCCAGGGTGTTGATAGTGGGGGATTCAGCAATGGTAATGCCATTAAATGTCAAGGGGCGATGGTTAGATTCTCTCTTGTTGGAGATGGTCATTGCCTGGGACTTGTGTGGTGCGTATGTTACTTGCCACTTGTCAGCCCAAGTCTAGGTATTTGTCCAGATCTTGCTGCATTTGGACATGGACTGCTTCAGCATCTGCGGAGTCACGAATGGCGCTGAACATTGTGTAATCATCAGCGAACATCCCCACTTCTCACATTATGATCGAAGGAGGGTCATTGATGAAGCAGCTGAAGATGGTTGGGCCGAGGACACTACCCTGAGGAACTCCTGCTGTGATTTCCTGGGGCTGAGATGACTGACCTCCAACAACCACAACCATCTTCATTTTTGCTAAGTATGACTCCAACCAGCAGACAGTTTTCCCTCTGATTCCCATTGACTCCAGTTTTGCTAGGGCTGCTTGATGCCACACTCTGTCAAATGCTGCCTTGATGTCAAGGGTAGCCACTCTCACCTCACCTCAGGAGTTCAGCTTTTTTGTCCATGTTTGAACCAAGGCTGTAATGAGGTCAGGAGCGGAGTCGCCCTGGCGTAACCCAAACTGGGTGCCAGTGAGCAGGTTATTGCTAAGCAGGTGCCGCTTGATAGCACTGTTGATGACCCCTTCCAGTACTTTACTGATGATGGAGAGTAGACTGATGTGGCGGTGATTGGCCGAGTTGGATTTGTCCTTTTTGTGTACAGGACATACCTGGGCAATTTTCCACATAGCTGGGTAGATGCCTGTGTTGTAGCTGCACTGGAACAGCTTGGCTAGGGGTGCAGCAAGTTCTGGAGCACAAATCTTCAGTAGTATTGCCGGAATATTGTCAGGGCCCATAGCCTTTTCAGTATCCAGTGCCTTCAGCCGTTTCTTGATATCATGTGGAGTGAGTCGAATTGGCTGAAGACTGGCATCTGTGATGATGGAGACCTCCGGAGGAGGCCAAGATGGATCATCCACTTGGCACTTCTGGCTAAAGATTGTAGCACATGCTTCAGCCTTATGTTTTGCACTGATGTGCTGGGTTCCTCCATCATTGAGGATGGGGCTATTTGTGGAGCTTCCTCCTCCAGTGAGTTGTTTAATTGTTCACCACCATTCATGACTGGATGTGACAGGACTGCAGAGCTTAGATCTGATCTGTTGGTTGTGGGATCACTTAGCCCTGTCTGTTACTTGCTGCTTATGCTGTTTGGCACGCAAGTAGTCCTGTGTTTTAGCTTCACCAGGTTGATACCTAATTTTTAGGTATGCCTGGTGCTGCTCCTGGCATGTCCTCCTGCACTCTTCATTGAACCAGGGTTGATCCCCTGGCTTGATGGTAATGGTAGAGTGGGGGATATGCTGGGCCATGAGGTTACAGATTGTGTTCGAGTACAATTCTGCTGCTGCTGATGGCTGACAGCGCCTCATGGATGCCCAAAAGTTGCTAGACCTGTTCGAAATCTATCCCATTTAGCACGGTGGTAGTGCCACACAACACGATGGAGGGTATCCTCAATGTGAAGATGGGACTTCATCTCCACAAGGACTGTGTGGTGGCCACTTCTACCGATACTGTCATGGACAGATGCATCTGCGGCAGTCAGGTTGGTGAGGATGCGGTCAAGTATGTTTTTTCCTCTTGTTGGTTCCTGCCGTAGGCTAAGTCTAACAGCTGTGCCCTTTAGGACTCGGCCAGCTCTGTCAGTAGCGGTGCTACTGAGGCACTTTGGTGATGGACATTGAAGTCCCCCTCCCAGAGTACATTCTGCGTCCTTGCCACCCTCAGTGCACCCTCCAAGTGGTGTTCAACATGGAGGAATACTGATTCGTTAGCTGAGGGAAGGCGGTATGTGGTCATTAACAGGAGGTTTACTTGCCCATGTTTGACCTGATGTCATGAGATTTCATGGGGTCAGGAGTTGATGTTGAGGGCTCCCAGGGCAACTCCCTCCCGACTGTATACCACTGCGCCACCACCTCTGCTGGATCTGTCCTGCCGGTGGGACAGGACATGCCCAGGGCTGGTAATGGCGGTGTCGGGGACATTATCTGTAAGATATGATTCCGTGAGGATGGCTATATCAGGCTGTTGATTGACTAGTCTGTGAGACAGCTCTCCCAATTTTGGCACTAGCCCCCAGATGTTAGTAAGGAGGACTTTGCAGGGTCGACTGGGCTGAGTTTGCCGTTGTTGTTTCTTGTGCCCAGGTCGATGCTGGGTAGTCCGTCTGGTTTCATTCCTTTTTTGCAGAACCTTCAGGTGCCTTGGCCGTACACTCTGGAATACTCTGACCAAACAGCCCCACCAATCTCCTACAGCTTTTCTGACTTCAGAAACTTTAAAGCTCATCTTTTCAATCAACCATTTGATTCACTCTCCTAGTTCTCACATCCTGGCTCAACATCTGCTCCTTTACCCCCTTTACAAAAATTTTTTTAAAACACTGTCCCAATCTACTCCCACCAACCCCACCCCCCCACAACCAATATAAAACATTGTGATTGGTTTTCTACTTTAGAAGGTCTAGATAAGGGCAGTTATAATAACCAGCAGGGTTTTCGTGGGGTCTCGGTTTCTATTTGCTATGCTACTGTACTGAGAAATCATTCCAATGCACCAAAGGCTGTGGCCTTGATGTATTATATGGGAATTCCTTCAAGCTCTGGGGAAGCTGGATCCTAGGGGAGGCCCAAGGGCCTCTTGCGGACTTTTTTAAAGCTTGTCTGGTCCTTTTTGGGCTCGTTCGCTCCTCCCGCCTCAGTTCTGCTGCCATGAAGTAGACAGTGCAGCTTTCCCCAGCTTGACGCCATTGAACTACGACCTCTGCATGTTAAGGTAGTTCCCACCTGGCTGTAGCAGGAGCCTCGTTATAGGCGGAATTGGCGGTCGGATTTTGATGTTCCAAATTTTATCTGTGCCTGACCACTGAAGGTAGAGGATGGCAGGGAAGGAGGTTTAAAATGGAGGATTGTGTTTCAAAGAACGTGCTGGAGGAAGCTGCAGTGACTATAAATAGGGTCCAATTTTAACTGTCTAAGAGAGTGGGTTTGGAGTGAGTTAAAATTCATTCACTCTCTTTGTTCTGTAACAATGAACCCAATTTACATTGGTATCTCCCGCTGGAGTTATGTGTAAATAAAACCCCGGAGGGCAGGAGGTGGGGGAGGGTTGAAGAACAAACTTGTCCTCTTTCTTAGAAGTTGCATGCAGTAATATTTTTTTAACATTGTGCTCATATGTTATAACAGAAACTGAGGCAGAATTGAACCTTTGAGTATTTGGGAAGAGCATTTTGCAGGATATAAGCCAAGGGCAAAAATACTGGTCATAACTTGCGTTGAAAACAATTTGAGCTAATGAATTCAGTGTAGCACCAGAAGCCTAATGTCTTTTTAATAGCACACTGCTGCTAATAAATTAAATAGGCATGCTTAGGGTTTTCCCATTGCAAATAGTAAGCACCAAGTGTTAGAATGCAATATTCCTCTACACTTTCAGACCTTTATCCCCCATATGTTTTAATTCCTCTCTTGACACCTCAACTGCCCACAATCAGAATTCCCTGTGAACAGATGATACAGTCCAATCTTAAGGCGCTTTTACACTATGGAATTAAACTGATGGTAGACATGTTCGCTTTATCGGCCGCACATCATCGTGTAAAGAGCACAAACTATCTGGAACTAGCAGCAACGGTTATGGATCTGCTTTGAGCTGAGGCTGCCTGTGTAAAGTAAATGTGGGAAGCTAGCCTCTGGTGCCTGTACTTTGTTTTGTTCTTTCACGGGATGTGGGTGCCGCTGGCAAGGCCAGCATTTATTGCCCACCCTCGAGATCAATCAAGTCTCCCAATAAAAAAGTGACGAAAATAGCAAAATAGCAGTGCATAAGACCGCTGTAATAGATGGTGAGTTTTGATGGGTAGTGTAAAAAACGATCTGACCTATTGAAATTTCATTTATCCCTGAAGATAAGATGTCGCCATTTTGTGGGGAAGGGCAGGTATTTACTGAACGTTGTAACAGAATACACCTTGTCTGTCTGTCTGTCTGCTGCTTTATTGTGTTTCTCTTGTGGTTGCTTACAGTGCACTGTACAGGTTAAATTGGAACTAGGCCATCGCGCCCAGCTTCGGAAAAAGCCCACCACTGAAGGATTCACCCATGACTGGATGGTGTTCGTCAGAGGACCAGAACAGAGCGATATTCAGCACTTTGTGGAAAAAGTGGTTTTTCGATTGCATGAGAGCTTTCCAAAACCCAAGCGAGGTGAGCGGTGCATTTAAGGAGCATTTGTGATAAGCCTCTTGCGTCTAAAGTCCTGTTTTTGGAACATGCTGATTTTTCAAGTTTAAGATTCTTTGTAGGGTTTGAGACTAGTTAGGACTGGAAGTGGGTTTAAGGAAATAATGACAGCGTTCAGTAAAACTGGTTCTGCCTTTCTTGGGTCATTGAAATAGGGTGCGTGGAACTGCAGACTACATCTGACAAATCGCCAGAGTTGTTATAATTCCTTAAATTATTTTCCTTCTGTTCTCTGTAGCAAAAGGAATTGCTTGTACCCACACATGCATTACTGTTTGCCACCCTGTATAGAACAGACACAAAGTTCGTGTTTTGAAGGCTAGTAGATTTGAAAGGGTTGAAATTCCTCCTTTTGATCAACTTAACCAAAAAAACCTCTCTTTGATCCTATCTCACTCTCACTGTCTTTTCTGTCTTTCTGTCATGGTCTCTGTATGTATATTCTCCACACTCTCTCCTAACTGAAACCAAGTCCTGTTTACTTATCAGCCCCAGGCTTGCTAACCTACATTGGCTCTCAGTTCACCAAGGCCTTAATTTTAAAAATAGTCATCTTTATGTTCAAATCCTTCCATGACCTCGCCCTTCCCCATCTCTGTGACCTCCTCTAGCTCTGCAATGCTACAATAACACAATGTTGCTCCAATTCTGGCCTCTTGTTCATCCTGTACTTCCTTTGGCCCATCATTAACAGCCATGCCTTCAGATGTTGAGACCCTACGTTCTGGAATTCTCTCTTTTTCCTCCTTTTAAGACCCCTTTTAAAATAATTTCTTTGACTAACCGTTTGGTCACATGTCCTACTGCCTCTCTGTAATTTTCATAAGTTTTTGTTTGATAATGATTCTGTAAAGCGCCTTGGGACATTTTACCATATTATTGGTGCTATATAAATGTACGTTGTTAATTTGCCTGTTTTTCTCTTTTTCTACTCTTGACCACCTGTGGGCATTTTTTTCCCACAATTATTACCTGTACTGTTTTTTTCCCAGTCCCTCTCCTCATTGGTTCTGTACTCTTGTCTCTGTGTTCCTCTCACGCCTTTCCCTGTCTTTTTCTGCCTCTGTTCGCACCATGCCTTTATTTGCTTTTTATCTTTCGCTTTCCCACTGTTACCAGCTTTCCTTCATATCTATCCCTCTATGTGTTTGCCTTCTCCCTCCATTTACTTATTTCCTCAGCACGCACATACAAACTGTACCCTCTTTCGTGTGTCTTCACTATCTGCTGTTCTCTATTTCCCTCCATCCAATTCCACTGCACCTGATATTTTGTCTTTCGTGAGGCTGTCTTAATTCTCTCTCTTTTTGGTCCCTGCTGTCACCTTCCATGCCCAGCAATGCTCCCTCCTCTCTGCCCCTTCACCTTCAGTCCAGCCCCATGTGCAACTGTGTACTTGCACTTCTTTTGCAGCTAATTCCTTATGCCACATTGCCTCCCAGCCACCATTGTTGTGCTTATGTGCCTTTTGTTAAACAGAAATCCAGAGCTCGATAAAGCCATTCAGTCTATCAACCCACCTTTATCCAAAGTTGATGCATGATGGACTATGATGGACATCCCTTTCAAACACCTGCCGTCAACTTTAGAGAATTCTAATTTTTGCTCCTTTACCTGCCCGTGGACAGAAATATTGCTAGTTATCTAATCTAACTGCCAATTCAGTTCCTCAACAGGTAGTGATCCAGCTCCCTATAAAGTGTCAATCTCTGGGGGTATGTTCGACATGACCACTATTTCGAGGGATACGTTTTCTTTTTAACCTTATTTGAGTAAAGTGAGCATTTGTACCCTAGAGAGAGAATCTGGGGAATTAATAATGGAAAATAAGGAAACAGTGGATGAATTGAACAGATATTTTGCATCTGTCTTCACTGTAGAGGATACAAATAACACCCCAGAAATATGTGTGAATCAGGAGGTGAAAGGAAGGGAGGAACTTAAAACAATTATAATCACCTGGGAAAGGGTACTGAGAAGATTATTAGAACTAAAAGCTGACAAACCCTCAGGTCCTGATGGGCTTCATCGTAGGGTCTTAAAAGAAGCAGTTGAGGTAGTAAATGCATTGGTTGTAATTTTCCAAAGTTCACTGGATTCTGGAAATGTCCCATCAGATTGCAAAATAGTGAATGTGATTCCTGTATTTAAGATAGGAAGGAGACAGAAAGCAGGAAACTACAGGCCAATTAGGGAAAATGCTAGAATTTATTATCAAGGAGATTATAGAGGGGCACTTAGAAAATCTCAATGCAATCAGGCAGAGTCAGCATGATTTTATGAAAGGGGAAATAGTGTTTGCCTAATTTATTAGAGTTCTTTGAGGAAGTAACAAGCAATGTGGATAAAGGGGAACCTGTGGATGTAGTGTACTTAGATTTCCAGAAGGCATTTGGCAAGGTGCCACATCAAAGGTTACTACACAATAAGAGCTTACGATATAGGGGGTAACATATTAGCATGGATAGAGGATTGGTTAGCCAACAGGAAGCAGAGTAGGCATAAATGGGTCATTTTCGGGTTGGCTAGATGTAACGATCGGAGTGCCACAGGGATCAGTGCTGGGGCCTCAACTATTTACAATCTATGTTAATGATTCAGATGATGGAACCGAATGTATGGTTGCTAAATTTGCTGATGGCACAAAGATAGGTAGGAAAGTAAGTTGTGAAGAGGGCATAAAGAGTCTGCAAAGGGACATGGATAGGTTAAGCGAGTGGGCAAAAATTTTGCAGATGGAGTATGATGTTTGGAAAATGTGAATTTTATCAACTTAGGCACGAAGAATAGAAAAGCAGCATACTCTAAATGGTGAGAGACTGTAGAACTCAGTGATTCATGAATCACAAAAAGTTAGTATGCAGGTACGGCAAGTGATTAGGAAGGCTAATGGGATGTTATTGTTTATTGCAAGGGGAACGAGACATAAAAGTAGGGATGTTTGCTACAGTTGTATAGGGTATTGGTGAGACCAAATGTAGAGTACTGTGTAAGAAAGGATATAAATGTGTTAGAAGCAGTTCAGAGAAAGCTCACTCGACTGGTTTCTGGAATGAGGGGGTTATCCTGAGGAAAGATTGGACAGGTTGGGCATGTATTCATTGGAGTTTAGAAGAATGAGGGCAATCTTATTGAAACATATAAGATCCTGAGGGGTCTTGACAGTGTGGATCCCTTGTGGGAGAAATAGAACTAGGGGACGCAGTTTTAAAATAAGGCATCTCCCATTTAAGACGATAGTGGAGGCACATTGGATATTTTTAAGGCTGAAATGGATAAATTCTTAATTGATAAGGTAGTCAAAGTGTGTGGGGGTAGGAAGGAAAGTGGATTTGAGGCCACTGTCAGATCAATCATGACCTTATTGAGTGGAGGAGCAGGCTTGAGGGGCCGAATGGCCTGCTCCTGATTTGTATGTTCGTATGAGGCTTGTGAATTTAGTAGTTGTCTTTCTGTCCAATGCTCATTGTTCAACATGAATAATTTGTATGTTTCAACCTCATCTCTTATTATTTTGAAGTCCCTTTTCTAGTCTCCCCACAGTTTTTTTCTTCAGCAAAAGTGACTTTTTTATTTGCTGAAAGCTTTCTTCATATCTTAGTCATCTAAGGCCTGAAATCACCCTGATTTCGTAGAGTTCCGGAGTAATTTATGGCACTGGTGGAGGCCATTCAGCCCATCCACTCATTGCCAACCCTTTGTAGAGCAATCTAGTCAGTCCCATTCCCCCATTCTATCCCCATAGCCCTGCAAGTTTGTTTCCTTCAAGTGCCCATCCAGTTTCCTTTTGATACTGTTGATCATTTCTGCTTCCATCACCATCATAGTTCCAGATTTCTCTGAATATTTTCAAATGCATCAATTTCTTTTGGGGATAGGGTGACCAACCTGACGTACCATACTGCAGAATTGGCCTTGTCATTGATCTGCACAATGTCAGCGGTATGTTCGGCTGTCTTTTTAAAAAATCCCTTTCTATCCCCCTTTTTACCCCATTATCTTTCTGTTCCCCAGTTTGTCTCCCCTGTTCTTCTGTCTGCATCTTTCTGGCACTTTCTTTCAACTAGCAGTTTGTTTACTCTTGGTTCTGGTTTTGCCCTTTTTGCTTTGAGCTTTTATTTTCAGTCAGCTTTTTGCTTCCTGTTCAGTCACATGAAGCGTTTGGAAAGCTGCTCCTATTTGCAAGGCAAGATTAATCCAAAATGTTACTTCAAAGATACCCTGATGGTAGTTGGACATAAACGGAAGTTAGCGGAAGTAAATTTAAAATACCAAGAGAAAGAATAAATGCTTGAACAATCTACCAAGCAAGATGTGAATGACAGAATCTTTCAGCTGAACAGGTGGTAGATCTTTGAGTGATTTGAGGGTATTTATCATCCCCAGCCCTCTGATCTCTTACAGGTGGTAGTAAACTTTATATTTCTCTCACTCACCTCTTTTTTTTGCTTGAATTTGATCACCCTCCCCTCCAACTTTTTGGATTTTCTGATTTTTGCCCAGTTTCCACAATCATCAGCAAACATCCCATTCCTGATCTTATGATGGGGGGAAGGTTATTGATGAAGCAACTGAAGATGGTTGGGCCTAGGACCTCCTTTGTGCTCTTGCCTCATTCCTAAACCCTGATATGACACTTTCCCCCACCCCTGCACCATCACTGTTGAGCGACCTTACTGCTATTAGAGGGCATTGTAGTGACAAGTAATCCCATTGTGCAGCTAACTATTAGTTACTAATCTGAATTCAGGTATGTTCATTAGATCCCTTTGCCCCTCTACTTTGTTCCTTAACTTTCATTCCCTGACCAAGAACTGCTGTGACTAACCTATCACTCATTCCCCATGCTAGATTAATTTGCTGTTTCTATCACTCCCCAAATGTCTCTCTCAACTTTTAAACTTTTTGTGATCAAAACTGAATTATCCACGCTAACTTCCCCTCTATTTAAATTGATCTATTTATAGCAACTTCACTGTTAATTGTCATCATTGTCACCCGTTTTGCTGATCAGGTCTACAATTTTATACCAATCCTTGACTATCCTGAATGGTTAAACAGTCTGTTCAAGGAGTATGCTATAAACAGTCGAAGTGATCCCACAGTCAACTGATCAGATTAAAGCTCTGCAGTCCTGCCACATCCAGTTGTGAATGGTGATGAACCATTAAACTAATGGGAGGATAAGACCCCATGAACATTTCCATCCTCCATGATGATGGAACCCAGCGTATTGGTGCAAAAGACCAGGCTGAAGCGTCTGCAGCCATCTTCAGTCAAAAGTGTCAAGTGGATGATCCATCTTGACCTCCTGAGGTTCCGAGCATCACAGATGGCGGTCTTCACCCAATTCAATTCACTTCATGCGATACAAAAATGCAGCTGAGCACACTGGATATGGCAAAGGCTATGGCCCTGATGGCATCCATGCTGTAGTGCAGCATCAGGGAGCCCTCAATAAAATTGAAAGACAATGGGAATTGAATAGGGTGGGGAGGTTTCTCTTGATTGGCTGGAGTCATACCTAGCACAAAGGAAGATGGTTGTGATTGCTGAAGATCAATCAGCTCAGCCGCAGGATGTTGCTGCAGAGGTTTCTCAGGGTACTGTCTTGGGCCTACTGTCCTAGGCCCTACTATCTTCAGTTGCCTCATCAATGACCTTCCCTCCATCATGAGATCAGGAGTGGGATGTTTGCTGATGATTGCATGGTGTTCAGTTCCACTCACAACTCAGCTAATGAAGCAACTCAACAACCCTTGAAGAACTCGACACCATCCAGGACAAAGCAGCCCACTTGACTGGCACGCCATCCACCACCTTAAACATTGACCCACTCCACCACTGCACTGTGGCAGCAGTGTGTGCCATCTATAAGATGTACTGCAGCAACTCACCAATACTTCTTTAACAACACCTTCCAAACCTGCAACCTCTACCACCTAGAAGAATAAGGGCTGCATATGGAACACCACTATCTGCAAGCTCCCCTCCAAGTCACATAGCATCCTGACATGGAAACATATCACTGTTCCTTCATCCTAGCTGGGTCAAAATCTTGGAATTCCCTACCTAACAACACTGTGAGTGTACCTACACAACACAGACTGCAGTGGTTCAAGAAGTGGCTCTCCACCAGCCTCTGAAGAGAAAGTAGGAATGGGTAATAAATGCTGGCCTTGTCAGTGACATTTGCATCTCATGAATTTTTTAAAAAATACACAATATACATAAGACCAGTTAGCCCAATATTTCAGCTAATTTCCTAGGCCTTTTCCTTATTTCACCTAATAACTTGGATTATATCATTTCCTCACCTCTGGGGTTCTTTTAACTAGTATCTCACATTAGACTCTTACAGAATATCTTGCAATAAATCATGCACTGCATCTACTCCGGTTCTCTTTGACGCTGATCATCCAACTGGGATGGCCTTTTAGAATTATTTGCTGTTCTTCACTTGTCTGAATGGGCATCTTACTGATCTGAGTGTTCCTGATTTTGTTCTTTTTAGCATGGGCAAATTTTAAAGCTCATTTATTGGGTAATGCATCTCACTTCATCATGCCTGCTGACTCGAAGACTTTATTGTAATTTGGCAAATATCAGTCTCATGTATTTTCAGCCAGCTTTACCTCTGCTTGTACCCTCAAAGGGCAGAATTATAGCTTTATTGAAAGAAGCAATTACTGCCTTCATGCTTTCCCACAGCTGCTGTTCCTCAATCATTGCTAAAATTCCAAAGATGCTGTGAATACTCTTTTCTGGCCTATTTTCTTAATTAATTTACTAGTGCACCCAGAGACATTTCTGGCCTTTTGGTTCTCCTTCCCTGCCAACTTGAATCTTGATGGTCTTGGTAAATGATCACACCTTCATTACTGCATTCTATTCTACTACGATGATGCCAAGAATGTTTATTGGATCTTGTTTCTTTGACTTCAAGAAGACCTTTGGCCCTGAGGATATCTTTCCTATTAATCTCGATGTGTGCGCTTTGAAATCTCTGTCCTGTCATGTTTTCAGTCTCCTCCTTCATCCAGTCTCTCTGGAAATTTACTTGCACTAAACTTATTTCTAAAAGTGGCAATTTCTCTCTCTTTACGTATGCTTCATACACAGTAAGAGTGTAATTCAGTTTGACTGATTCTGGGGAAACTGTGCGCCTAGCATACACCAGTGTTGTTATGTTGCACATGAGGAGTAAGGTATGTGGCCCACCATGTGGTTTAAACCCTCAAGATAGTCAACATAGCTCAGGTTCCTTTTTCTCTAGTTACTAAGTCGTGTTTTGTGTTCCTTGAATCACTTTTGTTATTGGAGAATTGGAGTTGGCTTGTTTTTTGCTTCCTGAAATAGGTTAACTAGATGGGCCCTGTGGTCCTAAAGCGCATTCAGTTTCCATCCACCATGCAGCTTTTTTAGGATTTTCCCAGAAATTGAGCAATCAGTACCAATCAATGATTCCCCCATATTGAGGTGTCAGCTGTGGCTCAGTCCATAGCACCCTCGCCTTTGAATCAGAAGGTTGTGGGTTCATGTCCCACTCCCGGAAACCAAGAACTGTGATTGTACTCAAAAGAGTTGCAATCTGTGACTGTTGATAACTCGAAAGAATTTTTTTTTTTGAACATCAATAAATGGCTATCTCCCCTAGGCCGCATACAAAAATAGAATGAGTTCTGTTGAAGAGTCATTTGGACTCTAAACGTTAACTGTGTTCCTCTCTGCAGATGCTGTCAGACCTGCTGAGTTTTTCCAGGTATTTTTGTTTTTGTTCTAGATTTCCAGCATCCGCAGTATTTTGCTTTTATTTAATTATAATAAAATGAGTATGTTTGCCTGTTTTAGTCAGTGCTTTATGAAAGTCATAAGGAAGCATCAACGAGACAATCACCTATTTTTTAGGTGCCCATTACAAAAAGAATCATAAAGCAATCAAAGAGCATTAAAGAAGCTGAATTTACACAACGCACAGTTTGCACGCTTAATGGGCTGTTTTTCTTTCTGCTTCCATTGACATAAACACAGACTGTATATTGCTTCCCCCCAAAAAAATTGAGTGCTGTCTCATTTAGGATAGTAAGTTGACTCCAACATTTGACAAAGCTCCTTAAACATTGTGCAGAATGAACAGCTCTCTCATAATTCCCGGTTAAAAGCAAAATACGGCGGATGCTGGAAATCTGAAACAAAAACAGAAATTGCTGTCAGACAGGTCTGTGGAGAGAGAAACAGCATTAACCTTTAGAGTCCATATGACCCTTCTTCAGAACTAAAGAGAAGTAGAAATGTGATGAAATTTATACTGTTTGAGGGGTGGAGCATGTGAAACTGAATGGGGGCAAGGCGAGATTAACGAAGATGTCATGGACAAAAGGCGTGTAAAAGGGCTAAAAAAGATGTTGATACTGGCATAAAGGTAAGAAAGCAGAATGTGTTAATGGCAGCACACTCTGAAAGAACAACATGAACAAGTAACAGATGGCCCTTTTGGGGGTGGGGTGGGGGAGGGGGCAGTGGTGGGGAAAAAGGATAGAAAGTGGGATCAAAAAGATGGGATAAAAAGAAGAATAAATGAATAAAAGTAAATAGATAAAAAATAAAAATAAGATTTGAAAGAAGGGATTAAAAAAGGGGTGAAGATAGAGGAGAGAGTTCATGGTCTGAAGTTGTTGAACTCAATGTTAAGTCCAGTAGGCTGTAAAGTGCCTAATTGGAAGGGTCCCCCTTGTCCTCACTTTCCACCCCACCAACCTCCGCATTCAAAGGATTATCCGTCGCCATTTCTGCCAACTCCAGCATGATGCCACCACCAAACACATCTCCCCCCGCCCATATGATGGTATCTCTGTTTTAAAGCTCCAATCCTAGAACTGACTGCACCAAAATGGTTGCCACTGATGCTATATTCTTTGGTGTTGCTCTCAGAAGAACATAGAGTTCTCTTTAGGATGTTTCTTACAGTTACTAAATGGAATTTAGGCACAAGTAGCTTCTTCCATTGAAGATGGTCAAATGTCAAGGGCATATTTGGCCAAAAGTTGGCAACACACAAATCATTCAATTTTTTTAGAATAAGATTTCAGAAGAATGTCAAGGCCTTGGAGAAGGTGCAGAGGCGATTTACTGGAATGGCATGAAGGATGGGAAGAGTCGAGAGAAACTAGAATTTTTCTCCTTGGAGTAAGAAAGATTAAGGGCAAATTTGATACATGTTCAAAATCAGGATTGGTTTTGACTAGAGTAAATGAGGAGGAAGGTGACAGAAGGGTTGGTACCAGAAGGCACAAATTTATTTAATTGGCAACATAAGGAATTTTTTTTTTAATGCTGCAAGTTGTTATGATCTGGAATGCGTGCCTAAAAGGTTAGCAAAAGCAGTTTCCATTATATGTCTCAAAATAGTATTGGATAAATATTTGAAGTGGAAAATTTTGCAGGATTACAGGGAAGGAGGAGGGGAATGAGATGAACTGGATAGCTCTTTGAAAGAGCCAGTACAGGCATGATGGGTAAAAATGGTCTTCTGCACTGTATCATTTTGTAAAACCCATTTTCATTCTCCATACAATAAAAATTATGCTGTGATCTATGAGGAGCAGTTCAGAGTGGATTTAGACAGTCATTTGAGACCTTTCACGTGCTCCCACCCCCGCAACTATCCAACAGCCTGCAGGTGATTCAGAACAGGTGGATTGCTAGACCAATTTTCCATTTTTACAGATGACTGCATCGTTCCCTCAAAGTGCTCACTGCATGTTTCCCATGGCACATATCCATCTCTCTAAGTGTGTGTGTTGATGCAGATGAGTTAAGTTATCAGAATCTGTCCCTAAAATAGATCATACTTGCACAATTCACCAGTATTTAGCAGAGTTAAATATCCTTCATTTCAGAAACCTCACGCAAGGATTTAATCAGGTTACACTAGAACAGAACCAAATCCATTGGGTAGAGCTAGTTTTCTTCCTTTCTTTCGTGGGATGAGTGTGTCGCTGTGAGTCATTTGTTTCCCATCCCTAATATTCCTTGAACTCAGTGGCTTGCGAGGCCATTTAGGAGGCCATATTGCTGTGTGCCTGGAGTCACATGTGTGCCAGATTTCCTTCCCTTAAGGGCATTAGTTAGCCAGGTCGGTTTTTACGACAATCAACGATGATCTCAGTAATGGAACTATCTTTATAATTCTGGGTTTATTAATTGAATTTAAATTCCATGGGATTTGAACCCCTATCCCCAGAGCTTTAGTTTGGGCCTCTGGATTACAAGTCCAGTGACATTACCACTAACCACTGTCTCCCCTTAGTTGACCAGAGGACCACATAACTGCAGTGGTTGTTAAAATGGACTTCAGTTTTGCTTTATTTCAGGTCTTTAATTTTACTATCTCTTGCATTGAAGCTGCAAGGGATAAGATTTATCATTTTACGCATTCTGCTTTATAAAATGGGAATAGCTACATTTAGCATTACTTGCACTGAATTTATGCCATTGTAGCTATTTTTTCATGAGATTAACTTTGAAAGCTGAATCCTTGAATCTTCCCAATAATATGTAAAACAAAGATCTATTTGCCTGTTCTGATGGCTTAGTTAACATTGAAGATTCCATGATACTATTCATAGACTATTGGTTGTAGCACAGAAGGAGGCCATTCAGCCCAGTCAATGCTGGCTCTCTCCAAGAGCAACTCACCTAGTTGCACTCCCCTGCCTGTCCCCCATAGCCACACAGATTGTTCTCTTCAGATAATTATCCAATGCCCTTTTGAAAGCCATGATTGTGCTTCACCACACTCTCTGGCAGTGCACTCCAGATCTGAACCACTCATTGTTCACAGAAGCTTTCCCTCATGTTGCCATTGGTTCTTTTGCCATTCACCTTAGCCTCTGGTTCTTGATCCGTCTGCTAACGGGAATGGTTTCTCCCTATCTGCTATGCCCTCATGAAGTAAAGTTAGAGGAAGAGAAAGATTTGCAAACATTCATCCCTCAAACATTAATAAAAGCAGATTAGTTGCTTAATTGTCTCATTTACTGAGTGTTGTGGAACATTTCTGGGTAAAACATGGTTGATACATTGACATACATTACAATGGAGCTAATACACTGTATATGAAATACTTTGGGATGTGTTCAGATTTGATATAAATGCAAGCTCTTTTTAAGTTGAGAATTTGTTAGAAGCTTTTGCACAAGCTTTAACAAAATTCACGTGGTGGAAGGAACGGTAATGCGAAGAACCACTTAACAAACTATAACTGAGCATAATACAGCAACAGCTTTTTCCTGTCACCTTCCAGAGCTATGAAGCCCCATGTCCAAGATGGGTCACCAACCTGCTGTGTAATGTCAGCGTCCTCTAGGCTATAGTCATGCCAGCGACGCACCACAGCGACTCCTTGATTACCACCGGCAGCACCCCTGCCTAGCTGCCTAGCACCCCCCCCGACCCCGAAGTTACCTACAGTGTTTTGTGGCAATGTGAAGAAGAGTAACTGCAGCTGCATGGATTTTGCACCTCCCTTTTTAGCTTTGCAGGCATGCTTTATAAGGTAGAATAAAACATCTATGGTCGCTACCGTAATCAAAGTATTATCTGTCAAGATTGACAAATTTCTGTTCTGTCACAGCCTAAACTCTACTCCAAACAAGATGAGGTTTTCACTGCAAATACTAGTCCATACAATAAAATATGGGAAAAAGGTGATACTCCTGAAGTATATGTTAAACACAAGCGGGAAAGGTTCAAGATGGTCATAAGCCCAGATTATTTAAGCTTTATCCTTGGAAAACCAAGATCAGTCATAGAACTAATAAAAGGTTATCAACTTCCATACATAGTCTGGTGCATCAATGAATGAGAGTTTTGTCAACAATATCTCACCTTTATCCTTGAAAGTGGAACTGTCATCGATCTGGGTGATTGGTTCAACATAATCACTTTGCTGGAATCTGCAGGTACAGATGGGCAGCAGATCCTCAGTACAGTTCAAGAGCTTTGTGCCTTTATACATAATATTCCAAACTATCACTCCTGCCAAAGATCAAAAATCTCCAATTGACATGGATAGTAGTGGACAGCTATTCACAAAAACTTTGCATGAGAGAGGTAGGCACTTGCCTGGTTGTGACTGCTTGCCTGTTTGTAACTATGGCCTCATTTCAACCAGTAAAAATTGATCTGTTGTTGGACATGCATCTCACTTGCCAATATATCCTTAGCGGGGCAAGGTGCTCATCTGCAAAGCTGTAATCTTGGGAAATGCATGATGGAATATTTACCTGGAATTGGATAATTTCCAAACTTGGCCTTAAAACACATAAGGACAAAGAATACTTTAGTAATCTAAATCAACATCAACAAACAAGGAGGACTTTTGGCCGCTCTGTCGTGATATGATCCAACTAATACAGCAAAATGAATATCACAAGATAATATCCTTCACTTAATATTTAAGAGGAGTGAGCATCATGTCAGGTATTCTTATCCAGGGTCCCCTATAAGTGTACGGGTTTCTTTAGGATGCTCATGGAAACAGGGGTCAATGGTAATAGAGGGATAAGGAACCCTTCACTGGGCATTTGTGAACATTCCTGATTTCTAGTACATCCCTGTTCTTAGCTCATGATACACTCAAGGAGTGGATATTCAACCAAAGGTAGTTCAAAAGAATTTTAGGATTAGGAAGTGACCAGACAAATTAATTTCTCTTGCTAATCAAACGTTCAGATGTTTCAAATTGAAGACAATACCACCACCACCAGCAGCAGCAACAACAACAACTTGTACTTATATAGCATTTTTACTATGATAAAATGTCCCAACTTTACAGGGGCATTGCTAGACGAATTATAACACCAAACCACGAGTTATTAGGGCAGATGACCTGAAGCTTGATCAAAGAGGTAGATTTTAAGGATTATCTTAAAAAAAGGAAATTGAGGTAGAGAGGGTGAGAGATGTAGGTTGGGAATTCCAGAGCTTAGGGCCTAGACAACTGAATACACAGCCACCAATAGTGGAGCAATTAAAGTTGGGGATGGTCAAGAGGCCAGAATTAGTGGAGTGCAGATACCTGAGGGCTGTGGGACCATGGAGAGCTTTCGAAACAAGGAAGTTTAAAAAAAAAACCTCTCTATAGCCTGAGGAGGGATTTGAAAACAAATATGATAAAGTAAGGAAGACAAGAATACCACCTCTCTCCAGCCTGCACAGCTTCTCATTCTTGGATATGAAGGTTTCTCAAGGAATTTTTTTTGTTACCTAGCATAATAATAGATGTGTACAAGGAACAAAAGTTGACCTGGTCACTCCCTATCAGCCTTAAACAATGGTCTTTCAACATCCAGGCAATGTGCAGGGACAAGAACCATTGCATTAGAGATTGGCAACAAATATTACATATTAACCTGAAGATATTCAAATTGATGGCCGGGCTATTTAAAGATGATAGACTCTCCTCCAACAATTTGCACTGTTGTCATTCGACGTGTTGATCAGTTCTCATGGAGGATCCACTAAATAAGGCCTAATGTAAAATGGAAAAAAGTCCCAAATAGTGATGTTCTTCACAAGCTGGAATACCTATAATTTGTTCAAAGTCACTTCAAATTGAGTTCATGTTAAGAATATTTCAGTCTCATTATTTCAGTGGCTCATTATGGGAGTGTTGCTCAAAATGCTGCTCTATGCAAGTTTATTTGGAACTTTCACTCAATTGGACTATCACAAGCTCTCATTTGGAACTTGAATTTATTTTTTTCAAAAGTTATTGTTTCCACCGTGTGAATCCACCATTGCAACAGGTGCTTTCAATTTTTTTGTGAGGAAAGCAATGTTTTGGCTTTGGAATTAGCCAAACTCTCACTTGTTGTTTTCCTGTATTTCATTTGGCTTTCTGGCTAAGGTTGCTTCTTACGACTCACTCAGCATTGCACCCTGTGTTTATTTGGGCCAAGAGATTGTTTTATCCGCTGCCACATCCGTTGAAAGTGGGTTGTCATTTCCACTTGCTCATGGACCCCAAGTTGCTATTTCTTTAGTGCAAGTAATTTCAGAACTCTTGGTTATGTTTCTTGTCATGCAAAGATACGAAGCAATTCTGTTACCAAGCAACAGGTACTTAATTGTATGGTTGAGTGCATACCAGCTTGCAGGGAGGAAGCCCAAAGGGGAGATGAATAGTTATTCAGGCCATTCCATGGCTATGTTGTGCATGCCTTGATAGGTTCTGTAGAGCAGCTACATTGTGTATTCCTCAAAAACGTACTAATCATTCTCATTTTGCTTTAACTGCTGCATACAATATGTTAGTAGTTCCTCCCTCACAAATTGTACAACTTTGGTATGATCCTGTGGTGTATGAAGGATGCTTAGTGAAGGAGAGGGTTTACGTATCTTACAGGAGTGTCTTCATTGTTGAATGATCTGCAACCTTCACACGTCATGATCCCATGGACCCATCCCTTTTAACAACTTCAGGATATAGGTTTCAGGATTAGGGATTTGTAGTTAGCTCCAGATATTAAAGAATTGATGCCTTGCTGTAGGTTCTGAACCTTTCTTTAAATTGGGATTAGGAGACCACATGCAGCACCACCTGCTTGCATCACTGTGGCAGCATTTTGATATGTATGTTAGGCATATTTCTATGCACTATTTCCCCAGACTCAGTCAACCTAATCTTTGCTCCTGTGGTGTTTGATGGATGTAGATCATTTGAATAATTGAGAGGACTTTACAAGGTAGGTAATCTATTTTTAACTACGACCTTATTGCTGTTAAATATGTATTGACTAAAGTTATTGGATCTCCTATTAACTTTCAAATAATTCTTACCTTGAACAATCTTTTACTTCTAAAACTGTGCTCTTGAACACTCATTTGTTATCTGTGGCATCTCCAAAGCACTCTTTAGCGTATGGTAGCAAGTAGTTCAAAATATGTTACTCATCGCATGGTCTTGCGCTGAAGCAATGTTTGTGATTATTGGGTTTCTTTTTAAGTCTGTAGTTTATGGCTCAGTTTTTCCCAATAAATGTGTGGTCCTCAGGTCCCTCAAATTCTGTTCCAGATAAGTGCCCTCCACTCATATCCACATGTTTTTTTAACAGCCTCTTAGGAGGAAACTTGTCAAATGCCTTCCAAAAATCCAAGTAAACTACATTTACCATACTGTCCTCATCTACTAGCCTAATTGCCTCCACCAAAAAATTCCACTAGTTTTGTTATTCATAACCTCTTTCTTCTGAAAAGCATGTAGACTGCTCTTTATGACACCCGTACTTTCTAGGTGATCACTGGCAGCCTCTCTTATATTGTCTCATGTATTCTTACCTCTATAAGTGTTAGCCTCACTGGACGGTAATTATCTGCTTTGTGTATTTGAAAATTGAAAAAATATAGGTTATCATCCATTTCATGGTTATTATTCCAATGTCTGTGAACTCCTGAAAACATCAATGCATCACCAATTCTCGCGAGTTGTAGGATCTAATCTATGTGGTCTGGATGTTCTGTAGACACGTAGTCCACCCAGCTTTTATTTAACAATGACCTGGTTTTGATTCTTTACTAACTTCTGCATGTATTATGGATCTTTTTTTCCATATTTATTGTATCTGGGATTTGTCTGCAGTCCCCTTGTGAACACTTGATAAGAATCCATTTAAAACATCTGCTGTATCATCTATGACAGTTCTTTATAAATCGTTCCTTAACTTTTGACCCTCGTTAGACTTATAGAATTAAGTTGAAAAGTGCAACATTTAAATCACCAGTGGGTTGTATGTAATCAAAACTATTTTGCAGCTCAACCTTGACTCAAGTCAGCCATTTTCCCCCTGCCTTCCCTCTCCTGCAATCCCACCCTCACCTTTCCTTGCTGTTGTATAACATTGGCAAAAGTATTCATAAACAGCAACATGCTCGCAGCAGTGATGTTACTGCATCAAAGATGTGTTGCGATGTTACAATTGTTATCTCTTCGTGTCAGTTGTAGAGATGCCTGCCTAAATGGGGAAGCGATGGCATAGTGGTATAGTCACTGGACTGGTAGGTAATCCAGAAACCCAGGGATAATGCTCTGGGGACCTGGGTTCGAATCCCACCACGGCAGATGGTGGAAGTTGAATCCAATAACAACCTGGAATTGAAAAGTCTAAAGATGACTGTGAAACCATAAAAACCTATTCTGGTTCACTAATGCCCATTAGGGAAGGAAATCTGCCACCCTTACCTGGTCTGGCCTACATGTTGACTCTTAAATGCCCTCTGAACAAGGGCAATTGGCCAATAAAGCCAGTGACACCCACATCCCATGAATGAATTTTAAAAAAAATCACATTAAGGAAGCAACACTGGGTAAGTACACTGGGTTTAATTTATTTTGGTATTTTTAGCACATTCATTAAAATGTTTGGAATTGTGTTAAAATGGAACATACTAAACTAGTATGCTAAAAGCAGTAGGTTTAAGTTGCACAGCCACTTGATGCTTCCATTGTGTTATCCAAAGCATAGGACCCCTCGAAAATGCTAAAGATCTGCTTCATGGGATAAGATTTTATTTCTAATCTGTATGCCCCATACAACTTGGCATGTAGCAGAATTTAAGCTGCACGGCATTGACAAGGGTAGCTGCACTGACTGATGGATTTTGTTTTATTAAATGATGGTCATGATTTAAGAATACTGCAGTGAGATAGCATTCCACTGATTAGTGTTTGGGATCTCCCACAAAGTAAATTCTCACCTCAGCTAGATTGCTGAGGGCAAATCCCCGAGGCAGCTCTCAAGAAGGAAGAAAAATAAGCCTGTCAATCACATTGGACCTCGGTGCATCTATAGGTAGGTAGTTCAAGAGTCTCATTGGATAACGAACAGTGCACAAAATTAGATAACCCAAAAGGAGAGGTGCAAGTAAAACAGAGGGAAGAACCAATTCCCAAGAACTATAGTTTCCTGGAGCTTGCTTGATTGGCTTGGGGAGTCGACAAAGAATTTTCCAGAGTTTCTACTGAGACAAACTACTTTAATTTTGCCTGCCCCAGGGGTTGCCTTTATTGCGTTTGGTGAGGGTGGTGCATGAGGCTGACCATGGATTTTTTTTATTTCCCCTGCTCACCTTTGTTTTCATATGAACAGGGGTGATCATAAACAAGTGAGAAAGCTAAAAAGAAGGTTTGGAGATCGCTTCCTTCAAGGGGGAAGGAAACAAGACTAATGACTTATCTCTAAAGTTTCTTGAAAACTCACATGGTTGGTTTTTTGGCAGTGGCATGATGATTGTAGATAAACTGTAGAGAGGATGTTATCAGTGTGAATATTGCTACTGACATTTGTTTCAGCAGCTTAAATTACAAACAGGACAGTTTTCTTTCTCATTTTTAATGAAGCCTTCAGCATTGCTGTTGGGATGATAGACCTTTCTGCACTCCTTGTTGAATAACTAAAACAGAAAATATCCTGCTTAATGTTTTTTGTTTCTTCCAATGTAGTTTGCAAGGAACCACCTTATAAAGTAGAAGAGTCTGGCTATGCTGGATTTATTATGCCAATTGATGTCTACTTCAAGAACAAGGTACTTCTGCCGCTTATATTAAACTTTCCTTTTAATAGAAAAAAGTAGAAAGGAAGAGAAAACAACATGTCACACAACCTCGATCTGCTCTGTTTCCATCAGCTTGGGCTGACAGGTGGCAAGTAACATTTGTGCCACACAAGTGCCAGGCAATGACCATCTCCAACAAGAGAGAATCTAACCATTGCCCATTGACATTCAATGCCATCACTGAATCCCCTACTATCAGCATCCTGGGGGTTATCATTGACCAGAAATTGAACTGGGCCAACCATATAAATACTGTGGCTACAAGAGCAGGTCAGAGGCTGGGAATTCTGTGGTGAGTAACTCACCTCCTGACTCCCCAAAGTTTGTCCACCACCTACAAGGCACAAGTCAGGAGTGTGATGTTATACTCTCCCCTTGCCTGGATGAGTGCAGTTCCAACAATACTCAAGAAGCTGAACACTATCCAGTACAATCCACTTCATTGGTGCTCCACCTACCAACTTAAACATTCACTCCCTCCACCACCGATGCACAGTGGTAGCAGTGTGTACCATCTACGAGATGCACTGCAGCAACTCACCAAGGCTTCAACAGCATCTTCCAAACCTATGACCTCTACTGCCTAAAAGGACAAGGGCAGCAGATGCATGGGAATACCACCACCAGCAAGTTGCCCTCCAAGTCACTCACCAACTTGACTTGGAGCTACATTGCCGTTCCTTCACTGTCATTGGGTCAAAATCCTAGGAGTCCCACCCTAACAGCACTGTGGGTGTACCTACAACACATGGGCTGCAGTGGTTCAAGAAGGCAGCTCACCACCACCTTCTGAAGGGCAACTAGAGATGGGTGATAAATGTTGGCTTTGCCAACGATGCTGACATCCAGTGAACAAATGGGGAAAAAAAACCCAGAATCTTGAGCCTGGCTGTGCTTCTTCTGATGAAGCATCATATCCAGAATGTGACCATGTATTTCTCTCTCAGATGCTGACTGACCACCTGATATATTTCCAGCATTTCCTGATATTTCAAATTTCTGCAGTGCAACAGGTTGGAATACAGTGGCATGGTGGGGGAGGGGGGGAGGGGGAGGGGAATGGGGGAGGGGTGTTGGTTGGGGGGGGCGGGAGCGGCGTTGCTGGTCTATTTTCCTGTGAGCCTTCAGCTCAGGGCTGCTAGACCCCTTCCCCAAAGGTACCTGAAAGCTCCCCAGCACTGTCAGACATGCCTACATACTATTTGACTCCTGTCCTCATATTCTGAAACTCCTCTTATGGTGCAGAGAAAGCCCTAGACCACAGTAGCAAGACCCTAGGATTGCTGCCAAACCAGAGACTCGAGAACAAACTCTAGGCTGCCATGTCAGTGCAGTACTGAGGGAGTGCTGCACTGTTGGAGGTGCTGTCTTTCAGATGAGATGTTAAACCAAGTTCCTGTGTTCTCCCTCAGATGCTATGTCATTGTTTTGAAGAAGAGCAGGGCTGTTCTCCCTGGTGTTCTGGCTGATATTTATCCAGCAACCAAAATCACTAAAACACATTATCTAAGCATTGTCATGATGCTGTTTGTGAAAGCTTGCTGTGTGCAAATGCTGTGTGCAAATTGGCTGCTACATTTCGGCAGTGGCAACACACCATATGTATTTTGCTGATCATAAAGCCCTTTGACATGTTCTGAAGTCAGACATGGTGCTATATAAATGCAAGTCTTTCTTTTGCAGACTTGGATGCTGCTTCCGGTGATCCCAGATCCTTACACCTGCTGCTGCTGCAAAAAGGTGGAATTGAGACCACAACCAGATCAGCCATGATCTTATTGAAAGGCAGAGCAGGCTCAAAGGGTCAAATGGCCTACTCCTGTTCCTAATTCCTACGTTCCTAATATCTTCAGTACTTCTCTCACTGTTTTCACAAGCCCGCACAGTCAACGCAGTAGTATACCATGAGACATTTATGCCCAGCGGGTCAGGAAACAGCAATGGAATGTGTCGGCAGGGTTTAACCTTCAGGCCTGTGACCAATCTGCGGAACTGGCTCTGCGCACTTCAGCAATGTATGTGGGAAAGGTCAACACAGCACCACCTAGTGGCCAGAGCCAGTTTGTCTGCAAATGTGGACATAGAACGGAGAAGTTGACTTAAAAATGTCAGGAACCTTGTGGCAACAGGATGTGCATGTGCATAGATATAAGACTATTAATGAGATATTATATTGATTGGTAGTGAACTCTCTCTAGCATTGCCCATGATGAGTGACGTTATGTTATTTTGTGAGCACATTATACTAAGTAATGCAGAGATAGTGGGGGCTAAATTGGATAGTCCCGCAGTACCCCCCCCCCCCAGCCGAAAGGCCTGGAGGGATCGTGATGCACTATTAATCTGTGCCGGTTTTTGAAATAAGGACAGCATACCAATTTCCAGCTAACCGCGATGTTCATCAACTTCATGCTAAAGCAGGGGGCTCAAAATTGTAAAATCCTAGCATTTCTTAAAGCTAGCCTGCACCTCTTAAAGGGAAGGTGCATTGTGGCTGGTGCTGATGCTGGATGTCATGCAGTCAGTGAACCTGACCTGGGAAACATTGAATAATAGCACAGCACTGGAGACCGTGGCTCCAAGGTTTTCAGATGTCGCACTGGAGGTCTTGGTGTAGGAGGTAGGAAGTAGGAAAGGTGTCCTTTATCCACAGTTGGCCAGCGGGCCCTCCAGAGACACACTGAAAAGGCCAGATTGCTGTCACGGGAAATATCTGGAGGCTAGCCCCGAAGACCTGCATGCAGTGCCGGAGCAGTCGAGTGAGACACTACTCAATTCACCACACTCCCTTCACTCATTAACCATCAATCTCCATCAGTCAGGACTCATTCAAATGACACTCAAATACTTCAACACATCCACACATCATAGCTTGCACATTCCGGCAGCTATTCGACCACATAGGCAAACGGATTGTGCCAAACGACTACCAAAGCAAATTACTGCAGATGCTGGAAATGTGAAATAAAGCAGAAAATTCTAGAAATACCCAGCAGGCTAGGCAGCATCTGTGGAGACAAAAACAGAGTTCACATTTCAGGCCAATGACATTTCATTGCCATTCTGATTGTAGGTTTGTTGACCTGAAACGTTAACTCTGTTTCTGTCTCCACAGATACTGCCTACCTGCTGAGTATCACCAGCATTTTCTGTGTTTATTTCAGATTGCACGATGCAAACTGACACACTCTCTTCTCTTGCCGGATAAGGTGGTACACAACCGGAGGCAGCAGGAGCTAACCGGAGAGGGCAGCTGTGCCTGCATGTCCTAACCGCAATGGAGGAGACAATGCTGGCCATTTTTGGCATGCCATTGCCGAGGGCATGGTTGGCACCTAATCAACTGAAGATGATGATACCCTCAAACCTAATTCTCCCTCTCGCATTCCACAATCTCTTCTGATTTATAAGTTGCAGATGGTGTAAGCATGCACCTCTTAACTTTCCCCACTCCCTCCCCTCACCATAGCTTTACTCTTGTGAGTTTCTCCCCTCACATACCCAAGAAGTGCAACATGTCCTGGCAGTGGAGGAACAGCAAGAAGACGGTGGTGATGAAGACACTCCAGCACTCACTTTTGCACTCGTAGCTCAGACACTGGCACCACATAATTTATAGGATAGCCGAGAGGTGGGACCTACACATGGTGACACACCGGGCATGAGTGGCCTGCAGCCAATACGGAGGGCAAGGATAGTATAGGTGCCAGCTTCCCAGAGGGCGAGGTTGCAGACTGGTTCTGCTGCACAGAACTCAGCTGAGACTTTGATAGGGCAGGTTTCAGAAGAAGACACAAATAGAACCGGAAAATATTGGAAATGCTCAGCAACTCGGGCACTGTCTGTGAAGAGAAACAGAGTTGGCCTTTCATCAGAATTCGCCACAGATGCTGCCTGGGCCTGCCGATTATTTCCAGCATTTTCTGTTTTTATTTCAGATTACCAGCACCTGCAGTATTTTGCACATGTATAGAAGAAGGCTGACGGGTATTCCCAGTGAAATGCTTAGTGCAGTAAGAAGCCTGCCAGAAAGTCTGAATGAGCATGGAAGAAGCAGCCACCAACTTGGCATAGGGCTGTGCACTGAGCTTGGGGCCCATCCTTTCCATCATGGAAGTGCCGGCCATCTCTAATAGCGCACTCATGGAGCCGCCCATGATGCAGCCTCTGATGGCTGATGCCTCAGCTTCCATTGCAGCACAAACAGCTTCCACCACAAGTCTTGAATGTTGCAGTGACTGCTCAGACTGTGGTCATGCAAGTTCACCTTTCCGCCATGCCAGTTCAGGCTGCTGCTACCGTGGCTGCAGGATACCAGTGTTGCACTGTCCAGTGCGCTGTGGTTTCCCCCCCCCCCCGCCCCAAACAGGTTAGTAGGATTGCTGAGGTGATGCCCCAGGGGAGTGATAGTGGCTCCATGGAACATGAACCTGCTGACCTCTCTCAGGACAACAGCATTCATCCTCCCAGGGCTGCCACTCCCCCCCCCCCCAGTACCTGTTAGTCAGCCAGGCCAGATTGCTGCTGCTCACGCTGAGATGATGCAGTTCAAAGCCGGGCCTTCTAGGCCTAGAGCTGCTCATGTCATACGCCAAGGCCACCTGAGTCCCCCCACTGAAAGTTAGCAGCCTTCAACCAACCATGCTGCAGCCACTGGGGTACCACAATGGAAGAGCAGTTGGACAGGCAAAAGCACTCAGAAATCAGGCACTAAGGGAGTGTACGGCAATGATTTAGTTTATGTTTCTTTGCAATGTGGCGTGATTTCATTTATAATTTTGGTTTGGAGTATTTATTTTGTGGTGGTGTTTATTTTTACATGAGCATAATGTGATGGTCAGTGACAGAGGGGAGGTTAAGAATGTGGGGCTGTTGGTGATTAGGGAATTGGGGTCACATTTAGTGGTTTCGCACTTGAATTAGTTCTTCTTGTGTAGCCTGGGCAGAAAGGGACTGTTTAGGCAGCCACCTCCCTTCCTTTTTCTCTTCCTCTTTCTCTTCCTCGTCCTTTCCTTCCTCCCACTCTTTCTTCTATCAGCTTGCCCAGCTCTGCATGGCCTCTGCTCATTCTCCCAGTCATGCTGTATTCCAAGGGGAAGGCCAACTAATCCTGGGTTCCCATGTAACCCATGTTTGGCTGCAGCTGCTTTGTTCAGAAGCCTTGAACTCAGAAGAAACTCCTCAGCACTGGCCAGACCACTTCCTCTTCGCAACTTCAGTCAACTACAGAAAGTGTCAACCACTTGTAGAGTCGTACCAACAGCCAAGAGAAATTAAGCAACAACTAACCTGCAAGTAGTTGATGACCCCGTTAAATAGTGCTGGTGGGACGACCTTGCTGCTGCTTAGTGCGTGTTCAGCCATGTGAGGTTAAGAGAGGGCATCCGCTGGAGCATTGAACTCCAAAATGGCAGCTCTACACATTGAACATTTGTTATATGTAGGTTATGCCTTCATTAATATGGTGTTCGGTGTGATTTGTGGTGCAAATGTGTGTGCATGTACATTGGAAGCCATTTTGGTTCCAAAGCAGCTACCGAATAACAGATGCCACCAAGATTAGTTTCCCGCTCGGTATATTTTGTTGCTGCGGAGAAACTGTGACTGGTTATGAACACAGAAATCTAACTCTTAAGAAAGCGAGTAATGAGGTTAATTAAGAGGATGCAGATATTCTGACAGGTCATTTCTGTTGCTGGGGCGTTCCTCTGTTTATTGCATACAGTTTCCCATTTATAAGTGTGACAACAGAGATTTGAAGTGTAGCAGGCTAGACTGGTGCAGGGTAATGAATAGAAAATGCACACGAGATGTATCATTATATTGTAACAATCACTGCCCATAGATATTGGCTGCTTTTTCTAATATCAGTACAAATGTGACAGGGAGCTTAGTGTGCGTGATCTATTCGAGTCAAATTTATTCTGTTTTTTTAAGATGTAATTATAGGTGCAATTTGTTAAAAGGGTGGGAATGTTCGTAAATCAAAAAAAATTGGGAAAGCAGAAAATTCTGATTTCAGAATGAATAATTTTAACTCTTGACCGGAATGCTATGAGCATTCTAAAGTTTCCCTCCAGCAAAACCAAGTACTGACCACTAAGTCAAGCAGATGGTATTTTAGCCTGCTATATCTGAATTTTCGATTTAAATGCACTCAATAAAAGCAGGTTTTGTGATAAAGCAGTTTCGAGTGTGTTTGTGGTTTTTTAAAAATTATTTCTCATCAGGAAGAGCCCAAGAAAGTCTGTTTCACATACGATTTGTTCCTGAACCTGGAAGGAAACCCACCTGTGAATCACCTACGTTGTGAGAAACTCACCTTTAACAACCCAACCAAGGAATTTCGACGCAAGCTTTTAAAGGCAGGAGGGGTAAGTTCCAGTTACCCAGTAATGCAGACCCTACCTTCATATTCCAAGTAATGTCCCACTGAAGTCTTAAGATTTAAGAGGTGCCCTATTCTGTAATGTTCCATCCAAGGCCAAAACGGCATTGTACAATTGCAGCATTTGCTTTTAAATTCGGCACCTCTACGTAAATAACCAAAAATTCTCTTTGCCTTTTATATGCTGGCTTTCTGCTTTCTAGAAACAAGTTTAGGTTTGCAGACAGAAGAGGCCTGTCAGGTATGCGCAAAGCTTTCCTTTGTGCAGCCAGGAGAAGCCGGAGTTTGCCATTAAACCCATTAATTTAAGATGTGGGGAAATAAATGTTAAGTGTTAGAATAACATGGGTGACGTAGTGAGCGATGGAGCACTCTCCTTCCCTGAGATGTCGTCTTTGGGAGTTTTGGCTGTTGAGAAGGACCTAGAGGAATGATAAAAAGGGGAAGAGTTAGGGGTGGCATCAGTAACTGGACATTTGTGGAAGATATGCATCACAATGCAATTTGATGCAGTCAAGCTGCCTGTATGCTTTTCCAGCGCTCAATGCAGGGGAAGGAAGTAATTCTCGGAGACCCTGTTCAATGAAGCCACCTTGAAATGTCGATGCACACAGCTCTGGAAGACCCACAAATATCTATGGACTGCTGCTCAAAACTGACCTGGAGTTAAAATCAGGGCCGTTGTATTTGGGAGGCAGAATATTAAAGTTTAAAGCGGTGCCGGCTTAGTGTAAAATAATGGTCTTGCCTCTTGATTTGTGTATGATATCTAGGTTCCTCACTATCTCTGCCGAATAAACTCATTCTAAGTAACAAATGGTCAGACATCCTTTAATTCATTTTTTTTCCTTAGGTTATGGTAATGCCTGAAGGAACTGACACAACCTCGAGACCAAGTCCAGACTATCCCATGCTGCCCACAATTCCTTTGTCTGCATTCTCTGATCCAAAGAAAAGCAAACCATCTCATGGGTCAAAGGTCAGTTGTGCAGGTCATAGTTTTTCACATTCAGAACCTTCTCTAAATGTAAAAATATTTTTAAATTTAAAATTCCTTCAAGGAGAAATATCGGTGTAATCTTCACCTTTGTTGCTGCTCCCCCTCATATCGATCCTGCCCAACTTTTATTTCCCTTGAACCTGTGGGTTTTATGGTGGTGGGAGATCTCTTCTGCCAGTTGATTGTTCAAACCGTGAAGGTAAAAAATTACTCCAAATGTACTACTTCTGTCCAAGTAGCTCTGGTTGTAAAGCGTAGGACTCTGAACCTGAGGAGATGATTTAACCACCTCAACACGCTGAATAGTCCTGTAGAACCTCACCATGTCAAGATCTAAGAGATTAGCGAAAAGTAGTTGGTTTGACAACATGGTTGTTAATTTTACTTGACCTCCATTATGAATGCTACCTCGTTGTAGCTTTTGGTCTATAAAGTATTCCAAATTTCTGATCCTTCAGCGATAGCTAATGTCCTGTGCCATTCTTATTAGCTTTCTATTAACTGATAGTTTTCCACAGGGACATTTTTACAGTCAAGACAAGATTGTTTAGCTGACTTTTAGCAAGCATCTTGATCCATTTATCTGGTGAGAAAAGAAGATTTAAACTTATAGGCTCTTAATGTTGAAGCCCCAGACATTTTGTTCATCCACACGCATCTAAATCTTTCAATTGAATGTCCTTTTATTTCTTCCCAAATTTGTGCCTCTCTACACTTTTCCACGTTAACTTGCATCTGCCTCCCGTCTGCTCGTTCCAATAACCTGTCTGTGTTTTCCTGTTCATGTTTTGCTATCCACCTCTCACTGTTTCCAGTAATCTCTTGGGTAGGCCCTGCCTTGGCTCATCTGCTGAGACCTTCATCCATGCCTCTGTTACCCCTAGACTTGACTATTCCAATGCACTTCTGGCCAACCTCCCAAATTCTACCCTCCATAAAATTGAGGTCATCCAAAACTCTGCTGCCCGTGTCCTTACTCCCACCAAATTTTGTTCACTCATCACACCTATGCTTGCTGGCCCAGCTTGATTCAGTTAAGCAGTTCTGAAACCCTCACTCTTGTTTTCAAATCCCTTTATGGCCTCAGCCCCCCCCCCCCCCCTCTGTAAACTCCCAACAGCCCAACAATCCTCCGAGATATCTGCGCTCCTCCAATTCTTGACACGTTAGCATCCTGAATAGGTGCACGAAGTCTTAATTTGATGCCTCACCTGATAATGCAGCACTCCTTCAGTTTTGCACTGAAGTATTCAGCCACGATTAGTGCTGAGCTCCTGGAGTGGAAGTTACGCTGACCATCTTTTGGCAAGATGATAGTACTATTACTGAGCCAAGCCGACACTATGGCTGGAATTTTCCTGCCCCTCATACCAGCAGGATCTTCCGGCCCCACCGATGTGAATGGAGATTTCAAATGGTTCATCAGCCCTGTGGGGAAAATTCCAGCCTATGTATCTTTATAGTAATGAATCTCCCTTTGTACTGCTGTTGGTGCAACGTCGGATGCAATTTAGTGTCCAATATGGCATCACGGTTTGCATTGGGGCCTGTAAGCTGAGGCTTTTTTTTGTTTCAGCCAATTTAACAAGTACGACATTAGCACATTTCAAAGGAGAACCATATAGTGTCAAACAATTTTTCATATCTGAATATCTGGATATTGATCATTGGCGTCACTCACAAAAAGAGCTCATCAGTGATAAAAGTGATCTTAGTGTAGCCTACAGTCAAAGTACATGATTGCAAACTTCCATTTTTCATGTGTTTTTATAAATCTTTTAAAGATTTGTTGATGAGTGCTATTCAGTTGTTTGTAACATCGTGCTGTTTATTGTAACATGAGTAAGTTGTCTCTATTGCGAACAACTTCCTGAAGTTAGGAGTTGTGACTGGTTGCTTTTGTAATTCTTTTTGTCCTTTCCAATTAGGACACAAATCGAGAAGGCAGCAAGTCATCGAAACCTCACAAAGTCACAAAGGAGCACAGGGAACGGTCAGCAAAAGACTCTGAGAGCAAGCCAACCGTAAAAGAACCTGAAAAGGAACACAGTAAATCATCCAAGGAGTCATCGCGAAAGTCAGCAGAAAGTAAGACGTCAAAGGAAGAAAAGGCTACTCCAAAGGCAACTTCCAAAGAACCAAAACCTGCCTTCAAGGAGTCTAAACTAGATAGCATGTCACCCAAGGGAGGAGGGAACCTACATCAAGAATCAAAGCCCAGTATTAAGAGGCCCTCCAATGCGGATTCACTGAAGGCCAATGCCAAAAAACAAAAGAAAAGCACTTCTGAGACATCAAAAAGTTTCCCAAGTGTCTCACCAAGAATTTCTTCTTCTTCGTACTCGGAAAAAAAACAGTTGAAGGAAAAAGAAAAGGAAAAAGTGAACGTTAAAATAGAGAAAGTTAAATCTGAAAGTAGTGTGAAAGAGGTGAAGAAGGCTGTGGATTCAGATGACTGTAATTCAGAAGATGAAGTGGTGTCCAAATCTGAGGTAATGAACTGTATTCTAAAATCTAAATGTGGTTGCCAAAGGGAAATAGCTCTCTGGTACTTTATTCTGTGGAATAATAGGAAGTTGGACCATGAAAGTAATTCTCATGAGAGTTGCTGATATCAGCCATACCAGTGGAACCAGAAACTGTGGGCTGAATTTTTGGGGTCTCCACCAGGGCCCAAAGCAGGAGGAAACTCTGCTCCAGCAGGTGATGGAGCCCTTGCTAGCAGTTTGCTGCCAGCGGCCAATTAAGAGTCTGCTGCTGGGGCCACCGTCCAATTGAGGATGGTGGTCTGCCCTCAGGAGCTGCCAGCCCAGTCAATGGACCAGCAGCCTCAGCAGTACCACTACTAGCGGTGACCATTGCTGAGGCTAGATCACCATGGAGAGGTGCCTCAATGGCAAGAAACCCTTAGAGTAATGAGTTTGGCTGAGGGAAGCCGGACAGGCAGACCGAGGCAATTGGAGTGGGGAATGGGGTGGGGTGGGGTGGTTGGCTGGGGTGTACTGGCGGTGCTGTGGCCATGGGAAGCAGCCATTGCTTCTGTGGAGGCCCTGCCATAGCCCATGGAGCATCCATCAGTGAAGCCCACACCTAGAACCTGCTGGGAGGCTGCCTGGGCAGGACTTCCCAATGGGGGAAAAAGGCCCATGGGAGCAGGAAGCGCCCTTAATTGGTCATGCGACTTTTCGTCCTGCCATTAGCAATATGCCATGGCGGCAGGAAGACATCAGACTCCCCTCCCAACGCCTCCCCTGCCATATTGCAAGACCTCCCACTTCCCAACTGGTCGTCAGCGGGCCAGGAAAATTCAGCCCCATATTTCCCTACTTGGAAAAAGAACAAAAGTTTGGTGGGCTATCTCAGGCAGTTTTCTGCTGAATTGGATTACCAAAGAGTAGCATTGAGCATTGGATGATCTGTTCTCCAATAATTAATTATCACTTTCTCAGCTACACATTGATGTCATGAAATTTGTCAAGAAAAAGGTCTTTGTAGAGATCTCAGTTCCATGAAGGAAGTAAAACGTATGATAGGGTTCATCGCACACAAGTTAGAACACATGAATTCTACTAACAGGCTAATGAGTTAGTTTGATCTTTCATTGTGATTTTCTGTTGAGGCTGGGTATAATGTAAAAGTGGAACCAGAGTCCAACTGATGGTGCTGGAGAAGCATGTTCAAGACAGGGGCCTTTTTTTTAAGTTGTTCATGGGATGTGAGGATCAATGGTAAAGCCAGTATTTATTACCCATCCTTAACTGCCCTTGAAAAGGTGGTGGACAGCTGGTGAGAGCGGTAGATTTTGGGATACTCAGAATTAGGGGATATGAGGATAGTGCAGGAAGGCAGAGTTGATGTAGAAGATCAGTCATGCTCTTTCTTGATGGTGGAGCAGGCTTGAAGGGCCAAATAGTTTATTCCTACTCCTGTTCCTCATGTTCTGATGTAGTATTCCGCTGTTCTGACTGGCAATATAACAAAATAAGGATATTTTTGTATTTTATTTTGTGATCTAGTCAACTAGTTAGGGTAAATCTGATTTTCAAAATTGTCTCCTTGGAACTGTGTCTCTCCGAGCACTGCAGGAAAAATCTTTATTGAACATTTTGCTTGATACTGGACTCTTTAACCCTGTCACAGCCCATAAAGGGTTTAAAAATTTGTTTTGCTTTTGATATTTTCCAACTCATTTGTCTACATTTTGTTGCACTAATTGTTTGTCCTGTCAAAGCTCAAATGATCAGGGTGAGGGCGAGAAAGTTGAAATGGACAAGCCAAACCACTCAATTCAATTACAAACATTTTAGTTTTATTCTCAAGTATTTGCTTAATTGACAGTCCTCTGCTTTTATTAGATAATTATTTAAATTTATACAGTTTTGGTAACTATGAAAAGTTTCAGTCTGTTAAGTTCTTTCCTTCACTAAGCCTATCTAGATTCTTTAAAGTGAGACTGTCTAGAATCATACAAAGGCTGTTAACCCAGATAACTTTAGCCGCATGCAAGAAAATTGAGTACAACATTGTTTAGCTTGGAAATTGCGAACTATTATTAGTTAAACTTAAAAGCTTCTGTAAATGTATATTTTAGGAAGTCTTGTGGCTCAGTAAGATAGCACCGCTGCCTCTGAGCCAGAAGTCCCAGGTTCAAGTCCCACTCCAGGACTCCTTGGTCATGGAAGGAGCGCTCATGATGCACTTCAATAGGCCAATAATCAGCCTGCTAATCCTTCAAACACTTGTCCACTATTCCGAAAAGGCAAAAAAATTCTGTGAAGATATGAAACAAACAATTTTATCTTATTCCTGCCACTGTTCAGTTGTTCCATCATTTTAAAAAACTTGTTAGGCACAATAGTGAAATACTGATGCAAAAATAATTTGAAAATCTTGATGATCTGTTTAAAATGTAAGAACAACCAGCAATGTAAAATAGCACAGAGGCTGCCATTTCTTTAGTCATGTTGGTATATGTTCAATGTTCCTGTTTCATTCAGTGTTCCTTTGAATTTATGGAACACGGTAATTTTAAAAAACTAATATTAAGTTTTGAAGTGCCCTTGATATGAGAAATGAGGAGAAACCACCTGGTTGCTTCTAAGTGAAAGACTTCATGTAGTGGAAGTTGTCAATATGACACTGAAGTCTGTATTATTTGCTCATGGTCACTCACTACACTTGTGTGAGCTGGGTAGCCTAGAGTGGAAATTGAGCAGGAGTTCCATCCTATTTGGACTTCTGTCTAATTTAGCATCTGCTGTGTTTCTGCCTTCATTTTCAGCAGCCCTGTATATGTCCACCTGATTTTTTTGGATGAGTGCATGCAAATTGTACAGTAATGGGATGTGGTGATGTTGTATGTCCCGTATGGCGTCATTTCTACCGCCATGTTCTTGCTGCTATGAAAGGCTCAACCAAGGTTGCTAGGCATGAGAGGAAAGGCCAAAGACAATTTAAAGAAGCCAGCAGCTAGATGGATGGGGTTTGCAGAAAACTCTACGGACTCAGTTTTGATAAATTAGCTTTACTTTTCACTGCCGCGAGCACGCTTCATCTCTGCCATTACACTGTTTGCTGTGAGCTGCCCTTCTTCTTTAGCAATCCTCAGTCTGCTGTCAGACAGGGAACAATGGATTCCCATTGGGAATTCTTCTGTATCTTTACTTCTTGGAAAAAGAGTAGGAACAATGGAGGAAGGGCGGGTTAGTTAAGCAGGACTGTAGGCACTCAGCACCCACATGTCTGTATGCACACAACGGAATACCTAAGCTGTTAGCTGTCAGTTGTCCAGGAGCAGTGATTGCGGAGTGCTCACTTTCCAAGGGAAACTGTCAATGAGTTATGGCGCATGCTGCAATCTGACCTCTGGCTAGCCTCCACAATAGGCACCATACTGTCAGTGGCTGTAAAATTTGCTGCCTTTTATTCTGGGAGATCATTTCAAGCTGCCACTAGGGACACCACTAACAGTAACCAGTCAACATTTCTACCACACCCACAGACATCAGAGAGGCTGGGGGGAGGGCATCCATTCATTTTACCCTGAGGCACATCATCAACAATGCACACTTTTGCCATGGCACTAGTTCTTGGAACTGGTTCTGCATGGCCACTGATCTGCAGGAAAGCAGGCCTTAAGATAATAACGAAGCTTTCCTCATGTTTATCTGTGACTGGTTATCAAATCTGTCAAAGCCACGAGAGACCCCTCACCAATCTGACATGTCAGCAAACCGGGTATCATTGGCTGAGGAATGTGGTAAATAATAGGTTGCCAGCCCGCTATCACCATTTTTTGCCTGCGATTAAAATTACCATCACTTTGTTTTAAGATGCAACAGTTAAACATAACTCATTCCCAAGTTCATTCTGTAAAGTCACAAAAATAAAATCAGAAAGTGGCGGTCTTCAATTTAATTCATAGGAGCTTGTATCGATCATTCAGTCAATGACCTGTCCAGCTTGTATTTTTCAATTTATTTATATTTAAAATATAAAACTTATCTTAAACCAATAGCCAAATTCCAGATAGATTCCTGACTTTCTCCATGTTGAAGTTTTGTTAATCAGTCCCTCAAACGTAGATCTACAGGTGGCGGTACCATTGCTTTTCCTGGCTTGACATAATGTTGAATGATAGTGGTTTAAGGCTCTGTAATAATACATCTTGCATATCCTATTAGCAGGGCAGATGATTGCAAGATGCTGTATATCATCAGATCGCTGTACAGGACCACATTAGTCTTAATTGGCAAATGGCAGATCTTAAAAGTTGATGAAATTTCACAATTACTAGTGGATCTTTGCTGAATCAATTAAATAAATCAGTCTGTTTACTTTTAAACAAGAACCTTGCCATGTTCCTTTTACAGCTGCCCAAGCTACAGTTCCTTTATAATAAAAAGAAAAAATGCTGGAAAAACTCAGCAAGTCAGGCAGCATCTGTGGGGAGAAACAGAGTTAACGTTTCGGGGCGAGGTGAACTTTCGCCAGAAAGTTCTGATGAAAGGTCGCCTCGACCCGAAACGATGGGCTGGATTTTTGCTGAGTTGGGATGATTCAGAAGCCCTTTAACAATGATAGGTGGGTCTGGATTCCAGGATTTCCCAACTCCATTCCCGGGGTTTCTGATTTTCAGGAGCGCCTTTTAAGGGTGCGGACTGGTATGGTTTGCATCCTGCACTCCCGACCTGGCCGGCTCCATTATGGGGTTAGGCACGTCCTAGACCTCCGCAATCTTCATGGAGTTGGGCCAGCTTTTCGAAGAGTTGTGGTTCACAGCCCCTCAGAGGTGTTGCGAACCATAGTCTGCTTGAAGGAACCTTTTCAAAGGTTCAGAAGATCCTTCTCATGCCAAGATATGCCCCTCACCCTCCCTTTATGGCCCTTCATGCCCCTTGTACCAAGGTATGCCCCCACCAACTCCTGTGGTCCCTCATGCCCCCCATTCCAGGCAATGCCCCCCAAACAACCTCCACGGCCCCCCATGTCAAGCTATGGCACTTCACTGTCCATTCATGCACTATACACTTTACAATGAACCCTATATTGACAGGAGAATGCATAATAAAAGCTTTAAAAAAAAAGTCATCATCGATAACTTTCCACTTAAAAAAAACTCTAGCCCAATAAAAGTGCCAATCATCCAGACCCTTTTAAGTATCAATTGTTGAAACTGCAAGCACTTGAAACCTCTTTATCTTGTGTAAATAAACATTATGCAGTTGACATAGGAGATAATAGAGCCAGAGCTGTCAACCAAGTAGTGATTTCCCTGGGCTCAGGTGTTTCAGCAGGCTAATGGATTTCTGGGTTCTCAGCCAAGCCTCATTATATATTCTTAGATGAGAGCGCAGAAACCCATTAGAGTACTAAAGCACCTGAACCCCAGGGAAAACATTGCTTGATTGACAGCTCTTATTCTCTGATCTGTACTGTCAATTTCACAATGTTTATTCACATAAGATAAAGAGGATTCAAGTGCTTGTAGCTTCTACTGTTGATACTTTAAAAGGTCTGGATGATTGACACTTATAGCAAGCTATTGTAAAAAGGAGTTTTTCTTAACTAAGTGGATAGTTATCAATGAATGACTCTTTAAAGCTTTTTTTAAACACATCCTACTGTCGCTATAGGGTTCATTGGTTCCAAACAGTGTATGGTGGGTGAATGGGCATGGAAATGCCATAGCTTGGCATGGGGTCATGAGAAGCCATAGTGGGTGGGTGGGGAGCATCCCTTGGCAAGGGGAGCATGAAGGGCCATATGGATTGTTTGGGAGGCATATCTTGGCAGAGCGGAATGAGGGGCCATAGGGATTGTTTAGGGGCCATAGGGATTGTTTGGGGGCCATAGGGATTGTTTGGGGGCCATAGGGATTGTTTGGGGGCCATGAGGTGGCATGGATGGGGCACAGGGAGTGTGTGAGGGTTGAGAGCTGGAGGGCCTTTCTATTTTTATTATAACTGGGATGAAGCCCCACAGCACTGAGGGGGGCTTTTTAAACAGTCCGCTTCCACACCTGGCAGCCCCTGTGGCTGCCTCTGAACTTTTTCCCAGGTCGGCTGTTCCAACTGCAGTTCACGTCTGCCCCCGCCACAATGGAAACCTTGTCCTTGCGGGCACTTTCTAGCGAGGCGGGTGGGCCAAGCGGAAATTTTCCTGACCCCCGCTACCCTCCTCGAGGATCGAAAATCCAGCCCATTAACCCTGTTCCTCACCAGAGATGCTGCCTGACCTGCTGAGTTTTTCCAGCATTTTTTGTTTTTATTTCAGATTTCCAACATCTGCGGTATTTTGCTTTTGTACAGTTCCTTTAAATGTAAGTTTGCATTGGTGATTAATTACTCAGAGGTGCAGTCCTGAAAGCGAGAATGGATCATTAGATGTAAGAATGAAGCCTATTCGAAGGTTTAAAACTGCAATTTGATCAATGTCCTATCCAAATTGATGTTTGTGGAAGTAAATGATTTGGCTTCTTCCCCATTGCTTGTTCATGTAAAAGCTGGACAGAATTACTGCTGTTCAAAGGACCTAGTCAATCTGTAGGCTTCTACCCAAACTGAACATTTTTAGATAAGGAATCCCCTGGCCCCCTGCACCCCCCATTCCACAAGGAGAGCTGCGGCAGCGCCTGCTCAGGATTCCTTTTCCTTCTTCCCTGCCTCCCAAAACTCCCTCCCGAAACCCGTTCCCACACCATATCTTCCTGCCAGTGAGCTGATCTCTGGGGCTGGCAGGCTGCCTTATGTAACACTCACCAACAAGTTGCCACTTTACAGTCGTTACCGGTAGGCAGCTTGCAGATGAGGCCTCAGATTTAACCCAGGCCTGTAAGTCAGTTGTGCAGATGCAGAATGGTGCCAAAAGTGCAGGTTCGATCCCCGCACCGACTCTGGTAGCTCTTGGAAACCTGCCGAGTGGTGCTCCTCAAACTGCACATAACCACTGCTGGCCTGTTGTGTGGACTATGGCTAATTACCTAAGTAAGTTTTGCACTCACCCTGCCATCCTTCTGAACGTCACTGGGACTTAAAAGTGAACTGCACTTAATTGATATTGAATTCAGTTGATTGACTGTCAGTATTTATCCTGACTTATCTATGTTCCTGTTTTCTCTATGTTTAGTCTGTACGGACCAGTCAGTCCAACTCGAGCTCAAGTTCAGATTCTAGCTCAGATTCTGATTTTGCACCATCTCAAAACCACAGACAAGGTATGGAACCTTCTCTAAATTGCTGCTCATGCTGCTATTTACAGATGTATTTATCCAGAGGTCTGGACCTGCCCCGAGCTGTGGATAAATGCAACGAGACATATAGGATAAATACACACCATGTAAATAAATTTCTCGAGCACTGGCCTCCAATTGATTTGTTTCAGTTCTTTCCTCAAGGTTGGCCCTTTTAATGTTGAATATTTGTTTACTGTTTCATCATGTTATGATGATCACTTTCCTTTCCAGCCTCCTGTCATTGTGTTTCTAGAATTTTGTGGAAAGGTGATTGAGTTTCTTTCAGTAACGATGACCTGATAAGGTCATCATCCAGCTAAGGACAAAGCCTATTGCTACCCAAAGCTGGCTGCCCACTGGAACCTGGCCAGAACGGTCTAGCAGCTGATCAGACCTAGTGTGGCCCAGCGCCAGCATCGCCTCTTTTGCGTTCTCTCCCTCTTTTTCCTTCCTCGGAGTTACCCTCCTTGTAAATTCTCCCACCCACCCATGCCTTCACCTGCCTGTCACCTGTGCTATCATATGAGCACCAAAAGGACAACAGTCTGATTACTTCTTCATCTCCTCTTCACGCACATAGAAATATAGAAAATATACAGGACAGAAGGAGGCTATTCGGTCCATTGTGTCTACATTAGCTGATAAAAGAGCTATCCAGCTTAATCCCATTTTTTAGCTCTTGAACTGTAACCCTGTAGGTTAAGGCACTTTAATTGCACATTCATGTATTTTTTAAATGTTCGAGTTTCTGCCTCTAGCACCTTTTAGGCAGTGAATCCTGGATCCACCCAGCACCCTGTGGGTGAGAAGTTTCATCTTAGGTCCTCTCTAACCCTTCTGCCAGTGCTTCCTGGTTATTATTTTTGCTGCTTAGGAAAATATGTCCTTCCTATTCACACTATCTAGGCCCCTCATAATTTTATGCACCTCGATTAAATCTTTACTCGGCCTCCTGTGTTCCAGAGAAAACAACCCCAAGTGTATCCGTTCTTTCCTCAGAGCTAAATTTCTCCATTCCTGGCAATATTCCGATAAGTCCCCTCTGTACCACTCTGCTGTGATAACACCCTTCTTATAATGTGGTGACCAGAACGGAGTATAGTGTTGTGGCCCAACTAGTGCTTTATACAGCTCTAGCCTAACCCCCTTGCTCTTAGGAACATATAAGATAAAACTTTGTGGCATAGAAGGAGGTTGTTCAGCCCAACGTGTCTGTGTCTTATATTCTATGCCTCAGTTAATAAACTATCCTGTATTTTGCCTTATCTACCTGTTGTGCTACTTTCAGAGATCTGTAGACATTCACTCTAAGGTCCCCCTGTTCTTATACATTTCTCAGTATCCTACCATTTATTGTGTATTCACTTGCCTTGTTTGCACTCACCAAATGCATTACCTCACACTTCTCTAAATTGAATTCCATTTGCCATTTTTGTGCTCACCTGACCTGTCCATTGTTAACTTTTGGCATCTACAGCTTTTCCCCTCACTATCAACCACAGAACCAACTTTTGTATCATCTGCATACTTCATAATCATACACCCTACATTTAAGTCTAAATCATTGTTAAATACCTGAAAAAGCATGCGAACCAGTTCTGAGCCCTGTGGAACACCATTGGAAACACCCTTCCAGTCACAAAAACACCCGTCTGCCAATACCCTTTGCTTCCTGCCACTATTGGGCCAATTTTGGATCCAACTTGCCACTTTCCCTTGGATCCCATGGGCTTCTACTTTTGTGATGAATCTGTCATGTCTTCCCCTGCCTGCCTCCAATACCTCCTGAAGAAAAAGTATTCCCTCTAACACCAGTCCCGGGAGAAGAAAATCAGACCCCATAGATTTATCTGAGATACTAGGTGTGAATTTAAGAGAGAGTGAGGATGAGAAGTACACAGCAGAAGGCCAGGGCCATGGTAACTGCACAACTACAGAGATGCTACCCTGCTTGTCACTGAAGCATGAGGAGGCATTAGACCTCGTGTATCTCCACATTCTGTACGTTTTCTTCTTCCAGTGCAGTTGTCAAATATTTGGATTTCCCGCCAGCATCTGCTCTTAATTTAAATGGCAACTATGAGAAAAATGTAGCATTAGATTAAAGGAAATAGGCCTTCTCTTGTTTGTAGAGTTCAATTTAAAAGATCTTTAGGAAAGCTTCATATCTTAGACACTAATATAAGAAGCACTGTGTATTGTTCATGTGCCTCAGCCTTTTTTCTTTAAATCACCTATTAGCATGTCTTCAGATTTATATTGTGCAGGCAGCTGAGAAAGGTGCATGTCTGGCTGCGTGCGCGTGCCTGGCTGTGTGCGCGTGCCTGGCTGCGTGTGCGCGTGTCTGGCTGCGTGTGCGCGTGTCTGGCTGCGTGTGCGCGTGTCTGGCTGCGTGTGCGCGTGTCTGGCTGCGTGTGCGCGTGTCTGGCTGCGTGCGCGTGTCTGGCTGCGTGCGCGTTCCTGCTGCGTGCGCGTGTCTGGCTGCGTGCGCGTGTCTGGCTGCGTGCGCGTTCCTGCTGCGTGCGCGTGCCTGGCTGCGTGCGCGTGCCTGGCTGCGTGCGCGTTCCTGCTGTGTGCGCGTGTCTGGCTGCGTGCGCGTGTCTGGCTGCGTGCGCGTGTCTGGCTGCGTGCGCGTTCCTGCTGCGTGCGCGTGTCTGGCTGCGTGCGCGTGCCTGGCTGCGTGCGCGTTCCTGCTGCGTGCGCGTGCCTGGCTGCGTGCGCGTGCCTGGCTGCGTGCGCGTGTCTGGCTGCGTGCACGTGCCTGGCTGCGTGCGCGTTCCTGCTGCGTGCGCGTGCCTGGCTGCGTGCGCGTGCCTGGCTGCGTGCGCGTTCCTGCTGCGTGCGCGTGTCCGGCTGCGTGCGCGTGCCCGGCTGCGTGTGTGTGTGTGCACATCTGACTAAGGAGAGATTTTGACAGTGTGTTCCTTGTGACTGACTTTTCAAAAGGTAAAACTATGCATCCATGGGACACTGACCCTATAAATGATTTAATTGGTGTGTTACCGTTTCAGACCAAAAAACTAAACTCTACCCCTTCCCTTGCCATTTAAGAAAAAAACCCTAGCATTGAGAAATAATGGGATAAATGTTCTCCTGTTTGCAAACGTGAGATTATTAAAACCCAGAAGGCTGAGTTGTCTTTAAAACGTAATGAAATGATCACTGTAATATTAGGAGACCCATTGCAACAACAATTTGCAATTATCTAGTGCCTTTTAACAGAGTGAAATGTCCCAAGGTGCTTCACAGGAGCATTATCAGATGACACTGAATCACATAGCGACGTGGCAGTTGACCATTGATATGGTTGCTGATCCCTGTTCAACTTCTCCTGTTTTCTCTAGGGCCCCTGCGGTCCATGGTGGAGCAGATCCAGTCCGAAGGTTCTGACGATGACAGCAGCTCTGAGGAGGAAAGGCCTGTAAAAAACATCGCAGTTAGCAGAGATCACAGGTCGGTGAGCTTAACAGATGGGAATGTGACAAAGAAAGTTCAGTTGTGTTTCAACCATTGTTTGGAAGCTGTGCACTCTGGACCAAAGGTAGAAATTTTGATCACCTTTGTATACCTAGACCAAGTCTAAGCACCAGTAACCCTTTTAAAGAAGGCTTCCCTAGCTATTTACTGAGTAACTTACAGGCCCCAAATTAAATTTACTGCTGCACTAGTCACAGCCAAGTAACAGTATGAACTTACTTCAGAAAAATGGTGGCAGTGATCTTGTTAAGCCTGCATCAATATCTTTTCCTTTACTATTTATCTTTTTAAATTATAATTTATTTGCTCCCTCTCCTGTAGCTAATTTGCCCACATTCAGAATTGAACACAGTGTTTAACAACAAGGTATTTTATATGGTGGGCTGGAGGGCATCAAAGCCAAACCCAATCCTGCCCTCATCCCATGCCAACACGTTGAGTGGATAATGTGGTGCTGTTGTGGCAGCTGCTTGTTTACTGCACACACATGCAGTGCTTTCTGCTGGTTGCAATATAACCTTCCAAATTGATTACCTCTTTGGTACTTGGGTTAATGCACTCATGTAGTGGAAATGGTTTTGAAAATCTAGGCATGAGGTGTTCTGTTATACCAACACAAGGTTACTGTTTTATTAAAAGCAGAACCTAATAGTCTTTTTGCTGGTCCACCAGTCTGCCAAACATTATAGTGTATTGCAGTGCAAATTTATCACACAATTAATTTTATTCTTGCTTAAATGGGTAGGAAAATCTACAAAATAAATGCACTTTCCCAACTATTTTTTTATTTAGAATAAGAAATAACTAATATCCAATTTTGTCCATTTGCAGGAACTCGTCTATTTTCTCAGCTTTCCAGGTCTCTTAATTTAGGAACATAGAAACAGGAATAGGCCATTCAGCATCTGCCATTTAATTAGACTCTACAGATCTGTACCTCAACTCCATTTACCTGCTGTAGCTCTATATTCCGTGACACCTTTGCCAAATAAAAATCTATCAACTTCAATCTTGAAAGCTCCAATTATCCCAGCATCCACAACCCTTTGGGAGAGAAGGTTCTAGATCTTTACTATAATCTATGTAAAACAATACTTTTCCATTTTCCTCTTTAATGACCTAGCTCTGATTTTAGGACTCTGTCCCCTCGTTTTTGATTCCCCCCCCAGCAGAGGAACTAGTTTCTCTGTACCTCTTTACAATTGAATCTTCTCAAAATTTTAACCATTTTAGGGTTGAAAAGCTTAACCGAACTCAGTTTCAATCAGCATGACTGTGTAGGTGTTATATACACATTGCCTTGTTTTAATATGTGTCTGATTCACTGCAGTGCAGCCACATCCATTGAGGAAGCAGTTAGTATTGATTATTTGCTTAATCAAATAGATGCTGGGTACTTTTGAATTCCAGCCGTAATAATGAATATAATTCCAAATCCGATTCAAAAATAATCATTGATATTGATGCTCAGTCCTAGAAATTACTCTTCACATGCTTGACACCATTCAGGACAAAGCCCGCTTGATTGGCACCCTTCCACAAACATTCACTCTCTCCACCACCAACGAACAGTGGCAGCAGTGTGTACCATCTGCAAGATGCACTGCAGAAACTCACCAAGGCTCCTTCTAAACCCATGACCACTACCATCTGGAAGGACGTAGACAGCAGATACATGGGAACACCACCACCTGTAATTTCCCTCCAAGCCACTCACCAGCCTGACTTGGAAATATATTGCCATTCCTTCACTGTCGCTGGTTCAAAATCCTGGAACTCCCTCTCTAACAGCACTGTGGATGTACCTACACCACAGAGACTGTAGTGGTTCAAGAAGGCAGATCACCACCACCACCACCTCGAGGGCAATTAGGGATGGGTAATAAATGCTGACCTAGCCAGTGACGCTTACATCCTGTAAATGAATAATAAAGCAAAATGTTAACATATAAACACTGAAGCTTTATTTTGTAAGCCTGGCACAATAATATGGCAATGGCACAGACACTCTTGCTCCTGTGGTATAGGGGCAAGCCACACTGAATTTGTGGTGTAACTTCTACCCACTATTTTGAATAATCTATAAGCACTTAAAAAGGTTTTCCCACAGAGTAGCACAACTGGGGCTGTGGAGTGCAAAGTTCGCTGCATGTGCAGCACTTAAAGGGCTGTAGCTCACCATGAATGAGAAAGCTGCAATTGTGGCAGAAAAGTGGAATAATTGCTCTCAATGGCACAGTGGATGTTAATGAGAAATTGTGCTTCTTTATTGCTTTAGGGCTGGAGGTCCAACTGTGGCAGATGCACCAAAATGAAACAATCCTATTTGGAATTCAAGGTCCCTTCTAGTAAAAGTAAATAGCCTTAAATCATCTCATTATTAGGAATCCATGCTGAGGTCAGGAAGCTGGTGGTAATATATCTCTTCCTGTTCCATTCGCAAGGGGCTCCTGGTATCCACTATCCATCTAGTGAGGGATCAGACCTGTACTTATCAGTCACCTAAAGATCAACTAGTAACTGTCTTCCTTGGAAAAAGGGAGGAATAATACCGTTGGAGGTTATGGTGTCAATAAGGTAGATTCAGAATCAAGTCAACCCTCTCTGGTAGATTGCAGGAAGTATGCCAGAACATTACTGATGGTTGCGAAGGGCACCTGGCTTACTGGCTGAACCTGGGTGTGTCAACCTATCACTAGGTGTTGTGATTCTTCTGCTCAGTTCTGCATAACAGACATGCAGTGGGGAGCTTGCTAGGGCAATGTGATAGTGTGCTGTATGGCTTGAGCTGGTTCACTTCAGCAGTACTATTGCATATATTTGGGGGGTGGGGGTTGTCTAAGCCTATGCATAGTAAACATGTGTTTAAGCTCTCCGAATTTAGGTAAGTATAGTGTGGCCTTATGAGGAAAGAGTCCCTATCTCTACCTTTTATGTGGCGATAGGTTTCTGGAGTAAAACACCCTCCTGTCCAAAAGAAAATAATAAATATTTGGAATAGATGGCTGGAAAGGCAATGGGAATGAATAGGATCAGCAGCTTGAGGGAGCTGGAGATTGGAGAGTATAACTGATATAGTGTGGCATTTTCTTTTGAACCTTGCAGATGTTTGCAGTGTTTTTTGAGTAATATCTCATCTGAACAGCTCTGCCTCTGCCAGTAGAACAGTCCTTTCATCCTATGTTGCAGTGTTAGCCTAGGTGATGAGCTCAAATTCTAAAATGGTGCTTGAACTCTCAATCTTCTGACTGGGAGATGAAAGTGCTGTCGATTGAGCCAAACTGACACATGGATAGACTTTTATAACGAATGGGAAACGTCACTGGTGTGAATAAAGGTAGCGTGAGAAATTTCTGATCTAATTAAAACGACATAGAGGCTAAGCATCATTTATAGCAGACCTTTGATCATATGATGGCAGCTTGTTTAGAAGTTCATAGACATATGATTTGCCAAAGGATTCAAGAGAAAAGCTTCAAAAGTGCAAAATGTAGCTGATGAGATCACCCAGCTCCCAGTGCTCCATTTGCAGTTTAATTCTTCTGTCCTAGAATAGGATAATTTGTGTCTTTTCTCTCCTCTCATCTGAAATAATGCTAATGACATTTCTTCTTTCTAGGGTATAAATGAAGTAATCTGGTGCACAGGGCAGTCTGGATGATAATTTAGGATGCCATGTCTCCACAGTACACAGATAACTGCTCTGCAATATATCGAGGTTCTTTTGCTCAGGACTGATCAGTGTGTATCATGTTCCTTTTTGTTTTCAGATTGAGTTTAAGTGATGACAGTGGAAGTGAAAGCAGTGAGAACTCCAATGTCAACACCCTGGACCAGCCTCCAATTCAAAAACACATAACCACCAGCAACAAGGTACTTCTCAAGCTGTCTGGCTTCTGTGCTGCAGTATAGATATTTAAGAGTATAGATTTGGGCATGATGCAACTTGTTTAGACTTTGTTATGGACTGAGTCGGGAGTGAACTGAAACCCTTGTACCCTTTTCCTTACTGCCCATAATCAGTGTGGTTTTTGGAGAGGAAGATGTGTGTGTTTCTCAGCCCCCGGAGTGTGTAGTCAATTTAAATAACAGCAACAAGCTTATTGTGGGTTTAACTAAAGAGGACTATTTATTAACGCATTCACATCAAAAGCCTAAATGTTACTCACTCAGCACTCACACAACACACCCACACACACATGCTTGAGGAAAAAATGCAGTTAGAGAGAGTAGTGTACTTTTACAAGTTGTGAATAAAAGAATAGTTCACAATTTATGTGTCTAGCTTGTTGTAGGAGAAGGGTTGTTGCAGGCTCACTAAAGAAAGGAGTCTTCATATCAGGAAGTCCAATATCTTTACAGCTGGACTTGGATTTAGGAATCAGGCTTGGAGACATTTTAGGTCTTACAACTTCCTGTTCTCGAAGGCGAAGTTGACATTGGCTTCTCTGCAGCTGCTGTGGCCTGTGATATTCTCTGCTTACTGCCCAGGCCTTTCTGAGTCTTCAGATAAAAACTCGTAATTTCCAGTGGTTTCGGTCACATGACCAATACTGGTATACTCCACCCTGAAGGGCTTAGCTGAAAGCCATTGCTATACAATGGAGATAATGGATGTGTTCTTCACACTTATTCGGGATGAATTGGATTCTGCCTGCCCAGCTGTCATTGTTAGGGTTCCAAGCCTTGAGACATGGAGTCTGGACTTGTGTTTTGGGCAAATCCCAAAACAATAGCATGTGTAAATCCCACAGATAGTATTTGTCTTGGTATGTCCATTCCAGGGGGAGTTCCCCACCCAGGTTAATTCAATCATGAACTTTCTGGAAGCTTAATGTAGTCTGTGTTGAACTTATAAAAGCCACCTGGTTAGTGTCCATTTTAAAAAAACAGTTCCAGAAACTTCCATATGAGCACAGTCCATGTTTAAAGTGGTGACTAGGATATACCTTCACTGGGCATAACAGAGTGCATAGACAGGTAATTTGCCAAAGTATTCAAGAGTAAATCTTCAGAAGCACATAGGCTAGGCAACATGATCACCCATTTGCCAGTGTTCCCCACCCTGGTAGATTAATCCTTCTGCCCTAGAATGGGATATTTTGTGATACTTAGATAGTGGGATAGAAAACCTATATACAAGTTTTCCAATGACACAAAGATAGGCAATATTGTAAATAGTGTAAATAGAAGCAAAAAGTAACAAGATATTATTAATACATTAAGTGAATGGGTAAAACTGTGGCAAATGAATTTCAATGTAAACAAGTGTACTTTAGAACAAAAAAAGGATAGAGCTTTCTAAATGGTGTAGAGTTAGAAATAGTGGAGGTCCCGAAGAGGCTTGGGTGGGATCCAGGTTCACAGATCATTAAAATATCATCAACAGGTGCAGGAAATAATTAAAAAGCTAATGGGATGCTGGCCTCTTTCATAATCATCTAGTTTATGGTTCATATTAATAGTTTAGAGGTAATTTTTAGATTTGGGAAGATTAAAGTTGTAAGGGTAAGGTAATTAAAATGCTGGGTTCTAGGAATTGCCAGAACACCAAGTATTCAAAGGGCGATCTGTTTTTGTTTAATAAGGTCAGAATAGAAGAGAGAGAACTATAAAACAGCAGGTAGCTATGTTTAGCTAGGGAACTGCAGACATCAAGTCTGAGGAGAATTGCCCTGACTTCATTAGAAATTTGAATTGTTCTTGCAGAATTCAGGGTCAAGAGGTTTGACTTTGAAGCTGAAAGGTCAATTAATGTAAATAGCTCTTGGACATCTCAACTAAAGTGTCGTTATAGAGTTGAGTGATTCAGGGTGGCGCCTTGGTTGAAATTCTGGGAAGTTGTCTTTAGGATTTTTCCGGGAAGTCTTTGGGGTTGGAGCTGCAAGCACCCAAGTTGATGGGTGTAAGTCCTAAGTTCAGAAGACAGAGGGAAGAGGGAGTCTGCTAATTGCTGAAAAGCAGCTGGAGACCAGCAGCAAAATGGAATTATCAGAAATTAAGGCTATTTCTGAAGTGGAGGTACCAAGCCAGAGTGCAGTGGAGCCCATGCGTTAGTTGGAGTGTCCACAATTGTGAGGCGCTTAAGGAGCAATGGAGGATCGCTTAGTGGGAGAGTAGTGGAAAGACCCCAAGAAAGCTCGTACCTCAGAGGATAGTAGGAACACACTAAGGAGAGTCAAAGTGAATTCCTGAGAGCTGTGGCCCTTTGTTTTCTCCCAGGAAGTGAAAGGACCTTCAAGGGTCTGAAAAGTAGCCAAAGACTTTCTGGTGGATGGAAGTCAAAGTGAAAAGGGAAAGGTTCAGTTGAGGAGTTCAGTTTTAAGTATAAGTAATTGTGTTTATTGTTTTTTTGAGTGTAAAGTATAATTGTTAACCTAAGATAGCATTTAGTTAGTAGTGTTTGCTTTGTTTAACTCTTGTATAGTAAAAAAAACTTTTGTTTAAACCATGGAATCTTGTGGCTTTATTCTTTCAGTAGATAACAGAGATTTTGAATTTCTCTTTGGACGTTAATGGTCTCTAAACAGGACTGTGCCACCTCATATCTTGAGGCCTAAAATACAAGGAGATAGAAGTCATAGACCATACCTGGAATACTGTGAACAGTTTTTTGGGCACTACAACTTAGGAGGAAGTGCAATATAGATTTACCAGAATGATACTGTTTTTTGGGGCTCCTGGGTTGCTCCTCTGAACTAAGTTTGGATGAGGAAGAGAAACCCTGCGAAATTCACTCTTGTAATTGGGATACAGTGGGTCTAGTCTAGTGTGAGAACAGGCAGCGGTTTGTTGGTTTCTTAAAGTGGCCATGTTTGGATCGCGCAAATCCGATTTGACACAATCCAAACATGTTGCCCTTGCATAATCCAAGCATGGCCACTTTAAGAAGTCTTTTCTCTGTTGTGGCCTGGCATGGAGGCCGTAGGGGAAGAGAGAATACAAATACACCAGTAACTAAAAGCTGTGCCATAGCTTGGCAAGGCCGTTAAAAAATAACAAGCCAAGCACTAGGCATTATTTCTAGAGGATAGAATTGAAAAGTAGGGAAGCTAAAGCTGTATCGAACCCTTGGTTAGACCACACTTAAAGTACTGCGTGCAGCTCTGGTTGCCATTTTGTAAAAAGAATATGGAGGCATTGGAGAGAATGCAGGGAGGATTTATCAGGATGTAACCAGAAATGTAAAGCTATACATATCAGGAAAGGATGAACGGCTTGGGTCTTTTTCCTCTTAAAAAGGGGAAGGCTTAAGGGGTGGCCTAATAGAGATCTTTAAAATTATGGGTGGTTTTGATAGAGTGGATACAGAGGGAATGTTTCCACCTGTGGGGAAGAGAGACCAATATTATAAGATAGTCACCAAATAATCCAATAGGGAATTCAGAAAATATTTCTTTACCCCAAGAGTGGTGAGAATTTGGAACTCGCTACCATAAGGAGTGGTTGAAGCAAATAGTATAGATGCATTTAAGGGCAAGTTAGACAAGCATTTAAGCGAGAAGAGGTTAGATGATAGATTGAGATGAGGAAAGATGGGAGGAGGCTTGAGTGGGAGCATAAATGCATCATGGACTAGTTGGGCTAAATGGCCTTGTTTCTATGCCATATATCCAATATACCTGGACGCCAGGGTTTAAGTCACGAGGAGATTACACAAACTAGGATTGTGCTCCGTGGTGTTTAGACAGTTAAGAGATGATTAAAGTTTTCAAGATATTAGGGGGAACAGATAGGGTAGATCCAGGGAATCTATTTCCAATGATTGGGAATATTGAGCTAGGGGACATAGTCAAAAATTAGAGTCAAACCATATGGAATTAGGCTACAGGTCAGCCATGATCTCACTGAATTGCAGAACAGGTTGGCGAGGCTAAATCCTGATGCTGCTCTCATTCTTGGTATATATTGTTTAAAGTAATCACCTAATCAATGGTTCAGATTATCATTTTGTATCAATGTGCTGCAACCTTTTTAACATAAACTGATACTGTGTGCCAATGCTTTTACAAAGACAGTCTGGTTATTTCAAATTATTTTGTGCTTTATGGGGACCAGCCACTTTGCTACAGGGCTACAGAGAGCCAAGCTGTCTTGAATGACTCTCATACGCCTCCAGGCAGCCAGATGGGTGTGCTGACTGAGTGGAGCTGACTGAGTGGACGACGTATCAGACAGGAAATGTCTCAAGCTGATTGTCTTCCAAATATGGAATTACTATATTTATGTATTAAATTTGCTATATGGCATTCTGTGACTGTAGATTCACACATTTACCATTAGATGGAGCTGCATAAGCTCCAGAAGCTGCAGATTTCCAGGCCTTTCCCGACTGCTTTATGTTGTGATCTGGAGTCCACGGCATGAAAAGGTGGTGGAAGCAGATTCGTAGTAAATTTCAAAAGGGAAGAAAAATTACAGGGCTATGGGGAAAGAACAAGGGAGTGGTCTAATTGGATAGCTCTTTCAAAAACCCAGTACAAAACTTCTGTGCTGTGTTATTCCAAGGATCTATGATAGTATTATCTAAAAATAAAAACAGAATGTATGGCTTTAAAATGGGGATGAATTACACCTTTGTACTACGCTCTAATTACCTCTGTCCCTCACTATATTTCACCTGAACACTGCTCATGGTTTTAACTCCTGATGTTTTGGGGATTGTCTACTGGATTAAAAATATTGCTTAAAGGTGCACACGCTTTATTGTAGTCTCTTATGTCAACATTTCTGATGGAAATTTCAATTATCCTCTGTCATGCCACAAGATGGGTTCCCTACATTACAACAGTGACTACACTTCAAAAGTAAAATTGTGAAGGACTTTTAGATGCCCTGGAGTCGTGAAAGGCACTTTCATGCAATAAATGCAAGTCCTTTTTGCCTTCTTTAATGGGAATTGACTATTAACATCTCTACTAAGCTGGAATGTCTCTGTACCACACTGGCAGCTTGCTCCCTATACAGCTTGCTGTGTTGCACCCTTTATCCCTTCATAGACAAGCTCCTGTGGCAAAGATACAGACCTCCTGGTTTTTGCTCATTACCCATTTGTGGGGGGGGTGATTTTTTCCCTAGGACAGGGTTGACTCTGGAAGTTGATTGGGGTAGAATTTCTACCTCCCAATCCAACCTCATAGTGAGCCCATTGTATTCTCCTTGATCAGGGTTAGTTCATGTTGCAGACAGATATCCAATAGTATTTCTGATCTTCAGTAAGAGTCTGCCACTGCTAGGGAGTGAAATTACCTGCCGGGACCCTCATCACAGCATCTGAAATGTTGAAAGTGAACAGAAGATCACTTAATTTTGAAGTGGCTCTGAAAGAACCGAGCAACCATAGAACAAGCAGTTTGAGGGGCATGTAGAGGGAGAATTACATTTAGCTAATCAGGTCCCTACCACCACCTTCGTTTTGATTTGCCCTTTCATTATCATTGCACAGGTGGAAATAAAGGGAAATTGGCCTGATTCCTAAGCCCTGCTGCTTCACCATCATTTACATGAGGTGGGGCAGGTGCTCGGCAAGACATCAGCAGCATTTACCAGTAAGGATGTGGTACAATCTTTTTGGCCAATGTTAGAGGTGTGAATTTGGCGTGGGACCTCCCTGCCCCATTTTCCTCATTTATCGGGCATCCCATGAACTGTGAATTTGTTACCTAATGGCACAATGTGATTAACCGTTAACTGCCCTCTGAAATGGCCCAGCTAGCCACTCAGTTCAAGGACGATTAGGGATGGGCAACAAATGCAGACCTTGCCAGTGACACCGACATCCCATGAAAGAATAAAGAGCCACTGTGTGGGGACCAATCGGAGGAAGGGCACTTCTCTCTCAATGAGGCAGAATCAACACAGTGCTATCTCATATACCAAGAGGGCTGTTGAAGAGTAGCAGAGTTTGAGGACCAATTATTCTCTCTGTTCTAAAATTGCAGAGTCATGGTGCTCTAAAAGATAAGATGAAATATTTTTAAATTAAGGAATCACGAAGACAAACCTTATGTTAAAAAATGAAATGAACAGGTGACTGTTGTCCTCTAAATAGTTGCTGTAGAAAAAGATCCCTAACTGATTGACTTCTGAATATTTATGTTCATCTCTTTTACAGACATCTGGCAGAAAAAGCCCTGAAAACTGTGAAAAACCTGAAAAGCTATTTAAAAAAGGATTGCAAGACAAGGTGAACAATTCTCAATTATCAAGGAACTACATCTGTGCACATATAGTTAGAGCCATAATCTTCATGTAACTTTGTATAAAATGTATCAATGTTTTGCCTTATTTTTACTCTGCTGTTTTCAAATTCATTTCTCAAGTGCCATTTAATAGTACTTACCACCTTCGCTACGATTTTTAATTATGTTTTACTTAATGAAGAATGATATCCACATCAGCGTCTTCTGCGCAAAAGAAAACTAAACAAAGCCTTATATGGTGATTTACAAGGATGGACTCGGCATCTATTTAAGGAAGGAAATTTATGGCTATCCCAATCCTAGCCTCGCTGTTATAGGTTCTCCTCTGTTCATACTTGTACTTGATAAATCCTATCATGAAACTGGGTGTCTGGTCTGGCCAAAGTTAATGGGAGCGCACTCAAGACTATGAAAAAGGCCCAGGGCAGGAATATCATGGATAGCTTCCTTATTAGTGCAGCACACCTCAATTGTTAGGTGCCCACATCACAGATATCCTCCATGTCAAATGGGCCGATCAGGAGCCTTGAGACCTGACAGATGTATTAAAGGGAATTGATGTCATATTTTGCTCTGGGCATTAATTGGTTGGTATTTTTTGTTTTGTTTTCCAATAATTTCCTCCTCTTTTGCAGCTGCCATGTGAGCAGCATCATAAAAAATTGTGACAATACAACTTCCTTTGAGGCTTCCAATAACCTTATTATAAATAAGGAAAATCAGTTCATGAAGGGACAACAAATACAGGAGCAATTACACCTGAGGCATTTATTTCTCACACATCATTACCCCAAGATTCACATTTATTTACCACCGTCCACAAAACTAGAACTATCTGCTTCATAAGATAGGTTGTCATAGTGTTGCATCGTGAGTTGCACAATGAACATCTGGAGCAGAGACAGCCCCTGCTGCACAGCAACAACAACACAGCTTGCATTTATATATCTGTAACATAAGAAAAACATCCCAAGCTGCTGTCCAGAAATGCAAATTACAATTTGGCATCTGGACAGAGAGGGGATATTAGGAGGGGCGGGCTGGTTAAAGAGAGAGATATTTTCAGGGGAGCTTTGTGGAGGAGAGGAAGGTGGAGAAGCAGAAGGGTTTACCATACCATGGAGTTTCCCTCCTACCACAGGCTTCCAAGCTTACTGCAGGAGAGATCTATATCAGGCTGTCTGCTATGGCAGCATATATCAAACCAGTGACAAACACTGTGCTGAAAAGGGGCAATATATTTGCTTTAGAAATAAGTAATCAGTTTGATTGGACGTGGAAATGTCCAGATTTTTTGCTAGCAGCAGAGTTCCCTTGAATGCAATGGGGTGAGAATGATGCCACTATGGGCATCTGGTATCCTCATTGAAGACCCCATGGCCTACAAAACAGGATGAACTTGCATTCCAATAATGTTCAGGCGATCAAAGTACTTCTATGACCACCATACAGGATGCAACCATGATGCCTGCCTTATGTAATGGTTCATGGTACCTGCATTATTTGACGATGTATTTCTGACTACTGACCCCTATGGGAACCCCTCCCCACAACCATCCAAGGAGATCCTCGGTCTGTAAGTTTAATATTTGTTTGCTTTCCTTGGGCATTATCTTCACCTGCAAGAAAGTTTTGTAAGTCAGCATTACACAATGAAAGTATATGTGTAAAGTGGAAATGGTTATGTACAATACTGTTCATCCCAAAGGGTGCCAAAGAATTTGACTATACTAGCTAGGTCCAACAGGAAACCTATGCAGCAGTTTACTTATTTTATCTTCCTCCTTGAATTGGTGAGCATCATCTTCATTTTGTAGTCTGGCATAAGATATTGGGATGACTGATTTGACTTGGTGAGCAATCTCCTGTCATGAAGTTTGCACCTGCAGTTTTATTGGAGACCTTCAGCCCAAGTAAGTCCCCCTTTGGAGTAACTCCTGCAGCCCGATCTCTAAAGTCCTGGCATCAAAAGGGACACATAAGTCCATGGGCTCCCATTGAGCTATTGTGAGCAGTTGGTGCACTTTTCTGCCACCAACACATCTTCCCCTTTAAGCACTACTGTCTTGCCAGATTTTACAATGCCCGACTAAACGTAAACCAGTATTCTATTCAGGGTAGCAACAGCTGTTAGAAAATTTGGTGCAGGCCATCCCCTGAGCTGCCAGTTGACCCTATGTTACCTTGAGCCAGACGAGCCCCATTTTGGAAAATCGAGGTCCTAAATGCATCAAAACTAAAAGGCAAAGGCTAGTTTTTGCAGTTTGATGCCAAGGTAAAGACTCTAATATTCGCTTTCCTTTCTACAGTCATATACAGAAGAATTGGTAGATCTTCATCGCAGGTTGATGGCATTACGAGAACGCAATGTGTTGCAACAGGTAAATTGTAAATGCACCCATGGAAACCGCAAGCAGACAATTTTTTATTGATAGCGTTGCTCCTTTAAGTGTTCAGATCATTTTTAAAATTACAATCACAATAAACATTATTATTTTAATTATTTTAAATGGTTGCATTCTCTTTCGGTAAAAGTTCATTTTTTACCCTTATACAAAGTTGCCACTCGGGCTACCAAAATTTCCAATCTGGCTGTCTGCTCATCTGATGCAACATCTGCCAGTTTTCCAATGCTCCGTATCAATCTTTTGGAATTACTTTGATTTGATTTTCACCAGGACGATTAGAACTGATGGTTAATAGGGGGAAGAGCCATAGAGACATTACTGTACAGAAGGATGCCATTCGGCCCATCGAGTCCATGTCAGCTCTCTGTAGAGTAATCCAGTCAATCCCATTCCTCCGCTTTATCCCTATAGACCTGTAAGTTTATTTGCCTCAGCTGCCCAAGTGGTTTCCTTTTGAAATTATTGATTGTCCCTGCTTCCACCACCCATATAGCAGCAAATTCTGGATTATTATCACTCGTTTCTTAAAAAGTTCTTCCTCACATCCCATTCCACCCCACCCCTCCCATATCCCTTGCTCAGAACCTTAAACCTCTGTCTCCCGGTCCTTGTACCGTCAAAGAAAAGCAGTCATTTGGAGCTTGTGACTTTCAAATGTAACAGCTGCCTGTCTGTTTATATAATTAAAAGTCTACCAGCGATGCTTTTAAAGGTATCACATCTAAAATTGTCATTTAAAATAAAATATCCAATTGTCTAAACATAAAAGAATCGAATACGGACTGGTTCTGTAGTTAAGTACCAACGTGAAATGAGTAAGCAGCAAGAAATTATGCAATTAATTCACTCATGGTTTTTTGGAAGCTGACAAGCCAGAGCTGGCAGGTAACAGGAAATGATCAATCCATTGCTGCAACAATTCTGAAGTTAGTTTAATTTGCTCACCTTAAAATTTCCCCTGAAAAGTGACATTTACAACATAAAAACATTAAAAAAACCCACAATTTTGAATGAAATGCTTAGTTTTAACTCGGATTGACCGCAGGGTATTGCACAATCGCCGAATGATTTTTCCAGAGAGGCCGGCTCCTTTGTAGGCAGTTTGGAGTACTTTTTAATTCACTTGTCATTGACTGTCTTGCCTTGGTCACTTGGAAATGAATGCAGTCACTCTGACCTTCCCCAAAATCCTGCTTGCCTCTGTACTCCGATAAAGTGGTTCTCAGCCCTGATCATGGTGAGATAATTAGCTTCACCCAGGCCCACTTCCATATTTCTTCAGCAGGTGTCGCCTCAAAACAAGTCTGAAGTTATGACTTTATCTTAATGTCTGATCTGAAACTGTGTTTCCTTTCCCACATTCATTCTGTTACCACTTCCACGCTATCCCATGTTCCTGCCTCTAGCTCTTACCCGGTACTGCCAACAACCTTAATTTACACTGCTCATCTCATGACTTGATTTCTCAATACATTCCTATTCGGCCTCGGCCCTCCAGAAATGACAAGTTATGCAAAATGCGGTATCTTGTGCTCTCTCTCTCTCTCCTGTGTCCCACGAGTTCTACTCACTTTCTATGCCTCAGTGAATTTATTTTAGATCCCTGTGATTGGAAAGCAGGAATTCATTCTTTAGATTATTTGGATTTGATTTTCAATTTTAGCTAATTGAGCCATGTTGAAATCGTAATGTGAAGGTGTCAGCCAAGGCTCAGTGGTAGCACTTTTGCCTCAGGCTCAGATGATTGCATGTTCAAGCACCAGTCCAGAGGCTTAAGCATATAACCAAGCCTGACACTTCATTGAGGGACTGCTGTGTTTTTGGAAGTTGATGGTAGGCCAACGTTCTAACTACTCAAGATCCCATGACACTATTCTAAATCCAGGAGAATATCTGGGCCAACATTTATCCTTTAGCTTACATCATCAAACAGATCGTCTGGCCATTCATCTCTTTGCTGAATGTGAGACTTTGATGTGTGAAAATTGGCTGTTATGTGAAGCACTTTAGGATCTCCCAAATACATGAAAGGCACAATATAAACACAAGTTCTTTCTAATAAAGTGAATTTATCTTTGATGAAGTTAAACTTTTGCATGGAGCTGCTTTTCTCATCAATCCCATCTGAGTGTGCCATTTATTCCATGGTCAATAGAAAATATTTTTGAAATTATCTTTCTTGAAAGGGATGGGGGAATTTGGCAGCTCTTACTGCCACTCTGGGGAAGAAGTTGTGGAAATGAAGAATACAAAACTCCATACAGTATATGATACAGAAGCATTTATCTAAGCAAAGTTATAATTTGTTTCGCAATGTTATTCCCAGAGAACAAAGCAACCTCTGTGTGGTCTGTCATTATTAACAGCACTAAATATTGTGCTGTGCTTTTGCTGTATAATCTACTGTTTATCTTCCATGATATTTCCATCAAACTTTACTTGGGTAAAAATCTGAGGATTTTACCTGAATTTCTGACCCTGGTTTTAAGCAGCCTTTATTTTCCTTCAACAGATTGTAAACCTTATTGAAGAAACAGGACATTTCAATGTTACAAACACAACTTTTGACTTTGATCTTTTCTCATTGGATGAATCCACCGTCCGTAAACTACAGAGTTACTTAGAGGCTACAGCAACATGACGAGACTTGGGCCTTCAACGCAGACTGTAGTATTTTTAATTAAGACATTGGACTTTAGTCCATGTATGATGGAAAGCACAGCCTATGAGATGAGGAGCGGCAATGTTACTGGATATTGAACACTTTCTGTCTCAAAGCTGAGGCTCAAGTTAAAACCATCTCTGCATGGGATTAAGAAAGTCATTGTCAAAATGTAAATTTTATCACCATTTATCAGTTCCTGAAAACATAGCTATTCTATTAGGTCGGGCAGAGATAAAGAAAGAACACTGAGTGACTTTCTCCTCTAAGAGGTCGTCACCTCTTCATGCTACCAGAAGAACACAGGAAAGAAACATTTTTTAAGAAGCATTTGATGGGACTTTTTGTTTTAGTTTAGTGAATTTGTGTGAAATTTTACCTGAAGACTATAGAAGTAATGTATATATTCTGAAAAGAACAAATGAGCTACATCCCTGATGTGAACCGAAGAATTCTGTGGTTTCTAATAAAATACCAAACATTACAATTTTACTGTGGAAATAAAATTCCATAAAATGTGAGGGACATTATTGAACTTAGTATCACTAATGTCATCTCAAAATCCAATACAGATCTACTGCATTGTATATTATCTAAAGAATATATATTTTTAAACCCTTTGAGTACTGACTATCCTTTCCCACTTCCAAAATGTGCATTTTTAAAATCTTCATTTTACATAATGATATCTAATCATGCATTTTATAGCTTGTCACATAAAAGAACACCAAAATTCAAAGAATTTTTGCCATGCAGGAGGCCACTTGTCCTATCCTGCCTGGACCAACCCTTCAAAAAGCTTCATTTACCTGCCCTTTCTCAATACCATTCTTTTTCTTCTAGGTTACTGGTCCATTTCCCTGCCTCAATCCCTTGACAAACTTAAGGCAAATAATAGTTAACGAGTCTATGTGGGACATTATCAGTTGCCTTTTGCAAACCCATAAACACACCATCAGTATTTCCTCATTACAATTTTTCCTCAAAGAACTATTAAGTCTATCAGTCATGACTTGCCTTTTATAGATCTCTGCTCAATATCCTTAATCCAAATAATTCTATGTATTAATTTTATCATATTACAGCATCGAGAAGCTTACATACTATTAATGTCAGGGTGAGGTATCTGGTTTATTCCATTCTTAGTGGTGCTACACTAAGTCCTCTAGCATAACTTTCAAATGAAAGATGGTTGAAAATATTTGGGCAGTCTTTACTAGGCTGGAAAGTGACCATCTTGTGCTAGAATACTTGATGGTACAAGATCAAGAAGAAGTCCCCTCTTGATTTTGATGCTAACTTTTCCTCCTCCTACTTTATGATTCAGAGACAAGGAGATAGATTTTAGCCTCCCACTGTTCTTGGCCCCTAACAGAAGTTACTAGAGTCTGTCATTAGGGACAGATAGACTGGGCATTTGGACACAAATGAACGAGCCAGCACATATTTGTAAAGGGTAAGTCATGTCTGATGAACCTAGTTGAACTTTGAGGAGGGAACAAACATGGTAAAGGAGTGTCTATGCATGCTATTTATATTTGGACTTACAGAAGACATTTGACAAGGTTCCACATAAGAGACTTAACAAAAATGAGAGTCCATGGAATTGGAGAAAATCTATTAGCTTGGATAGGGAATTGGTTAGGAGGTAAAAGAGAGGATAGAGATAATGAGCATGTACTCAAATTGGCAGGTTGTGACTAGTGGTTCTCCCCACAGATCTGTACTGGAACCTCAGCTTTTTGCTTTATTTCTAAATGATTAGGATGAAGGAATTGGAGAGTCATAAATCTAAGTTTGCTAACATTAAATTAGGTTGAACAGTGAATGGGGTAGATGGGAGCTGAATGTTGCCAAGAGACATTGATATGTGAGAAAATGGAGTTCCAATATGGGAAAGCTTGAGATCATCTACTTTGAACCTAAGAATGGTAGATCAGTGAATTTTCTAAATGGCGAGAAGCTAGGAACTGTGGACAAGCAGGGATTATAGGGGTCCAAGTACAAAAATCACTAAAAGCTAGGGGACAGATACAAAAACTAATTAGAAAGGTCAATAGAATGAAGGTTGGAGTATGAAGGAGTGGAAGTTATGCTGGAGCTGTAGAAAACTCTGGTTAGACCCCATCTGAAGTACTGAATTTAGTTCTGGGCACAACATCTCAGGAAGGATATATGAGCCTTGCAGGGGTGTAGTGTGGATTCATCATAAAAGTGGGGTTAAACTTTGAGGACAAGTTGCATAAACCAAACTTCTGCTCCCTGAATGTGGAAATTTAAGGAGTATTCTAATTGAGGTGATAAGATTGATGGAAATTATTTCCTCTCGGAGATTCCAGACCATAGAATAACTTTAAAATTAGAGCTAGGCTGTTCATGGGTGATGGCTAGAAGCATTTTTTTGAAAGTGGAAATCTGGAACAGTCTTACCCAAGGAGAAAAAGGCTAGATAAATTGAAATTTCAGGACTGAGATTGATAGATTTTTTTTGTTAGGCAAAGGTATTAAGGGTTAACATAAGCAAGACGAGTAGATGGGGTTAAAATACAAAATTATTTCAGGGAGTAAATAACCAACTCCAGTTCCTGTGTTCCATATCTGTTCCAGCCTGAGAACAGGCACAGATTGGACTACTCTGGAAAGTTTTAGCCTGAATGCCATCAACACCTCAATGTCTGATTAACTTATGAATGCAGGAGGCCAGGATGTGGCTTATCTTGAAAAAAAACCTTGGAGGGTGTTGTGGAGTGGCCAGAAGACACCAAGGTAAATCTAAAAATCTAACTTTGCTGTGGTATCTTCTAGGCCTCGAAGATAGTTGTCAGCCCCACCCACATTGAACCCTTGCCCTTCTTTGGCTTACCTGCATCAACAGTAGCGACACTGAATCTTCCATTTGTTTTCCGAACAACATGCTTTTCCATTTATTGGCAAGCAATAACCCGAAGAGCTGCTTAACATGCAGTTTTATAAAATTTGTGGCTCACCCTCCCAGCTACCAGAGGTGGGATTTTTGAAACATTAGGGCTATCCTGTAGCATTGCCCTAAACATTCCACTGAATAATTTAAGCAAGGTGAATGGAATAACCATTGAGTGTAGAATTGCATTGTCAGAAATAAGCTCCATGGTGTTCATTCCGATGATATCAGCATTGGTAATGATGAGAAGAATCACTGGCTCCAAAATTCCTCAGACTGGAGGGGGAATAAGTTGCAGTTATGATGGGCTTCCATCTCTTTTCAGCAATGTTTTTTAAATTCAGATCCAAGGGTGAATCTTCTTTCTGCACCAAACCATGGATGACTTCCCCAGGAAGGTACTACTTTATGCCTCGAGAGGTGTCAGTGCATTTTGCACCAATTGACACCTGATTGTAGCCCCTTGAAGCATAAGAGTACTCAATTACCCTAATCAGAATGGCTCCAGTGAGAGTGAAGAATCATTTGGTCCTCCAGATGACATTGCCTTTGAAGGGTGGACATAACAGGCACCCAGGAATTTCCAGGCCATTAGCCCATTGCACTGGATGGATGTGGTTTGCAAATATGTCAACATTGGCAATGAAAGTGGGACTTTACCATCAAATTTAGTAAAGAATATAAACCTTTAGAGCACTGGGTTGAAGGTTCAGCTTTCTCTGCCCAGACAGAGCAGATTTTCTCCTGCATTGAGGGCTGAATCCTCCTTTGGGAGCAGGGTATGATAATGGAATTGTAATTACTGGGCCCATTCAGAGGTAGATCAAAGCACTACTTTTTAAATTTCCCGTTGAGAGGATATAGCTAGAATTATATTGGAAATTTTTATCCCATGTCTTGTTTTATCTGCTGAGCCCATTGATGCTATATTTGTAGTGTATGGGTCGATCAGATTTTTTTTTGTATTTAAGTATTTATAAGTAGAAGAGAAAGTTAGTCAATTGATATTGCTATAAACCAGAGCAGCTATACCAACACATGATAGGTAATTTCTATCACTAACACATCGGCATATTGCTATATTTTGAGTTTGAAGAGTTTTCTCCTCTATCATTGCTACTGTTACTTTATCTGTAGTCCACTTCCCTATCTAATTTTATCTGGTCAAGGTCATTTTTGGTCTGCCCATGAGTGATAATTTATGCTACCATATGAATGAGTATTTTATTTTCCCACTGACAAAATAAAATCACGACTTGAAAACATAATGAACATAAAAATGATTTTTTTAAAATCCACTAGAAGGACCTTTTTACCTACAACATCATCATCATCCTGGAAAGCCACTGAGTTCACAACTTTATTTGGAACATATTCCAACACGATGCTATGAAAAATGCAAATGTTCAACGTTGCATATTACATCTTCATGCAAAATTTACAGTCTGCTGCAGCAATAGAATCTGATAATTTACCACCAAATACAATACCCATATTTACACTGAATACAGTCTGGATGTTATCATTCATAGAAAACAGCAATAATTATACTCCTAATAGGGATCTTTCATATTGTGACTTGTTGCAAATATATTAACATGATAGCTAAAATATCACTAATGCAAAAAAACCAGAAATAATTCTTCAAACAATAATGTGAAAGAAATGCTAATTGGGCAATGTTTTCAAACTTAAGCTTTTATGTTGCCATTTCTGATACCTTTATGAAATTGTGCTCAGTTTAAAAACTGGCAGTATGCATATGTTAGATGGAGTACATTAATATTAACCATAATGTAAAGGAATTACCTATTACTTCCTCACTTGGGTAAAATAAGATTCAAATTGTGCATTTCACAACTTAAGAAAAAAACATAATTTTATCTTGGACAACTGTTATTAAAACCACTGTATAAATTATTCATAGAACTTTAAAAAGAACAGAGATGTGCTTTATGTTTTTGTGGCATAGTAAAGTTACTGCCAAAGCATCATTCCTAGCAACAAAAGAATCCAGAGGTGGCTCAATGGATTACTTTTTCTCTGGTTAATATGTCCCCTTCAATCAAAAATTAACATTAGTCCTGAACAATTCAAAACTGGCAAATGTCAATTTTTAAGTACAAACTCAAAAGTGTTGCAAATAAACATGTACAATAATAAAAGGTTTTGAAAATTTAGTCCCAGCATTAAGTTTTTAGGCACTTTTTGCATGTTATCCTAGAAATTACAGCACAGGAGGCCTTTGCAGTCTAGTGTACCTGTCAGTGGTAGTTCAACCGAAGTCATCGATTCTAACCTAATTTTACTTACGTCATTTTATAGTCCCTTTCAAACACCAATTCAATTCCACGTCTTTGTTACTCCTAGGTTCGAATGTTCCAATGCACTCCTCACTGGTCTTCCATGGTCTACCCTCCTATTCCGCACAAAATCCCATTCACCAATCCCCCAGTTTCACTGATCTATCTACCACCGGGAACTCTATTGCAGTCAGGGGCATGAACAGGCAGTTTTGTAACTATAACCAAGAACTCCAAATGGCATGTTGTCTTCCAGGTGCCAGGTATAACTGTGGAAAAAAAATAAAATGGGGCAGGAGATCAATTGAAAGCCATGAGTCATATCAGAACTATAGTGAGGAATAGATGAGTGCTGCATAGTGAGTTTCAAGATTTAGGAGACAGACTATAGAGCAGAATGCTAAGGATAGTAACTTGCAATTGTACTTGAATGCTAAACTTTGTCACATAGGGTTTAAAAGTGACTAGATTTGGTGTAAGAGGAAAATGTTCCTGGGTATTGGGGTGTTGAGACCAGTTCTGGAACAGAAACAGCCTCCACAGAATGGCTAGTATTCATCAAATCTGATCAGGATTGGTGCATCTCCTTTGGATTATAATGGGGGGGGGGGTGGGGGGGGCGGAAACCAAGATGAAGACGCAAAGGGGGAATAAGGGAGAAAGATTAAATAAAGCAGGAAAGTCTCCAATTAGAAGAGGGATTAAGAGCAAGATTAAGGCAAATTTTAGATAGACATCTGTGCAGAATGAAATTTGGAATGGTAAAATTACTATGGGAGTATGATATGACATAACTTTGGCTAGCAATAAATAGGAGCTCAACATTCCTGTAAATGCAGCAGAGACTCTGGCCACAATCTTCCAAACACCCTTGGATATGGAAATTGAGGGGACTGGAGTGTTACCAGATAACACTTCTGATCAAGGTGAAAAGAATAGATCAGGTAACTAGAGTGTCATAAGACAATGGGTAAAGCGTCCAGAGATCCAAGTTTGGGATAAAGTTAATACTGAAACAAGATAGATTGAATCAAGGGCAACCAACATTGGTTGTAAAATACCTGACAAACTGTAGAAATAATGCAGCTATTGACAAAAGAAGTATGGGGTATATTTATACAGACTTGCCAAAATGACAAGTTGCTGCATAGGAGAATTGTTGATAAAAATTAAAATTAAAGGCACAGTATTAAAGGGAATGTATCAGTGTGGACAAGAACTTAGCTAAAGGACAAGGAAACAGAAATTAGTGGTAGCTAATGCAGCAGAAGGATTTGAGCAGTGGTGTTTCCAAGGCTCAGTAAGGAGCACTGCATATTGTGGTATATAAATCAGTGATCTGGACTTGGGTCTAGACGATACAAAATTTACAGGCAACAAAAATAGCGTTAACAATAAAAATGGTAGTGAACAATTTCAGGAGGTCAAGGCTAAACTCCTGGATTGGGAAGCAAGACTTTAAAGTGGAGAAGCAAGAGATTACATATTTTGGAAGTACTAGTAAAGAGAAGACAGCTAATTGGAAGAGATTAAGTTACACAAATCTGTAAAAAAAAACTTGGATCTCATGTCTTAATAGGTTCAGAGTTACAAAAGCAGAAATGCAAAGTATATACAAATCATTGGCATACGTGGAAGGAGTTAAAATTAAAAGTTTTAACTGTGAGCAGAACCAGATGAGACTCTGCCTCTTATTACTGCAGAGTGGAAAATGTTAAAGTAAGTCTAACAAGAGGTATTTAATAAGGGTTTAAAAATAGTTTAAGTATAAATGTAAACTAATTGCTATAAAGACAAAAAGGAAAGAGTGGGAGAACTTTTGTTTGAATTATAGAGTGGTTAGGGCACAGAATGACATGGCAGTACAGTGGTGAAAGCAGAACCCACAATAGCTTCGAAAAGGAGAAGAAGTGGATGGCTGGTTGAAAAAGAAAATTGATGGCTCTTTCAGACAGCTGGCATATACATTATTTCCCAGATCCTTCTGTGCTGTAAGAATCTATAGTTCTATGATTCTACAAAGTTTAAAGCACTGCCACATTATATTATGGCTTTTCATGTATAAAAATGAAACTTTTTGGCCAGGATGTTCCGGCCCTGTTGTAGCAGCACCCGCCGCAGGGGATGCAGCGAACCAGCCAAAAGTCCACTGACTTTCGGTGGGACTGGAAGATCCCAGCAGCAGGTGGGGCCAGAAAATCCCGTCCTTTGTTTTTCTATTTGGCTTGTCCAAATGGGGCTGTACAATTCTCTACAAAATGTACATTTGAAACATAAAAATATATTTCATGACAATTTTACTTTAAGAACAATAAATAGCCACAAAAACAACGAAAGTTTGAGAAGATTAAATAAATTTTTTGGGCTGTACAAAAATAAAAAAAAAATGGAAATCCTGGAATAATAATCTTTACACAAGTGGTTGCTCAAACATAATATGATATCACACTTCTTTGGAGACTGTAATCGTGCACAGCAGAATATCTGCCATTCATCATGGATTTTGTAAACGACATTTTGTTCTGTATTCAAGAGACATTGCTATAGACAGAATGTTTGTTGCCCACCTTTCACGTTTACTACAGTTTGACATATTCCCACAGAAAGGAAGTCTAATGGCAAAAATAAAGTTTCCTCACCTGTACAGACATACATTTAAATATGGTAATCGAACTTTCAAACTAACATTTTTGCAGTGCTAAGCATTTATAGCAAAAAAGTTCAGGTTCCCGCCTAATTTGTTTAACAACCCCAATCCCTGAAAAGTACTGATGCAATATAATTAATTTCTTCATTGTGGCAACATATGTGAAACATGAAAATTTATTTGAGGCACAAATGCCAAAATCAATGTTTAAAATTGCAAAATTAAAAATATAAACAAACAATGTACAAATCCAGCCGGTGTTTCACTGCTGTAGTAACTCTTGAGTCTATTTTGCTGTAAGTGGATTATCTGGAGTGTTTGGGGTTATTGCATCCTTGTAGAAATCATCGATTTGGTCACTGTACATCTTCAACACAACAGGTCGTTTCAGTTTCATTGTTGGACCTGTCAATAATAAAAGGCAATAAGCCAGAAATGAGATTGATCAAGATGTTGGAAACACAAGATTTTCTTTTTTTTTAAAAAAATGTTTCTTTAAGGCTGTTTATTTGTTTCCTGCTGCCTTTTTCCAGACGTTTAAAGGAGCAACTTACTTCTGCTTGCCACTTTCCCTAACATAGGAACCTTACTATGAGTGTAATCACAGGCAGAAAAGAAACACATGCCACTATTGCATATTAAAACATCAACACACCAACTTGTGTGGCCACTGATTTCACTATGTATGTTTCAACTTGACCTACTTTGAAATGATAATATGGCACTAGTACTTGCATTTATATCCAAGGTACAGATTCATCCCTTACCCAGTTCTCCTCCCGGAACGGAGAAATCCTTTTCTAAAAGAAGCCACTTCTGAATTCGCTGTGCATTTGAAGAAGCCTTTTCATTCACATTTTTGATGCATTCCTGTATGGCACCATACACGTCAACATCCTTGCTGGTTAGGATTTCTGACACCTTTGTGGCTTTGCTCCCTATTTTTTGGCAGAACTGAATTGTTTCTTCTGTTAGGTTATCCTGCGGCTCACCAGTATCACTGTTTACGTTGCACTGGGACAAGGTAAAGCACATGGGTTTTTGAGCAGGTTGTAATACGCAAATATAATTGTAGAAATATAATTATTTAATTCATTGGTAGTATTAAAATAGCAACTTAATCCAACTGATAAATTGTCCAATATTACAATCCATTAGCATTGTAGAGGGAACAACACTATAATTCCAGTGAATTAGAAATAAAACAAATCATTTTGAAAGGTGTACTTTAAAATCTCAATATTTCTTACCCATATTAAAATTCCCTGCCAGCACTTTTTCTTCCCTGGTTTCAAACAAAGAAAAGTTATCTACTTTAGAGTCTTCTTCAGAAACTTCCTCACAGGACTAATTGCCCAAGAGATGAAATTACTCAAGGAATGAACTCCCTTAAGATATTCTCAACCAAGTTCGTATTTTATATATTCAACTAAGTAATCCTCAAGAACTTGAGATCTGTTGCATCAGTTCATTTTCTTGAACAGTATCCAGGAAACAGAATCGACTGCACACTTTTCTCAGGAAGACTTAAGAGTTTTAGCAGTGTGTTGAAGATGCCTTTTCACATGAAGAATGAAGACAGTCTAACGAGGTAGATAATCTCTTTATCATTTCAGCTTTTCTCCGCTCATCACTGATCAAGTAATTAGGAAAATAAAGAAGGTCCTTTTGCAAACATTCTGGATCTAAAGACCAAACAATAGTGTTTGGTGATGGTTGCCCCAGGCTGCTTTTTTATCCATGTAGACATACTCATGGACCAGATGTGTAATGGGGATACATGTTTTGTAACTGATGGGTTTTAAGTTGTCGAAATGGAGACCACTCATTTCCTGACCTTATTACAGCCTTGGTCCAAACATGGACAAAAAGAGAGCTGAACTCAAGAAATGAGGTGAGAGTCAATGCTCTTGACATCAAGGCAGCATTTGACCGAGTGTGGCATCAAAGAACCCTGGCAAAATTGGAGTCAATGGAAATCAGGGGAAGCTCTCCAATGGTTGGAGTCATACCTAGTCCAAAACAAGATGGGTGTGGTTGTTGGAGGTCAATCATTTCAGCTCCAGGGCATTACTGCAGGAGTTTCTCAGGGTAGTGTCCTAGGCGCAACCATCTTCAGTTGCTTCATCAATGACCTTCCCTCCAACATAAGGTCAGAAGTGGGGATGTTCACTAATGATTGCAAATGTTCAGCACCATTCGTGACTCCTCAGATACTGAAGCAGTCTGTGCCCATATGCAGCAAGACCTGGACAATATTCAGGTTTGGCTGATAAATAGCAAGTAACATTCGCGCCACACAATTGCCTGGCAGTGACCATCTCCAACAATAGATAATTAAACCATCTCCCCTTGACTTTCAATGGCATTACCATCGCTGAATTCACCACTATCAACATCCTGGGGTTACCATTGACTAGAAACTGAATTGGACTAGCCATTTAAATACTGTGACTACAACAGCAGGGAATTCTGTGGCAAGTAACTCACCTCCTGACTCCCCAAGTCTGCCCACCATCTACAAGGCACAAGTCAGGAGTGTGATGGAATACTTCCCACTTGCCTAGATGAGTGCAGCTCCAATAACACTTAAGAAGCTTGACACCATCCAGGACAAAGCAGCCTGCTTGATTAGCACCCCATTCACTCCCTCCACCACCAACGCAGTGGTAGCATTTTGTACCATCTACAAGATGCGCTGCAGCAACTCACCAAGGCTCCTTCGACAGCACCTTCCAAACAGGCAACCTTTACCCCCTCAAATGACAAGGGCAGCAGATGGATGGGAACACTACCACCTGCAGGTTTCCTTCCAAGCCACACACCATCCTGACTGGGAACTGTATCTTCATTCCTTCATTGGAGCTGGGTCAAAACCTTGGAACTCCCTCCCTAACAGCACTGTGGGTGTACCTACACCACATGGACTGCAGTGGTTCAAGGTGGCAGCTCACCATCACCTTCTCAAGGGTAATTAAGGATGGGCAATAAATGCTGGCCTAACCAGTGACACCCATGCCCTGTGAAGGAATAGAAAAAAAATACAGAGCTGAAAAATACTACAATCCATTAGGCTGGACCCAAGAACTAAGAGTAGATTTATGTCTGTGGCCCTGTTACACACTGATTTCTGAACTGCATTGCGCCTGTGAGAGGAGTGTGCATACTTCCTGTCCTCATCCATTAGCATGGCCTGGACACAATCCTTGCCTAGGCCCACTTTGTTTTGTAGTGGGATCAGTGGAACAGAATCATCTCTGAGGCCCCTGAACACTAGCAACAGGACTCTCCCTACTGCTCGAGGAGCGAAATATTGTTTTGTCAAGGAGGCGTTAAACCAAGTAAGTGTCAGTTAAAGCTTCATCTTAAATGGCTTCATTGTGTGTTGTGGTGTGTCAACAAAAACAATTTTGTATTTGTAGGTCACCTTAGTAGGAAAACATCCCAAGGTGCCTCGCAGGAGCATTATCAAACAAAATTCGACACTGAGCCACATATGGAGATATTTACGTCTGATGATCAAAAGCATTTTAAGAAGTGTCTTAAAAGGAGGAAAGAGAGGTTGAGAGGGGGAATTCCATAACTTAGGGCCTAGGCACCTGAAAGGCCCTGTGGCAAGTGCTTTGGTTTATATGTTGCTTGGATAAGACTATAAAACAGTCCAAAGGGAAGCTAATTTAGGCATGTTATGAACTTTAAAAAAGCAAATAGTAAATATATTAAAATGTTTGAAAGGAAATTAGTCCTTTCTACGATTTCCTCAAGGTGATCAGTGCTGACCCACTCCAACATTGTAATAATTCTTCATTCCAGCTTTTCCCCCCATCACAGTTAAAGGGATTGATGTTTATTCATGCTGCTGATACTTCTCCCTGCTCTCCTCTACAATGTTGCACCAAAACAAATAATTGTAATTACATTTAAAACCAAAGAAGAAAAATATCTGACAATGGAGGTAGGGGTAAATACACATTGCATTTACCTGTAAAGTTTCCTTCAATATTCTATACCAACTGTGAATACGAAATATAATCCCGATATGTACAACAAAAAGCAGCCTACATCCAAATGGGCACAAATGAACAGGGTAGGAGATTAGCTACTAACAGAGGACTAGATTAAGATTCTATTTTAAACACGATACAAGAAGCAGAATTTAGATGGAGGTTGAGGAAGAAGAAAACAAATAGCAAATAAACTGAAATAAAAAAAGCAAGGAGCACAATTTACCTCAACACAAGAAGCATTAGAAATTAAAATGCTGGAACTGTAAGCATAGTGAATAAAAGGAAAAATAATGTCAAAGGGAACATGAAAACATATTTCACCACAAAAATATTCAGAGATACAGAAATGATTGGAATGAAGAGTAGCTTGTTACATACAAGACAAATTGGGACAATGTATGGAAGGGTAGGAAGTGAGTTAGTGGCTAGTGGTGGACAGGAATCACCACACAGACTGATGAAATAAAGATGACTACTCAAAACTTGTCCTGTTGCATCATTGCGATGTGACTGGCGCAGAACATGATGAACATCAGCCACGAGGACAACAGCACTGGAGCAATAAGTGAGTCTAGGGAGGGGAGATTGGGCAGGGGAGGGTATATGGCACCTAGCAGCGGTCCACAATGTAATGCAAAACAGCGCTACAAATATATCAAGGGGACATAATGTTAATTAGGTGAATAAAGTCAGATCATAGAAAAACTACTTATTCAAAAGGGAGATTAATGGAATGAGCTGTAAATGTCGAGTTCCGATTGAAACTGGATGGTGGACTGGCAAATTGAAATAGAGATGAGTTTGATGGGCTTGCCTCAGTTTTCATTTAAAAATAAAATTAAAGCCTCTGCAAGCTCCCTTCACTCCCATCGGGATACCTTTGATGTTAAATAACTTCTGAACATATCCATACAGCTCTACAGCCACTATAAATAAAAAAATAAATACCTTCAGTGTTAATAACATCGATAGGAATTTGCGTTTGTCTCCTATCAGCATGGCATTGCTGATGATTGGTAAACGTTCCTTTACAGCGTCTTCAATGGGAATAGGAGGTATGTTTTCCCCACCGGCAGTAATAATCAACTCTATCACAGAAAAACACGGATAATTAACAATGAAACATGAATTCCACAATGAAGGTGAAGGACTTGTATTTATATGGCACCTTTCATGACCTCAGGATATCCCAAAGCACTTTTGAGGCAATTAAATACTTTTTTTTTTGAGGTGAAGTCACTGTTATAATGCAGCATTATTACAGCACTAAGGCTAGTTAAGAATTTCCGGTTAAGCCCCCAGGAATCAGCAAGGCAGATTTCTCCGGGTCTCTGCCCAGGTGTACTGACCGAACACTGCACAGGTATCAGAAATAGGTAGGTCACAGTGCACATCTGTAAAGGAAGTCACCTGATTTTTCTCTTATTTAAAATTAGCTATAACTGGATTCTGTGGTTGCAGATGCAAGAAAATCTCCCTTAGCATTAGTAGAGGTTAGTTAATGTGCAAGATCATTTGGTGGATAGGATGAGAACGGTCATGTATATTCCTGTTTATACACATGAAAGTTATCATTGTGATGTTGCAGATAGTCAGTAGGTCATCTCGCAGGACCTCACCATTGCTCCTGTTCATTTTGAACTATAACATTTTCACCCCACAAACTACAGGGCTAGATTTCCACTCATGTATAGTCAATGGACTGAAGATCTAGTTCTATATGGTTCATTACATGAGATTGCAAGAATGAATAGAATAGAGTGGGAAAACCCTGCAAAAGACCAAATGACTGTACTGGGAGTAGTTTTCAACCCTAAACCAAAACCTGTGGGACTACTAATGACATTCCTGTCTGCCAGTCTTGGGCATACCAGCTGAGATGATATGTAGTACAGTGACCATCCACTGAACCTTTGGACTTCAGAAACTTGAGGTATTTCTGAACTACCTTTTTAGGGGATGGCTGGAAACTTGTTTGGGGTGAATTCTTCGCTACCCCAATGCTAGTATCTTGTCTGATTAAGAAAAAAAATCAAGTCAGATCTCAAACAATCAAATCTATTAATCCTGCAGAATCTTTGAGGTGCATTTCCGAAATGAAGTAAAGTTCTTACCAATAGTTTTGAAGTCATTATTTGCAATGACTCCTCCCCAAATTTCTGCATGCAACTATCTACCTTGGAACAGATTAAATGAGAGTACCTCCTGTGTCCATTCCCCATTTTAAAAATCACTCATTGAAGGAAATCCCTCCCTAACCCTCTCTATCTCCTCCAGGCCATACCTTAAAATTTATCTCTTTGACCAAGCTACCAATCATCGATCCTAGTACCTTAAAATAGCTAATGTCTAATTAATTTTGTGGCTAAGTATTAAATGTTGTTTATAACGCTCCTCTGAAGCATCTTATGACACACTATGTTAAAGATGCTACCTAGATGCCCGTGGTTGTTGTTGGGTCATTCGAACAAGAATCCCAGAGCAAGCCACAGGGCGTGGATACTGTTCTCACTCTCAGTTGCTGAGATGGCCACGGGTCTGTTGGACAGAAACTGAGTGTTATGACAAAAGGGTTGCTGTATTGTCATACTGTGTCGGTTGAGCGTGGAGAGCTTTCAAAAGGAGTTCAAAAGCACAGACTTCCTGGTAATGGTATACAAATTTTGCTAGTGTTATTAAAAGGTTTCCAAAAGGGGTGAATTTTAAGTTGGAGGAAGTGACAATTCAATTGCTAAAGCCATCATGTTATTATGAAATACCCAAAACTTTTTTGCTTAAACTTTTATTTTAAACATTGGAGTCTCAGTTACTTGGAGAAAAAAAATGGTGGATGAAAACGTTTCATCAAAACACTTTGAGCGATCCATTGGGAAAACAATAAAGTGCCACACATTGGTGGTCAGTTTTGCAATTACACACTGGTAGCCTCTATTATAAAAGAAGGCAATAGGAAAATGACACAAAGGTGTGACATAAAAATAAACTGGAAATAAAGTTTGTGTGGACATTAAGAGAAAATGTGTATGCTTTTTCTAAGATGTGGACAGATTATGAACGTAGTTACCTTTAATTCTTCCTGTGATATATAGGAATCCTTTCTCGTCATGTTTTCCCAGATCGCCTGAATGTAGCCAGCCATCCTCATCAATTGCTTCTTTGGTCTTATCCTCCATGTGCAGATAACCCATGAATACATGCCTGCCCCAAAAACAAATCTCGCCACAACCATCCTCGTCAGGATTGAAGATTTTTGTTTTGCATCCTGGCATCTCCTTCCCGCAGCTAGAAGAAACGAACCCATCAATAATGTAAAGTAAAAATATGGAATAAACTTAGGGGTTGAAATTCCACACCGAGTAAACTGGTGGTTCTAGTGCATTTTACCTGCCATATTTCATGTAGTGGTGCACAGAAGGCACTTGTGCATTTTAATTTTGCAGTCCCTTCATTTAGATGCAGCTGACATGTTTCCCTGCACCATGAGTGAAGATATTGGGATTTCCTGTACACCAGGTGTCTTCTTTTGTATGGCTTTAGGAGCAGAAGTTGTCTCCACAGCTTCAATGTCAAGTTCCCTAGCCAGTCCAATGCCCTGCTGGACAGCAAGTGTAATAACAAGATCTCACTCTCAAACATGAGTCAGGGGCAAGATGTTATTGTCAGCTCCATGGTTTGGTCACAGTTTCGCCAGGTGAGGTTTTAAAGTGCCGCTCTTACATCAGGTGACCTCATCGGCCATGTCCAGTCTGGGGGAAGAGTGTGGAGTAATGGTAATGTAACTGGACTAGTAATCCAGAGGCCCAGGTAAATGCTATGGGGCTGTGGGTTCAAATCCCACTACAGCAACTGGTGGAATTTGAATTCAATTTTAAAAAATCCGGAATTGAAAATTAGTCTCATCATCGATTATCGTAAAAACCCATTTGGTCCACTAATGTCCTTTAGGGAAGGAAATCTGCCGTCCTTACCTAGTCTGGCCTACATGAGACTCCAGACACACAGCAATGTGGTTGACTCCTAACTGCCACTCGGTTCAAGGGCAAATGGAGATAAGCAACAAATGCTGGCCTTACCAGTGATCCCCACTTCCCGTGAAAGAATAAAGAAAAAAATTTCAACTGAAGGTTGTAAACATGCTCTGGGAAAGATTAAAGTCTGGCTGTTGAGATGTTAGGCAAAAGGCAATGGGCAGAATTGTCCCAGATTTGCACTAAGTGCAGTAGCAGGTGGGAAAAACGATGTTTTACCTGCTGGCCACAATGGCGGCTTTTCGCACAGTATCGTCCCAAACCTGCCAAATTAATTATGCATTCCCGGGATTCACACCGTTTCAATGGCAGGAGGGCTCCGATTCGCCTGTCACGCCATCACCTCACCTTCATCACGCCAGGCGCCACATTTAAAGTACAGCCACGCTCAGTGATTCCAGCCCAGGACTGCAGCAAAGAGGACATGGCCCCGAAAGACAAGAAGACTGCAGCCCTTGAGCACCTTTTGGATGCCGTGGAGGCCTGCTATAATGTCCTCTACCCCCGCTCTGGCCGCAGGAGGGGCAGCTACATTACCACTCTGGCTTGGTAGGCAATGGCAGTGGTGGTCAGTGCCAATGCTGCACAGAAGAGGTTGGCCATCCAATGCAGATAGAGGATGAATGATCTCATCTATGCAGCCAGTATATGGCAACTATCTCATCACTCCAAACTCACACACTTAAGCCCATCACACATTCGCCGGAACCTCACTCACTGCCAGCTCGAGGGACATCACCACCCATTCTCACACACACACCCTCATAAGTCCATCTGGCCTCATCTCCTCTGGAGACTGCCTCCTCACCATCTTGAGGCCACTTGCACAGATCATTACACATGTGCCCCTACACACGCCCTGGGCTAGCCCCCTTCCCCAGTGCAGTTCTCGCCCTGCAGCCTCTTCCCTTGCCTGAAACCATTTCTCCCCCTTCCCCAAGCAAGACCTTGCCCTACAGCCATTAAAAGGCCACCCACATATGGCTGATCTGGTAGGTGCAGGCCTACCCGTGAGCCCCCCTAAAAGCGATGTGGTGCTGTCTGTGAAGCCTGGCGCTGATGACTCAGTGCTGACCAAAACAAGGTAGCAAACAAACCTTGAAGTCCCGAGCGAAGTGCAGCCCGCCAATTGCACGCTTAATATATGCTGTTGTGAAACACGTTGGCGTATTTTCCCCACCGACATGGGCGGACAATCCAGCAGGGGTTCGTGGGGGGAAATTAGTCTGGCAGGCTGGCCTTATAATGACATGCAGATGTACTATAATGAGGTTCCTGACGTCTGATGGCAGGGAATGCGGCCCGCCATCGACGGGCTGAGTGGACGATCGCAAACCAGTGATGTCGTAAAACGGATTTTTGGTCTTCTCGCCGTATTGTCCGCTCACACCACTGAACGCCCGATGTCAGCGGGCACGGAAAATCCCAGCTAATGAGTTTATTGGGGAGGATGTTTTCCTCCAGGTTTCACCGGCGTTACGGAGTTGGAGATGTTCAATTCGTGTTCAGGAGTAACGATGTAAAAGTGTCTAAAAGTTTGAAATTGGTCATTTTCTGCTGAGGAGAGGCAGGGCTGCTAATGTTCAGGAGGAAGGGAGGATAACCGGTCTCAAAAAGCTTTTTAAGGATGGGGATCCAATAATAATAATAATATTAGCACCAAACAAAAGAATTCAATGCAAAGTTTTACAGCAACAGCTTGTAGCTGCCCATAGGCGTATATTATTCTCTAAGTCTACAGAGGCCCAAAGTGCTGACCTTGCATCAAAAGAACACACCAGAATTCCCAAGTTCCGAAGAAGAGTCATCCCGGGCTCAAAAGGTTAACCCTTTTTTCCTCTCCACAGACGCTGCCAGACCTGCTGCGTTTTCCTGCATTTTCCGTTTTTATTTCAGACGTCCAGCGTCTGCAGTGCTTTGCCTTTATTTCAGAATTCCTGGGGCTGTAATGACCGGCCTCCCAATAATGTTTTCAGCGAGCTGTGCCCGACGGAGCAGCTGGAACCCCGTGCACCATCAGCACAGGCCCATCAGAAAACGTGAGGCTAGCACCTTACAAGGGCAGAGACCCCAAACGTCTGCTGCACCTGAAATACATCAGTGCTGCCAGTAACCTGGAGCGCAATTTCATTCCTTTGAAATTACAGTTTCCAAATGCAGTGTTTTTTTTTAAAAAGTTGGAAAATTTAGCTGCTTTTCACCTCAAGCTTTGTTGTTGCTTCTTTTGAGGCAGCAACTCACTTTGAGGTACAACTTCGCCAAGGATTTATACCAATATGTTTCTGGTTTGTATGACTCAGTGGTAAGAAGCAGAGAGTTTCACATCATCAGGGGGACGCACAGTAAACATCTTTGATGGGTTACCAGCTACTAAAACCCATTGCACCTGGAAAAGAAAACTGCTGTTAAACAAAAAGATATTGCTCGATGTGGCAATTCAAGTACAGAATTGAGGCGAGTGGCACTACCTGGAAATTCTGAAGGCATTGGGTACGGAAATGGTGTGTGGTCCCGAGCTCTCACTCATTCCATACAGCTCATATACAGGGATGTTGAGGCTAAGGAAGAACTCCAGCGTGTCTTTGGTTATCGGAGCTGCTCCGGTATAACATTTTGTGCAACGAGTCAATCCTAAAGCGTTCCGAACCCTTTTAAACACAAGCTTGTTGGCCACCCGGAAGTCAAACAAGACAGTCATATTTCTGAAGAACAGAACACAAATATTTATTTCAAAGGACTTTGCTACTGTAAAAACGTTAAGTGGTTTATCATTTGTGGTGACGGTCCATATTGTTAGTACGCTACAAAGCTATGTAGTTAATGGGGAGATGGTGGCATGGTGGTAACGTCACTGAACTAGTAACCCAAAAGCCCAGGCTCATGCCCTGGGGACATGGGTTCAAATTCCACTGTGGCAACTGGTGGAATTTAAATTCAATATTGGAATATAAAGTTAGTCTCAGTAATGGTGACCATGAAAGTATCATCCATTGTCTTAAAAACCCATCTGGTTCACTAATGTCTTTTAGGGAAGGAAATCTGCCGTCCTTAACTGGTCCGGCCTACATGTGACTCCAGACCCACAGCAATGTGGCTGCCTAGTAACCACATGGCCTAGCAAGCCACTTTTTTCAAGGGCAACAGGGGTGAGCACTTACCAGTGACGCCCACATCCCATGGAAGAATAAAGGAAAAAAAATGCGTGGGGGAATTTGGATTGAATTGGCATAATAGGGATTAGAAGAGACATATTCTGGTTGTAAATCGAGGCCCTTCTCCCTTTCACCTGATGCCTTGTATCGGATAGATGAAAAAACTGTTACACCAGGAACAACTGGTACTTTAATGTTGCAATAAATGTTGCAAGATATTTTTAAAAACAGGCAGAGGCAGTGGGCCTTCACAGTTCAATCAGTATAGTACTCAGACTATGGTGAAGACTCTATCCATTGTATTTGAGGAAAAGCCATCATCGTCAGAACATTTGTCAGTGAAACTGTCAGTTTGTCTGGGATATCTGCTCCTTGTGTGGGCATTGACACTCGTCTGCAGCTGTTAATGCGACTGAATTGGGAAACCTGTTTGGGTGGGAGCAGAGTGCCATTTTTGAAGATTTGCCTGGGGAACAGTAGAGGTAGGTGGCTTCGACATTTTGTATACCTTTGGAGTTTTGGAGAAATGTTTAATCTCCCTGCCTGTTCCCAGCACAGAAACTAAGTGATAAGCTGCGCTGTGATCAGATGTTATGAGGTTTACAGAAGCAGCCTCGATAGACAGGCTTCATTACAGGAAAAGTACAAACTAAATTGTTATATCTCAAATTTAAATATATCATGAAGCTTAAATATAAGCTGACTGGAAACATTTTTTTTAAAAAAAACTGCAGGGCAGGATTATTTTGGGGTCAGGACCCTGATGCCAGGATCAAATCCTGTGCCCGACCCTGCACCGCTGTAGGAAACAGTCACCCCACTCGATTTCCAAAGGAATGGCCAAATTAACGGCCAGGGAGCATGCTTGCCATTCAATTGAGGATGGCATGAGGGGTTGGGGTGGGGGTAAGGGTGGCATTCTCCTGATGCTGGAGGTACTACAGGAGGCCCTTCAACACAGAAGCGCAACAGGCCGCCCTTGCACATAAGGGAGAAAAAAAGGGGTGCCTCAAGATGGAGGTGCCCTCTCAATGTCAGATTGCCATTGTGACAGGGAGCCCCTCCACAATGCAGGCTGCAAAACACCTTTCAGCACTGGCACCAGGATGGAGGGGGAGGGAGGGTAAATGTTTCTGGGGCACTGGCTTCCTGGTTTGGCACTCGGAGACCACCCACTTTCACTGACAATGTTTCCGGCCACTGGGCCAGGCCTGTCTGCCAACTAGATGGTGCTCGAGTTAACTGCCTTTATTGGCTACTTGCCGTTCATGGATGGGTAGCCATTTCACCATGACCTGGCCTGTTTGAAAATGGCCCCCGAGGTGGGACTAAGCCGGCAAAACTGGCACGTCGGCCGGCGGTAGGAAATTGCAGGTTGCCTGCTTCTGCTGACGACAAAGTTCAGCTCACAGTATTCACGTCAGAAACAAAAACCCTTCGCTGCACGGAGTTTACCTGGGCAACCTCAGTTGTGCAGTTACGAGACAATTGAACAAATGGTTGCAACGAGAGAGAGAGAGAACTAGACGTCACAACATTATAGTACACCCTGCTTTACACATACCCATTCATGCGATTTAGATTGGTTTTTAAACCAACATCTTTTGCCCAAGAAGCCATTTTCCTCTTTATGGTCGAGGATTTTGTGCCTACAGTCTTCATTTTCTCTTGCATCTTCTCCCAGACACGAGGCACACCCATAAATGCTGTAGGATGCACCTCCTTCATCGTCGTCACCAAAGAGCCCTGAAGTAAACCATAATTAGAACCGAAGAGTAAATTTATTTGCACCCCAAGTAATTATTTCAGTAAGGTGTACTGTGAAATTGTCATACCAAGAATCATACATATTTATCAAGAAAAAAGGGACTCCCAAGTCACAAGCCCTATTACAGTAGTGCTTTCAACAGGTGCTGCAGGTAAAAGGCCTGACATATCCACACATTATGTACAGTAGCACTAAATAAGTGGATACAAAATAAGCTGATCCTTCTCCCCTCGGTGTTCTTCACTCCATAAGTAGATTAAGGGTAAGATTTGTACAGGCAGTGACTTCTGGAACATACTGATCTCCCCAATGTCCTTGGCCTGGTCTCCTTCATCCTTTTCTATCAAACCGAGTAACAGGGAAGCGCCAAATTCAATCCCAATCACTTTAATGCCAATTGCAACTCAACAATTTGGATCAATCTGTTTTAGCTCAGTTGGCCAGATGGCTAGCATGTAGATTGGATTGATGTCAACAGCGTGGGGTTCAATCCCCGTTCCAGCGGAGGCAGGCTTCGGGCCTACCTTCGTGCCCTAGCCAAAATGAAAATCACAGCACTTTGCCATGGTTTAGCGAATAATCACCAAGGACCTGCCTTTGGACAGAAAACTGAAGATGATTACACTCATACAAACTAGCTACCATATTTAAATTAATTTGAATTTTAACACCAAAACTTTGAAATGCAAAACGCTTCCTCCAAATGCAAAGAAACAGGTCGTTTGGTCCAAACAGTCTGTGTTGGCGTTAATCCTTCAAATGAACAGAATTCATTTAGCCATTGTAATATCTCTTTAGTATCCATTCCATGCATCACCTATCTAACTCTTAAATGTTTAGATTATTTCTGCATCAATCAAGAATCCCTGCCTTTCCCACCATGAGCTCTGTGTTCTGCCAACTCTTGCCTCTTACGTACCACTGCACCCCACCCCACCTTCTTTGCCCACCATTGGTGGCCTCCAATTGTTCAGCCCAAAACTCTGGAAGTCCCTCCCTAAACCACTCTGCCTCTCTCCCCTCCTTTAGGACCGTCCTTAAAAATCTAACGACACACCAAGCTTTTAGTCACCTCTGCTCATTAACGTTCCCCCACTAAGCGGCACGGATGCATGGCAGTGCAGTAATCAGGAACATGCCGATTGCTGCACAGCTGCATCCAAGCAATGTTCCTTTTAAAGGTGCATGGCAATCTTAAAGAGACCGATCAACGCAACAAATAGGTCACCCACAGCAAACAGGACATACAAATTAGGAAGAGGAAGCCACTCAGCTCCTCGAGCCTGCTCCGCCATTTAATAAGATCATGGCTGATCTGAATATAACCTCAACCCCACATTCCTGCCTACCCCGATAACCTTTCACCGCCTTGTTAATCAGGAATCTATCTCGCTTTTCGTTGAAAATTTTCAAAGACTCTCTTCCTCAAAAGGCAGTGAAAGCAGAGTTCCAAAGACTCTCAACCCTCAGGAAAAATTTCTCCTCATCTCATTCTTGAATGACGACCCCTTATTTTTAAACAGTGATCCCCTAGTTCTAGATTCTCCCACAATAGGAAACATCCTCACCACATCCACCCTGCCAAGACCCCTCAGGATCTTAAAGGTTTCAATCAAGTCGCCTCTTACTCTTCTAAATTCCAATGGATACAAGCCTAACCTGTCCAGCCTTTCCTCACAAGACAACGCATCCATTCCTGGTATTAGGCTAGTAAACCTTCTCTGAACTGCTTCTAATGCATTTAGATCTTTCTTTAAAGGAGGCCAGTACTTTACACAATACTCTAGATGTGGTCTCACCAATGCACCGTGCAACTGAAGCATAACCTCCCTACTTTTGTAATCAACACCCCTCATAATAAATGATAACATTGTATTAGTTTTCTTAATTACCTGCTGTACCTGCATACTAACCTTTTGTGATTCATGCACTAGGACACCCAGATCCCTCTTAATCTGAGTTCTGCAATCTCTCACCATTTAGATAATAAGCTTTTGTATTCTTCCTGCCAAAATGAACGATACCACATTTGCCCGCATTATACCCCATTTGCCAGATCTTTGCCCACTCATTTAACCTATGTCACTTTGTAGCCTCTTTACGTCCTCTTCACAATTTACTTTCCTACCTATCTTTGTGTCGTTCGCAATTTAGCAACCATTCCTTCAGTCCCTTCATCCAAGTCATTTATAGAAATTGTAAAAAGTTGAGGCCCCAGCACTGATCCCTGTAGCACACCACTTGTCACATCCTGCCAACCAGAAAAAGACCCATTTATGCCATCTCTCTGCTTCCTGTTAGCTAAACAATCTCCTATCCATGCCAATATGTTACCCACTACATTATGAGCTTTTATTTTCTGCAATAACTTTTGATCTGGCACTTTATCAAATACCTTCTGGAAATTAGAGGGAACATTGTTCCTAATATTTCCTCCTTTGGATTGGTGTCAATTTTTATTTAATTATTGTCCTGTTAATCACCACAGGATGTTTTCCTATGTTAAGAAAGTGCTTTATAAATGCAAGTTGCTTTTGACATTGTTTAAATTGAGGGAGCTGCACTCGCTCACAACTGGGGCACTGGAAGTCTACAGGAAATCCTGTGCTGTGAAAGGAAACCATTTGCATTCTTCCTCCTGCAAGAAAATCACAGAAACTGCTTCATTTCCAATTGTGGAGAAGTCAGTAAATACATAACTTCTCTCCTTATGGCTATGCAGACCACAGAGAAACAAACACTGAATTAAAATAAACACATTTCGTGCTGAATTTTTTTTTACCTTCAGTGCATCAGGTTGTGCAAAATAAATGATTCCTCCAAACTTTACGGACAACCAGATGTCAATCATTTGTGCAGCAATATGACTAAGTGGCAGGTAACTAACAATAGTTTCTTGACTCTCAGTAGCTGGTCGCAGATTCACCATATTTCCTGCTGCATAAGCTGTCCATGTTAGCTGCAGTTATAAAAGAAGTATTTTAATGGTCCCATAGCCAGAAATGTATTACTAAACATAATGCACAGCTTTCATTATTCCCACCCCCCTCCCGCCATGAGAGGAGTGTGATGCCAGCATAGTCCATTCTTCAGTCATCCCATTTTGTCCCGAGGGGACAGCATGCCATCTTTTTGAATGGCTGCAGTTCTTGTGATGATGGTATTCCCTTGGTGGGAAGTAATAAATAACCAACACATCTATTGTGCTTTAAAAATTAATATAGGTTCTTTTCCTTTATGTTTCAGTTTCAAATTTACAGCATCTGCTGAACCTACATCAGCGAAGGCAGTTCTGCTCAGATTGCTGCCACGTAGCCTGTAGAGATGGACACTTGGAGGATGGTGTGTACAGGCGGTGACATCTGAGTTATATTGCTACAAAGTACACTTATAAATACGATAGAAATTCTTTATTTCACCCTGAATTAGAAACTTTTTGTATTTTTGTGTATAAAATGTAATTCTCGAGAAAGGTCATTTTGGTTTATTTTTTGTATGTATAGTCAAGAAGCTAAATGCTCTGATAAAAGCAAAATATTGCAGATGCTGGAAATCTGAAACAAAAACAAAAATAGCTGGAAAAACTCAGCAGGTCTGCCAGCATCTGTGGAGAGGAAGACAGAGTTAACATTTCGAGTCCGTATGACTCTTCATTAGAACTGAAGCTAAATGCTCTAATGGCTTGCATTAAAACATAGCTCTTCAACCAAAGAATATAACACACATTTCATCTTAAAGAGGTGGGCTTTGACAAAACTGGGGTCGGGGGAGCAACAGAATCATACTAGTGAGTGACTTTAACAATCCAATGATGGCCTTGGGTAAAAAAATAATGCAAGGATAAAGAAAAGGGACATCATTCTAGATTGGTATGTTGTTAGCCAAAGAAATGGGAGAGTGCTGGATCAAATTCCATAAAATTAAGTAGGACAGGTAGGCAATGTAAGTGATGCAAACGTCTAAGAAAAAGTGACCATAACATAATTAGATTAGTTTTGCTTTTAAAAAAATAAACAGGGTCTTCGAGCAAATAGAGCAGAAATTCAATATGACAATACCAAGGACGAGAGACTGGAGTTCTTTTCGGACAAGCCAATTAGTAACGTTTGAATCTATAACTAGGGGGCATAAATTTATCCAAGGATCAGGGGAAAGGTCAGGATATATTGCTCTTTGTAAACATAGAGAGCTTTTAAGATATGAAGGGAAGCAATTTTCAACTGTTGGGCTGGCGATGAAGGCGTGAGGGGGAGTTTAGCAACGCACAAAGCCTACCTAATGCAATCTTTGGGCAGATCTGTAAAAGGACGAGCCAATGGTCTGCCTGTTTCCAGCGAAGGGCAGGTGAACTATGCATAAGGGTCCTACGCCATGTGTTGGATTGCGTTTGTAATTTTCAGGTACAAATGTACGGAATGTGCACCATATTGAAGGACCCAAACTGCAATCTTCGAATGGGCCAATCAAGAAAAGGCCATTTTTTTTTGGAGAAAAGAAAGAATTTGGTCCTGGGGAGTGCTCAGAACAGGCAAGTTAAACTCAATGGTTTTTGTGGGGTAGGTGGTGGTATGAATTTTGACCCAACAACATTGAAGGAACAGTGAAGATGGATCCATGTCAGGATGGTGTGTGGTGTGGAGTGATAAGAGTTCTAATGTATATGCTGGCTTAGTATAAGTAATGCAGTATTGGTACAGCTGCATCCAGTTGGGGGACTAATACAACTAGTACTGCATTAGAAAAAAAAGCAAATGTCACAACAAAAATTGGTGAATATAAAAATTTGAGAAAGATATAAAAAGATAGCTATAAATAAAACTGATAATCAAAAAGCAATAAAAACAAAAACATTGTGCACATTATTACAACTCCAATTAATTCAACAAAATTTAACAGTTTTCAATATTAAAGCTTCATTTTCTCTCTCTCTCTCATGGGCCACTACAGCTAACAGAATGAGATATAGACACTGGTCCTTTATTCTTTCATGGAATGTGGGTATCACTGACAAGACCAGCATTTGCTGCCCAGCCCTAATTGCCCTTGAATTGAGTGGCTTGCTAGGTTATTTCGAAGGTAAGAGTTGCCCACATTGCTGTGGGTCAGGAGTCATACGAGGCCAAACCAAGTAAGGATGGCAGATTTCATTCCCTAAAGGGCATTAGTGACCCAGGTGGGTTTTTAAGATAATCAATAATAGTTTCACGGTCACCGTTACTGAGACTAACTTTATATTCCAGATTTTATTAATTGAATTCAAATTCCACCAGCTGCCAAGGTGGGATTTGAACCCCTGTCCGCTGGGCATTAGCCTGGGCTTCTGGATTACTAGTCCTGTGACATTACCACTATGCCGCCATCTCTCCCCACTCAGCCAAATAGAGGGTGAGGTTGAATGACAGGCAGCTGTGGATTCAAATATGTGCAGCTCTCTCCCGTCATGATCCAGCCTCCGGGAGTGTTGGGAGGGTGATAGCATCTTGGCCGCAAGCAGCGAGTAGTATATTAGGCCAATTAACAAGCTTATCTTGCCACTCAGCAAGAGCCCGCTGAGGCTGAAACATGGTCAAGGGATGTAAGCTGTCTTCCAGTAGCAGACCAGGGCTGGGCGGGGTATAGAGGGCCAGGACTCCATCCAAAACTAGGGAACCCACCTACCCCTCCGTGGTTGCTGGCTGCCCAGTGGAGGGGTTGCCCTTCCACGACAATGGCCTGGTGCCTGTGGCCTTTTTTTTTTTTAAAAACTATGAAAAACTTTTCAAGTCATATCAGGGGCACCTTCATCTCGAGGTGCCCTCTCTCTCTCTTACCTGCATCAGCAGCTCCGACCTCTGATGGTGGGCCTGCCAATCTCTCAATGCTGGAGGCCCACCTAATTGGATGGGGCTCTCAGAAGCAGCCACTTAACTGGCCACCTCCTCAAAAACTTCCCTTCGGGTGGGTTCCCGACCTGTATTTCCTCACAATGGCGGAATCAGGGCCTACTAAACGAAACTTCAGCCCATGATATTTTTAGGCCTAAATCAAGAACTTAACTGATTTTACTTTAAAATGGAAAACTACATTTTTTTTTAATAAAAGGCTATAATAAGCTGTGACATTAAATCAAACATGAACAACATACATCGTGTTAACAGCGTATCTCTTACATTATCATGGCTCAGCATGACTCCCTTTGGCGGTCCAGTAGTCCCCGAAGTATAGATGAGCGTGCAACATTGATTCGGTTTCTGGGAGGCAATGATCTCGTCAAGTTGTGAATCGGGCACATCCTTCCCAAGCTGCATGAATTCTGCCCACTTTTGGAGATATAAGAAAGCACGTTATCAGAGACATCTCCAGAAGTTGAATACAAATCTGCTTCTTGAGAATATTCTACCTCGAAAGAAAAAAACCTCCAGTAAATTGGTTAGCCAAACCCACCCCAGAATAAACCCAAGTTGACTCCCTCTCACTATACCATACCTATCTAGGCATTTCATTCTCCTTTCTTTCAGGGCACCTTCTAATACTTTATCCATAGCAAGTCATAGGCCAAGTGAAATTTCCTGAGCCCCTCTCATGCTCACCTGCAAAGACTCAGGTTATATTTCACAATACTTTACAATAGAAACACGAGATAACAGAATAAATAAAAATGATAAAGATATGGAGGTGTAACATATAATAAAACAAAATCACACGTCAGGAAACATCCAGCTAAAAACTGAAAATGTGTCCGGTGCACAAGGTGCTTAGTGAAGTCGCACTGGCTCCCCAGGGAACAGAAGATTTGACTTCAGTGGAAAGCTTCTTCCACCATCAGTGCTATGAAGCAACAGTGAGCAGTCCAGAACTGGAGAGTAGTACCAGACTAGGGTAACTGAGCACGCTCACTGGGACAGCCTAGAGTGCTAGTTGTATACATCAGAAAAGAACCATCAAAATTATAGCAAAGGAGGAAGCTTTTAATCTCATTTGTAACAGTAGCAGATCTTCAATGGAAGCCATCTGATCTAATCCAGTTTCCTTTTATATTCTTCCCTTTTAAAATATCTAATCAATTCTTTTTTAAATTCTGGTGTAGTCTTTGCCTCAATATGGGAAAAAAAACTTTTTTGAACTTTCCTCTTTGGTTAACTGATAATCCTGACTCTGGTCTTTGTACATTTTAACTACCAACCTACTGTTGCCTTTAAGGGAATGTTTTGCTGTTTAGCAGCTAGTTATAAATACCAGACATCTGGTTACCAGAATTGTTGAAAATGTTTGTGGTGCATAATGAGAATAAATTGCTTCAATCAATTGGAATTCTACATTGCTACATGATTATTCAAATCCAAAAGTGTTTCTTAGGCTGAATCTTAGTTATACCTACAGTGTAAAGATTTGGTCTCTTCTCCTTCAGTTCGTCCTTGTACTGCACAATTGCTTTGAGGTGCGGAAGCTGATCCTGAATCTGAAAAAGGAATTATATCTTACACACATGCAAAAACACAAAAATAACTTATCACATGCACAAGCTAACTGTGCAAGAGATGATATTCCATTAAAGATATTAAAACCTAGAAATTGCTGTGTGTGATATTAGAATGCAAGTGCTTAATACATTCATTCACATTATTAAAATAAACAATTAAGAACACAAAGTCTCAATGAGATAAATAGTCATCAGTCTCACAGCTGCCAAATGGTAATGGGAAGGCAGAAATGGATGATAATTAAAGAAAGAATTTAAAAAAAGATTAGAAATAAAATTCTCTACAGAGAGAGTGGTTGGGATGTAGAATATTCTGCCACAAACTGTTGTTAAAGCATTGTACCCCTTTAAAAAGGGAAAGGTAATTTATTGAAAAAAAGAGGAATATTAAAGGATTTTTTAAATGCATTCATGGGATGTGGGTGTCGCTGGCTAGGCCAGCATTTATTGCCCGTCCCTAATTGCCCTCGAGAAGGTCATGGTGAGCTGCCTTCTTGAATCACTGCAGTCCATGTGGTGTAGGTACACCCACAGTGCTGTTGGGGAGGGAATTTGAGCATTTTGACCCAGCGACAGTGAAGGAACGGGGATATATTTCCAAGTCAGGATGTTGAGTGGCTTGGAGGGTTCCCATGTGTCTCTGCTGCCCTTGTTCCTCTAGATGGTAGTGGTCCTGGGTTTGGAAGGTGCTGCCTAAGGAGCCTTGGTGAGCTGCTGCAGCACATCTTGTAGATGATACATGCTGCTGCTACTGTGGGTTGGTGGTGGAGGGAGTGAATATTTGTGGACGGGGTGCCAAGGATTTGATGCGCAGCAGAGAAGGGTTAGATGTGGGGGGCAAATATTGGTATAGAACTGACAGTCTGAATGTCCTGCTATAGTGCTTAATGGCTGGAGGAAAACTCCATGAATATAAAGTAGTAAGAATAGAAAATGAAGACATTAACTAAATATAATGAAGGATTAACACAGTGGGAGCACAATGAACACTAGAGTGTGTATCCAAGAATAATAGATCCCAACTCTTAGAATTTAAATCTTACACTGCATTCTCAAGAAATACAATGGACTGATTACAATAAATGTATATATCACTACCATTAATTAATTAGAAGAAATCATATATATCATTTGGTTGATCCATACACTCAAGCACAATGTTATAGCTCTTAGCTGACCATATAGGAAACAATTACTAACAATGAAAATATTTTATCTTTTTTTAAACAACCCTGATTCCCTGCACAATTTCAGGAATAGCCCACAAACCTGCAGGATCTTCTGTAGTTGCTTGTTGTTCTCTACGACCATGATATTAGCTTGACTATCACTTGCTACATAGTGACAGGCTTCAGACGAATTTGTAGTATAGATTCCGACAGCCAGTCCACTACATGAAGCAGAAAGAATAAAAAAAAATCTGTAAAAGTGCAAGGCTCCGAAAATCTGTAGCCACTGCAGCAGGCAGCCACAAGTCCAACGGGTTTGCCCATAAGACATAGGAGCAGAAATTAGGCCATTCGGCCTATCGAGTCTGCTCCGCCATTCAATCATGGCTGATAAGTTTCTCAACCCCATTCTCCCGCCTTCTCCCCGTAACCTTTGATTCCCTTACCAATCAAGAACCTACCTATCTCGGTCTTAAATACACTCAATGACCTGACCTCCACAGCCTCCTGTGGCAATGAATTCCATAGACCAGAACAGCCACGGCAACATTTACTGGATGGTCTGGATGTGGGGGGGGAGATGGAACATCCAACAGCCACTCCGAGGTCATCAGCATAAGGAGGATCAGGGTTAGGGGGCAAGGAGTAACTGGTTAGGGAGCCTCTGCACTTTAGGCCCTCAATTGGGACCTAACGTACAAATGAAGCAGATATATCTAGTCTCACCTTGTGTGACTTTGTCGCTTTAAATTCAGGAGTCACTTTACAGTACGTAGAATATGCAGCACAGAAACAGGCCACTCCACCCAATTAGCTGGTGCACACGAGTTTCCTCCCATGTACTCGCCTAGCTTTGGAAATATCTATCAGTCACTTTCTGTGGTAGTGAGTTCCACATTCTAACCACTCGGAGTAAAGATATTTCTTCTTATTTTCCTATTAGATTTATTAGTAGCTATCTTGTATTTGTGGCCTCGAAGTTCTGGATTCTCCCACAAAATGTCCTGTCTACATCTACCCTGTGAAAATTTTAAAAACCTTTATCAGCTCTGCTCTACATTTTCTCCTTTCTCAAGAAAAAAAGTGCCAACCTATTTAAGCTTCCCTGATAGCTGTAATGTTTCATTTCTAGTACCAAACTTGTAATTGTTTTTTTGCACTTTCTCCAGCACATGTCTTTTTGTATAGTGTGGAGACCAGAATGAGGTCCTATACAGGTTTAACATGTCACTACAGTTTAAATTTCGGATCCCTAGAAAAAAAAACCTAGTGCTTTGTTAGCATTTTTTAAATGCTTTGCTGACCTGCAACGATGCTTTTAATAATTTGTTCAACTTTCTGCCTATTGCTCTTATAACTCATTCAGTTCCTTAATTTCTAAGGTTAGGTGGTGTCTGTTTCTTCTACCAGAAGAACTTATATACCACATAAGTTGACCTGCATATAAAACAACCCCTTTGTTTTGGTGCCAAAATGCACGTTTAGGCCTACACTTAGCATATTAGTCACCAGCCCCATCCCACATTTTTCAGCAAATAAATGCATGTTTAGGGCTATACTTGGCTATACTTTAGGTATTAGAAGTTGGCCTCAAGTTTTCATCTGAGAAACACATGTTTCGGATCGTGCTCGTTTTATAAGTCAGCACACGGGGTCAAGCAGGTGACATGGGCCGTGTTGCCAAGAAGATGCGTGGGAGTTTAAGACATGCCCACACAGAGCAGCACAACGGCTGACAAACAGAAATGGATCCTCCTGCACCAACACCAGCGGTTCACATATTGTACTCGGTGCACAAGTCAATTCCTGTTTTTGGAAGGATTTTTTGTGGCTCCAAAGGTTGACTTATACGCCATGATCTACTGTTATCCGTATTAAAAATTAATTTGCTGTTAACTGTCCTGTCATTAAGTTTTCTAATGACTTCTTATTTTCTTCCTCAGTGTTAACTGTATCCCCCCCCAGGTAAGTATCGTAGAAATAGATAACTCTGTCAAAATTTTTATAAATCCAAATCATTAATGTAAATTATAACAGTGGTCTCAGCACTGACTTTTCTGGAACACTTTCCTCCATTCTGAATGATCACTCTTTTCCCCTACACTCTGCATTCTATTTTTTAGCCAATTTGCTCTCTGTTCAACTATTTGTTCCATAATTTTAAACAGTACTTTTGTTTTGAGTCTACCATGTGATGTCTTATCAAAAGGCTTTTGATAATCTAAGTATGACATCTACTGCATTGCCCTGTTCTGCTCTTTCCATTATCCCTTCAAACAGTTCTATCAGATTAGTGAAGTGTGACTTAGCTTTTTATGCTGTCTTTTTTTATTATACTATTTTATTTTATTTTCTATCTATAGAATCACTTCCGTTGGGATATATTCCAGTGTTCTTTCCATCACTGTCATTAAGCCTAGCGTCTATAGTCCCCAGATTTTATTCTACCTCCCTTTACGTCTTTAGGAAAAGTATTACCAGTCCTCTGGCACTATCCCATCTTCTATGGAACTTCTGTACCTCAGCTATTTCTTTCCTCTTTCACTTGAGCTCTATTAATTATCCTTTGAAAGAGTTCCACTGTATACCTTTAATTCCACACTAATTTCCTCATAATTTACTCTTTTCCAATTTCTTACTTGTGTTACTTTCAATCTGAATCTTGAACTTTATAATGTCTGAATTAAAATGGATTTTTAGTCAATAAATTAGTGTATTGTCCGTGCTAAATGTTAATTATGTGGGGCTGTTGGTATTTTCTTTGTAAACACAAACCTTGACGTTTAACCTAAAACAAAAACAGAATTACCTGGAAAAACTCAGCAGGTCTGGCAGCATCGGCGGAGAAGAAATCAGTTAACGTTTCGAGCCTTCATGGCCCTTCGGCAGAACTGAAGCATAGTTAGGAGAAGAGAGAAATATAAACTGGTTTAAGGTGGTGGGGGGGGAGTTGAGGGTGTGGTGATTGTGGAGATAAGCAGTGATAGGAGCAGATAATCAAAAGATGTCACAGACAAAAGGATCAAAGAGGTGTTGAAGGTGGTGATATTTGTCTAAGAAAAGTGCTAATTAAGAATGGAAGACAGGATACTCAAAGTACAGCTCTAGTGGGGGTGGGCTGGACAGACTAACAAGGTTGTAGTTTTAGATTTAAAAATAATGGAAATAGGTGGGGAAAGAAGAATCTATATAAATTATTGAAAAAAGGGGGGGAGGGGGAGAAACGGGGTGGGGATGGGGGGAGGGGGAGTTTAAGATCTAAAGTTGTTGAATTCAATATTCAGCCCAGAAGGCTGTAAAGTGCCTAGTCGGAAGATGAGGTGCTGTTCCTCCAGTTTGCGTTGGGCTTCACTGGAACAATGCAGCAAGCCAAGGACAGACATGTGGGCAAGAGAACAGGGTGGAGTGTTAAAATGGCAAGCGACAGGAAGGTCTTTCTTGCGGACAGACCGCAGGTGTTCCGCAAAACAGTCGCCCAGTTTGCGTTTGGTCTCTCCAATGTAGAGGAGACCGCATTGGGAGCAACGAATGCAGTAGACTAAGTTAGGGGAAATGCAAGTGAAATGCTGCTTCACTTGAAAGGAGTGTTTGGGCCCTTGGACGGTGAGGAGAGAGGAAGTGAAGGGGCAGGTGTTGCATCTTCTGCGTGGGCATGGGGAGGTGCCATAAGTGGGGGTTGAGGAGTAGGGGGTGATGGAGGAGTGGACCAGGGTGTCCCGGAGGGAATGATCCCTACGGAATGCCGTCAGGGGGGGTGAAGGGAAGATGTGTTTGGTGGTGGCATCATGCTGGAGTTGACGGAAATGGCGGAGGATGATCCTTTGAATGCGGAGGCTGGTGGGGTGATAAGTGAGGACAAGGGGGACCCTATCATGTTTCTGGGAAGGAGGAGAAGGCGTGAGGGAGGATGCGCGAGATATGGGCCGGACACGGTTGAGGGCCCAGTCAACGACCGTGGATGGAAAACCTCGGTTAAGGAAGAAGGAGGACATGTCAGAGGAGCTGTTTTTGAAGGTAGCGTCATCAGAACAGATGCGACGGAGGCGAAGGAACTGAGAGAATGGGATGGAGTCTTTACAAGAAGCGGGGTGTGAGGAGCTGTAGTCGAGGTAGCTGTGGGAGTCGGTAGGCTTGTAATGGATATTGGTGGACAGTCCATCATCGGAAATTGAGACAGAGAGGTCAAGGAAGGGAAGAGAAGTGTCAGAGATGGACCATGTGAAAATGATGGAGGGGTGGAGATTGGAAGCAAAATTAATAAATTTTTCCAGGTCCCGACGAGAGCATGAAGCAGCACCGAAGTAATCATCGATGTACCGGAGAAAGAGTTGTGGGAGGGGGCCGGAGTAGGACTGGAACAAGGAATGTTCCACATACCCCATAAAGAGACAGGCATAGCTGGGGCCCATGCGGGTACCCATAGCCACACCTTTTATTTGGAGGAAGTGAGAGGAGTTAAAGGAGAAATTGTTAGACGTTTAACCTGCTGTTCCTGTGGTGGTTGAGGCGAGCTGTAAACAACAGGACCTGCCTGGAAATACAGGTTTTGTAACTCTAATTAATTGCACAACCGGACTGTCTGGTACAGTAAACAGGAGAGATTTGTCTCTCTAAATATATCATTGAGAGAGACTAGAGGGAGAAAAAAGAGGGGGAGAAAAAAGAGAGATTTGGCAAAAGGTTTAATGCAGTGCCTTCCAGAATCTGATAACGGCAGACTAGAATGAAAGGACTCCAGATAAACATTCTTTTTGTATGCAAGTACCTTGTCAGAATTAATCACTGCGCTTTATAATGCCTAACAGGGCAGTGAGGAGTATTGGCAGTAACATTCTATTGTTTTAGTGCCTACAGAGGCATGATACACAATCCCAGACAGTGACTCAAAGTCCTATTGGGCTCATATTCATCGGCTTATCCAGTATTTTGCTGTTTACTTTCTTTTGAATAAAGATCTGACTATTTCGAGGTTATGTTGCATTTATTTTTCCATGCATCCACTATTTAACTTCTCAATTTGCAGTTTTGGCTATGATGACTGAAACTGTTCATGATATTTCTCCAAAGGATAAATAACAGTTCTGTTGAGTTTTTATATAGAATTACACAAAAATATTTTAAACTAAAAATAGGGGTCAACAATATCAATCCAAAACAGGAAGAATATGGGTTTTATGCTGGCTTGTTTTTGGATTATGATAACATCAGTTTAAAACAATATTGAATGACATACATATTTCATTGAAAAATTACTGTAAGTCAAACCAAAAAATACATTTGTTGATTGCAAGATTTTTAAAATTGCATGACGGTTCTATTACCCAGTGATGTGCTAGAACAAAGGGACGTGTTAACTTAAAGGGAGATATGAAATGGGCTCAAAACGTCTGCCTGCATTCAGCATCATGGTTCACACATGAAGTGTGGACACTTGGACAGGTACCAGAGGGCTGCCACCCCAACATGACAAAAGGGAAGCCAACTGGAAAGAAGCTCCATTTACCATCGTCAGCCCTATTAGACATTGCAACGTCCGCTATCGCAGTCTAATCAATAATTTGTGCCATACCCTGCCAGGATTGCTCCAATGTCTGCAATGAACCACTCTGGAGAATTGAAACCAAGGATTCCAACACCATGGAAACGTTGGAGTCCAAGCTGTAAGTAAAGAAGTTAAAAGATTGTAAAGACAATGGTGTTTCCATTCGTAAACAATCAAATTACAGCCCTTAAAACACACACAAAACAATTTGCACAATGACATATTATTTTAATTTTAAAGCAGTTAAGCTACCTAACACAATTTAATAAATCGCAGCAGGTTTGAGTCTCCGTTAGACACCAAGAGCAGGTAATACCAGATTGCTGAGCTGGCCGAAATGAGCTTCTTGTTCGGGGTGAGGGTGACTGGTGGAAGCTTCAATGTAAACTAGAATGGGAGCGGGAGCTACACACTATTTCACTAATTAGTGGCAGTGGTTTAATTGGCAATCACAACGAACCAGAAATCTTGGCATTCAAGTTCGACAATTCACATGGAAGTCTGTTAAAGGGCTGGGAATGGTAATGTAAATGCCATTAGGGAAAACGCACTAAAGACATAGTGGGCTCTAAATTAGACATAAATTGGGAGCAATAAGAACCAAAGCAGAAGGGCAGAGACATGAGCCTGATCTGCAAGGATGGTTGAAACAATGCCAAATTGGTCAGGACCTTATATTAGACAACATTGGAATCCACCTTTTGTTTCATATTTTCATGGGATGTGGGTATCACTGGCAAAGCCAGCATTTGTCACACATCCCTAACTGTCCTTGAACTCAGTGGTTTGCTAGACCATTACAGAGGACAATTAAGAGTCAGCCACGTTGCCATGGGTCTGGAGTCACGTGTAGGCCAGACTGGGCAAGGATGGCATTTTTCCTTCCCTAAAAGGACATTAGTGAGCCAGATAGGTTTGTACGACAATCAATGATAGTTGTCCTGGTCTCCATTACTGAGACTAGCTTTCAATTCCAGGTTTTTTTAAATTGAATTTAAATTCCACCAGCTGCTGTGGTGGGATTTGAACCCAGAGCATTAGCTTGGGCCTCTGGATTACTAGTCGACATTATCACTATGCCACTACCACTCCTAAATGAGCATAGGCCTCATTTCAATATTGAAATGAGGCTCTTGATCCAATTTCAGAATAGGACTCCCAAGCTCCATTAGACTAGTCTCGCCACGTGTAAGATTCGATGAGTATACGTTATCTTTGATTTGCTCAGTCTGCAGTCCTTACAAGGCACAATAATCAGCCCTTCAAACGTAAAGTCCCCAAAACTTCGGGAAATATATTTTGTGAAGTCCGAATGAGCCCACCTTCGCTCCCCTCAATATTATCCCTTCCACCCACCCTAGACAAACCAGTGGGACTTGGTGCCAGCTGGAATTAAGTCGCAACTGCCAAGCTGAGTCAGAGCACCAAACTGTTATCAGCAGTTTCCATGAATAATAAAGATGAGGCCTGGAGACATAATTACATGGCACTAGCTTTGCTTATTAGGTAGAATCATTTAACAGCTGCATTCACGAGTCAGGTTAGATTTAACAATCAAAAAGTAATCTAAATAAGCTTATAGATAGTATAACGTATTATGGAACTGACAGTGTTTCATACATGCGGAAAAAAATATTTCCATCTACCTTCAGGAAGCTTTTTGCAGCATCTCTGCATTCATTATAGTACTGCTTAAACGTTATCGTCTTCCACTGTTCACCGTGCTTTGATGCAAGGGCCATATAGTCGCCATACTTTTCAATAGACTCCATGAACATTTGGTGTACAGTAATTGGTGGCTGTTCTGGGCAATTTGGACCTTCCACTCTCAGTTTGATCTCATCATCTTTATTTGTGGTGCAGAATTTTGGGTCAGCAGAGCCTAAGCTCTGTGTGACTATCTGAAGCACATCTTCTAAAGAAAATTAGAGCAAGGATATTTTAGTGATACTGCTTTGTCTCCACCGTAAGTCACCAAGATCTGTCCGTGCCAGTTATAAAATTATGCTGAAGCATTTGCACCAAGAGGCACTCCAGAATACATAATGATCAGAAACTGAATTTACATTAACATGAGAATAGATTTCTTACACCAAGACCCGGATTTTTGTAGAGTTGGAAGGGGACCATCCAGTTCTACTTAAGAGTACTTAAACCTGTCCTCATTATTCATGCTTGCCTGAGAACCCAGATTCATAAAATAATTATCCCAGTAGGGGGTTGTGTTTTGATAACTGGAGAGAACTGTTGACTTTGCTTGACTGACATCTTTAAGTGGTTAGAATAAGTTGTTCTTCTCCATGATCTCTTTCGTCAATGTCCCAATGTTTAGTTGCATAATATTAAGAGGTGTTAAGTGCTGAAGCTGCTGTTATTGGCACTTTAATAGTCTTATTATCAATTTATAAAGGTTGTAGAAACAGCAGATTTTTTTTTCCCAAAAGAAGATTTGTGACTGGATGTTGTTTTCTGAACAGTTACACATATGCCATTGTTACTATATGTATATTGGGTGAATGAGCATCGAAAGGCCATGAATTGACATGGAGGGTGAAGGCCCTTGGGGGTGGGTGGGGGGGCAAATGGTTATACAGGCCAAGAGAACGGGAATGGGTATGGATGGGAAGTGGGTGGGGTTGAGGGTGTGCGATGGGCAAGGGCTAGAAGGCCTAACATCCTTTAATACAAGTGGGACAAAGTCCCAGTGAACTGTCATGGGCCTTCTGACCAGCCCATCTCAGCACTCAGCCTCCCCAGTGTCTGCCTACGCTCTGCTTCTGGGGTTGGCGGACCATACTCCATCCTGCAAAGCATCTCACCAAAAGAAAAGTTGCCAAAGCAATTATGATAAATTTCAAACTAATGCATTAAAATTACATTTTCTAATACCACAATATTCATCCCGTTGCTTCTCTGGTTGAAATTTGAGCAAATGCTATTTTAGGAGCAGTTTGTACTTCCAGAAATATAGAAAATAGGAGAAGTAGGCTATTCGGCCCTTCGAACCTGCTCCACCATTCATTATGATCATGGCTGATCATCCAACTCAATAGCCTGCTCCCGCTTTCTCCCCATATCCTTTGGTCCCTTTTGCCCCAAGAGCTATATGTAACTCCTTCTTGAAAACATACAATGTTTTGGCCTTAACAACTTTCTGTGGTAGCAAATTCCACAGGCTCACCACTCTCTGGGTGAAGAAATTTCTCCTCATCTCAGCCCGTATCCTCAGACTGTGACCCCTGGCTCTGGACTCCCCCATCAGGAACATCCTTCCTGCATCTACCCTGTCTAGTCCTGTTAGAATTTTATAGGTTTCTATGAGATCCCCCCTCATTCTCCTGAACTCCAGCGAATATAATCCTAATCGACTCAATCTCTCCTCATATGTCAGTCCCGCCATCCCAGGAATCAGTTGGGTAAACCTTCGCTGCACTCCCTCTATAGCAAGTGCATCCTTCCTCAGATAAAGAGACCAAAACTGCACACAATTTTCCAGGTGTGGTCTCACCAAGGCCCTGTATAATTGCAGCAAGACATCCCTGCTCCTGTGCTTGAATCCTCTGGCTATGAAGGCCAACAAACCATTTGCCTTCTTTACCGCCTGCTGCACCTGCACGCTTACCTTCAGCGACTGGTGTACGAGGTCACCCAGGTCTCATTGCACATTCCCCTCTCTCAATTTATATCCATTCAGATAATAACCGGCCTTACTCTTTATGCTACCAAAGTGGATAACCTCACATTTATCCACATTATACTGCATCTGCCTTGCTTTTGCCCACTCACTCAGCTTGTCCAAATCACACTGAAGCATTCCTGCATCCTCCTCACAGCTCACCCTTCCACCCAGCTTTGTGTCATCTGCAAATTTGGAGATATTATATTTAGTTCCCTCATCTAAAATCATTAATATATATTGTGAATAACTGGGGTCCCAGCACCAATCCCTGCGGTACCACACTAGTCACTGCCTGCCATTCGGAAAAAGACCCGTTTATTCCTACTCTTTGTTTCCTGTCTGCCAACCAGTTTTCTATCCATCTCAATACACTACCTCCAATCCCATGTGCTTTAATTTTACACGCTAATCTCTTATGTGGGACTTTGTCGAAAGCCTTCTGAAAGTCCAAATAAACCACGTCCACTGGCTCGCCCTCATCAACTCTACTAATTACATCCTCAAAAAATTCCAGTAGATTTGTCAAGCAGGATTTCCCTTTCGTAAATCCATGCTGACTTTGTCCGATTCTGCCACTGTTTTCCAAGTGCTCGGCTATTAAATCTTTTATAACGGACTCTAGAATTTCCCCCACTACCGACGTCAGGCTGACTGGTCTAAAATTCCGTGTTTTCTCTCTACCTCCCTTTTTAAATAGTGGGGTTACATTAGCTACCCTCCAAACTGTAGGAACTGTTCCAGGGTCTATAGAATCTTGGAAGATGACCACCAATACATCCACTATTTCTAGATGCACTTCCTTAAGTATTCTGGGATGTAGATTATCAGGCCCTGGGGATTTATCGGCCTTCAATCCCATCAATTTCCCCAACACCATTTCCCTACTAATACTGATTTCTTTCAGTTCTTCCCTCTCACTAAACCCTGTGTTCCCCAACATTTCTGGTATGTTATTTGTGTCCTGTTTTGTGAAGGCAGAACCAAAGTATGTATTTAGTTGGTCAGCCATTTCTTTGTTCCCCATTATAAATCCCCCTGTTTCTGACTGCAAGGGACCTACATTTGTCTTCACCAATCTTTTTCTCTTCACATACCTATAGCAAATTTTACAGTCAGTTTTTATGTTCCCCGCAAGCTTACTCTCGTACTCTATTTTCCCCTTCTTAATCAATCCCTTGGTCCTCCTTTGCCGAATTCTAAACTGCTCCCAATCCTCAGGTCTGTTGTTTTTTCTGGCCAATTTGTATGCCTCTTCCTTGGATCTAATACTATCTCTAATTTCCCTTGTAAGCCATGTTTGGCCATCTTTCCTGTTTTACTTTTGTGCCAGACAGGAATAAACAATTGTTGCAGTTCACCCATGCGCTCTTAGAATGTTTGCCATTGCCTATCCACCGTCATCCCTTTAAGTAACGTTTCCCAATCCATCATCGCCAACTCGCGCCTCATACCATCGTAGTTCCCTTTATTAAGATTCGGTTCCTTAGTCTCAGGATCAACTATGTCACTCTCCATCTTGATGAAGAATTCTATCGTATTATGGTCGCTCATCCCCAAGGGGCCTCGCACAACTAGATTGCCAATTATTCCTTTCTCATTACACAATACCCAATCTAGGATGGCCTGTTCTCAAGTTGGTCCCTCAATGTATTGGTCCAGAAAACTATCCCATATACACTCCAGGAATTCCTCCTCTACGGTATTGCTACTGATTTGATTTGCCCAATCTATATGCAGATTAAAGTCACCCATAATTAGAGATGTTCCTTTATTGCATGCGTCTCTAATTTCCTGTTTAATGCCATTCCCAACATCACCACTACAGTTTGGGGGTCTATATACAACCCCCACTAACGTTTTTTGCCCCTTAGTGTTTCTCAGCTCTACCCATACAGATTCCACATCGTCGGAGCTAATATCTTTCCTCACTGTTGTGTTAATTTCCTCTGTAACCAGCAATGCAACTCCACCACCTTTTCCTTTTTGTCTGTCCTTCCTAAATACTGAATACCCCTGGATGTTCAGTTCCCATCCCTGATCACTCTGCAGCCATGTCTCCGTAATCCCGACTATATCATACCTGTTTACATCTATTTGCGTGATTAATTCATCCACTTTATTGCAAATGCTCTTCGCATTAAGGCACAAAGCCTTAAGGCTTGTCTTTTTAACATTACTTGTCCTGTTCCCACTATTTTTCACTGAGGCCCTGTTTGATTCTTGCCCTTGATTTCTCTGCCTATCACTTTTCTTATTCCCCTTTCTGTCTTTTGTTCTTGACCTTGATTCCCCCTCCTCTGACTCCTTGCATAGGTTCCCATCCCCCTGACATTTTAGTTTAAACGCTCCCCAACCACTCTAGCAAATGTTCCCCCAGGACATCAGTCCCGGTCCTGCCCAGGCGTAACCTGTCCAGTTTGTACTGGTCCCACCTCCCCTAGAACCAGTCCCAATTTCCCTGGAATCTGAAACGCTCCCCCTCACACCATCTCTTCAGTCATGAATTCATCCAATATATCCTGCGATTTCTACTCTTGACTAGCACATGGCACTGGTAGTAATCCTGAGACCACTACCTTTGAGGTCCTACTTTTCAACTTACTTCCTAACTCCCTATATTCTGCTTTTAGGACCTTATCCATTTTTTTTTTAAACCTATGTTGTTTGTACCAATGTGTACCATGACCACTGGCTGTTCACCCTCCCCTTTCAGAATGTCCTCTACCCGATCTGAGACATCCTTGACCCTAGCACCAGGGAGGCAACATACCATCCTGGAGTCTCATTTGCGGCCACATAAATGCCTATCTATTCCCCTTACAATTGAATCCCCTATAACTATTGCATTCCCACACTTCTTACTCCTGTGCAGCAGAGCCAACTATGGTGCAACGAATTTGGCTGTTGCTGCTTTCCCCAGAGAGGCCCCTCAACAGTATCCAAAGCGGTATATCTGTTTTGCAGGGGAATAGCCACAGGAGATTCCTGCACTTCTTGCCTAGTCCTCTTGCTCTGCCTGGTGGTCACCCATTCCCTTCCTGCCTGTGGACTCTTAGCCTGCGGTGTGACCACCTCTCTATACGTGCTATCCACAATGCATCCACGAGGCGGGGGGTTCCACAGAGTCCCCAGCCACCGCTCCAGCTCTGAAACCCAGGCTTCCAGGAGCTTCCCGCACACATCCTGGCCCCGGGCACTGGAAATGTTCCCAGCTTCCCACATAGAGCAGGAGGAGCACACCATGGCTTTGAGCTCCCTTGCTGTGACTTACCCCTTTAAATTAAATCTTTTGGAAGATACTTAATATCAAATAATATCAATTATTCTAAGGCCCTTCTTCCCTGCTCCTCTTTGCTACAGAATATAGCCCTTACAAACGATGAACCACAAAATAAGACCTTAAAGACTGTCCAACTTCATTTCACATCAAACCGTTGCAGAGAACAAGCATCTGTCTCACATGGGTCAAGTCCAGGTCAAACAAGTTAAAAGGTCAATGCACTATTCGAGGGGAATTTAATTCCCCACAAACCCCAAATCAGCAAGCAGGCTGGGAGTGGGAGAGATGCAACTGTGGAATCAGGAGGGAAGGTGGAGGTTGGGCAGCCCAATTAATGGCCACATTAAGGGCCTCATCCCACCATTGCTGGTATTCTATCAGCTGCATGGAACCTTACACCACGTGGGGAAGCCACCCTGAAAAAGCTGGCCAGGGGGAGGAGGGTTGGGCCTTCTTCATCAAGCACCCTGTGGCCCAAAGAGGGCAACCCTACCCCCAGTGGCAATGGCACCCTTGCTGAAAGGAGGCTCCTGCCCTCCACAACAACCCACCCACCAACACCCTCACAGGGGACTGACTGCCTGATCTCAGCAAGCCGAAGAACTCATGGGGCCTCCACCTTCGTTCCCTGCGGGACTGAGGAACAGCCCGACTGGCTGGCAGCTTTTGGAGGTGGGATCTCTGCCTTTTAAAGGGACAGAAGCCCTGACTGTAGGCAGTTAACTGCCCGATTGGCACCAAATTCTGCCAGGGCTTCTGAAAAAGGCCTTGGGGAAGTCACCCCCGGCTTTCCGGCCGGTGGACAGGGCCACTGTCCCATCCTCTTTTTCCTAAAGATTAGAGCAGGCAGAGGGTGATCAAAACCAACATTTGTCCCAAAACTGTAAACTTGCATACAAACCAATCTGTTCAGCCTCAAAAGTCCATTAGGGATGGGCAACAAATGCTTGACTAGCCAGTGACACCCACATTCCACGGAAGAATAAAGTAAAGCAGAAACCCATAATTGACTTGCATCTCTGTCAAACAAGAATTCTTTTTTAACCTTCCCTTCATGCATCTCATGTTGATCTTAAATGTTGAGCGTAAATTGAATACTTGTTCATGTACCTGACTACTCCTTTCTATAAAATCAACATGGGCCACTTCATCATTCATTAACCACTCTCCAAACTACTCACTGAGTGCTAACTAAAAATGTAATATTGACTCAAGCTGAAGATGTGGCATAGATTTTCCCCCAATATGGGCATCTGTGAGGAAGTCACACCCTTGTGTATTTCCTATCCTGTGTCAGTGCACTCTAGAACAATGTCAACAGCATTTGTCTTCATCTTGAGCCTGGACATGGGTGCAGTAAGCAGACTGCAGCTTGTGCTCTTGGCCACTACCCACAAAGTGGAGAATGAAGCTAAAACTAGAAACCTGTTGAACAAATGGAAGCTTCAGGAAATCCCACAAAATGGAGATGGAGAATCAAAGTAATACCTTTCCACACCTTTTTCCTCCTTTCTCCAGGCCCAGCAAAAAGAAAAATCTAAATTGTGGTCTTCGCTGCATGCATTTTGAACAATTCCCAGTTCTTTTTTTGTTGTGTTCTGATAAACAATCACATTATGAAGCATCGCACTTTCTTTTTAAAGTAAACTTTCCATGCTGAGGGAAACATGTAGCCTTTTGGCTGATGTATATTGAAATTGAAACTCGTCACTTTAATGCACTAGTCTACTGATCTGAGGCTCAATTAGAGAACATTTTTGGGGCAAAATAGGAGGAACTTGATTTTGAATTTAATTATTTTCCTGACCCGGAAATTCTTGTTACTGGCACTGGGAGTTCAAAACCCAATAGTTCTCATTGCAAACATCCCTTACCTTGTTGAACACAATCGTTTGTCATGTTTATAGAAACAATATGACCTTTAGGCTGATGACAACAAAAGAAACAATGAAATAATTTGCATTTGTAAAGCACTTTCATCTCCTCACAGCACAAAGCATTTCATATCAATTAATTACTTTTGAAATGAAGCGCAATGGCCCACTACATAGGCGAATATTACAGCCAATTTGCATATGCCAAGGTCCCCTAAATAACAATAAACGATAATGACGCAATGCTGGCATGGAGTTTCCACTAAGGCATAATTCACAACATGCCCCAAGAATGCCCTGGACAATGCTGGTTAGGCAGAAATGACAATATACTCAAGTTTCCCTGCAAACTCAATAGCATAAGCCTGCACATACAATCACGAGTCAGTGCCAATGTGACTAATTATAAGGATTTTTGACTCAACATCCTCCAGGGGATGCAAAGGGGAGTGGTTTTCCAGGAAATGAGCTAATCTTGAACTAACTGGTTGAATACTCTTGGTGTTATAGTTGGCTTCAATTGACTGCCTTGATCAGTTCTTGGTACACAAGCCCTGAGACCAATAGTCAATTGAAGCCACACAGAGGTGTCCTGTTCCGCTCAATGTGACTGCGTATAGACTCAAAACAGAATTCAAAACAACTGCAGCAGCTAAGAGAAAAGTTTCACCTGGCTGCTGGTCACTTCAGGTATGGGTGATTAACACCGGATTAATGTTACCTTTACGTCAGAGTTTCAGGCTGCAATATGATTCATATAGAGCTAGGCGAATCACAAACACCTTTTCTGAAATTAATACAAAATGAAGAACACCCTCAAATGGGCACAACTTGGGGGAGGGGGGGCGATGCGGGAAACCTCGCCATTTCAGCTAGGGCGTGGCCATTTTTGTGGGCAGGGATTCTTCAGGCAGATGAACTTTGCATATGAACCAGTGTAAAAGTTGAAGATACTCGAGTGTAAAGTAGTTATGACGTGCATCATATTTAAAATGATATATCTACACCACACTAATCTGTTTACTTGATGCTGTTTGGCTGGGCGGGGCAGGGCACCAGGAGAACTCCCATGTTTCTACAACAGTGATCACACTTTGAAAGTACTTTGTTGACTGTAAAGCACTTCGAGACATCCAGTGCATGAAAAACGCTATATAAATGTAAATCTTTCTATCTAAAAAGTTCAACAGTATCTTTTATGTTGAGATGACAACTCAGTTTAACATCTCATCCAGAAGATGAGTAAGTACTGAGGCAGTGCTGCATTATAAGTGCGGGCTACGATGGTTCAATGGGCTGAAATAATTAAAGCCCCACAAGGACGTGTGTTACCCTCTGGGATTAATCGGTTTAGGAAATATCATTGATACACAGCCAAAAACAAGAACTGGGGCACGAAGACACTCTCAAAATCAAAGTATTGTAGTTGAATATTGTGATCTGGTAAACTCAGGAATGCAATACAGTAATGACGCCACATTAAATATACTTTAACAAGATATAAAATGCCACAGCAGCTCCACAAAATAGGAGCACACTTACCATTTCTTTTCTCCGGTACTTCAATCTTTTTTGATATTTCATCAACTACCACTCCGGATTTCAAGCCATCACTGTCTGTTTCATCCACAGAACTATTATTCAACCTTACCACAACCTGGGTGCTATAAGTGGGGACAGAAGACACAAGCACATATTATGTTGAAACACAGGAAACTGAAGTACATTCATATCCTTTTAAATTGTTGTAAAGTAGCATTCCCCCCCCACCAACCAAGAGATTTTTTTGAGGGGAAAGAGTCGAGTTCCAAATTTCCACTACCCATTGTATGATGCAGTTTTTCAGATACCTACCCCTTCCCCTCCCACAAATGGACTGGCTCCAATTTTCAGGTGATGCCCCCTTGTTCTCAACTCTTCCACCAGAGGAAATAGTTTCTCACTATCTACCCCATCAAATCCTTTAACCATCTTAAAAACTTCAAATGGAATACAAGCCTGGACTATGCAACCTATCTTTATGATTTACCCCTTTCAATCATTCTGGTGAATCTGCACTGTGGCCCCTACAAGGCCAACATATTTTACCTGAAATATGGTGCCCACAATACTCCAAGCTCTCTGAATTGTCAGCTTTAATGAGCTTGTGTACATGCAGTTTAAGACAGCCCTTATGTCCAGACAAAAAGCCTGAATAAAATTTATGACTCATAAGTAAGATATTGCAACTGTTGTTTTACCTCCTGCAAGTGGAAAATGTGATTTGACCGATCTGCAGGCTGCACCCAGGTTGGGGATGGGACAAATGAAATTGGAAAGCAGATAGAAGGGAGGGACCTTTGTCACATGGTCTCTCGAGGCTAATGGCTTTATGAAGGAGCCAAGCAAAACAACTGAAACAGGAGCAACAGTATGATTTGTTTGGTTACCTGTATAACTGGCAGATCCTTTTGACAGCTATTCAAAGATTGGCCGGGAGGTTAACAGTGAGGTTGAGTGTCTTGGGCTACAGGAAGATATAGACAGGATGGTCAAATGGGCAGATAAGTGGCAGATGGAATTTAACCCTGAAAAGTGTGAAGTGATACACTTTGGAAGGAGTAATTTGACAAGAAGTATTCAATGAATGGCATGACACTAGGAAGTTCTGAGGAACAAAGGGATCTTGGCGTGTCTGTCCATAGATCTCTGAAGGTGGAGGGGCATGTTAGTGGGGTGGTGAAAAAGGCATATGGGACACTTGCCTTTATCAATCGAGGCATAGATTACAAAAGTAGGGAGGTCATATTGGAGTTGTATAGAACCTTGGTGAGGCCACAGCTGGAGTAGTGTGTGCAATTCTGGTCGCCACATTATATGAAGGATGTGATTGCACTGGAGGGAATGCAGAGGAGATTCACCAGGATGTTGCCTGGGATGAAACATTTAAGTTATGAAGAGAGGTTGGATAGACTTGGGTTGTTTTCGTTGGAGCAGAGAAGACTGAGGGGCGACCTGATCAAGGTGTACAAGATTATGAGGGGCATGGACAGGGTGGATAGGGAGCAGCTGTTCCCCTTAGTTGAAGGGTCAGTCACGAGGAGACATTATTTCAAGGTGAGGGGCAGGAAGTTTAGGGGGGGGATGTGAGGAAAAACCTTTTTACCCAGAGGGTGGTGACAGACTGGAATGCGCTGCCTGGGAGGGTGGTAGAGGAGGGTTGCCTCACATCCTTTAAAAAGTACCTGGATGAGCACTTGGCATGTCATAACATTCAAGGCTATGGGCCAAGTGCTGGTAAATGGGATTAGGTAGGTAGTTCAGGTGTTTCTCACGTGTCGGTACAGACTCGATGGGCCGAAGGGCCACTTCTGCACTGAGAGATTCTGTGAAATCGTTGAGTCCTGACAACTGTTTCAGAGCTTTTTAATTAGTTTGAACTATTCAAGTTGGAGAGAGCCTGTCTGCAGTTTCAAAGAAAAACTACATGTATAAAAGTTAATTAAAATTATTAGTTTAGACTGCGAACTAGGATATTAGTTTTCATCTTGGGGAGTCATTATAGTCTGATATTACTGTAAAGGCACGCATTATAATAACTCTTCTTATTTGCTTGTCCATTAAAGTTATTTGACAGCCAAATCTTAAAATGTGTTTTGGTGTTGGTAATACTCTGCCAATGTCCTCTTGTGGGAGGATCTAGAACTAGGGGGTCACTGCTTAAAATAAGGAGGAGTCACCCATTTAAGACAGAGATGGAGGAGAAATTTTCTCTGAGGGTCATGAGTCTTTGGAACTCTCTTCCTCAAAAGGTGTTGGAATTAGAGTCTTTGAATATTTTTAAGGCAGAGCTAGATAGATTCTTGATAAGCAAGGGGGTGAAAGGTTATTGGGGCTAGGCGGGAATGGGAGTTGAGGTTACAATCAGACCAGCCATGATCTTATTGAATGGCGGAGCAGGCTCAAGGGGCCGAGTGACCTACTCCTGCTCCTAATTTATATATTTGTATGTGAAGCTGTGAAAAATCCTGTGAATAAACAAGATCTATCCAATAGATAAAGAAATCTAGTGAAAGGTTTTCTGACCATTATCCAGAAAAGAGGCAGTGAGGATACTCTCAATCCCCGAGGGAGCTAGAATTTAAGTGTCACTGGTCTCAAATATGAAAGGAGGGTAGCAGAGCCAAGAAAACATAAGTGATAGGAGCAAGTGGTAAAACAGATTACTACGAACAGACCAACAAGCTGAAGAACACAGAACAATGGTTTTAATAAGGAATAAAATGAGGTTATCAGAAAGATAGACAAGCCTTTAATCTCTGGAATCTCATTACCACCAGAAGTGCAACACAGCAGGACACCAGGTGCTCTTCAATAAGGACGCAGAACCCATTCCAAATCAAGGGGATTGGCTCATATAGAGATTTGGGATTGGTCACCCTGCATCTGTATAACACATTAGATGTAGAGGTTCAGCAATGATCTTATTGAATGGCAGAGTGGGCTCGAGGAGCCATGTGCCTACTACTGCTCCTATTTCTTATATAATTAGAGACATCCACCCCAATCTATCAGCAGATGTCAGTGACCCACAACTGCTCCTTTCCTGGACTGAGTAAAAAGAAGGTACGTTTTTCTTGAGCTCCTCAGGGAGCTGAGGGTCAGGATGAATTTGCTCTGAACCTTTACTGGGCCCTGAATGGAACTCATTAACTTTGTTCTAAGTGGAGGAATACTACGGACACCACCCCCCACCATGGGAGGGAAGATCTGTCTGTTCCCAAACCACCTGCCTCCACTACTGACTGGATTTTTGCATGTGGCTGAATACTGTCAGTCTTCTACATGAAGATATAGATCCAAGAGTAACCAGGAAGAGAGAGCCTTAAAGTTCTCTCAGTATGACATGAATATTCTTTCAACCGAAATTAAGTGTTGTGAAGGGAGGATGAAATAGAAGGAGTAGGTGACCAAGCAGTTAAGTACAACAGTCAAGAACATGAAGGTGGAAGTGAAACAGCTAGCAAGTGGCAACTCCCTCACTCTCAAGGACCCCATGAGTACAGAATGAGGTTTAATAGGCACATGATTGACAAAGGTAACATGTTAGGGCTGCAAGCTGCCCATAATTGCATATTTCAGACAATGAGGTAGAATTTCCATGGAAGGACAGAAAACCAGACACAGCGGTGAAATCTGGCATTTGTATAGTGTCTTTCATGACCATAGGATACCCCAAAGCCAATGAAGTGTAGTCACTGTGTAACGTAGGATATGCCATAAGCCAAGTTGTGCACAGCAAGCTCCAACAAACAGCAATATGATAATGACCAGATGATCTGATTTTGTGATGTGGATTGTGGGATAAACATTGGCCAGGACACCATGGAGAACTTTCTGCCTCTTCTTCAGAATTGTGTCCTGCTTCTAATTCATATATTTATATGTAATTCTCAGAAGCTGTGAAAAATCCTGTGAATAAACAAGATCTATCCAATAGATAAAGAAATCTAGTGAAAGGTTTTCTGACCATTATCCAGAAAAGAGGCAGTGAGGATACTCTCAATCCCCGAGGGGGCTAGAATTTAAGTGTCACTGGTCTCAAATATGAAAGGAGGGTAGCATCTTCCATCTGAGAGGACGGACAGGGGCTCGTTTTAACCCCTCATCCAAAGGTTGACATTTCCAACAGTGCAGCACTCCCTCAGTACTACACTGGAGTGTCAGCCTTGATTTTTGTGCTCAAGTCTCTGAAGTGAGACTTCAACCCACAGCCTTCTGACTTAGTGGCGAGAGTGCTACCAACTGAGTCACGGCTGATGCACAAATAAATGTCAAAGGGAAAACCCCATGAGAAAAAACACTTTACAGCTTTACCATCCACTTTAACAAAAGTCCCTCAACGTGAAACAGTCTCAAGGGAAAAATAAAGTGTAAAAGAAAATTTGCCAAATGGCCAAATGGAATTTTTAAGCCTCCATGTAGCAGCATAGTGAAACGCAGCAATCAGCTTTAAGATCCTAGTATCAGCCTTCCTTAGCTGTTATTTGAAATTCAAGTTTTATAATGATATGAGTTAGATCATCAGAACCTGGGTCATAAATAATGATACTTAAAATTGCTGATGTCATCTTGGCCTAAACCCACCATTTGCAAAGCTACATTTTAGCCAAGATGAGCACATCTCTACACTCCTTCCTCAGTTTCAGCCGAAGACAGAAGTAAAATGAGGCATTAGACTGGTGTAATAAAAACCAGGAAGTGTGCAAATACTTGATAGGACAGGTAGCAACTGTGGAGAGAGGGTCGAAGTTAACATTTCAGGTTGATGACCAATTTTTTCTGTTTTTGTTTTGATTTCAGGTTTCCATCATCCATAGTATTTTGCTTTTATAAAACTGGTGCATCATAGAAACACAGAAAATAGAAGCAGGAGGTGGTCATTTGGCACTTTGAGCCTGCTCCTTCAATACGGTCATTGCTGATCCTCTATCTCAACACCAAACTCCTGCACTCTCCCCATACCCCTTGACGCCTTTCGGGTCCAGAAAGTTATTTCCTTCTTAACTATATTCAGTGACTTGGCCTCCACTGCCTTCTGTGGTAGAGAATTGCATAGGCTCTGAGTGAAGAAGTTTCTCCTCATCTCAGTCCTAAATAGTCTACCCTGTATCCAGAGACTGTGACTCCTTGTTCTAGACCCCCAGCCAGAGGAAACATCATCCCTGCATCCAGTCTGTCCATCCCTGTCAGAATTTTATACGTTTCAATGAGATCTCCTCTCATTCTTCTAAACTCCAGTGAATACAGGGCCTAGTCAGCCCAATCTCCCCTCATACAACAACCCTGCCATCCCAGGAATCAGTCTGGTGAATCCTCGCTGCTCCCCCTCTATGGCAAGTATATCCTTTCTTAGGTAAGGAGACCAAACCTGCACACACTACTCCAGGTGTGGTCTCACCAAGGCCCTGTACAGCTGCAATAAGACATCCTTGCTCCTGTACTCAAGTCCTCTCGCAACATACCATTTGACTTCTTAACTGCTTGCTGCACCTGCATGCTTGGTTTCAGTGATTGATGTACAAGGACACCCAGGTCCTTTGTACATCAACATTTCCCAATTTATCACCGTTTAAAGAATACTCTGCCATTCTGTTTTTCCTACTGAAGCGGATAACTTCACACTTATCCACATTATACTGCATGTGCCATGCATTTGCCCACTCACTCAACCTGTCTAAATTGCCCTGAAGCCTCTTATCACCCTCCTCATCACTCACATTCCCACCAAGTTTCGAGTAGTCAGCAAACTTAGAAATATTACATTTGGTTCCCTCATCCAAATCATTATTGTGAATAGCTGGGGCCCAAGCACTGATCCCTGCAGTACCTACCCCATTAGTCACTGCCTGCCATGCCGAAAGATACCCATTTATCCCTACTCTGTTTCCTGTCTGATAACCAATTCTCAATCCATGCCAATATATTACCCCCAATCCCATGTGCTTTAATTTTGCACACTAACCTCTTATGTGGGACTTTATCAAAAGCTTTCTGAAAATTCAAATTCACAACATCCACTGGTTCTCCCTTATTCTGCTAGTTACGTCCTCAAGGAACTCCAGGTTTGTCAAGCATGATTTCCCTTGCATAAATCCATGTTGACCCTTTGTCTAATCCGGTTGATATTTTCTAAGTGTCCTATTTAAGTCTGAAATTCTGATATCCTTTCCAACAATAGCTCACTTGATTTATGCCCCAGTTGGAATCCAACTGAGAGTTATGTTTGAAGACTCAAAAATTATTTCAGCAGTGCCAAATAAAACTTTGATCCAACCTGCAACATCCATAGACAAACAAGCTGCTTGAGAGATTAATGACACACTAACTCCTATATTCTGCTCATACACTGCGCAGAACTCCAAGCATAAAACAAGCCTTCTTTTTTGTCCGCATAAAAGGGAAGTACCTCAAGAATCTGTCGGCATGCCACTGAATTGCTTTAGGGACACTAAGTGTATGGTCATTAAATGCTAATCAGAGAGGCAGGGTGAGAGATGAACACTGACGAGCTCAGAAACTTAATAACTTATCATTCAACCCGAGTACAAATTCCAACTAGGTTAACTTGATGTAAATAGGATGGCACAAAGATCGTATGACTTTGCTTGGCAACAGGAAAAATCAGGTCAGTCAGTTGGTTGCTCCATACTGACTGCTAGAAAGACATAACAGCATAGACTGCATACTTTATATATCCAACTGACTACTCAATTAGTGGGACTATCACGCGATTGTGTTAAAACTCTACATCACCCCTGAAGACATAGCCCTAAACACTGTTGCCTCCCAGTGAAGGAGAGCATGGCAAAGTTACAGGTCTCTTGTCTGAGCATAAAATAAGATCTTCAGTAAACAAGATCACTATTAATGTAGCTAAATCCCACACAAATAGCAGCCAAGAAATTTATATATGTTTTTGATCACTTCGTTTAGGGAAACCAGGAATTCAAATCCAATGTACCAACAATACGATATGTTACAAAATGTTCCAGAACACACAGCTAAGGAAGTGCAGGAGATGCTGCACCTGGTAAAACAGCTGTGCCACATTTTGTGGGCACTGCAGGTGCTGATGACCCCAAGAAGGACAAAAGCACATAGTTCTGTGTAAATTACTAGAAGCTAAATGACTTGGCATTTTTCCACAGTTGAGCCTCTTGAGAAGCTAAACAATACTAAGTATCTGACTATGCTAGGTCTAACAGAAGATAGTTGGCAGATGTCACTAATTGTATGGATAGACTCAATATTTTCTAGATTATCAGCACTGCACAACATTCTAGACATTCCTTTCAGGATGAAGTCATGCTTCAATGAATAGCAGACTCCATTTTAAAGGGCATTGGTGATTACACTCAGGCATGCATCGATGGTATCATCATTCCCAGTAATTCATAGGCAAAACACACCAAGCATGTTAACATATCAACACACTTCAGCAAAACAGGTTTGGCAGTTAATGTTACATGCGAACAGAAGGTGCCCTCTCAAGCCTGTTCTGCCATTCAATGAGATCTGTGACCTAATTCCATATACCTGCCTTTGTCCCATATCTGTTACGTTTTCACCATCCAAAGGAATCAGCAGTCTCGGATTTAAAATTTACAATTGGTCGAGCATCAATTGCCTTCTGTGGAAGAGATTTCCAAACCTCTACCACACCACAGTGTGTGAAAAGAAGTGTTTCCAAATTTCACTCCCAAAAGGTGCGGCTCTAATTTTTGGACTCTGGGGCTCGTCCTAGCCTCCCAACCAGTGGAAATAGTTCCTCTCTATCTACGCTATCCGCTCCACCAACTACCTTGAAAACTTCAATCAAAATCACCTGTTAGCCTTCAAAATTTGAGGGAATGCAGTGCTAGCTTGTGTAATTTATCCTTGTAATTTAACCCTTAGAGTCCAGGTATCATTCTAGTAAATCTACACTGCGCTCCCTCCAAGGCCAAATATCCTTCCTAAGGTGTGGTGCTCAGAACTGCTCACAGGGCTCTGTACAGCTGAAAAATGACCTCTATCCTCTTATATTTAGAGGACTAAAATACAAAGGCAGGCCTTCCATTACCTTTTTCATTATTTTCCATACCTGTTCATTACATTTTAATGTAATGTGACCTGTATCCAGATAGGTAGGTGGAAAGAACAGAGATGTGACCAGGCAAAGGTGGATTCCACTGGTTCTCCCATCCCTGACAAAGAAATATGTATGATATTTCTCAGGTTGGTCAGCTATTTTGCAAATTTATTTCCAATTCAAACTCCATTGCCACAGTATTAATCGAATTAACCTGAAAAAAATGAAGCCTAACTAAAGTGGCCTGATTGTCTGAGGTATAAAAATCCCACTGAAAAATGAAAATATGCCCATACTAGCTTGCCTGAATCATTCCTGAGGTATCACAATCTACAGCAATATTTTATATGCCATTCATGCAGCATCAAGCCAAATAAATGACCTTGAATTAGAGCAGCCAGTCATTTACTTGTACCTATGATGGTTCAGTTATGAAGAATGTTTAAACATTGTTTAGATATGGTAAAGCCACACATTCAGCACAGCATATACTGTATCTTCTAACCACAATCCTCTTATCTGGCTACAGTAAACTCATCACAAAAAAAGTGTGTAGCTATTGAAATGCCATTGTGGGTTCCACTTCCACCAGGATTAAGTCCTAGCACATATAGTACATACACCATTATAGAATATAATTTTAGTCTTACGTCTCAGCTCTTGAAATAACTTGATTGCTGAAAATAGTGCAATAGAATATTCATACAAGGGCATTTAGCTAACTTGCAGGCACCGTCATTCTAAAAAAAAAGTATGAAAGCATAATCTGCAAATAATTGCAGACCAAATTTCTATGCAGTGAACATTATTTGGAGATTGTGAAGCATTGCAATTGTAATATGAAAGTGACCGATCCACGTACCTTTCTGCGAATTCTGGTTTAGCGGAAAGGGACATGTCATTTAGCAGTGCGCTACTTGACCGCTGATAATCTAAGATTCCAGATGCTGGCTCGATGATATTTAAGGACATGTCGCACAGGACTGCTCCGGCTGAAAGGGGTAGAAATGCCACATGTTAACCCGGACATTAGACAAGCGGGGTGAGTCATAGCTGCTAAAATCAGGAGGAAGCGCTGCCGCCGTTGCAAGGAGCGGTTCAGGAAGCGCTGTGAAATTATCCCTGCAGCCAGTGGAGGGGAATAAAATGCTTCGTTGTCGTTGTTGTTGTTGTTACAGGAATTCTGCAGTTCAAATAATTCCCCACGCCCAGGTCCTGCTCATGACCACCTGCGACCTCGCCTTGTCTCCTGGCTCATTCATTTCAATAAACCTCCTTTCAGATATCTCTGTCATTTCATTATGCCCAGTTCCTGCCTCTGCTCACAGCCCTTTCACTGCGCTGGCTGGTGGACCTGAAGGTATTTCACACGCACATACACACTCCAGTAACCCCCCCCCTAAAAAACCCTCCACTCTACCCGCCCCAATCACACACCAAAGACTTACCCTCTCCACCCTGTATTCACTCCGCGCCTCTGACTCTTCATTAACTGTAGGTCCAGCCCACTTTGCGAAGCACTTTGGGACTTGCCCAAAAGGTTACTATAGTTCACGCACCACCCACTGAAATCACAAGCTTTGTGGGCATTTTAAACTAAGGCTCACACATGGGCGAATCATAAGCGCCTCCAAATTACAAAGAGCAACAATATTGATCCAGTCTACTTCTAATGATCAAGGCACCACCCCACCAGCCTCCGCATTCAAAGGATCATCCTCAGCCATTTCAGCCATCTCCAGCATGATGCCACCACCAAACATATCTTCCCTTCACCCACCCCCCCCTCCCCCCACGGCATTTCGCAGGGATCGTTCCCTCCGGGACACCCTGGTCCACTCCTCCATCACCCCCTACACCTCAACCTCCTCCCACACCACCTTCCCATACAACCGCAGAAGGTGCAACACCTGCCTCTTTACTTCCCCCCTCCTCACCGTCCAAGGGCCCAAACACTCCTTTCAAGTGAAACAGCATTTCACATGCACTTCCCTCAATTTAGTCTACTGCATTCGCTGCTCCCAATGCAGTTTCCTCTACATTGGAGAGACCAAACGCAGACTGGGTGACCGCTTTGCCGAACACCTTTGGTCTATCCGCAAGCATGACCCAGACCTCCCTGTCGCTTGCCATTTCAACACACCACCCTGCTCTCATGCCCACATGTCTGCCCTTGGCCTGCTACAATGTTCCAGTGAAGCCCAACACAAACTGGAGGAACAGCACCTCATCTTCCGACTAGGCACTTTTCAGCCTTCCAGACTGAATATTGAGTTCAACAACTTTAGATCATGAACTCTCTCTTCCATCCTCACCCCCTTTCCGATCCCCCTTTTTCCAATAATTTATATATATATATTTCTTTTCCCACCTATTTTCATTATTTTAAAATGTATTTCCATCCATTGTTTTATCTCTTTTAGCCTATTTCGATCCCTTCCCCCCACCCCACCCCCACTAGGGCTATCTGTACCTTGCTCAACCTGCTTTCTACCCTTAATGTCACCATTAGCACATATCTCAGCTAATGTCACCACCGTCAACACCTCTTTGTCCTTTCGTCTATGACATCTTTTGGCAATCTCCACCTATCACTGGCCCTCTATCCAGCTCTACCTGTCCCACCCCCTCCTTAAACCAGCTTATATTTCACCTCTTTTCTATTTTTCCTTTGTTCTGATGAAGAGTCATTCGGACTCGAAACATTAACTGTGTTCCTCTCCGCAGATGCTGTCAGACTTGCTGAGTTTTTCCAGGTATTATTGTTTTTGTTTTGTTACTTCTAATGATCGTTTTGTTAATGAGTATTCTTTCCCCCAACTGAAATCTTTTTAAGGCAGTTATGTAAACTTATAACTAAATTTTAACAAGTTATTTTTAACTGGCAGCCTACTTGCAGAACTGAACAAATCAACAATACATGTTTGGTTACATGTGGGGGAACTCCTATCAATCCTTTGGCGATCATCCACAAATATTGCGTCATGTAAGGCTGCAGACACAATTCTGGCTCTATGTATTTTTTTTAATTTCGGAGGGATGTATTCCTGGCAGCACAATTGTCCATTAATGTGGCAGGGCAGGGCACTCTGTCTGCCCTGCCCACTGCCGTTCGTCACAAGATCCACAAAATTTCCACTGTTGTACTAATTAGAATCATCGCTGCAGTCTCCCAGTCGAATTTCAACCAGGGAACATACCAAGAAGGTGACTGCTGCTGCAGCAGAAGCCCAGCAATAGGCCTCAAGCTGCCTCACAAAAAAATGGCCAGTCATAACCGAAGCCGAAACATCAGTAAGGGGGCTACAGGAAACACATTAGTCCCTACATCCACTAATGTTGCTTTTTGTTTGGCTGAATAGCTGGCATTCCTAGTGACCAGTGTTACTGAAGCAGCAATGATGGAAAGTGTGGCCTCAGATCAAACCATCACTGCTGCGTGGACTTCCAGTGTTTGTCAGAAAATACATGGAGTGAAAAAAGTGGTGACCCAACTTTGTGTTCCCCCCCCTCCCAACTCCTCTAAAAAGGCAACGGAACCACTGAAGATTGAGGAGGAATCCTGCCCTAGCATTCTGCACCCACACCCCCACCCCAGTCTTGTGATCAAGTCAAAGGGATCTCGACCAAGCCAAAACTTGACTAATATTCCTATTTTTTCCTCACAGCAGCCACATTGGTTATCTGATTACACACAATTATAAATCAAAATTAAATTATCAGCCAATTTGTTCCATGTATAGAAATAAAATGAAAAGGCACATGATTCAAACAAATCAGCTGCTCTCCCCATCTGCAAATAGATGACAGATTAATCAAATGTTAACTTGTTTATTTTCCTCTCGCATGCTAAGGGAAGAGCTGTCAAAATTACAGATGTTTTTGGGTGCATTAAGAATTATATTATTGCCAATGGTTGGCAACCCAATAATAAAATGGCATAAACGAAGGATAATTACTGAAAAAGAGGGTTGTCACAAGCACCTATTGAGGCTTAGGCTGTAACAGCATTTAAAATGGGAATTGAATAAAGATTTTACACGAATATAAAAGGATATGGGAAATGGGCAGAGAAATTGGATTTGACTAACTAGCTCCAGTTGAAGGGCTGGCACTGGCATATTTACAATGGGCTGAATGGCCTCCATCAGTGCTTTAATTTCTATGATTCTACAAGAATGGAAGGAGCCAGAATAGTTACATTCGAGATCGAGTCAGGATCAGAAACATTTCAGTATTAAATCAAGTGTCAACTGTCATCCCTGTCGCAGTTTCAATAAGATGACTGGCACATTAAATACATAACCGAAAGATTTCCATTTTATTTGTACTGCGCTCATCTGCTATATGGTGACACTCAAAGCGCCATCATAGACTCCATACACAGTATTATAAGAGAGCCATGAGGAAGGCAGGGCAGAGTAGCAAAATACAGCATCCTCTTCCCCCTCATCCCCAACCCTCACTGTGAATTCTTGATCTAATCACCAGGGTTAGTTTAAGTTAAAAGCTTTCCCACAGGAAAATAAGTGAAAATTGAAAACGCTTGTCACCCTGCGTCACTCTCAACTACTATTTAACAGCTTGGTAAAAGAACTAGCAGGGATGGTATTTTTGTATTCTGTGGCTCTACATCCTTACATTACAAATTCCACCTTGTACTAATACATAATTTCAATTTAAACAACAAAAGAATCATGGAATTTCAAATCTGAGCTGTGAGCCACCTAAATGGAGTCCTCAGCCCTGGACTTTGCTGCTTCTCAGTGCCAGATAACAGAAGAAAGCTTCCTCGTCCTCTGTGTATCAATCGCTTCCTGGTTATTCGACTCCTTTCCTCTTGGTGAGTTCCGCAACAGGCTTCTCCACTCCCTGGCCTATACCCATAGCTATCCAAAAGCGACCTCGTTTTTACACCAGAATTAAAAATTCTGGGCTTCTTGCAGTCCCAGATCATTACCCGGCTGAACATCTTTCTCATTCAGCAAGGACCATGTTCAGGATCCTGCCTGAACAGCACGTTCCCTTCTTCAAGAATGTTGATTCTGCCCAACAAGAGTGATTAGGATTGCATTATGTCCTCAAAAAAAAATACAGCATTTGTGAAGCACTCGCGGTTTGAAGGGGAATGCTTCTTATAATATATTTTACCAATTGTAATCCGTGAGCATGCATATGATTGGTAAAACATAGTAATTTGCAAAGCAAACAGCTGCTTGCTACAGCATAACTTTAAATAGTATAGCAAAACATGCAATTACTCATCTGGGTTTCTAAGCCTTTGGTTTTATTACCATTAAAGTAGAAAATGATCTGTTGTGTTTTCAAACTGATACAGCAGTTCTGATCCAACTGAAATCCAAGAATTTCAATTCTTGACCAGTTAGCTTAAAATAACAAGCATTTGCAGTTGGACACCCACCACAATTTCTAGCATTATATTGAATAAATTCCAAGACAACACTTTGATAACATTTGGAAGCCTCATCACATTTGGCTGGGAACAGATATTAAAGCAAAATACGATTAAAAAAATCATAAAAATCTAAATCAACCGAGGGCATTTTAGTGACCACAGAATACCGTAATAAAGACACATACTCCAGCTAATTCATTGTTATTGTACAACGGACAGAATTCTCCATGCCAAAGCTGCATCATCGCAAAGACTGTAAAACTACTGCGGAAATTAGACCTCAAATCGCTACCAAAGTATGTGACTGAATTAATCCCTTTTCTATATTTTCCCAAACGAGTTTAACATTTTACAGAAACCTGCTGCTTCGTGTACAGCATATTCCACCAGTCATCAAACGATCAAGTTAAACCGTTACATAGCTCCCATGCAGTCCGTTCTTTGGCGTTTTATAAAAGCCCATTTCTGTATTACATTTCTTTAATGCAGATGCAATTAATATAGCATGTTAGTTCCTTTTTAAAACAAAACCAAGTATTCCTTACATTCTATCCTTGGCATAATAGGAGAGGGTTTAAAATCTGACACCAAAACCTGCAGCTTCTGTAATCTACTTGCTAGTCCATGAAAATAACTGTTCGCTTTCTTTATCGAAGCAGAATCGCCGCCTGCATTGTTCAAGCAGCTTCCCCCAAGAGTAATCAGCATTCAGTGATGTCACATTTCCTACTTTCTGATTGGATACAACTGTCTGCAGGTACCCCATCACCCCATGTAACCACAGCCCTAATATGGCAAGATCCTCCGACTACATGGTACTAGTTCATTGGCGAGTGACAGTCACTGCTGATTTTCCCAAACCTCAGTGGGAATGCAGCGATTTCTCATTAGCCGCGTGGTTCTTTGCGCAAATCACACCCATCCACATGCACTCATACATAAACTCACGTCCTAACAGCTGCTTGAAAAGCTTTGAATTGTTCACACAATTGATACAATTATTTCCCCAAGGCTATTCCACTTTATTGCAAAAATGCATAACAAAAATGCTACAAATGAAAGATAAAAGCAGAAGTTAAAATACAGTGGGTCACATCTTCATATTACCTCTTCTTAATGAGTGTCCAGACAAAGATATCCACAGTTATGTTTTGTGATAGAGTAGACGTTGCTTACCAGAGCGAAGCCACAGCTCAATGGGGCAAAACTTTCACCTCTAAATCAGAAGGCTCTAGTTTTGGGCCCACTTTAGGGGTGGAATTTTACGCTGGTGGAATTTTACAGTCCAGCTAAAGTCTGGAGTTTGAAATGGCTCGCCGCATTTTAGCGCCCCCCCCTCCCCACCAACCGTGTTGGGGCTGTGAAATTCCACCCGAGGGGTATAATCATTAATGTATAATCATTGCATTGCTGATGGAGTGCTGAACTGTCAGAGGTGTCCTCTTTTCAATGAGATGTTAACCCAAATCCCATGTGTCATCTCAGGTGGATGTAAAAGATCCCATGCAGGGGGTTTTCTTAGTATCCTGGCCAATATTTCCTTTTTATTTATTTATTCTTGGACTGTGAATGTCATTGGCAAGACCAGCATTTATTGCCCATCCCAACTTGCCCTTGAGAAGGTGGTGGTGAGCTGCCTTCTTGAACCACTGCAGTCCATGTAGGGTAGATACACCCACAGCGCTGTTAGGGAGAAAGTTCCAGGATTTTGACCCAGCAACAGTGAAGGAATGGCGAGATATTTACAAGTCAGGATAGTGTGTGGCTTGGCAGGGAACTTGCTGGTGGTGTTTCCATGCTGCCCGTGTCCTTTTAGATGGTAGAGGTCATGGGTTTGGAAGCTGCTGTCGAAGGAGCCTTGGTGAGTTGCTGCAATGCCACTTGCAGATTGTACACACTGCTGCTACTGTGCTTCACAGGAATGTTTAAAGTGGTGGATTGGGTGCTGTAATCAAACGGGCTGCTTTGTCTTGGATGGTGTCCAGCCATTTGTCCTTTTAAAAGAAAAATAGCAATTTCATAAAGTAGCCAGGGTGACGTAGATATTATATATATTTCCCAAGCCTGAATGTTGTGCAGGTCTTATTGCATACGGGCACAGACTCTCAACAAACATTACCTGGCTATTATCTCATTGCTGGTTGTAGGACCTTGCTGGATGCAAATTAGCTGTTGTACTGTCCCACATTACAATGGTGACTACCTCTCAAAAAGTACTTAATTGGCTGCAAATTGCTTTGGACATCCTGAGGTTATGAAAGGTACTAAATGGATGCAAGCTCTTTCCTTCCAGATGCTAATGCCTCTTTGTACAATACTAACAGTAATAGCTATTACAAGGCTATGTCCATAGGACCCTTCCAAATGCAACAAACATTTTATGCTTCACTATATTTCACATCATTAAAGGAGCATGGCCTCAAATTACCGAAGTCACAATCATGGCAATTATGCCAGGATCCTGCTTGATGGTGGCCTACCATTTTAGTCGCCTCTTGTGTGCCCGCTTGTTTATGCTTGCTGAAAATTCTAGCACTCGCTTGCCTATAAGGTCAGGGTTGCTCAGCCTCCCGACCCCCACCAATCCTGCTTGGGAGGTCATTTTCCAAATTTTGGACGGGGGTTTCAATGGTTCAGGCCTTTTTCCTGCAATGGTGGGGCCCACATACACACTTAAGGAGACTGGTACACTTTGTTTCGTGGTTCAACCGTGACTAATAAGAGGAGTTAGAGATAGTATTACTGTTACGGACAGGAGGGGCTTTAATTTAAACAGCCCTGATTTCTCCACTCACTACCCATCCGTAAACAAAAAGGTGATTTTTGATTTCCCCCTTTATAGTGGAAGCGTATGTTCCCCAACTCTTTGGTTTGGAGTGATCCAATCCTCCCTTAATAACCCCACAGCAAACTCGAGAAAACGTAAAATATGAAGGTTGGTTTATTTTATACACACACACACACACACACAAAACATGGGAAAGGGGTTTCGCAACATCTGCCCCTTTTTGCATTCATATAATAAAAGAGGGATAAGGGAAAGAAAGGGGTTCAAGACAAAGACCATGATAAAAATAGGAATTATAGTTTCACATGAGCCCGGAGTCCAGAATCAAAGTGCAATAAGGGATTCTTTTGCAGGGGTCGGCTGGCCAAAAACCGGTGGTGTAAGATACGTTTTTCCAGTGGTGTTCAGGTGCCAAGATGAAGTAGGCATGCTGAGGTTGAATCAGTTCTGCAGGCGATAGTACAATTCTTCCCAGCAGAGTCAGGTTAGATGGGAGCCCATTGTCCATCATAACCAGGGCTGCCAGTCAGGTGTTAAACAGCAGACTGAAGATGGAATCCGAAAGATGTATAATTAAAGCAATTCAAGCACTCAAGTCTCAGTCATGTGACAGGGTGGTTTTGGGTTGAGCTATTCAGCTAATGAGACCTCTTGTTAAAACCCATTGTGTGTTGAGCACATAACTGTAGAACCGTTAGCACAATGTTGGAGACAAGGAGTCACAAATAGCTTTGCTTTTGTCCATAGCTGGCTGGTGCAGACGTCTCATCTACTATCCTTTGTGTTGGCTTGGCTGGAAAGTTTATACAATGCAAGGAGTGTTACAACCCAGGAATTTGATGTGTTAGCCTTTGTCCACTTTTAAACTGCTCAGAAACTTCCAGAGCTACCAACATGTGGTCAGCCACGGCCAGTTTATCAGTCCAGCTACCTGTCCATTTTAAAAGAAAAATAGTAATTTTATAAAGTAGCCAGAGTGACACAGATATTATATATATTTTCCTTCATGTCTTCTGGTCATGACAATTAGATCAAAGGCAGGGGCTTATACTGTTGCTAAAAAGCATGGTAAGCTTGAGGATGGGGAAGATTTTAGAATTCAGCAAAGGATGACAAAGAAATTGATAAATAAAAAGAGAAAAGAGATTATGAGAGCCAATTAGCAAGAGACATAAAAATAGACTGTAAATGTTTCAATAGCTATATAAATTGGAAAAGATTAGTGAAAGTATGTATGAACACATTAAAAGAAGACACACATGAAATTATAATGGCAAATAAGAAAATGGCAGAGATGTTAACCAAATACTTTGTAGCTGCCTTCACAGTAGAAAACCTAAAAAAAAATCAAGGAAAGAATGGGGAACCAAGTGTTTAATGAGAATGAGGAACTTAAAGAAATAAGTATAAGTAAAGGAATAGTACTGAAGAATTTAATGAAACTAGTGGTGACAAATTCCTAGATCTGATGATGTGCATCCTAGGTAGCTGCAGAGAAAGTGGATGCATTGTTTTTGATCTTCTGGAATTCTTTAGATTTTAGAACAGTTCCCAAGGATTGGAAGGTAGCAAACATAACCTCAGTATTTAAGAAAGGAGGAACAGAGAAAATGGGGAAGTAGAAGCCAGTTGACCTGGGCCAGGATTTTCCGCAGCAGCCAGTATTGGGCGTGTTTGGCAGTGTGAGCGGACAATATAGCGAGAAGGCCAAAGGTCAGTTTCACGACGTTATGAAACCAGTTTGCGATTGTCTGCACCGCCCACCAATGGTGAGCCGCATTCCCCACCATTGGATGTTGGGAACCTCATTGTAATACATCAGCATATCATTATAAGGCCAGCCTGCCAGACTTATCCCCCCCTTGCTGGATTGTCCAACAACATCGGAGGGAAAACTCCCCAATGTGTTTCACAGCAGCATATATAAGGCGTGCACTTGGCAGGCTGCACTTCACTCGGGACTTCAAAGTTTATTTGCCTACCTTGTTTTGGTCAGCACTGGCAGTCATCACTGCCAGGCTTCACAGACAGCACCACATCACTTTTAGGGGGGCTCACGGGTAGGCCTCTACCTACCAGATCAGCCATATGTGGGTGGCCTTTCAATGGCTGCAGGGCAAGGTCTTGCTTGGGGAAGGGGGAGAAATGGTCTCAGGCAAGGGAAGAGGCTGCAGGACGAGAGCTGTACTGGGGAAGGAAGGTATCTCTGGATATGTTTAGGGACACATGTTGATCTGTGCTAGTGGCCTCAAAATGGTGAGGGCTGAGGAGGCAGTCTCAAGAGGAGATGAGGCCAGATAGAGATCTAAAGGTATGTGTGTGAGAATGGGTGGTGATGTCCCTTGAGCTGGCAGTGAGTGAGATGCCAGTGAATGTGTGATGGGCTTAAGTGTGTGAGTTTAGAGTGATGAGATAGCTGCCATACTCTGGCAGCATGGATGAGATCATTCATCCTCTATCTGCATTGGATGGCAAACCTCTTCTGTGCAGCATTGGCACTGACCACCACTGCCGTTGCATACCAAGCCAGAGTGGTAATGTAGCTGCCCCTCCTGCGGCCAGAGTGGGGGTAGAGGGCATCACAGCGGGCCTCCACGGTGTCCAAAAGGTGCTCGAGGGCTGCAGTCTTCTTGCCTTTCGGGTCCATGTCTTCTTTGCTGCAGTCCTGGGCTGGAAGCAGTGAGTGTGGCTGTACTTTAAATGTGGTGCCTGGTGTTATGAAGTGGCAAGGTAACAGCGGGGCAGGCAAATCGGAACCCACCCGCCAGTGAAATGGTGTGTATCCCGGGAATGCATAATTAATGCGGCGGGTTTGGGGCGATACACCTTTAAAATCCACCATTGCGGCCAGTGGGTAAAATGTCGTTTTACCCGCCTGCTATCGCACTTAGTGCAAATCTGGGACGATTCCACCCATGGTGTTTAAAACACTGGTCAAAGGTTTTTACTAACTCACTAAATGTGGTTTAGGATTCACCTATATCTTGTCTTAGGATTACTTCAACCACAAATACATCAAACAATTAGGAAATATATTAACCTGTACTTCATCTGATTTCTGACTTAATCCTGATGTGTTCCTGTAATCTAAAGATTTTCTTCTCCATGACGCCCAATGTTAGGTCTGGTTTGGCCCTTGCTTTAGCCTAAATTGGTCTGGTAGTTTTAATTTACCATCCATGGTCATTTTTCATAATAGGGGAGTACCTCTTTAAAAACATTTTTCTGTTCACTATGGTGTTTCTCCCGCACTCTTTGGTTTTCAGTGGGCTTCCATTGCACTGATGGGTCTGTTTTTTTCAACTTATTAACTCTGCAGGAAACCTTTGGAAGTAAGTTGCTTATCTGAACTTTGGAACTCAATTTGAAGGCGTTTCTTTAGCTCTGCCTTCTATGTTAACACCTTTTTTTCCATTCAGTTGAGCTGAGCTACCATGTGTTATGGTGTCGGCTGTGGACCCTCGCTGCAGCTTTCTTGCAGCTGCGCTCTGGTACGCTGGTGCTGATCCTGATTGCTCCTGATTTTTGTGACCTGCTTGGTCCCTTGACTCAGGTTCTTCCCTTCATCTGCACAGTGGATTACTGTCCTGCCTTTCAGCTTTTTAAAATCATTTTTGAATTTTGCTCAGCGTTTTGCAATCTAACCACTTTAAATGTGGTGCCTGGCGTGATGAAGCAGCGAGGTGATGGTGTGATGGGTGAACGTGAGTCTGCCTGCCATGGAAACACAGTGTTTCCCGGGAATGCATAAATAATGTGGCGGGTTGGGGGTGATACAATGTGAAAAGCCACCATTGCAGCCAGCGCTACCACACTTAGTGCAAATCTGGGACGATTCTGTCAGTAGTAGAGAAAATGTTAGAATCTATTATTAGAGAGGTGGTCACAGGGCACTTAGGAAATCATGGTATGATTAAGCAGAGTCAACATAGGTTTATGAAAGGGAAATCATGTCTGACAAATCTGTTGCATTTTTTGAAGGATGCAACTAGTGGGATGGATAAGGAGGAACTGGTGGATGTGATGTACACATGACGTTATTACACAAAAATAGGACTCTTGCAATTGGGGCTAATATCTTATAATTGATTGAGGATTGGTTAATGGTAGAAAAAGAGAATAGGAATAAATGGAACATTTTCAGTTGTGACGGACAGAAGGGGGTTAATTTAAGTAGCATTAATTTCTCTTCTCACCACTTCTCCGTAAACAGAAAAGTGTTTTTTGAAATGGCTTCCCCCTCTATAAGCAGTGGCATATTTCTCAACCACTCAGTTTTGTTAAGATCCAATTTTCTATCAATAACCCCACAGCAAACTCAAGATAGGATGAACTCAAAGGGTGAGTTCATCTTCACACACTCAAGCTGCGGGAGGAGGGTAGCAATGTTGCCTCCTTTGCATTCATATAGTAAAAGAGGCATAGAGAAAAGGAAGATTTTCAAGCAAAGACCACAGGGAAAAGAATTATTGTTTCAAGTAGGTTTCAGAGTCCTGAATCAAAGGGCAGAATCATCCCAGATTTGCACCAAGTGCGGGAGCGGGCGGGAAAAAGAACATTTTATCCGCTGGCCTCATTAATCATGCATTCCTGGGAAACACATCGTTTCGATGGTGGGTGGGCTCTCACTAGCCTGCCATGCCATCACATCTCTGCTTCATTATACCTTGTGCACATCTCTCGGTGCTTCGAGCTCAGGACTACTGCACAGAAGACATGGCCCTGAAAGGCAAGAAGACTGCAGCCCTCCCGATTTAGTGACATGTCCCTTGAGCGCCTTTTGGATGCAACATCACCAATCCAGCATGGGAGGCGGTGGCAGCAGTGACCAGAGCCAACGTCTTCAAAAGAGGACAGCCACCCAGTGCTGCAAGAGGATGAATGATCTCCTCCTTTCTGCCAGGGTAAGTCACTCTTCTCATCACTCTCAACTCATACGCTCTAAAACCCATTACACATCCACAGGGATCTCCCTCACTGCCAGTTCAAGGGATATAATCATTCTCGCACACATCTTCATTGTCTTCATCCCATCCATGGGACAACTCACCACCCATACATGCCAGGCATACTTGTCATCTGGCCAGGCAGGTGCCCTGCTTACACTCTCTCCATCTTTATTCATGCAGGACAAACTGACACACGACAAGAGGAGAGGTTGCAGACTGATGGAGGATTCCTGAAATCAAGGTACTTATGGACTTTGAAAACAGAGCCATCCAGCTGGCCGGCGAGGATCTGGACCAATCTTGTGCTGACAGTGAGGTCGGCGATGCTCTACCAAGTGAGGGCCCAGCAGTGCAACATCCATCAGACAACCATGTTGTGAGTGATATGTCCTGTTTCACAGGCCACTGCCATGCACTAATTATCCCTCCTTGCTTTCGCAGGCACATCTGGGAAACAGCTGAGGGAGTTCACAGCCCAGGGTCCCCAATCAAGACCCTAAGACACATCAGAAGAAGAATTTGAAGGCACCCTCATTGAAGACCCCTCACAGCGCTCACCCACACCCTCCACAAGAGCAGAGACACACATGCCTCAGTGGGATTTAGTTCTAGAGTAGCCTCGGGATGACAATCTGGTGAGCACGTCGCACTGTCTGAAACACAGCCCATCAATGTCATCACAGACAGGTCGTAGCAATCAGCAGGCTGCCTCCATCTCTGCTGTGGATGTTGGGGGAGCAGCAAGATGTAGTGGCAGGGTTTAGAAGGTTAAGAAGATGTAACTCTTGTAGAGTTAAAACAATTAATTTAAGAAGATGTAACTCTTTCAGAGTTAAAACAATAAACTAAATTAACAAAATAAGGGATAAATCAAGCACAGCCCCTAAGTCAGGTCAGCTGTAAAACCAAGGACAAAGTTTAAAGGAAACTTATAAACATTAAACCAAAATGTGATTAAAGGGGTCAACAAAACACCCCAGTCCCCGCGGTGCCCACCGGGCACGGAAGGGTTAAGAAGATGTAGTTGCACAGCCTGGGAACAGGTGTTAATCACTTGTACATAATGTTCACTATTGTCAATAAACTTCCAAGAATGTCTTCCTTGTTATGGCTCCTTGTTCCGATGGGCAGCGTTTGTGTCACTCAGATGTGAAACCTTTCTGCACAAGATAAAGGCAGGTGCTCAGTCCAGGGTCTCTTCCCTGTGCTTTATGCAGCCTTCAGACCAAAGTAATGGTCCAGCTTCACACTCCCTGGGCATATTACTGATGCCTGCACCTCAATGCTGCTTGTCTTTGCTGCCAGAATGTCGTTGGCAGGCATCACAGAGTTCCGTCATTCTCTCTGCTCTCAGCACCTTTAAGGTGGGGCTGGCCCCCATCTCTTCAGCATCTGTGACCGGTGATGCCGTGCTCCTGAAGGGGTCAGGTGCTGAAGGCTGACAAAGGATCAGGTGCATTTAAAGTTTCACGGCTGCACCTCCATGATATGACCCTGATCACAGAGCTGCCCTCGGCCAGACACGACCCTCGGTCAGGCATTCTCAGAGGCTATGTGAAGATCTATGGAGTGTCTTCACTGCATGTCGTCTTCATCCTCCTGGAATCGAGCGTCTATTAGGACTTCCTGAGCGCTCCTGCCTCGTCTGGCCAGTGCGATGGCCTCATCGCCATTAACCTCGCCTTCGTGGACCTCCTCACCCTTAACCCTGTCGATGTCCTCCTCATCGAAGGAGACATCAAGCTCTTCCATCTCTTCCTCAGCCAGCTCCTCACCCCGTTGCAATGCCAGGTTGTGAAGAGCGCAAGCAGGAGGCAACAATGCGTGACACCTTCTGTGGACTATATTGCAGGGGTCCACCAGATGGGGGCTGGCACCTCATTTTCAGCATCCTGATGGTCTGCTCCACTAAGGTGTGAGTTGCAGTATGAATCTTGTTGTACCTTCGCTCTGCTGCAGTCTGAGGCCGCTGCACGGGTGTCATCAGCCACATCCTCTGCGGGTAGCCCTTGCCCCTGAGGAGCCAGCCCTACAACTTCTGTGAACCCTGGAAGACACCAGAGATCTGAGACTGACTAAGAATGTAGGAATCGTGGACACTCCCTGGGGACGGTGCGCAGACCTGCATGTGTTTGTGATGGTTGCACACCAACGGAACATACAGCAAGTGGAAGACCTTGCGGTTGATGTAGTTGACCGCTTGTTGCCATGGAGATCTGTGCATAACATGAGTGCAGTTGATGAAACCCTGCAGCTGTGGGAAACCTGAGATCTGGACAAATCCAATCACTCTTGCTCCCTGGATTTCCTGGGCCCCAGGTGAAATGCACAAAGTGTGTGCCTTTGCGAAGATTGCGTCCGTGACCTCATGAATGCATTTGTGGGTGGAGGCTTGTGAGATCCCACAGAGGTCATCTGTGGAGCCCTGAAAGGAGCCACTAGCATAAAAATCTAGCATCGCAGTCACTTTCACAGCCACTGGCAGTGGATGCCCTCCATGTCCCCGTGGCGCTAAATCCGGCAGCAGGTGGCAGATGTGACTGACCAGTTCCCTAGACGTGCACCGTCTTCGGTGACACAGGTTCTCGGTCATCTGCATGAATGAAAGGCAGCATCTATTGGTCCCTGGGTGTCGCTAGGCACTGACCAGCGACAGCTCACTGTGGCCCTTCAGCGGCTTGAGCAGGAGTCCCAGCTGCCCCTTCTTCCTGAGGGTGCTGCTCCTCCCTCTGCCCAGCCAGGCACTTCCAATGCTCTCTTCTCATTTGACTCTGTTCTCTGTAAGCCATGAAGCATACAGCTAGTTCCCCGGGCCCCTTGCTCCTGGTGTACTCCTCCTGCAGGATGAAAGAGAGAGATGTGTGGGTTAGTATGGGTGTTCTAAGAACCCTCCTTGGTTAAGTCTGAAGGCCCCTTAATGCATCCCAGAGGATGCTGGCCACCACGTGGATGGTCAGACTTTAGTGCGCTGCATGACTGCATGAGACCCCACCCAACTCTGCCCCACTTCACCCAACCGACTGGCGGCAGCTTTGCCCACTGGACTGCATGCTGTGCTCTCAGCTCAGGCACAGGCATTCTCCCAACCCGCACTGCAAGGCTGCACTGTTAGCTTGAGCCATGGGGGAGACTGGTCCAAACCTGAATAATGACATTGCAAGGGGCTGTGAGCGCCTCCACCAGTGACTGCTCCATGGCCAGCTTTAGCAAGGAAATTGCACAAAGTGCCCAGTCGCCAATTGTTCTGCAGCCCACTAAAATGCTCATTACTTTTCAGTCTGTGCCCGAGGGGTGAAAAGATCCGGAGCACTTGGTGGCACTTTCATGCCTCTGCGTTGCTTGAGTGGGCAGATAAACTAGAGACCTGACTCCAACATGTCAATGTGGCTGTATCTGAACTGTCTCAGCTGCGAAGGAATGGTCACATTGTACAAAGTTTCACTAATGTGTGGCCGCTTCCCTCCCCGCATCTTGCACATGTTTGTGCACTACCATCAACTGAGTACAGCCCTTGCCTCCCCCCCCACAATTCACCTCAGCCACAGGGCAGCCCTTGCCCTCCCCCCACAAGTAGCCTCAACTGCAGGGCAGCCCTTGCCCCGCCACCGCACTGTCAGCCAGCCTGAATGCGCAGCATGTCAACCTTGAGGTACAACAGGTGATCCTCATGAGCGCTGCACATGTTGCTGTGCACTCACCTCCAAGTTCCCTTCAAAGTGCAGCTCGCCAGGTGCATACCTTATTAAGGCTTTTGTGAAACACATGCTGGCATGCTCAGATGATCCAGCTGGGCTTATAATGATATGCAGAAGGACTACAATGAAGTTCCCGACGTCCAATGACGGGAAACATGGCCTGCATTGACAGGCAGAGCGGACGATTGCAAACTGGTTTTGTGATGTTGTAAAACTGATTCCTTGACATATTGTCCGCTCATGCCACCAAACACACCCGCCACCAACAGGCACGGAAAAGACCATGTCACATGACTCCCACCTCTCCACACTGTCTTTGACAAGGGATGTGTATTCCTTGCCTGGATCCCCAAGATTGTTAAATGTCCCAACCATTAAGGATTGAAAGAAATGTTGAGGGGCCCTATGTCCAAGCAGATGAGTAGACTCTGGTTAGTCAACCTGGGTTATGAAATGCAGATGACCTTTGTATAGCTTCTCCTTGAATTTGGTCTTTGCAGCCCACAAGGGGGGTTGTTAGTGTCTCTTCAGAGATAATGAGGTACAAGTTCCTTCGATACTGCCAGTTAGTTCCTTTTGTTCGAGGGTCACGGACAGGCATAGCTTCAGCCATCTTACAAGATCTTTGTCCAGTTTTTAAAATTTTAAAAATAGCAAGGAGGCCACCTGTAGTTATTTCATAAAAACTATACAGGGTGAGGTCTTAGTCCCCTCACACAACCTAGACTGCAACTAGCAGGGTACTGCAAGGATCAGTACTTGGGCCTCAGTTACTTACAATCTATATCAATGATGCCGATGGCGGGGACTGATGTAATGTATCCAAGTTTGTCGATGATACAAAGTTAGGTGGGAAAGTAAGCAGTGAGGAAGATGCAAGGAAGGTGCAGAGGGGTATGGAGAACATGGTGTGTAGGCAAGAATATGGCAGGTGGAATGCCATTGTATGAAGTTATACAATTTGGTAGGGTAATCAAAAATCAGAATGCTTTTTGAATGGTGAGATACTGGGAAATATTCAAAGGGGTTTGGGTGTCCTTATACATGAATCATAGAAAGTTAGCATGCAGGTGCAGCAAGCAATTAGCAAGGCAAATACTACGTTACTTTTTATTACTGTTATGACTGGGATAGGAGGAGTGCACAGTTTATCTGGCCCCACTACTCCACAGGTCGCACCATGAGTTTAAAAGTTGAATTCACACACCAAAATGGCCAACGATTTACCTTTGTTACTGTTAGACCCAGTGAAAAAAGACTTTAAAGGAGGCTTCTTCAAATAACCCCAGAATGAGTGATTTATTATAAGACGACACATCTTTTTTAAAACAAGTTGCCAGAACTGGTTAACACATAATTTGTAATCTGGAAGTGTAATTCTCTATCCCTCTTAAAACTCCCCAGAACGCACACACACAAACAAACAAAGGACAAACAGTAGGGTCTCTGCAGAGATGGGCAGTTGAAGAAAAAACTTTATAAAGTAAAGGATAAAGTTCATAGGGTTTCAATGCAGTCAATCTGGAGCTCCCTTGTGTGAAGGCAGATCGCTAGTTCCAAAAGGTGCCTGAAGATTCTCACCAATGGAGCTTTGGCATGGAGGAAAATAGAGCTGGATCAATCTTTCTCATCTCAGCCTCTAGGCTTCCAAAGACAGACAAGTTCCACTGAGATGAGGATTCCTAGTTGGATACTGATAACCACTCTTTCAGGCAAGGGAAGGAAAGTGTGAGCTGGGCAGCTTCACTTTCTCAGTTCATTCCCAACTGAGTTCAATAAAGCAAGTTCAAAACATAAAGCTCCTCCATCAGGTGAGCTCCAGTAAATCATCAGACCTTTGCCTTTAAACAGTGTTTTTCCCATCAATTAAAGTGGCTGCAGTTCAAATAGCAAATAGCTCTCCTCCGTCATGCGGGTCAAGTGATTTCTTGGAAAAGGCAGGCTTGCTCACAATCCAAGGTGAATTTATGACCTCTCTTTAAAAAAAAGTGTCCAAATAATGCAATATCCTTCCAAATTTTAAAAGAAAATACAGTTCTTAAAGATATGTTTCCCAACGTTACAAAGGTATTAGGGTATAATTGTAAAGAAGTCTTACTATAATCGTGCAGGGCATTGGTGAGGCCACACCTGGAGTACTGTGTGCAGTTTTGTTCTCCATACGTATGAGGAGAGATTGAAAAAACTAGATTGAAAAATATCCCCCAAGGTTTAGTAGAATGAGAGATGATCTAATTAAAACATACAGAATATTTCAGGGGCTTGGCAGGATGGATACTGAGAAAGTGCTTCCCCTAGCTGGAAAATCTAGAACATAGGGTCACCGTCTCAGGATAATGGATCAGCCATATAGGACTGAGCTGAGAAGACATTTCATCATCAAAGGGTTGTGAATCCTTTGAATTCTATACCCCAGAGAGCTGTGAATGCTCAGCCATTGAGTACATTCAAGACAGGGGTTGATAGATATTTGGGTATGAAGGCAATTAAGGAATATGGGGATAGTTGTGGTGGAAGATAGTCATGACCTTGAATGATCAGGATTGACGAGCTAACTGGGCTTGGCCACCTTGTATTTCTTATGTTCTTATTTTCAGTCACTCAATGCACCATTTGTTACTACAATGTTGGGTCCCAACTGAGAATCAGGAGTGAGAACTACTGGTAGGAAGTAGTCCTGTCATTTGATGTGAATAGACATTCTATTCCTCATAAGCTACTAAGGAAGCTCTGTGAAACAGAGACAATGTGATGCAAAAGGGTCTCTGCCATTTTCATAGGATTTGGGTAGTTTCCACCAGAATTTTAGTGGGAGATCAGTGGATCCCCCTATGAAATTGCAGCTTTCACATTTTCCATGGATCCTCCAAATAATTATGGCAATTGTTATGGACAGGAGAGAGGCAAACTGAACTTCTTTATCCTCTTCTCATCTGTCCGTAAGCAGAGAATTACTTTTAATGTAGGCTGTGGCATGTTTCCCCAATCCCTCAGTTTGTATGGCCCAATGTTGCAGGTAACATGCAGCAAACTTTCTTCATGATTAACTCAGAAGGTTAGTTTATTTCACATGTGGGGGTTGGAGGGGGAGAGGGGATTGTTTGCAACCTCACACACACACAGATACATATACAATAAGGGGTATAGAAGATAGGTAGCTTTTACAACTATGGTTAACAACAGTAAAAGCACCATAGAAATGAACATTAGTCCACATGATTTCCAGAGCCCAGGAAGTCAAAGTCCAGAGGGTGTTTCCTTCATGGTGGAGTTCAGTCCAGTTGAGTTCCTGGTTGGAGACAACAACATGAAAATCCTTTAAATGGATGATGATGCAGCACAATGAGATTTCTGTGCTTAGGCCATTTGGAACGCAATAATCAGAGACTTCTAAAATCAACAAGGCTTCGAGGAGTTGAGACACTGTGACCAGCTGCTTGGTCAGCTGGATGTCCTGCTATAGGTCTGTTTGATTAGTTGGTAACTCAGCAGACAGAGGGTTTCTCTGTTCTCAAAAGAATATAGAGATTTCAAAATGATCACTCGAGCCATGTGACCTTTTTCTTCCATGATTTCAAAAGGGATGTTTATACATGAATCATAGAAAGTTAGCATGCAGGGGCAGGTCTGGGAATGGCTTTGGTTTCAGGACAGATAATATCCCAGCCATTAGCTTTTGAAAGAGTTACCATCTGCGTTGAGGTTTTTTGGTTGGGGAGCCATTGCCTGGGCAGGCCCTCTGATTCTGCTAGAGGGGTAAGGTTATAAAGATGTAAATGACATCCATTGTTCCTCAATGGTCCCCCTTTGAAATGGACCTTCGCAATTCCAATTGAGAGATGGGTCTGTTAGCAGCTTGGCAAGAATAACAAGTTTCCATCCCTGGAAATCCCCTGGTTTTGTGATTATAATGTCCTTACAATTGGACATGAGGTGAGAACACTAACACTTCCAAAAAAAGCGTATTGCTTCAACTTAAGTTCATTAAAACCATGCAGGGAGAGTACAGGGGAATTTTCACAAAAAACCCATTTAGATTCCACAAGGATTGGAAGTGTTTTCCATTGCTTGGAAAATAAAATAGCTGCCAATGGCCAGTGTGCAGGAAAGGTTGGACAGATACCATCACAAATAATAGCCCAGAAATTGCTGGATTTGGCCTAAACATACAGGAATGCAATTTGGAAAGGAAACCAGAACCACAACTTTCTGCTTATTATTAAATTTGCAGGAAATTATGTGGCAAGGGAGACTGAGACGTTTTGTCCCAGCACCGATTTTATCACTGCAGTACTAAGGCGATTATTAGGTTATTCTTGGGCTTGCCAGAGAACTAGGCCCAAAGTAACCTTGATGAGTCCAGCAGGAATTGTGGGAAACCCTGAGATTTCACCTAATTATCCTGGGTGGAATGGCGCCATGTAATTTTTGTGGTGAAAACATTACTACTTCAGGTGTCAGCTACTTGGTTCAATGGTAGCACTCCTGACTCTAAGTCAGGAAGACTTCAAGTTCAAGACTCACTCAAGGACTTGAGTACCTAATCCAGGCAGACACTTCAGTTTAGTAGTGAGGATGTACTGCACTGTGTGAAGTGTCACCTTCCAGATGGGACATTAAACTCAATCATCATCTACCTTCTCAGGTGAATGTAAAAGATGCGGCAGCATTATTGAAGAAGAGCATGGGAGGTGTCCTGGCCAAAATTTATCTCTCAGCCAACATCAAGCAGATTATCTAGTCAACTCCTCAGATTCTGAAACAGTCCATGCCCAAATGCAGCAAGACCTGGACAATATCCAGGCTTAGGCTGACAAGTGGCAAGTAACATTCATGCCACACAAGTGTCAGGCAATGACAATCTCTAACAAGAGGGGATCTAACAATCGCCCCTTGACGTTCAATGGCATTACCATCACTGAATCCCCCACTATCAACATCCTGGCAATTACCATTGACCAGAAACTGAACTGGACTAGCCTTATAAATACTCCGGCTACAAGAGCAGGTCAGAAGTTAGGAAACCTGCAACGTGTAACTTATCACGTGACTCCCCAAAGCCTGTCCACCATCTACAAGGCACAAGTCAAGAGTGTGATGGAATACTCCCTACGTGCCTGGATGAGTGCAGCTCCCACAACACTCAAGCAGCTCGACACTGTCCAGGACAAAGCAGCCCGCTTAACTGGCATCCCATCCACAAACATTCACTCCCTCCACCACCGACGTACAGTAGCAGCAGTGTGTACCATCTACAAGATGCACTGCAGGAATCCACCAAGGCTCCTTCGACAGCACCTTCCAAACCCATGACCACAACCATCTAGAGGGACAAGGGCAGCAGATAGATGGGGACACTGCCAGCTGGAAGTTTTTCTTCAAGTCACTTACTATTCTGATTTGGATAGTGCTGTTTCTTCACTGTCGCTGGGTCAAAATCCTGGAACTTCCTCCCTAACAGTGCTATGGGTGTACCTACACCACATGGACTGCAGCGGTTCAAGAAGGCAAGCTCACCACTACCTTCTCAAGGGCAACTAGGGATTGGCAATAAATGCTGGCCCAGTCAGCGAAGCCGAAATCCGGTGAATGAATGAATAATTTAAAAATATTATCTCATTGCTGGTCATGGCATCTAGCTGTATTAGCTACAAAATTTCCTTCCATTACAACAGTGTTACATTTGAAAAATACTTCATTGGCTGGTGGGAACTTTGGGTAATCTATGGTTGTAAAAAGGCACTATAGAAATGTAAGCCCTTTCATTAGTATAGAACTTCTTTGCTACTTTTTTCTTCATGGGAATTCATTGGTTGGAACGAGTACTATAGATCTGAAACCTCAATAGCTTATTATCACAGTAAACAGTTAAAGCCTACAGACCAGGAAGGTCCCAGTTTCACTCCCCCAGTTATCTGATCTTAGCTCAATTAAAGAGGAAAAGGAAGAGTCAGTTTGCCATCAGTAGATCACAAGATTTGTAATGCTGACTAGGGATGCACGGGTGCAAGTTTGACTCAGAACAACATTCTAAAATACATTAGTCAATAGCCACATGGAGCTAATTAGGACACCAAATGTAATGAATCACATTTCTGATTAGTAAGTAAAAACTGAGAAATAGATACCATCCTTGGGCAGGCGATCTCAATACCCAGATTTATATGCTTATATACTTTAACCTTTTTGTGTGCTTGTTGATTCAATGGTAAGACAAAAAGCAGAGTGTACGAGCATCTTTTGACCATTGTAAGTGATTCATAGAAGATAATTGAGACTTGGTTATAGAAGAGTTATTGGAAAGACTGACAAGAAAAAGAAGGGTCTGAAATTCTGGGGGCATTCTTTGGACAAATTTGGAAAAGAACAAAATCTCCACCCACCCACTGCGCAGGAACCTGAGCCTTTGGAAGTCTTGTGGTCAGGCTATGCTCCATAGTTTAGGTGGGGCACTGGACCATTTGCAGTGCAGCCGTAGCACCCACTAAATGTGGGTTTAGCAGGGGGAGGGGGGTGGTGGGGGGTGGTGCAGGGGCAGTTGGGAAGTGAAGAAAGGAAATTTGTTACTGTAACATCAACAGGCCCACAGCCTTGAAAAGACATTGGGTGGTATTTAATGGAGGCGACTGGGATCTTGCCTGCCGGCTTCAGAACCAGTGAGAGCTACACATTGCCTCGTTCAGGGAAGGCCCACTAAGCTAATTGCTAATTCAGAACTTAACTGGACGGCAGCAGGCCTTTTCCAGGATCAAGGACCCCAGAGGCGGGAGTTCTGATTGCTGAGAGCTGCTAACCAATTAGAGGCTGGCAGCTGTACGGAATGGCAGCACCATCCAGTGAGGAGTGGCTGCTGCTGGTAGGACACTTATACAAGGCCCAGGATTGTTGCTGGATCCCAGGCCACAGGTACGTAATGGCAGGAGGGGTGACACGTGGTGAGGGTCACAGGGGATGGGGGAGGCGGTTGGCAGCAAGGATAGGGGCATGGCTCCCAGCATGCCCCCGCCGACCCCCTTTCTGATGCCGGGTCTGAGTGCCTGATAACAGGGGCTCCCACGAGAGCCCATAAGCAACACCACATGGGTTTGCTTGCCTTGCTCCCCACGTGGCGAGCCCCACACCCACCACTGGGTTAATACTCGCAGTGGCAAGAACCGGCCTTTAAGTGAGCACTCATTACCCACTGGAATTGAACTCTACCATTGGCAACGGGGTGGGAAGGTTTTCGGTGGGCTTTCCCAGCTTTAATTGGGGTAGAGGCGGGAAGTGGCAGGGTCCCCACCTGCCATCTGCCCACCCAATTAAGTGCCCTCCTACCACCGAACTTGACACAGGAGAGGGTATTAAATTCCACCCATTGAATAGTTTTCCAAGCTGTTCCTACCCATTGTATGCAGAGATCTTTGATTGATTGCAATGTAAAATCAGCCTATCTATTTTTGACTCCCTCCCTGACAGTCCTAGCAATTCTGGATGCGAGGAATCAGCAGATGCCTTTTATATGTCATATTTTCTTTGCTTATATATGACATCTAACACACCCATTCTTTTGTTGGCAGACACACTCCATTTGGTAATCAGAGGGCACAGGTTAAGATAATAATTTAAAAAACTTAAATGGAAGCTTGGAAAAATTTCTTGCAATAGAGAATAGTTTGAACATTTAACTCCCCGGGATTCAGGTGGGCCAATCCCTTCTGAAATTTCACAGTCATAGCCGGCTTTTGACAGATGCTGACTGACCTTCTGTGTATTTCCAAATTTCCTGTCCCTGTTTTGATGATTTTTCAATTTCTTTCCTTCTAATCTGCTTTCAATTCAACCTGGCATTGTTCTTCACCTGCTACATGTTCAAGCTAAAACCGTTCTAGTCCCAGTTCAAGTTGGGAATCTCTGGTACTAACACTTTCGAATTCTGGGTACACCGTGTTTTAGGGTTTTCCACTGACCACTTGGGATATTATTTCCTAAAATAAGTCAAAGAAATTGGTCATACACAACCTTCCTTTCCCGAATTGACCTTTGTGTCTCTTCACTAGCTATTGTTCAATAGAGAATGCTAATTTTTACTCATGACAATGATTTTCAGTATTTTACAAAGATTGGAAGTGTGACTAATGAGTCAGTTTTCTTTCCCTTTTTGAGGGAAAGGGTGTGCACTGCATTGCCAAGTTTTCAATGACTGGCACTGTCTTGCTACCCAGTGCCTCCCACAGAATAATTGTCGAGTCATCATTGATTTCCTCCTTAAACTTTGTCGCCGTGCATGACAATGATTATTTATCCTTACAGATTTGTTTATTTAGAGAACTTTTAGACTATCTTGGACTTCTATCTCATTTTTATCGATATTTTCAATTTTACTTCAGTTTCCTATGTTTGGGGAGTGAACTCTTTGGAGAAAGAAGTCATAGAACTAAGCGTCACCTTCTTAGAATAAGGGATCAGCCATTTAAAATTGAAATGACAGGAGATTTCTTCACTCAAAGAGTTATGAATCTTTGAAATTCTCTAACCCAGAAGGCTGTGGATGCCCAGTATATTCAAGATAGAGATTGATAGATTTTGGGGTATTGAAGGAATTAAGGGTATGGGGATAGTGTAGGAAGGTGGAATTGAGGTAGATTGGCCATAATCTCATTGAATGGCAAAGCGGATTTGAAGGGGCGAATGACCTACTCCTGCTCCTAAATCTTATTCTCTTATTCAGAATATTCATAGCCTTGTGCACTCACTTAACTTTGCGTCTATTTGCATCTTATACAGATCTTTTCACCTTTTTTAATGCTGTAGTACTGAAAGAAGTTTTCAACTTTTAAGCTTCTGCAGCTAGGGATCTTTTTCCAAAGTTTCTTTGCCCTTTGAATTACCCTTTTAATGTGTTTCTGCATCTATAACCCAATAACCCCTGTCCCATTATTCACTGCAGGATTTGTACAGGCAATTTTCCTCTTTCTGTGAATCTTAATTTGTGAGTTGATTCATTCAGGGTCACATTTACTTAGTGTAAGCCTGGTATATATTTATCTTGCAAGATCACCATCATATATTTCAATTACCAAAGTGCTGAACAAACTTCCCCAATCTATTTGTTTCAGTCATTCCATCATTTCATTATATGTAGCTTTCTTAATATTTTATAATTCATGAGGAAGGCAGCTGTGTATGCAAACTTAACCATTTTATCTTTATAACATGACACATGGCTATTTCCAGAACTATGTTTCTTAAATTGCTAAGAAAGCATGATGGTTGCCTAACTTCTCATCATGCCAGTTTCCATATTACAAGTTCCGTTCGGCCTTCATGTCACATCTAAACCAAACCAACTGGTTATCCGTAATGGCTGCATCTTTCCTGCACATACTTCCCTTATGCAAATAAAAAGCTCTTGGTCCAATGCCACCAATTTACTGTCAGCAGGCCTTGTTCATACCCAAGCCAGGTTCCAGGCTCATTATATCAAGCCCTCTTTCACGTAAAAGCCTGTCAGGCCCTCCCAAATTATCTTTTCTATCTCTATGAAGCACTCTGTGTCCCTGTACATTTACCAACCTATATTACAGATAAACTGGTTATCTTATATGCTGCTCCCTCTGCAGCAAGGACTTATTGGTCTCCTATTTTATTAAATATTCTAACATTTATATGTAGAGTATTGAGGCATTTACTCCTTCAACCCTTGACTTATGTATTTATTTGTCTTGTCATTATTTTCCTATGTGGTAATATCCTGGTACTCTTCCTGAAGTTTCATTGACTGCTATTCAATCACCATGTAGCGTTACTTTGTACCGCAATATTCGGTTTCCATATCTTTTCATTGTGCTTCATGCTTTATTTTCTCTCTGTCTAGGCCTGCTCTCTTTAGGTCTCTTCGCACTGTCTCATACATAGTTGACACCAGATTGTAAAGCTGGAATTGTGGAATTATAGACCCTGCCTGATTTTCACTGAAAATGCAAATAAAACAGTTTCCATTGTCAATAGAATCCAAGCCAGTTGGGGAAGTCAAAACCAAGACACAGAGCTTTTCTTTGTTGAGAGAGTTTATTGACTTTGTACAGTCTCATAGCTCCAGTCCCACACCCAGTGACCCGGCTATCCCCTATTTATGTGCGTTCAAAGTACTTAATTAAAAATATCCTTCAGCTGTGTATCTTAACAATAGCATTAAAATACCATTAACATCCATAATGGGCAAAGGATCCACAATGTCAGTCTTACAAAGGGGAGTAATCTACCCTTTCCTTTAATTCAGGTAAAGCCTAACCCATCTCTACAATTTGACATTGGATCAGAATTGTCCTGATTTCAAAAACGTGGCTCCTCTTAAATAGTCCTGGAATGGGAATCAAGAGTTTGAATTGTGAATAAGCATTGTGTATTGAAATAAAGCAGCACATGATTCCCCTTTGATGACAAACTGGTAAAATGCAATCAAACATATTGGACCTGAACTTCTGGGAAGTGGCAGAGTTAGATTGCCACTCCGCTCCCAGATTTTTACCTCAAATGTCTTTCAATCCTTTCTCGCCCGACCTTCCAACTTAGACCGTGTGAAATCCGGGCAGAGCAGTGTGCTCCCAGGGCCCTAGCATCGAGTGCAGCTCTGTCAGATGTAGGGAGGCCACTCCCCCGTTTTTACGGCACTAGCTGCCGTAAACCAGGTAAGTTAAAGGTCCAGCCAAGTTTAAAGGTCCTTGATAGGCCATGAAGAAGGTAAGTGTATAAGGTAAGTGGGTAGGATTTGGGGGGAGGGGGTCAGTTGGTTTGGGCCTCGGGGGATTGGGTTGGGCCTCACTGTGGGGAAGGTATGAGTTGGGCCTTGGGGAGTGGGTTGAGCCAGGCCTCAGGAAGAGGGGGTTTGTGTCAGGTAGGTTGAGCCTTGGGGAGATGTTGAGTCAGGCTTGTGTTGGGAGTGAGAGTTGGACTGTGAGGGGGAGGGAGAGAGCGAGGGGATGAGAGTTGGGACTGGCTGCAGGAGAGGGAATGATTCTCATGGAGGTGGGGGGGAATTCCTTGGTTTGGGGAGTTCCCGTTGGTAGGCTTAGTCTCTTAGGGGTGGGCGGTGTCCCGTGGGGAAGAAGTATCCTCTGGGGTGTGTGTCCCATGGGGGAGGGTAGTCGGTGGTTAGGGGGAGACCCCTGGGGGAGTTCGGGGTGGCTAGGGGAGTCCTGTATGAGGGAGTAGTTGGGAGGTAGGGGAAGTCTCCTGGGTGGGGGCGGTCAGGGGTGTGGAGGGAGTCCCGTGGGGAGTCAGTGTGGGTCTGTACTATAGTTACCCAGAAGTTTCTGGGTAACTATTGATGAAACTCAGTGGGAGCCATCTAAATTTTCAATTTAAATCGCATTTTCGGATGGTTCCCATTGCAGGGCAATTGCCCGAATGAAGGGTGCACTTCCAGACAATGCCCGTGCAAACCTTACCTGTTAACTTCCGGTGGGGGGGTGGGGTGCGGTGGGGAAGGGGGTAACCCTCCCCCCCCAAAATATGACGCCATGAGCTTGGAAGTTATGGCCCATTGTGCGCTATCAAAGCCTTTAAAGCACATTGCAAACTCATCTGTAACTCAAAATGATACAAGAATGCAAATATATGTTTCAAACAAGTTGTAATATGGACTGTAAATACCATTGTCAATAGGATTTCAATTGTTAATTGGGAAATAAGTTGTGTTATGCGTAAGCATAGAGGATTGAAGCGGATGCACTCAATGATTCTCTTTTGGTAATGAAACGAAAAATAGATATTGACATTAGAGTTAAGAAGTTTAAATTCAAACTCATTTGTAATTTGAAACCAGGAGATTAATATGATGTAAAATGAAAACAGAAAATACTGGAAAAACTCAGCAGGTTTGACAGCATCTGTGGAGAGGGAAACAGAGTTAACATTTCAAGTCTGTATAACCCTTCTTCAGAGCTAAAGAGAAGTAGAAATGGGATGAAATTTATACTGTTTAAGGGGGTGGAGCAGGTGAAGCTGGATATAAGGCCAGTGATAGATGGGGGCAAAGTAGAGATTGACAAAGATGTCATGGACAAAAAGACAAAGGGGTGTTAATGGTGGTGGTAAGGGCTAAATAAGACACTAATAGTGGCATAAAGGTAAGAAAGCAGAATGTGATAATAGCAGAACAAAGGTAAGCACTCTGTGAAAGAACAACATGGAACAAGTAACAGATGGCCCTTTTGTGGGTGGGGTGGGGGTAGGGTGGGGGGGAGGGTGCAATGATTGGGGAAAAAAAGGATAGAATTAGAGATAAAAAAGAGAATAAAACAATGAATAAATGAATAAAAATAAAAATAAAAATAAGTAGATAAAAATAAAAATAAATTTAAAAAAGGGATTAATAAAGGGGTGAATATAGAGGGGAGAGTTCATGGTCTGAAGTTGTTGAACACAACGTTAAGTCCGGAAAGCTGTAAGCTGCCAAATCGGAAGATGAGGTGCTGTTCCTACAGTTTGCGTTGGGCTTCACTGGAACATTGCAGCAGGCCAAGAACAGACAAGTGGGCATGAGAGCAGGGTGGAGTGTTGAAATGGCAAGCGACAGGGAGGTCTGGGTCATGCTTGCGGACAGACCAGAGGTGTTCCGCAAAGCAGTCACCCAGTCTGCATTTGGTTTCCCCAATGTAAAGGAGACTGCACTGGGAGCAGCGAATGCAGTAGACCAGACTGACAGAGGTGCAAGTGAAATGCTGAAAGGAGTGTTTGGGCCTTTGAACAGTGATGAGGGAGGAAGTAAAGGGGCAGGTGTTGCACCTTCTGCCATTGCATGGGAAGGTGCCATGGGAAGGGCATGAGGTGTTGGGGGTGATGGAGGAGTGGACCAGGGTGCCCTGGAGGGAACTGTCCCTATGGAATGCTGATGGGGGGGTGAGAGGGAGATGTGTTTGGTGGTGGCATCATGCCGGAGTTGGCAGAAATGGCAGAGGATGATCCTTTGAATGCGGAGGCTGGTGGGGTGAAAAGTGAGGACAGGAGGGACCCTATCATTGTTCTGGGAGGGAGAGGAAGGTGTGAGGGCAGAGGTGCGGGAGATGGGTAGGACACAGTTGAGGGCCCTGTCAACCACAGTGGGTGGGAAACCTCGGTTAAGACAGAAGGAAGACATGTCAGAAGCATTGTTTTGGAAAGTGGCATCATCGGAACAGATGGGACGGAGGCAAAGGAACTGAGAGAATGGGATGGAGCCCTTACAGAAGCAGGATGTGAGTAGCCTTAGTCGAGGTAGCTGTGGGAGTCGGTAGGCTTGTAATGAATTTTGGTGGACAGTCTATCACCAGAAATGGAGACAGAGAGGTCAAGGAGATGGACCATGTGAAGGTGATAGAGGGGTGGAAATTGGAAACAAAGTTGGAAGCAAAATTGATAAATTTTTCCAGCTCCAGAAGCAAGAGTGGCATCGAAACAGTCATCAATGTACCGGAAAAAGAGTTGTAGGAGGGGGCCTGAGTAAGACTGGAACAAGCAATGTTCCACATACCTCCACAAAGAGACAGGCCTAACTTGGGGCCCATGCAGGTGCCCATAGCCACATCTTTTATTTGGAGGAAGTGAGACAAGTTTAATGAGAAATTGTTCAGTGAGAGAACAAGTTCAGCCAGGCAGAAGAGAGTGGTGGTGGATGGGGATTGTTTGGGCCTCTGTTCAAGGAAGAAGCGGAGAACCCTCAGACCATCCTGGTGGGGGATGGAGTTGTAGAGGGATTGGACATCCATGGTGAAGACGAGGCAGTTAGGACCAGGGAACAGGAAATTGTTGATACGATTTAGGGCATCAGAGGAATCGTGGATGTAGGTGGGAAGAGACTGGACAAAGGGAGAGAGAATAGAGTCAAAATAGGAAGAAATGAGTTCCATGGGACAAGAACAGGCTGACATGATCAGTTTACTGGGACAGCCCTGTTTGTGGATTTTGGGGAGGAGGTAGAAGCGGGCCGTCAGAGGTTGGGAGACTATGAGGTTGGAATCTGTGGAGGGAAGATCTCCAGAGGAGATGAAGTCAGTGACAGACCTGGAAACAATGACTTGATGTTCGGTGGTGCGGTCATGGTTCAGGGGGAGGTAGGAAGAAGCATCTGAGAGTTGACGCTCAGCCTCTGCGAGGTAGAGGTCAGTACGCTAGACAACAACAGCACCACCCTTGTCAGCAGGTTTGATAACAAAGTCAGGGTTAGACCTAAAAGAATGGAATGTAGCAAGTTCAGGAGGAGACAGGTTAGAGTGCATGAAAGGAGCAGAGAAATTGAGGCAGCCGAGGTCATGCTGACAGTTCTCAATGAAAAGATCAAGAGCAGGTAAGAGGCCAAAGGGAGGGACACAATAATCGAGGCGGGTGAAAGGATCTGTTGAATGGGGGAAGGACTCCTGCCCAAAGAAGTGGGCACGGAGACGAAGGCGACGGAAAAAGAGAAGAGTAAAATGATGTACTTGAAACAGTAGAAGTAGTTGAAAGTGAATTTGCATTGCAGGATATATTCCTAATAAAGTTTCAACTGAGAAATTGGAATTGAATGAGGAAGAAAAATTACTTTTGGATTTAGATTATGGATTAGAGTACCATTAATTGAAAGATGCCATGTAACCTCAAAAAATAAGGATGTATGGAGAACATTGAGATTACACTAAATTCTAACTAACTTCTGTGGTTTATGTTAGAATGGTCTACAGGCATTCTCTGTTACCAAATAAATGAATAATTGTAGTTATTGGTTGACTAAGCGTAGAAAATATTTAAGTAGAATCTAACCTGTTATTGAAATGGTATTGTGAAACAAATGATACTCGAATTGGAAAAAGTAGTTAGAATGCCAATGTGGACTGCAATAAATCTTTTATATGGTAATTTGTAAAAGATAATACAAAGGAAACATCCAGATTCTTCTCTTCTCGTCCTTGTCTGGAGTAATACATTTTTCACAATTGCTTGGCACGACCATGGCTGAGCCTGACAGTATTTAGGTTCAACTCAACTAAACAACAGGTGAGTCACAATGTGTGATGACCTACCCCACCTTGACACCCCTCCAGCCCTGAATTGACACATGACCTAGATTGGGGGAAGAACATTGAAATGCTGATGTAAACAACAACAGCGTTTTTAGTAGTAAAATGTCCCAATGTACCTCACAGGAGTATTATCACAGGAGTATTGTCACAGGCCTATTATCACAGGTGTGTTTCAAGGGAGTGTTATCACAGGAGTATTATCACAGGAGCATTATCACAGGAGAGTTTCACAGGAATGTTATCACAGGAGCATTATCACAGGAGTGTTTCACAGGATTATTATCACAAGAGTATTAACAAAGGAGTGTTTCAAAGGAGTATTATCACAGGATGTTTCACAGGAGTATTATCACTGGAGCATTTCACTGGAGTATTATCACAGGAGTACTATCACAGATGCATTATCACAGGGGTGTTTTGCAGGAGTATTATCCCAGGAGTATTATCACAGGAGTATTATCACAGGAGTATTTCATGGGAGATTTTTAGGATATTGAATAGAATTGCTAGGGTAGATAATGACAAAACAAAATTCTGCTGGTGGGAGAGTCTAGGACTTGCAGTGATGTCCTGGGATGGAGATGATTGACCTGCAAAAACCACAGCCTTCTTCCTTTGTGCTAGGTATAACTCCAACCAGTGGGAATCAGAGCCAGGCCATCCAGGAGAGAAGTTAGGAAACACTTCTTAACGCAAAGGGCGGGAGGAGTGTGGATCTGCCTCCCACAGAAAACAGTAGATGCTAACTCAATAATTTGAAATCTAAGATTAATAGCTTTTTGCTAGACCAGTAAGGAAAGGATGTGGTAAGATACAGATCAGCCATAATCTCACTAAATGCCTGAACAGGCTTGAGGAATTGAATGACCCACTCTTACGTTCCTATCAATTTACCACCAAACTACATAAACAAATTGAACCTGTTCTAATGAAAGGTCAACGACGTGAACCATTAATTCTATTTCTCTCCACAGATGTTCCCTGACCTGCTGAGCATTTCCAGCACTTTTTGTTTTTAATTTCAGATTTCCGGCATCCACCCGGTGGTGAGCAGGACTTTGTGTCAGTTAGTATAAGGGCAGCAGAGTTTGGGTCATTTCATGTTTATGAAGGGTAGGACATGGGAGGTCAGCCAGGAGACGATTGGGATAGTTGAGTCTGCAGATAAAAGCATGGATAATGTTACAGCAGCCGAAGGGCTGAGGCAGGGCAGAGATGGGTGAGATTAGGGAGCTGGATGTAAGCGGTCTTGGTGGAGGGAATTATGCAATAGGAAGCTCAATTCAGAATCAACAATCTGGTTCAGTCTCAGACAGGGAGGGGATAGAATGTGTGCTAAAGATAATGGCTTCGGTTGTTGCATTATTTAATTGGGGAAAATTTGTGCACATCTGACAGTGGATGTCGGTCAACAATGTGACAAAGCATAGAGTCCCACAGGGCCACCCAGTTCCAGACTTTATTACAGCCTTGATCCAAACATGGACAAAGGGCTGAATTCCAGAGAGGTGAGAGTGACTGTCTTTGACATCAAGGCAGCATTTACAGAGTATGGCATCGAGGAACTGGCAAAATAGAAGTAAATGGGAGTCAGGAGGAAAAATTTCCACTGGTTGGAGTTATGGACAGGAGGGGTGTTAATTTAAACAGCACTAATTTCTCATCTCATCATCCATCTGTAAACAGAAAGGTGTTTTGATTTGCTTCCCCCTTTATAAGCAGTGACATATTTCCCAACCCCTTGGTTTTGGAGTGATCCAATTTCTATTAATAACCCCACAGCAAACTCAAACTAGGATGAACTCAAAGGGTTAATTTATTTGCACACGCTCAAATTCGGTAAGGGGGGTCACAACGTTGCTCCCTTTGCATTCATACAGTAAAAGAGGGAGGGAGAAAAGAAAGATTTACAGTGCAGGGACCACAGAGGAAAGAAATGGTGTATCACGTAGGTTCCAGATTCCAGAGTCAAAGTCTAAGAGGTATTCTTTCACAGAGTGAAGGTTGAAAACTGATGCTGTATAATTCACTTTTCCAGTAGAGTTGCCTTCACAGAATGAGATAGACATGGAGAGATGAATCAGCCTTGTCGGCGCTGGTACAGAAATTCCAAGAGAAACACTGTAAGGCCAGGTATTCAATCTGGGCAGAGCCCTTTTTTTGTGTTGCTGCTAGTTAGATGGCAGACTGAGCTTGCAGTTCCACATGGCAATATTATTGGTTTCACAAACTAGATGTTCATGTCACATGACTCCCACCTCTCCACATTGTCTTTGATAAGGGATCTGTATCCTTTGTCTAGGTCCCCAAGATTGTTAAATGTCCCAACCATTAAGAATTCAAAAGTAGGTTGCTAGGTCCTTTGTCCTAACAGATGAGTAGACTTCAGTTGACCAGCCATATAAATAGTGTGGCTACAAGTACAGGTCAGTGGCTTGGAATTGTGTGAGTTACTTACCTTCTGACTCTCCAAAGTCTGTCCACCGTCAGCAAGACACACGTCAGGGCTACAATGGAATATTCTGTACTTGCCTGGCTAAGTGCTGTTCCAAATATACTCCAAAAGCTCAATACCATCCAGGACAAAGCATCCACTTGATCAGTACTTCATCCGCCATCTTAAACATTCACTCCATCCATCATTGGCGCACAGTGGCAGCAGTGTATACTGCCTACAAGATGCACTGCAGCAACTCACCAAAGCTCCTTTGACAGCACCTTCCAAACCCGTGACCTCTACCTCTTCGAAGAACAAGGGGAGTAGATGCACGGGAACACCACCACCTGCAAGTTCCCCTACAAGCCACTCACCATCCTGACTTGGAACTATATCCCCATCCCTCCAATGTCGCTGGGTCAAAATCCTGGAACTACCTCCCTAACAGCACTGAGGGAGTACCTGCACCACATGGACTGCAGTGGTTCAAGAAGGCAGCTCACCACTGTCTGCTCTCGGGCAATTAAGGACGAGCAATAAATGATGGCCTTGCCAGAGACATGTGCATCCCAAGAACACATAATAAAAAGTAGGCAGAGGGGGTCAAGTGAGGTGGCGATGAGGTAGATTTGAGTTCCATCGGTGCACATGTGGAACCTGATGTGTTTTCGGATGATGCCTCCAAGGGGCAGATGAGAGATAGGAAAGAGCCTAGGGTACATTCTTTGGTAGGGTGCAGGGGTCACATCAGAAGTAATGGAGCAGGAAGAAAAGGTGTTGCAGGAGTTCCTCCGGTTACAACTGGATAGATAAGAACGAAACCAAACAAGGGACGTTCCATCTAACTGGACGGTGAAGGAGAAGCTTTGGAGGAGGATGGTGTGGTCAACCGTGTAAAGATTGCCTCCTCATCCTTTTCAACCTGTCTGCAAAGCACTCGATGGTTAGTCACAGAGGATATCGTTCGTGACTTTGTTGAGAGTCACTTTAGTGCTGTGGCAAACCTGACTGGAGAGGTTTAAACATAGAGTAGCAAGAAAGAAGGGAATGGATTTGGGAAGTAGCAATGCATTGAAGAACTCTAGGGAGGAAAAGGACGTTGGAGATGGGGGTGGTAGGTTGCAAGGATTGAGTGGATATGGGTGGATTCTTTGGAGAGGAAGGTGATGACAGCAGATTTGGAGAGGGAACCTATACCTGAGGATCCATTTATATCAGCTAACTTGGGAGCCAGGAAGGGAAAATGAATGGTCAGCAGTTCACTGCTGCTGACCTTAAAATGCCCGAAGCAGTGCAAAAACCAGGACTTTTTTTTGTTTGAAAGCAACCACCCAATATCTTCAGTTCCCTCTCTACTTCATTCCCACAGCTCTGAAGAATGAACTGGGATGCTGGTGGATCCCTGAGCCGAAGGGGCAGCCCTACAAACTCCAGCAGCAAAGTTTCTTGGGGCTCTGATTGGTAACTGCCTCTGTCAGACAAAATCCTTGGAAAGTGAGGTGAGAGGCACCCTGACCTCATTTGATATAATTAAAACTTTTTTTTTGACCTGGTTTCAGTGTCACAAAAAGTAAAACATCACTTTACTTTTGAGCGTTAAAATCAAATCACACTGCAAAATGGTTTAGGAACTTTCAATTTCAAGTTTACACGATGCTGAACTTCACATATGCCCACATTTTCCTTTGGTGTGTACACCGTCATATTTGTAACTTTAATGTGGCGCTATGGCACCTTGCTTCAATTACCTTAACCGAGGGTGTGGATTCACGTACAAAACGGCGTGTGCCAAAGGCTGACCTGCGCCTACATGCATGACTAACCATGCAAACATTCATCATTTGTCTAATGTTTCTGGAAGGCATTTGTGGAGGCTGAATGCAATGCAGGCACAGAACTGGACTGATATTCTTCATGCTCGCCCCTGCACTCCTTACAATGCACATATCTCTTTAGAAGCTTTGTGAGCCAAACTGTATTGGTTATACAAGTTCAGTCTGACCACCTCATTAGAAGTGTGTTAAACGTAAAAACCGGCTCCTTAAAATGTCAGGCCACTTTATGCAAATTACATTATGCATGAAATTCTTACAATTCCATTTGTAAAGCCTAACATGGTACTAAAAGTTGAATTTGCTGCATTTCATTAAGTCAGTCTGTTGTTTGTTTGTTTTAATCATGTTTTGCAGTGTAAAACAGCTTTGTTGCATTTGATCAGTTTTCCATTTGGTGTAAAGTGATGAGATTCAGCTTTGTGCTGACAATGATGTTAACAGTCTAGTGTTTAGGATATAGAATCTTATAGCACTAGAAGCAGTCACCTGGAAAAACAGCACCTTGCCTTTTGATTAGCCAGGAACTTCATATCCTTAATATTGATTTCAGTAACTTCAGGACATAATCACTGTTTCCATGTTATCCCCTGTCAGCAGCTGGTGGTGATGGTGACCTGCTGTGGCCATTTACAACTTTGGTTCCCGTATTTAAGGACATAATTTCATTAGAAGCAGTTCAGAGAAGGCTCGCTTGACTGATTTCTGGGATGAAGGGGTTGTCTTCTGAGGAACTTTGCACGGGTTGGGCCTATATCCATTGGAGTTTAGAAGATTGAGAGGTGATCTTATTGAAACATAATTTCCCGAGAGCACTTGACAGGGTGGATGTTGAAAGGATGTTTCCCCTTGTGGGAGAGAGTAGAACTAGGGAAGTTTAAAAATAAGGGGTCTCCCATTAAGGACGGAGATGAGGAGAAATTGCTTCTCTCAGAGGGCCTGTAGAATTCTTTTCCCCAGAGACTGTTGGAGGCAGAGTTAGAGGATTATTGACTGACAAGGGAATCAAAGGGTATCGGGGGTAGGCAGGAAAGTGGAGTTGAGACCACAACCAGATCAGCCATGATCTTATCAAATGGCAGAGCAAGCTCGAAGGGCTGAATGGGCCTCTCTGCTCCTAATTCGTATGTTCATATGGTCCCAGGGATGAGGACCTTCGATTATGTAGCTATATCGGAGAAGTTGGGACTGTTTTCTTTGGAGAAGGTTGAGGGGAGATTTGATGGATGTATTTAAAATCATGAGGGGTCTGAACAGAGTAGATGGAAAAAAACTGTTCCTTTTGGTGGAAGGATTGAGAACAAAAATACACAGGTTTAAGGTAATTGGCAAAAGAATCAATGGAAGCATGAGGAGAAACCTTTTCATACATCGAGTGGTTAAGATCTGGAATGCACTGCCTGAGGGTGTGGTGGAGGCAGGTTCAATCACGACATCCAAGAGAGAATTGGATTATTATCTGGAAAGGAAGAATGTGCAGAGCTACAGGGGGAGGCGGGGCTGGTACTTGGTGAATTGCTCATTCGGAGAGCCAGCATAAACATGACAGGACGAATGGCCTCCTTCTGTGCTGTAACAATTCTGAGATTCTGTGAACTCCTCTATACCAACCTGTTTCCTAATTTCTTGTTCTATTATTACCCACTTTTGCCTTGACCATCACCCCCTACATCGATCAATCTCTCCTGCCACCCCATCCTATTACAGACCCTTTTCCTTTATTCTTTCATCCCTTCCTTTTCCTCACTTTGTACTTCCTTGTAGACTTAAATCTCTAACTTCTTCCAGTTCTGACAAAAGGTCATTGACCTGAAATGTTACCACAATTTTTCTCTCACATGAAAGACTGATTCATATTACAGAATGAGGTCAGTTTTTTAATTACAGAATGAGGCCGTACAGCCCAACATGCTTATGATGGCTTTTTGATGATGATCCAATTAGAACCGCTCCATGCAAAATTCACTTTGCAAGTACAGACTGAATTCCTGTGCCCAGGCAGTGCATTCCAGATGATCAGTGACTGTGTGGAGAAAACTTTCATCTCACCTCTGATTCCTTTGCCAATTACAGATATCTTAAAAGTATTCTTTGCAGAGTAGCTCTGAGAAATGATGCTTGAATTACACTAGATCACTACTGTATCCTCTAGAGGCTGGTTATAAACTGCTGCTGCTCAGATTGGGGAAAATCAACTTGTGGAGGCTGATTTATGTTGGGGTGGGGGGGTAGGATGGGGAAAGAAGAGTGATGACAGATCAGGAATTCACGAGTTTCAGGTCTTTGTACTGAATACTTACATCAGTTCAGGAAATACTTGGCTTTGCTGAAGACTTGAGCCACTTCCAACTAGTAATCCTTTGCAAAGCACTTAAAACATTGCCTAATATTGTTCCCACAAAAACAAAAGATATACACATCCACTTTCTGCAGTCTTTCAGATTCGGCTAGGGATTTTTTAAAGTTGCAGCTATCTTAGAAATTGGCATGGAACTGGCTTTGTGCTCAGCTATACACAGTCATATTTTTAAAAATACATTATTAAACCACTTCAGAACCCAACAGGACCAAATTCAGATTCCTCTAAAAGGAATGAAACTGAATTTGGAGACTCTGCTCTGATCACTTCTACAGCTACTCTTTAGTAAAAAGCAGCAAATAAGCAATAAAACTAGGATATTTATGAGAAAGAAAGAAGAAACAACTGGCTTGGAAACTAATTGTCAATTATTGGGTCCCTCTAAAATTCCACTGCCCCTCAAAAATGGATTTTGAGCATTTTTTGGAAAATATTTTATTGCAGGAAAGGTGTCCCACTTTTACATATATACCATCAAATTCGGTTCCCAAAAGTGCATGAAGGGGCCGCAGTGATGTAAAGCCACCGGATTAGGGTACACAAGTGTCATAAACGTGATGGTATGAAGTTCAAACAAAGCAAAATTTGAGTCAATCTAAACAATGGGCATATATCAAAATTGAATTTGGTACGATAACAGGTCAAATATAACATTGTTGTTGACATAGAGCACTGAAATATATTCCTATCGCCAGTCTTATCTAAGTATGGATGTAAAAGTAGCTTCAACAGGTAAAGTTTTAGATAGGAATCTAAAAATGAGAGTTTTCATATTTTGATAAAATACTATTTTGCTTATTTCCCTCAGTTTTCCACTGGTTGCTGAGCACTACCACTAATTTAAGCTTTCAATACACATTTGGGCAAATTGAAGTCATTGAGTCATTTTGTTACATATTTAGAGAAGCTAATGTTAGAGCGTGACATTTTGTATAGCTTAAAATATGCTGAGTTAACACTGTATTTGCACATTTCTGGGAAAAAGTTATCCTTTTGGCCACACCAAAATTGTCTACATTTGATGTTGAAATAACTTACATGGTTTGGCTCTGTGTAATAAGAGTTGACTTTCTAAATTATGTAGCTACAATCCAAGTCTGTTCTTAAATAAAATACAATTCAAAATGAGCTCCATCACTGGAAATTGCAACAATAGAAACTACAGGGATGATTTTAACCCTATCTACTCTTGGTGGATCAGTTAATATCAGCCAGGGTCACATTATTATCACTTAGACTCATTATTCGAGTATGTCCAAGCTGCAAGTGACTTCACCTCTTTTGTGGGTCATCTCAAGGCAGATGCAAGGTCGCATGGATGTCCACAAAACTGGCAGTTCATGTCGTCGTTGTTGATGCTGGAGGGGGTGGGGGTGGGGTGGGGGGGGGGGCGGACTTCTGCAGCTCCGCCTCATCTGGCCTTATACATCAATGCCCTGCTTTCATTTTAAACTGTCCCGAGTAGGTGTCAAAGATGCCTGAAGCTGGTGGGGTCCTTCTTTAAATATACAGGATAATGCCTGATGACATCATTGGGCCCCAACTGCAGTTTTAACTCTGGTATGAGCAGAGATTCTGGGACTCCCACCTCTGGACACCTTTGCTAACGGACGCCCCCATGACCAATATGCAAGCCAGGTAAATGTTGGGGATGTATTAGCTTAAAACCAAACGCGTTAGGTGAGTGGCACTACACTGCCTTGGTTTACCCAAGACACTTGAGGATAGAAATTATATATGAACCAAATTAATTTCAGACAGGTAATGGCTTCAAAACAATGTAGTATTGCTACTGTACTTTCACCAGCACAGCCTCCCAGATGAATTCTTGTGCTGATCTGGGAATAATAGCAAGTCTAATAATTGTAAAAGAAATCTGTACCAGAATAAAAAAAATCCATTGCTCAATATTCCCCTGATTAATTGGCTTACGTTAACTTCAAAACTAAATTAAACTTTTTCAACACAATTTGACTTGGAAACATTTGGAAAACTTGAAAATTAAGTATTTCAGGTGCAATTTTGCTGGTAATATCTGTATTCCTAACAACAGTAATTCAGACTGATACTACTGATAGATTTGCAATCTCTCCTTTTCCAGTGATAGTAGCTGGACCTGTAAACACTTGCAAGAAACACCTGAGCAATCATCCACTTCCTGTTTACTAGTTCCCTTGACCTACTGAAGAGGTGTAAAAGAAAAATCAAGTTCTTTGTCTGAAGAAAGCAATGGTTTATGATAGTTCCTATGTTAAACAGGACTCCAAAAAAACTGGTTACCATAAAAATTACAAATGGATTTCAGCTGTCATTTTCTAATCTTGCACTTCCAGCACGGAGAGTCAAGTTGGGAAATTTCAAGCACCACAGGCAAAATACACCAATGGCATCTGTAAAAACTGTGCTTGGGCACTTTTTGGAGGAACAAAGGGCTAACATCTACAAGTACAGGGTGTCAATAAAAAAGTGGTTAAAATAAAATACAGCGTGAATCTACTACCAATCTTCAAGGGGATAAATTAAGGCCCCAAATCAGTGACAGTAAGGTTGAATGAATCTGACTGTATGGTTGTTTTTTGAAACACTGATTTTGGACACAAAGGAAGATTGCGTGGAAGGCGTTGGAATGGACAGCAGATCCGTCAGCATCTATGAACAGTTAAAATAGGTTAAGTTTCAGTATAAAGCAGAACTGGAGAATGGATGGTAAGCAAGTACACAAATGGGACTGAACAGAAGAAAGTTAGGCGCGTTACAATCATCAGGAACTTTAACTTCCGACAGACGAGAAAATGTAGTGAATTCCAATTTCCTGGTCCTTAACAAGGAACTACTGAAACATGGACATGTTTTTTCCTGTTTGTAGGTGTTGATGGGCCAGTTGTGTAGCTCTGTTATTTCGGTTTCATTTCAGATTTCCAACATTTGAAAGTTATGGTAAATTTATAAATAGTACTTGCTGTAACTTCCTCCTAATTTTTTTCATGTTCAAAGTACTTGCAGCGCTGCGCAGCATTGCTGTACACTACTGCATCGCACAAGTTAGGAGACAAGTGTAACCTATGCATTTTCTTATCTATGTAAGTTGGATATTAAATATTCAACAACCTCGGCTGTTCCAGCATGATCGGGAGAAGCTCACAGGTTAGGGCTCAAGGGTGGAGTTTCGCAGTTTTAGACATGGGAGCATGTTCCACATAACTAATGAGAGGACATTGGGCTCAAATAGCCCAAGGAAGTCATAATGCAATAAAACAGTTCTGAAACAACAAGAAAACCTAAGTCCAGTGAAATTATTTATCAATAATTGTTTGCAATTGGATCAAGATCCAGAAGAGAAGGCATTTGCAAACAGGGTAAAAATGTCTAAATGAATTACCAATTTTAACATTTGCTCACTCCAATGAACTAGTGCACTGAACGTTGTGTCAATTTGCTGAAAAAAACCCACACATTTCAAATCACTTGAAGGTAATTATTGGAATGCACCCTTTGGATAACAATGCACACGTATAAGCATTTTAATAAGCAACATGAACTTCTAGCTTGAGTATCAAGTTATTGACTCAAATTGGCCCTTAAGTTGTTAGGAAGCCTCCATACTGCACAACTCTCTAAATGCATCAAGTTAAAGAGGCAGGCATGCACTGCTCAAACCACAAACACTGCCACTTCTTCTGGTGCAAAATTCTGTACAACACAAAGAACATGACTTCAGTCTTTGCTAACTGTCAAAATCTGGACAGCTAAAAAAAAAAATCAAAAAGCATCTGACAACGACCAATTATGAAATCTTACTTCAATACTCATTTGGTGCATTAGTGTAAAGACCACATACTGATCTTTTGCAGACATGTATGATGTGATCACATCTGTTTTGCACTGGAAATAATAGTTGTGGTTGCTTATGTCTTTAAGAATTTTACTGCAGAATGTATCTATCATTGAGGTGGGGTCTCTGCCTGCAAGTTTGTTTATTTTGCTTTACTGTATTTATTTCAGTTGCTGTTGATTCTGTAGGTTTTGTAACTTTGGGTCCAGGATGATCACTAATATTTTCTTTTTAAAATATCAAAACTACATTTAAAAAAAGGTAAAATTAAATATGCAGAAAAAACATTACGGAAGTCAAGCAGGTCTATGTTCACAAAAAGCTCTGATCGGACTCCATTAACTAGTTTGTAAACATGTACTGTGGTTGCTAGTTTGTGATGTCGAGTGCTGAGGTGGATCTATGATTAGCATTAAACTGTAAAAGGCTGAATACTTTGCTAAGGAAGGAAAAGGCTGACCAAACACATAACAGTGGTCAATGACATTTATCTCAATTTTTTTATTTATGATTTTCAATAACTGTACAGGATACAATAAAAGCAAAACAACCAGCATAATTAAACCCATACATATCTTCAATCAACCGTGAAGGGAGGTAATCAAGTACCCAATGTACCCTTTCAATGCCTGCAGTTGAAGGGATCCAACCACAAATGATCAGTTAGGGCATTGTGTTCCCAATAAACAATTAGATTGAATTCCAAATACATTATATAAGGGAACATGCCTGCAGATTGCAATTTATAACAACCAAACAAAAGCAAGAAATTAGTTAAAACATATGGCTTGATCTGCAACACGCAAAACTCTGCTGTACTCTTGTCTCCAATGTTAACCCCTGGTGCAATGATTTCCTCCTTGAGCAAGCAGTTTAAAGATAAAGATCTGATCAGATCTCTATGGCCAGTCTCTTAGAAAGTAGATCTGACCATGTCGTCCTGATCAGGAGCTCGGGTGTAAAAGACATCTAGAAATTGATGCCGTGAGGCACAGGGGGAGGAAATAAAATTCCTGCTCTTGATAATTTGAAAACGGCAAAATTAAAATTAACAAGAGGAGTTGCATCTTTCCTTCAATCCTCCAGGTCCTGAAAAAAAAAATCACCATTTGTTGCAGCTGACAACTGAACAATGATGTTCTCTGATGCAGCTATCTTCCAAAGCTCCTCAACCATGGACAGATTGCAAAGCATGTGCATTGCACGTGCTTCTTGAAGAACATGCCGGGAACAGTGCATTGGGCAGCAAACAGAAGATCATTAACTGACTCCTGCCCAGTTTGTGCTGGAAGGGCTGGGCATCAGGGACTCTAGTAGTGCAAGCGTAGTGATATGTTGAAACAGCTTTCAACTGGCCCATCCTAAGCCGGATACTGGTAGCTGTACTATAAGGACTAAACACCACATCCCATGGTCACTTTGAAATAGTTAAGTCCAGGTTAGCACAACATGCTGCCAGGTGATCACCAAGTTTATTGAAAAGTAAACGCAACAAAACTGAGGTACAACTCACTTCTTAGAGAGAGAGAGAATGGAAGAAAATCCTCCAAGGTTGGATGGTATGACCCAATTGCAAATTGTAGCATCCCTTGGTTAGAACAAAACTGCCCCCTCAACCTCTTGATGATTCAAGTCCACCACACTCCAGAAACATTCACACTAGTTGAACCCTTTGATGCCAAACAAATACTGGAGAGACAACAGGAGAGTTAGCAAGCACTTTGCATGTTCTGGGCTCGCATGCAGGTTCATTCCTTTGTGGTAACTAATGCAAGGAAACTAAATTATTACCAGGACCTTGAGTGAGATGGATATGCACTGCCACTGAGGTTCTCTGACCGCAGAATGGGCCATTTAACAGATTATTTTCTCCTGCCCAATATTTAATTCCACATAAAAGCAAAATACTGCGGATGCTGGAAATCTGAAACAAAAACAAAAATTGCTGGAAAAACTCAGCAGGTCTGACAGCATCTGTGGAGAGAAAAACAGAGTTAACGTTTCAAGTCCGTATGATTCTTCTTCAGAACTAAAAAGAAATAGAAATGTGGTGAAATACAAGCTGTTTCGGGGGGTGTGGGGGGGGAAGACAGGTGGAGCTGGATAGAGGGCCAGTGATAGGTGGAGGCAAAGGAGAGATTGCCAAAGTTGTCATAAACAAAAGGTCAAAGGGGTGTTGACGGTGGGTGATATTAGCTAAAGGATGTGCTAATGGTGACATTAAAGGTAGAAAGCAGGATGAGCAAGTGACAGATGGTCCTAATGGGGGTGGGGTGGGGGGAAGGGATCGAAACAGGCTAAAGAGGAGATAAAACAATGGATGGAAATAAATTTTAAAAATAATAGAAAGAGGTGGGAAAATAATATATAAAAATATAATAATTATTAGAAAAAAGGGGATCAAAAAGGGGGTGAGGATGGAGGAGAGAGCTCAACATCTGAAGTTGTTGAACTCTATGTTAAGTCCAGAAGGCTGTAAGGTGCCTAATTGGAAGATGAGGTGCTGTTCCTCCAGTTTGCGTTGAGCTTCACTGGAACATTGCAGCAGGCCAAGGACGGACATGTGGGCATGAGAGCAGGGTGGTGTGTTGAAAATGGCTATTTCAGTTCTGATGAAGAGTCATACGGACTTGAAGCGTTAACTCTGTCTTCCTCTCCACAGATGCTCTCAGACCTGCTGAGTTTTTCCTTTGTTTTTGTTGTATTTAATTCCAGATGCTTGATTTCATTTGCACTGTCTTTACAAAAAAACGTAGCATCCGACTGTGCCTTGGGATGCAGCAACTGAGGAAATCCTGCCCCCACCCATACTTGAATGGCGAGGGGAATTCCAGACAAAAGATATTTTAAGCCTTTGTACCCATTATCCCACATCACTTTAAAGTTCCAGTGTTTACCAATGCTGCACAAGCACCACAGACTTGTAGGATACAGCCGAAGGGGAAATTTATAGTGCTAAGGACATATTTTCAAAACAGATGATGCTATGTCTGTAGAGAAATCCGCCAAGCAGAAAGTGCCATAACAACATTTGGCACCAACCTTGAATGAGAAGCAGCCAAACTAGGATAAAAATCCACCCACAAGAGCAATGGAATTTTCACCTTATATAACTTTCCCAAAAGAGGCTTCAAACTCTACAGTGCTTATTGGCAGCATGCTTTAAAGAATACAGCCAAAGTGGTATGGGTATCTTCGTATATTGGAGTAATTTAATGGAACAGTGAGGGAACTGTTTGAAAATGCAAGTTTTAAAATGGAAAATTTCAAATGGGATCTTCAATCCATCAACACGTGTGCAAGTAGCAAGTCTGACATGGTGCTCCATTATATTACAAATGAGAGATACCCATTAGGTTCAGGCACTATGTAATGCACTATCTAGCCAAGGTCAAACAAATAATGCCTTAAATACATTGTATAGAAAGCTAAAAAAAAAATGGTCAAAAAAAGGCTAAAGGTGTCTAGCTTTCTGCAAAAAAATGAAGAAAATAGACCTTTGATTAATTAAATGGAAAAGCATAGCAATAACATGGATATCCTTAAAACAAACTTCATATCAACCCATTGGTTCTTGATCCAGAAATGAATAAGCACATCATCAAAATGTCAATGAACTGCAAGGCCAAAACTCCTGGGGCACTTAGTACAAAAATGCAGTTATGAAGGGTAGTGTGCAAAATTGTGAGTCAAGGTTTCCTGGTTAAGCCAGGGCAATTGAACTTTGCAAACGGGGAAAGTTCCAGGTTTATTCCTTAGATCTTGCTGAGATAGAGGTGCTGCGACTGGCCTTAGAGCCCTGGGTTAAGGAGAACATTTTTGACTATCCAGTCACCTCTGCTGGAATTCAGGATGTGTGAAGGTCAGGTGAAAGCTGAATCAGGCTTGATGAGCCTTGTGGTCAAACAGGGCTCACTATCTTACCATGAACAGCAGGGAGTTGTGTGAAATGCTGCAAAGAGCACTTGAAAACCATGAAATTGTATGCCAACAAGGTGTTAATGCCTTCAGAGGGGAACAAAATCACATGAAACATAAATGAAATACACTACTGCCTTTAGAAATACAAAGTGCCACTTCACACTGAGTCTCGATGGCAAATACAAATGGTTGCTTCTTTTGGTGCAAGCTGGTCTTTATACTTCTGTGTCAACTTCCAACAGAAAAAAAATCACTGGACCCAAATCCACCAACAATCACAATACATATTGTTGAACTTCCAACTGTAAAGCATATAATATTGGTGACTGCCTTTCTGAACACAGGCCTCGGTCCATGTAAACTTAGGTAAACAGAGATTCACTGAATTGCATTGGCAGTGCGCCATAGTTGTCGCCAGCATTTACGAACATACCCATCTCATTCGGTAATCTGCTGCCGAGGATTTTGTTATGTTCTTGCAGGTGCAAGGTCATTTCTTCCCGTGACACGCTCGAGTACGGACACTGCATGCAGCTATATCGACCCCTGGTATGCTCCCATACAATTCTGCTGTTTGCAGATTGAGCTGCAAGAGAGGTAATAAACAACGCTTGGTCAGAATTTATCAACAAGAAGTGCATTTTATAAATTCACCTGAAAACAAAACCACTTCTGCTGTTAAAATACGGTGATGAGTCAACACAAGCATTACACCCTTAGTCACAATGAATCTGAATTTAAAAGTGTTGGGTATCAAGAACTAAACTTGACCCGTATGTTTTTATTTCAGCTGCACACGGGACTTCCACTCCTCACTCGGGAGGAAAATCCACCTGAGGGGGCTGCTGAGCAATCTTGATTGGCTGGCAGCTCAGTAGTCCCAACAGTGCCTGTAGCGCAGTGGCCAGGACTGGGAAGGACCAGTGCAGGTAGGGCAGGTGAGGCCCAAGAGGTTTTGGGGGAGAGGGAGGTAAGATTTTGATGGAGACACGTTGGCGGAGGGTGTAAAAGTGGCCAGAGGGAGCACCTGCATGAGTCAAACCTTGTTTGGGGGGGAAGGTGGGGGGGGGGCGCCTGATGTGGCAAGGAGGCCATTGAAGGAGGCACACCCCTCCCCCCCCAATCTTTCTATCCGAGGCCTAAGCAGTGAGACTTTCCGGCCTTCCTCACTTGGAACTCCTCCCATTAGCCTGAAAATTGAGGATGGACAGGAATCGGCCCTTAAGTGGTCATTAATTGACCATTTATAGACCTCAGTTGGGACAAGGGCAGGCCTTGGCCTCACCTGTGCCACCTAAAATTGTGGAGAGGTCGGAGTGAGCGGGAGGGCAGTGGGAAGGCCATTCATGGAATTTTGCGGGATCCCCCCTCTCCCCCCCCACCATCACTTGCAAACCTGCCGGTGGGGGAGCGTAAAATTCAGTCCACAGATTTAAGGTTTTGGGCACGAGACAAGGGAGGGACTTGAGGGAGAACTTTTGGATTTGGAACTTGTTGCCTTCGAAGGTGCTGAAAGCGGAGACGATCAATGATTTCAATTGGATAGGCATTTGTAGGCAAAAGATTTACAGGGCTATGGGGATAGAGTGGGGCAGGAGGGCTAACTCGATTGGCTGAATGGCCTCCTCCTGTGCCATTATGACGCTAAAATCTAATATAGAACAAACAGCACGAGACTCATTTCAAGTTGATCATTTTCTCACTACAAGTGAATAATTCAGATCAGCAAGATCAATGGAGTATTGGAAAGAAAATGAAAAATATCAAGGAAGTGAGCAGAAAAAAATAACAAAAACTTGCTCAGGAATTAAACTACTTGTGCCCAATATTTTTCAATAAAACTGTATTTTTCCCTCATAAATTCCAAAGAATGTGATTACATTAGAGGATAATTTATTATGGAGAAAAACAGGCATTTTTTCAGTTTTCTTTTTAAGATTGACCTTCCTGTAAATCTAGTTGGCAAATTGTGGTTTTCACCAGGAATTTAGCATTCATCATCAAAAAAACTGACAGCAAAATGAGATATACAATTTCCTTTGAAAAGTTAAAAAAGTAGATTATAAGATTAAAATACACTTTACCCGCACTCTTCCTCCAGACTGCGTTGGAGAATGGTAGACTTTCGGAAGGAACATAAGACCTGAGGCGTGGCTGTGTGGCACCTTGGGCGAGGCTGTAAGGTGCTGGATGCATGTATGGAATGAAGGGCCCGGGCACTGGAGTGTGGGCTTGGCTAGGAAACCTGCTTAGACTGGGTGTGGCAAACAGAGATGGCTCCAGCAGTGAAAATGAATGTGGGGTTGTTGAGACTAATGGCATGGAATTTAGTGAAGGGTGAAGAGTTGGTAAGGGATTTGGGAGTGGCGTGAGTGACCTTGAACTTGTTGCCTTGCTGATGCTGTCCATGCTTGCCACATTGCTATCCTTTTCAAGTTGCTTGATAACACTTTGAAATTTCACTGGCTCCACAGAGACCGGCTGTCTAATCAAAGGATCTGATTCACTGGCAGGCAAAGGGCTGGGACACTGCTTCGCTACCTTCTGTGGCAGAGTATGTGTCACAGTGTTAAAACAAATATGCATATGTTTGAAAAGAGATCGATGTGTTCGAAAACGTAGTTTACATCCTTCACATCTGCAAAACAAATAATTTCAAAAATTAATTTTTGATGCTTGGCACCTTTCAAGGTTTTTAAACCCAGCAGTATTTAAAAAAAAATGCTTAAAAAAATTTAATGAAGGAGCCACAGCTCAATGTGGCACTCTCTTTTCAGAATCGGAAAGTTGTGGGTTTGAGTGCCATTCCAGATACTTGAGCACATAAAAATAGGCTGATGCAGCACTGAGGGAGTGTTGTACTGTCAGAAGTGGCATCTTTTGGATTAAAATCCAGGCCCTGTCTGTCCATTCAGGTGGGCATAAATGAGCCCACAACACTATTTCAAAGGGCAGGGAGCTCTTCATAGTGTCGTGACCAATATTTATCCCTTAATCAACACCAACAAAGTAAGATTGTCTGGTCATCTATCTCATTGCTGGTCATGGGACTGTGCTGCTTGCAAAATGGCTGCTGCATTTCCTAACATTACAACAGCAACTACATTTCAAAAGTAATTCATTAGTTTTGAAACATTGAGGTTATGAACATGCTAAAATTCCATGCCTAACTCTCCAGCCAAAGGGTGACAATCTATTCTCAGAACTTTGCTACAGCAATAAAGCAGAAGAAAGAAATGAGTATAACTGAAACTGCCTTGTCCCTGTAGATGAATATAGACCATGGCACCATGTCATTCATTGGAGATCAAGATTCATTTTGTACTGCCAAAAATGCAGGCACAGAAAAACCATTGCTTATAGACCATCAGGACGGTGTAAACAGTCTAACTTTGTTACAAATTTTAAAGTTCACTTTGGCTTGAACAATTGGATTATTGACATAAGATTTCCTCAGGGGCAATGCATAAACGTCCTCAAAGCCAATTAAAAACCGTAAATGTTTGCCTATTGGTTCAGTGGCGGGATCACTGATGTATATGGACCCCAGGCTCTGTGCTGAGTAATTGATCTCAGTCAGGATAACAACAAAAGTGCCACACCTGACCTCAGGATAAGGCATTTCCTTTTCTTATTTAGTACACGTATTTTAACAAATCCCTGCCATTTAGGTCTGCCTCTGAAAAATTATTAGAAGATAACTGAATCATGTCTCTAAGGAATGGGGTCCCTGTTCCTTCATCTTTGGAAGATATATAATTTCTAACAATTATTTCGTCAGTGTAGTGGTTTGGTAGTGCAGAACAGAATGATCCTTAATCGCCAATAAATGGCCTGGAGCCATCAACCCCACAGAGGGCAGATCAGTCTCAGCTTCTCTCATTCTCTCTCTCATGGTTCATTGATGTGGCAAAGATCTGGGAACAGGTGGTCACCCCTTGGCTGAAGAGATAGTCTTAGAAAGAAGACAGGAAGACATGTATTTATGCAGTGCTATATAAATGACGTCTCAAAGCGATTTATAGCCAACAAAATGCTTTACGACAGTAACTACACTTCAAGATGTAGGACACACAGCAGGCAGTATCCGTACAACGAGCTGTCACAACAGCAATATAATAATAACCAGATAACATTTTTTTGCAATATTGATTGAGGGACCAGGACAAAAAAGTTAACTCAAAGCAAAATTGAGCCTGCATTTACACAGCCCCATTGCGCAGAGTTAGGTCAGGCTAACATAATTCACCTACTTTCTGCAGTGGATGGAAAAATCCAATGGAAGCTAATAACTCAAAGCTACCTGAAGTCACCCCTTTCTGGCTGCTGGGATGCCACACCAACCTCTGAATTAGTTGTTATCAGTGCAGCAGCTGGGGGTTTGGGGCAGCTTCAACTGGCTGTTTGCACAGTTAATAACTACAGCACACAATTGGAAAGTGAAGACTTCAGGAAGCTTCATTCAGCTGATTGGAGGCTTTGGTCAGTTTTGCTTTCTGACTGCCTTCCATAATTATCAACAGTGTGAACAGCTGAATCAAATGTTCAGGCAATTTCACTGTACCTGAAATCAGGAGTTTTTTCAAATCGGTAACTATAGGGCAAATACTTACTGAATGACAAAATAGCTGACATGCTTATTTTCAATGATGCGTTTGTAGCTGAGACCTATAGCAATGACAAACAGCTAGTAGTGTTGTCAGATTTAATGGTGGGCATTTGTATTGCACTTTCATGACCTTGACAGGTTTGGTATTGAACAGGAGTGATGAGACTCCCACCTGCAAGATGGGTCTCACATTCTGGTGAGGTTGGGTGCCAACTTCAAGGCATTCCACAGTAGTCATTATGTAATTTCACAGCTGGAACTGGCAAGCAAATTCTACATTTACTTTTAAACTGGATGTACATGTGTTGAGACTAATGCAGTCGGGCCTAATGGTCAACTTACTTGAAGTACCGGTTAGGTTTGTGATGGACTCTCATGTGATTCATCAGATGATGCATACTAGAGAAAGACTCTTTACAGTCATTGGTACAACATTCATACACTTTCCCTGAAAGGAAAACAGAGTCAGACACAGGTAGCACATGTAGTAATTGTATTAGCATCACAACATATTAATTTTATAACTCATGTAGAACAAACTCAAGCCTGTTACTATAGTAACCACCAAATCTAGGGTCAGTAATGGTGATTACCAGCTAATTTGGTAGAAGAATTCATTGATGAGAAACTGAGCTGCAATTGAATTTTAGTATGAATTGAGATTTGAAAATTATTAAAAAGGAAATTTTTCTTACCCGACTCCAAGTTGGGCCATGTCTTTAAAACATGGGGCAGAATTTTGCCGTCGGCGAGCAGGGGGCGGGGCCCGCTCGCCGACGCGTAAAATGACGCGGGATGATGTCAGGCGGAACCCCCAACGTCACCGCGCCCCATTTAAATTTTCAGGAAGGCAGGGGCACAGCAAAATCAGCTGTGGGCCCGCTGACCTTTCAATGGCCAATTGAGGCCATTGACAGGATCATTGAACCAACTAAAGGACCTGCCTGTCCAGCCTTAAGGTTGGTGGGCGGGCCAGGAGCCCTGGCGGCAAATAGAGAAAAGATGAAATCTCATCCAGTGGCGGGATGAGGCTTCATGCAGGGTTTTAAAATTTTAATAAAGTTATTCTGTAAATTATGAACATGTCCCAACTCATGTGACATTATCACATGAGAGGGACGTGCAAGGGATTTTTTTGGTCTATTTTTAATATTTTTTCCAGGCGATTTCCCTGAGGCTAAGTGCAGCCTCAGGGAGATGTGCGCTCTTTCGTGCGCATACGTGAAAGAGCGCACTCTCGCTTTTAGGGAATTCCCCCCCCCGCCCGCACAGGGAGTGCCTAGCGCTTTCCACCAGACGTCATGCTGGGTGGGCCTTAATTGGCCCGCCCACGTAAAATAGTGGCGGGGCCCGCTTCTCCGGGGGGGGATTGGCTCCCCACCTGCCGGAGATTGGGTTGGGCCCGCCCCCGCCCCCGCCCACCCGACAGGCAGAAAATTCTGCCCATGGTTTTATACAACTGAGCTAATAATATAACAGTCAGTTATTGAAAAAAATGTTTCTGTTGAAATATTTTAAAAGCATCTCCTAGTTAGTTGATTATTAACTAAGGATTGCTGTTGGGATGCTAATTGTTCAGGATATTTATTAATGATCATATTGGCAAAACCAAATTATTATGGGAAAGCAGGATGTACGGATAATGGGACATGATATTTGGGATATGTAACAGATTTACATACAAAGACAGGAACAGGCCATTATTCCCAACCAGTCTGTGTTGGTGTTTATCCTCTACACCAGCAGTAGTCTCAATCCAATGCGGTCACTTTGTTCCATAGCATCATGTCCCTTTCCTTCAACTGCCTATCTAACTTATATTTAAATACTGACTTTCTCTTGACTTCAGTCACTAATTCTGGTAGTGCATTCTATAGGCTCACAACCCTGTGTAAAAATGGTTTTCCTGTTCTCTATTATAAACGCCTCACATTTAATCTTTGATCTGTCCCTCAAACACTGGAGTCAGTCTGCTTCTGCCCCACCCCATCGTATCTCTAAACAATTCAAATCAAATCACAGTCTCCTCTGTTCCAATGACAATGACAACAGCCCAATGTTGAGTCCTTTCATACTTGCCTTGGCTCAAATAGCAGCACTCTCACTAAATCAGAAGGCTGTGGGTTCAAGCTCCACTCAAGAGACATTGGCCAGGATTTTATGCCTCGCGGACAGGCGTGCATGGGTGTGAAATCGCGCAAGATGACGTCGGGTGAGTGCCCCGACATCGATGCGTATGCGTGATATTTCGTTTGGCCGGCGCACAAAAGTCGGAAGATTGCCTGCCAACAATTAAGTGGGCAATTAAGCCCGTCAACAGCAATTTTTCATGGCCCGTCCAACCTTATGGTTGGCGACGGGCCAATCAGCCATGCGGCCTTTACATTCTTGATGAAACTTCATTCAAGGGCGGGATGAAATCTGTGTTAGGATTTAAAATATAAAGAAATATCTGGGGACTGTTTATTTATGAGGTATGCTTTCTGGTACTTGATTGTGCTGCACGGACATTCTTTGCAGCATTTTTGGGCTCTCCTTTATTATTTGGAGGTCCGCAGCTCCCTGAGGCATCTGTTTGCCTTCAGGGAGCTCACTGGAAGCGCTCACCAGCGCCCGCAGTGATATCAGCGCCCGCCCTCTTCCTGGCCCCATCGGCAGTGCTGAGCCTTTCTCCGGGTGCATTTCACGCTGGCTGGTCATTAATTGGCCAGCGTAAGATCGTGGTCGGGGCCGATCGCAGGCGGAAGTGCATTGAGTCCCCTTCCGGGCCCGCTAATCGCACGTGCCCGATGAGGGAAAAATTCAGGCCATGAGCACACGATCTAGGCTGATACTTCAGTGCAGTACTGTGGAATGCTGCACTGTCTGAGGTGCCATCATCAGATGAGATGTTAAATTGAGGCCCTGCCTCACCCTTCCAAATGGAGCCGAAAAGATCCCGTTGCACTATTTCAAACAAGAACAGTACAGTTCTCCCAGTGTCCCGGACGACATCAACCAACACTTAGCATACATTATCTGGTCAATCTTTCATTGCTGTTTGTGGGTCCTTGCTGTGTGCAAATTGGTTGTCACCTCTCCCTACGTTACAAAATTGACTATACTTCAGAAGTAATTCATTGGCTGTGAAATATTTTGGGACATCCTGGGGCCACGAAAGGTGCTATCTGAATGCAAATCCTACTTCCCCTCCCTTAACTCAGCACTTCATTAAATCTAAAGCATCTGGGTTTCTTGGTCTGGACTAAAGATAAAGATAGAGGGGTGGACAACATCAAAAGTTTACTTTTACTACTGAACTTCTAACTGAATTGCTAATCTCCCTTCATGAGCTAGTCTCGAGTGCTATTATAATCCATTTGATGGTCTGCCTCAAGTGCTCATCTCCCTTACAGGAAGTCAGTGTTTCATGCCTGTAGGTAAGGATTGTGTGTTGTGGATCCTCATGTTCCATGAACTGTGGATCGTCACCACATCTTCCTCTACCACTGCAGGGAGACTCACATCAAACTCTTGATCCAGAAATCACTCTCGCTCCCTGATGTTTCAGATTTTTCCCAACTCATTATTGAAATCTTGAACTCAAGTAATCACAGCTGAAGGAACTTCCTGCTGATATGTTTACCAGAGTTAACATCTGCTAGTGGAAATTCCCACATCCTGCAGGAATCATACATTCCGTTTCCTTCCTGGGCTATCATTAATACGACGTCATAGAAGGAGTTAAGGATAAACTTAACTAAACTATTCTGTTATTTCCGCCACTCCCACCCCTCCAAACTCATACTTTAATAAAAATTTGTTCTGGAAGTACTGTTTCCATCTCATTCTGTTTTAACTGGACACAGCTATTGGGTAGTTAAATGGTAAAAATACTGTGATGCGCAGAGTATGCAGAGTGCACTTTTGGGGCACTAGGCGCCAACACAAATGGAGTCCCACCAGCATGCTGAAGTGAAAAGCAAAATAGCACAGATGCTGGAAATTGGACAGAAAATGAGAAAATGCTGGAAATCCTCAGAGAGAAACAGAATTAATATTTCAGGTCAGTGACCCTTCGTCAGAACTGGGACCTCCAGGAGAACTGTCAGCATTTTATGTTTTTATACTATGTTTAAAAGTCTCTGAAGCAAGCCTCTAAAGAAATCTAAAGCTGAAAATTTTCTGTTAGTGCAATATGGTCCACACTCACTCCTTCTGCAGATACATCGCACTTAGCCAAGTAGTGCAAGTTTTAAAAAAATGATTTGTTCAAGGGATGTGGTGCCACTGGCAAGGACAGTATTTATTGTCTATTCCTAATTGTCCTTGAGAAGGTGGTGGTGAGCTGCCATCTTGAACCGCTGCAGTCCATGTGGCGTAGGTACATTCAGAGTGCTGGAGTTCCAGGTTGTTGGTACATTCCAAGATTGAGGTAACCCCAAGTGTACATGGGGACACTGTGAGGCATACACTGCGTATATGTGTATGTGGATGTGACCAGCCAAGGTCCTGCAGGTGATCTGTGCAAAGTGTTCTGGTTATCTCCCAAAGGCATTTCCAACTAAGATCGCCAGACTCATTAAAACTTTGGCTTTACAGAGGCAGGAAATAGCGGAAGCTCTGACCCTTATTTTTCATTCCTTTCTGGCTACAGGTGTGGTGCTGGAGGGCAGGAGGACTGCTAATACTATGCAAAAACAGAATTACCTGGAAAAACTCAGCAGGTCTGGCAGCATCGGCGGAGAATAAAAGAGTTGACGTTTCGAGTCCTCATGACCCTTCAACAGAACAGAAGTTCTGTTGAAGGGTGATGAGGACTCGAAACGTCAACTCTTTTCTTCTCTGCCGATGCTGCCAGACCTGCTGAGTTTTTCCAGGTAATTCTGTTTTTGTTTTAGATTTCCAGCATCCGCAGTTTTTTGTTTTTATATCTGCTAATACTATGCCCTTGTTTAAAAAAAAAGGGTGAAAGGAATACAGTGAGTAATGTAGGTCAGTCAGCCAAAACTCTGTGGTGGGCAAATTATTGGAAACATTTTGAGAGACTGTGAAGTTTCACTTAGAAAGAAACAAGAGGACAACCAGCATGGATGTATTATGGGATGGTCGTGTCTGACTAACTTGATTGAATTTTTTGAAGCAACAAGGTGGGTTGATAAGGATAGTGTGTCTGATGTAGTTTACACAGATTTTATCAAGGTTTTTTTGACAAGGTCCCACATGACAGCCTGGCCAGAAAAGTAAAAGCCCATGAGATCCAAGGCGGCAAGTTGGATCTAAAATTGGTTCAGTGGCAGGAAACAAAGGGTAGTGGTCACAGGAAGTCTGCTTCCAGTGGGGTTTGCAGGGCACAGTATGAAGTCCCCTGTTTTTCATGGGGTTATATATCAATGATTTAGACCTAAGTGTAGGGGACATGTTGAAGAAACTTGCAGAGAAAAGAAAAATGGGCTGTGGGATTTAGCGAGGAAAAAAGCTGCGGACTGCAGGACTGGTCAGGTGAGCAGAAAAGTAGCAAATGGAATTCAGTCTGGAGGAGTGCGAGGTAATGCGTTTTGAGGCGGCAAACAAGGCAAGGGAATACACAAATGATAGAATATCGAGAGGTGTAGAGGAACAGGAGGACCTGGGAGCAGGGCCAGGGAGAGAAATGATGGACCCTGGTGCTCCTCCTGTATCTGGGCCCCTAATTCTTCCACCTGCCAGCACCCCCCCCACCTTTAACCTGCCCCCTCAAATCCTTTAAGTGTCCAGAATTGGAAACCATAGTCACAGTGGGGTTGAACTGTTTTATATAGGATTAGCAAAACTTCTTGCCTTTGGTATTGTATGCTTCCATTTAGAAAGTCCATTGAAAACTCAGTTTTCAGTATGATACACTTTATAAATATGGCTTTGTCACACAATTATGTTGTAATGTGGGTTCTTTGGGAGATCCTGAGACTTGTATATTTAAACACGAACCCTTTATTGTTAACCTTTAACTATTTACAGATCCCAGGTTATTGTCATGCTTGGTGCTGTTAACTCCATGCAGGAAGGTTCCAGAGTATTCTCTCTAGACTGTTCTCTCAGTTTATTGCCACATGACTCTATACACAATACTGTGGGCGGTGCTATTCTCCAATCCCATGTTAATCTTTGCTCTGCTGAGCATCTTTACATTACAATCACATGCAGGTACATGCAACAAATTACACACAACTTGGTTGTTCATATTATGAAACCATCTCTGCTTCTTTGAACCACGCCCTGTGCAATATTCAGACCGCAACATCTAAAAGACTTGAACCTCACAAGCACTGTAAACAACAATCCTACATACAAATGAGAATATCTTGAACTAACATGTTCTATTGGCGCATAACTCCTGGATTCGCTTCCAAGTTTAAAAGTTGCAAGTCCTGCCAGCAAATTAGCACCAACCAATGTTAACAGAAAAATTACATTTTGCATTGAATGATAAAATTTTTCTCATTTTAAATTTGAAAATGACCACACTCAAATGCCCAGCATGGAGCATATAATGGGAGAGCAAAGTACAGCAGATGCTGGAAATCTCAAATATAAATAGAAAATGCTAGAAATACTCAGCAGGCCAGGCAGCATCTATGGAGAGAGAAACAGAGTTAATGCTTCAGGTCCACGATATGTTCTAATTCTGACGAAGGGTCACTGACCTCTGTTTCTCTCTGAACAGATGCTGCCAGACATGCTGAGCATTTCCAACAGTTCCTGTTTCTTATGGAGCAAAATTTAACCCCTTTTGCCAACCCTCCAAAAAGCAATCAGACTTCTGTTGAGTCTCATTCCCCTTCAGCAAGAAACACAGCAGCAGCTGCCCGAGATCTGGTTTGGCAACAACATTAAGCATGAATTTCAAGAAAAAAGTTAAGGTATGAAGAAAACATATGCATCTTGCTGAGCAAAAATATCAATGTCAAAGCAATAAATTGATCATTTAAAAAATAGAAATGAATAAAGATAATCATTAAAAAATGCCAAACAGCAGAGCTCACTAATAAAACCTCTTTTGCCTTTTCACCTAAGAAGCAGAGCTAGAGAGAGACGCACTAGGCCCCAAGGCTTGGTCACCAGTTAAGGGGGAGTGAACCGGGGCCGAGCTAAGGAGTAAGGTTTAACTAATGCCAACCTTGCATTTGCCTCTGGTAGAATTAATATGGAAATAGGAGTTGGACGCAGGTTGGCTTTCAGCCTGGGTTTTCCTCCTCTTCCTGGCAGGTGTGAATAGGTTTTTGGAGAGGGCGGGGGACGGGCGTGTGTGTGTGTGTGTGTATAAATACGCACGTACGTGCGCGTCTTCAGTTCACTCCCAGTCTCAGGGTTCTCACCCTCTCACTCAATTTCGAAGGAGGACAGAGGGATTGTCCCCACCACTGGAATTACACCTCATGTTGTCAAAGCCCCAACACCACAGCCACGACCAGAGACATATTCGGAAATATAGATCCCACCCCCAAGGCCACATGATCAACGCATTAGAAAATGGCAGGATGTGCTGCCACAGAGCCCCAGGCCAGGCTGCAGTGAAAATAAACCGGGGGACACAGAAACATGGCACACAACCTGATACCCAAACGGTCATCAATTATTGGTCGGGAACCTGCCTCATCATATTGACGAGAAGGAGCTGAAAGAATTTTTCACAGGATACAGCAATGTGGTGGAACTCCGTATTAACACAAAAGTAATGGCTAGAGGGGCTTGGGAAGGGCCTGGCACAGGGACCAGTTCCCACACGCCATTGAGGGAGGGGTGGTCGGGAAGGGCTGGAAGAGAGGCAGAGGCAGACAGCTTTAAATCTCAAAATAGCCTAAGCCCCAGCAGTTTGTTCCAGTGAATTGAGGATTTTAAATAGAGAATTCGAGCCTGAAGAGGAATCCACTTGCATCCACTTTCACAGAGGAAAGGAGGTGGGGGGGTGGTGGGTTGGGGTTTGGTGTGAGGGGTACCTGCTTCAAAACAATTGTCAGCAACCCGCTTGCACTCCAGCCAGGTCTGAAGATTAACTCCATGACAACCAGGCCCAAAGAGAAACCCACAAGGTGAGAAAGGAATCTGACGCATCCTACTACATGACAAACAAATCACTGGTCAATTAGCCTGTCAATCGGGATGGTCTATGTTCAAACTGGTTGCTTTGGATACCGACCATCCACATTGACAGGTCACTTGGCCAATGAGTCGGGCCCCCAGAGACATGGGCTCTGGTGATTAGGACCTTCTGCACCTGCCCCTCCCGGCCCTGCCTGGAAGTGCATGTCCACAGATCCTAAAGGCAGCACGATAAGGTAGATAAGACAGTTAAGAAGGCATAAGGGATACTTCCCTTTATTAGCTAAGGCATAGTATACAAGAGCAGGGAGATTCTGTTGGAACTGAATAAAACACTAGTTAAAACACAGCTAGAGTACCCTGTGCAGTGCTCTGGGAACTTTATCCTAGTTACAATCAAAACAATAAAACAAAAAAAACCAGCCCTTTAGCCCTCACCCCTCCTCACCCCCAACACGTTCCGTATGCCCCACCCATGCCAACTCTTGCCACCTTGCGTCCTCACCCACCATGGCCTGTAAGTTCAACTTTGATTATAACCACTTGGAGCCTTCAAAGAGATTAGTTGTTTTTTTCAAGTGGGGCTATGAATACAAATGTATGGTTTATAAGGGATTAAGTACTTGAAGGGATTTAAATGGTATCAATGACAGTGTTTTTTAAAACAGTGAAGGCTGAAATAGACACTTAGAAAATTAATTTGAAATTTAATTTTATTTCTTACCATGGCTTCATGGCTCCCATACCCTCCATGCCACCCTATGTTCCTCTAGCCACACATGGTCCCTTATAGCCTCCATGCGAACCTATGCCCCTCTACCCACCCATGGTACCTCATATCCCCTGCCAACCAATGCCCCCACCCATCAGCCTTTGCCCTTACACCCTCTATGCGAACTCACCCGGTATCCACCATAAGCAGACCTCAGCTGCCTCTGCGAACCACAGATGTGCAAAATACAACCCACCCCAGTTCCCCTTGCCCCCTGGCGAAAATGGTGGGTGCCGAGCTCAGGGGCAGGGCTTCTGGAATCAGAGCACCAGCGTGATTTTGGCTAAGGCGCAAAGCCCTTCTGACTTTACTAAAATTCAGGCCTGAAGTTTGCATACAGGAACTTCAATTAAGTGACAGGTTACCTTGGAGTCACTTCAACACCAAAGAGGATAGTTATTGGTTGGTCCATTGTCAACTCAAGTGTGGGTTGGCAGTGGAGTACTAAAGGCAATGGTATTACATAATCAAGGATTAATCATTAAATAAATGGCCCAGGAACAATGAAATTATTAGCCACCAGATCATAGAATCTTCAATACAGGTGGCTATTGGGCCCATCACACTTGTGCTGGCTCATTACTTACAGCTACACTCCTTTCCTTTTCTAATACCCTTAAAATAATTATTTATCCACTTCTCTTAAAAGCTATTGTGGATTCTGCTGTCCCTGTTAAGCTGTTCCATGTCCAAAAATTCCTCTTTAAAAAAAGTGTAATTTTTCTAACCTTCCTCTACATTCTTTTGATTGTAATTTTTTTAAACTTCTTCAGTTATCAACTGGCCAGCCACTGAAAATAAGCTTCTTCCCCACTATCTAAACTCCTCAACTTTGAATTCCTGACTATATTCTCAACCTTCTCTGTACTAATTTATAAAGGAAACAAAACATAATGGAATATAAACAGATCAAAGGGTACAATCAACAATAATATGGGTAAACTGCGCAGCAACAAATATTTATGTCCAGTATGGGTCATTACTCTGACGAACTAAACACAGAGGGGAAATAATAGAGAAGGACAGCTGGATGACATGCCTTATACCAGAAAGCGATGAAGAGGCATCAAGGGAATTTCATCCTGGGGTAGAAGGAAGACAACAACAAGGAAATGTTGATTGAAAGGAAAGACACTCCCAAGTTCTTCAACTTCTGAAGGCAATTAGCCGATCAAATTATGGAAACTGTTAAAATTAACACAATTTTTGGCCTACATGGGAGGAAACCTTAGCCTGAACAGACTGATATTTAACACAATGGTTGAAGAAATCGAGAAGGACTCTCCTGTTTAACTGGAGCAGTCTTGCAGGCTTGGATTGGAGATGAAAATCGAAAAACTGTCTTGTACACCAACTTAAATAACTGACCAAATGCTTTACCCCCTCCATGTTCTTTAACAGGTTGAGGTCTCATGGTGCAGTAGGTAGAGTCCCTGCCTCCGAGTTAGAAGCTCCAGTTCAAGTCCCACTTCAGGACTTGACGGCCAAGGAAGGTGCGCTCATAGCTCAGTCAAACAAGGTGAGTATCAACCTACAAATCCTTCTATCACACACCAATAACAGGTGGTAAGAGTGGGAGAGATTCCTGGTCAGCCATGTGATGGAAAGATAAGGAGGGTCCATCACTATCTATAGCTCCAGGCTACAACATGCATATAAAGAAGTGCAAGTTGCTTGGGGGAATGGGGGATGTGGTTAGCTCAGTTGGCTGAACGGATCAGATTGGTGCCAACAGGATGGGGTTCAGTCCCCATTCTGGCTGGGGTGGATTCGGGACCTGCCTCCTTCACGTACCTGTGGTGGAGATCACGTTGCTGTGGGTTGAACCTACCTTCAGGCTGAGAACTTAAGAAGAAAAATATTCTTCACCAGCATTGAACTAACCCATCATCACATAATGCTGACTATCATTACAGGAGCCCATAACTGGCCAGAAACTATTGCAATTAAGCACCATGTTCTGAATCAAATTTGAAAAGGCTGATGGAAATTGTATCTTCTAGATTTGCACGTGTGTGTGTTTTTAAAAAAAGCCTTAGAACCTCAAGAAAATGGAGACAAAAAGACTGGTTTAATACCGCAGCAGACTCCTGTATGGTATATAGTTTGCTTGATTGAGTTAATTTAAAGAGTAATTATTGAGTAAGCATACATCAGATTTTCAGACAATAGAAGAAGGTCAAAAGTAAAAAAAAATTGAGATGTGGCCACAATTTACATGAATGGTCAGAAACTATGAATATTCATATTAAGATTATAAAGACTGAAAATAGCCCAGGGCTCAGTATAGTTGAATTTTCTACTTCCTAGTCTTATCCGCCCCCTGCTGTAATGTTACCTATAATACAAAGCATCTAAGGCAGTTTTTCTTTTTAACAAAATAATCAATGCAGTTATTCAATTTAATTTACACCCTTCATGTATGAGAGAAAAAAAATTCATTGGTAAAATCCAAAAAAGGTTCACTCTCATTCTTAAGCTTTTTAAAAATTATTTTCTTCTTTATTTCCCCAATTCCAAATTGCACCATGAAAAAAATAGGAGAGTCAGCTCTTCCTAAGCTTCCACCAGTGGCATTTCTATAGCATGTCATTAGAAGATGCAAGCAGCTATAAACTAACATATCATTTATTCAAAATGGAGCAGGTAAGTGAATTTTATTCAGCACAAGAGATTTAACTTGTGAATTTACAAATTTTACTATACTACATCATGTCTAACCAAAATAATGGCTCTTGCCTGGGTTCTCTCTCTCAATGAAGCAGATGCTCATTTCTTACTTGTTAAAGCCCCACCAACACAAGAGTAATTGACAGCACTTCCCAAGTCTAACTGGTTGAGGCAGGGGTAGTCCAATATAAACCAGTAATTGGAACACCTAATCACACAGCTTTCCATCAAAAGGATGATAAAGAATCAGTGGCCTTCACAGACCTAACCTATCTCTTCATCTTGAACTCAAAAGAATCAATATCCTAGATGAGGTCCAATTCCCTGGTCTGTACCAGCGAACCTGAAAAGACTCATGACAATAGATCAAAACAACAGAAGACATTAAACAGACTATTTCCTTTGTCTGGCTGTTATTTTTAGTCAAGTTTATAGGATGTTTGGGAACCAAATGGGATTATTGAATAAATGTAAACAATCAATGTATTCAACTACTTTTCACCAGGAAGGGCAGCTACTCATTTACATCTACATAGCCCATACAGACAAATCTTCAAGGTTTAGCTGCTAACTCCCTGTCCAACTGTGTGGACCCAGGTTTTCATCCCCTCAGGCATTGCAGGCGAGAATTCAAATCAATAATAATCTAATAGCCAAAAATATAAACTTTCCACCCACAGAAAGCACGCAAAATTAAACTACTTTTGGAGTCACTCAGCCAAACTGGCAAGGTGCCCAAAAATAATCAACAAACCCCAAATTAGGCCAAGGCTTTGCCATTAACTGTGATCACAGTTACCAGCCTATACATGTTTGTGTTTTTTAAAAATAACTTGTTCATGGGATCTGGGTGTCATTGGCAAACCCAGCCCATTCTTCATTGCCCTCGAGAAGTTGATGGCACCTTGCTGCAGTCCACGTGTGTAGGTACGCCCACAGTGCTGTTTGGGAGCCAGTTCCAGAATTTTTGACCTAACAACAGTGAAGAAACAACAATATAGTTCTAAGTCAGGATGGTGTGTAACTTGGAGGGGAACTTGCAGGTGGTGGTGTTCCCATGCATCTGTTGTCCTTGTCCTTTTATGTGAGAGAGATTGCGAGTTTGGAAGACATTGTCGAAGGAGCCTTGGTGAGTTGCTGCAGTATACTTTGTAGATGGTACACATGCTGCCAAGGTGTGCCAGAGATGGAGGGAGTGAACATTTAAGGTGCTGGGTGGGGTAACAAATCAAGTGGGCTGCTTTACCCTGGATGCTGTCAAGCTTCGAGTGTTGCTGGAGTTACACTCATCCTGGCAAGTGAAGAGTATTCCATCACACTCCTGACTTGTGCCTTGTAGGTGGTAGACAGGCTTGAGAGTCAGGAGGCAAGTCAGAAGCCCCGGACTCTGCCCTGCTCTTGTAACTTCGGCATTTATGTGGCTCGTCTGTTTAACCTTCTGGTCAATGGGGTAACCTCCAGGATGTTGATAGTGGAGGATTCAATGATGATAATGCCATTGAATGTCAAGGAGGGGATGATTAGATTCTCTCTTGTTGGAGATTGTCATTGCCTGGCACTTGTGTGGCGTGAATGTTACTTGCCACTTTGTCAGTCCAAGCCTGAATGTTATCCAAGTCTTGCTGCATAGACTGATTCATGTATCTTTTCAGCCTCACAAATCATCCAAATACAGACCATAACAAGGAAAGGTCACCATGCCATAAATGTTTAGGTAGACTAAGTTGTCAGAAATATGACCTGCATTAGTTGGAAGTCCAGATAAAAAGGTGATGGCTCATGAGGCACCAAAACTGCCCTTTGTAGGTATGGTAATGCTCCAGTTGAAATCCCCATACAGCAGCAGAGTGCAATACAAATGAGGCTCATATGATAATCTAAGTTACTTCTTAGCACACAGTCAGGATAATGAAGTAATGATTATGTTGTTAAGACCACAAAAGGATTCAAAATTAGTTGGGGGAAGCTGCAACTACCAACCGTGTTGGTAGCTGGTGGATAGTCAGAACAACCTCTGGATATGGAGGCTAGCTGCAAAATAAGAAGGACTTCTCTTGATGAATAAGCAGTCACAGACCACAGTGGTAGGATGTTTAAGGTTGGGTGTGGTAAAGGGTGGTGTCTCTACGTCATTCAAAACCCCCATAAACCTACTTTACAGCACCCGGTGACATGACGAGCAAGGGACATCATTCCATAAGTCCCACCACAACAAATCCTTCAATGGTGGATCAGCTGATGGCTGTGAAGGTGAATGTAAAGTTGCAGCAGGGCCTTGTCCTGATCTTTGCAACCAGGCAATGCCCTACCAAGACAGTGTGGGGCCTGATGTGCAACAGGTTTCCCTCTCTAAAAATCACCACGCACAGATCCTTCTGCAGATGGTAGCATTCATCTAGCCTTTTGGCAACCAGCTCGTGGTGATGGGGGCAGGACTGAGATATCTGGGAGCTTCTAGTCACAACCTGACACAAAGATGACACTTAACAATTAATCGCTCCACTCTTAATCAAGGCAGAAGTGCGGTTCGGAGTTTCTAACTGTGCCTGAGAAGCCCTCTTCAAGATTGGCTCTACACACCCCAATGAAGGAATGGGCTAGAAAAGGTCCCCCAAAAACAACATAGCCTCCAAATGCAGCTGGAAAACTGCAACCAGCAGATCACTCATCAGTGGTCAAGACTCACTAAAACAATCAAGCTAGGATCTCGGAATATCAGATCATTACTGGATAACTCAGAAAGACCCAAGAGACGAACAATGACATTAGTTTGCAAGCTCTGACGCTTGGACATTGATAAAGCTGCCCTTAGTGAGATGCTTGGAGCAAATGAGGAACAAATCAAAGAACATGGAGGCAGCTTTTTTTTAATTCTTTCATGGGATGTGGGCATTGCTGGCGAGGTCAGCATCTGTTGCCCATCCCTAATTGCCCTTGAATTGAGTGGCTTGCTTGGCCATTGCAGAGGGCAGTTAAGAATCAATCACATTACTGTGTGTTTGGAGTCACATGTAGGCCAGACTAGGCAAGGATGGCAGATTTCCTTCCTGAAAGGATACTCACAGACCAGGCGGGTTTTTACAACAATCGATGATAGTTGTCATGGTCACCATTACTGAGGCTAGCTTTATATTCCAGATTTACTAATTGATTTTAAATTCCACCAGCTGCCATGGTGGGATTTGAACCCATGTCCCCATGAGCCTGGGCCTCTGGATTACTTGTCCATTACCACTATACCATCGTCTCCCCCTTCTTTTGGAAGGGGAAATCTCGAGAAGAACTCAGAGGTTACAGAATAGGCTTTGCCATGAGAAACAAGCTGATTCAAAATTATCACTGTTTGCCATCAAAGAAATTGGCAGGCAGGTCAAGCAAGGGAGCCTACGAGGCTGCAGGTTCATAGAAGAGAAGTAGGTTGACATGGTGCACGGGAAAAGATTAGAACAAAGGTTAGGAACTGAAGACTACTAATAATAATTACATCCTGCCACTGATCAACTTTGTTTCTCTCGTCCCCAAGGGTACCACACATTGATTATTCTGAAGCCAAGTTGCTATCTTTTAGCCCCCTCCTAATATTCATTACCTTCCAAGGTGCAACCAGCAAAAATACATATGCCATAAAAATTAAGGGGGGCAAAAACTATTTATTTAGTGGAGAGAGAAACAGTTTTAATGTTTCAGGTTGATGACCTCTTATCAAAACTGGGAAATGTTAAGGGAGGGATGGTGGGAAAAAGAATACAAGAGAATGCCTGTGATAGGGTGGAAGACAAGGGAGATTAAATGACAAAAGAGTTGGCAGTGCAAGGCCAAAGGAAATGTTAATATGACAAGTAAAGATGTGTCTAGAGGAGGTGTTATTGTTGAAACGTTAACTCTGTTTCTCACCCGATAGGTGCTGCCTGACCTGCTGAGTATTTCCAGCGTTTTTGGTTTTTATTTCATACTTCCAGCATCTGCAGTATTTTGCTTTCCTATTTCTTCAGTGCCATATGTAGAAAATGTCTGCTCTAAGCCCCATGCCTCGACTCTCGTGTTTACCCTGCACTCTAATTTCTTTGGCTTGGTGTTTAGAGTAGGACAAGCGAGTCCAGTGGTAGGTACTGTTGGATACTGCAATAGTGTTGTGATGGTTGTGCCCTTGGAGCCGAATGGATGAAAGTGCAGGTACCCTATGCTGCTGCCTTAAGGGACCCTTTTTCACGTATGCCCACATTGCTCAGAACTCAGCTGGATGGCCAGCAATATCTGGAAAGTAGTCCTTAGAGAGACCCCAGCAGCCATTTGCTCCAAATTGCCAAACTGGCAGAAACAGATTCCTGTGGGTGGATGCCAGGTCATAGTTGCTGCCAAGCACAGCAGCCACCTGTCACGGGCTAACAGCTTAGCAGATTCTTCCTTCTGCTCTTCCTCTTTGGGAGTGAATCACCCAGTGCACATTTCTCAAGCTCAATACTTAAATCTCTGGAATGTCACCAAACCTGTTGTCAGGGCAGGGAAATGTTTGCCACAACCTCCTGTAAAATGCCACAGTCCTCAGCCTGGCCTCTTCATCTTGGAAAGAAGCTGCAAGAAGAGAATAATAACAGCAAAGATGATTTACGATGCACCTGCATGACAATGCCAACAGGAATGAAACAACGACAAGATAAGAAAAAGCTGTGCATTGCTCACCTGATTTGTTAGTGTAGCGCCTGTTGCATGGGTTAAGCAACTAATCTTAGGAAGGGCAACAATCAATAGAGTTCCAACTGGGCAATGTCACCTCGTCTCCAAACTTTCCCTCACCAATCATCTCCATAGATTTTCTGCTGAAAATCTCCAGGTTATCTCCTCATTTTTGATTGAGTGGACCACTCTTCTGGTAACTGTGGACCACCATGCCTGTGAGTAGAATGTATCTAAGATTTTAACAATGACCCAAGCACCTAAAATGGCAGTTCAGTGCAAAGATCATCTCCCACTATAACAACGCTTTGAAAGTTAAACTGGCATTTACTCTTTGGAAACTTCATGGTGCAAGATTTTTGCTACAATCCCCACTCCAGCTGTGCCTCACAGTTTCTGTTGCAGCAAGGAGTATCGTGAGGAGGATGCAATGAACATTTATCTCGGAAATGAAAGTTACATAGAGGCCAGGCCACCAAGGGATGTAGAGTCAGCAGATATACAAGGGGTTGGTCCATTTATCTTCGCATTTCTACTGATGCCAGTGAACTTTGAACAGTTATTCCCAGTCATGAGGAATCGAGGCACTGCCATTCACTTGCTCCTCCTCTTCCAGTCATGCACTTTGCACCTCCACTTTAAAAGGTAAGTGACTTCAGTACCGGAGTGTTATCCTGCTTTGCTGCACCTTCAAGTGTAAGATTTAAAAGGAGTCAACAGTAAATGCAACAGCTTGTCCACTGTTCTCATGGTTTCCCAGGCAAAATGTGTGCTTTCTGATGCTGCCACGCTCCTTCCCAGTAAACGGTGAAAACATTACAGGGCTTCCTTTTGTCAGTGAGAAGCAGCTCAAAGACCATCCAATCTGACAAATGCCTTGCTGGCCTGGCCCAGTGCACACTACCCACGCGCAATAAGAGGGAGCAGTGCCTTCGTAAATTTGGTATGGGCAGCTCTCCCTGCTGCTGGCACTGAATGCATTACTTTTGTTGACACTGATGGTTGGTTGACAGTAATGGCAGGCTGGAGTATAATGCAAAAACAATGCTGCAACACAGGTTAATAGGTGTGTAGCTGACCCATAACCTATACTCCTTTATTCTAAAATGGGGAGCCCACATTTCTGAACACGTCAATTGCAGCCTACATTTATACATCCACTGCAGAACAAAGTGAAATCCTTTGATGATGAAATTCAATTAATTCAGCCTCCTTGTTGTGCATCTCTTTTCTCCTGAAGGTTAAGCTCCCACAGAAATGAATCTATGTGTTACCTTATTTAAATGCCCTTTCTTCATTTATGAACACAGACTGGGTGTTGTTTAGGTAACATCACAGCTAGGTCTGGTCCCATCCTCAACTCATATCCGTTTACTCTTATGTTCATGATTGACCCCAGTTTCGATAGGCTGACACGAGACATGGATCTACCAAGTCACATATTTCTTCTCTGCTAGGCATAGGTTAGCATAGCCCAGAGCTAACATTTAACTCTAAATCACAGTAAGTTAATGGAGAATGCATGGAGATGCCCACAATATTCTCCGTTAACCTCAAGGTGGGTAAACACCACTAGAGTGTACAGCTAATAACATTTACCCATGTCTTACCCAGACTTATTAAAGAAACACAAAGGCAATAATGATAGCAATGTACCGACAATGAAATCAAACTTGATCTAATACAAATAAGTGCCTGTAATTCTTAAACTTTCTCTCAGTAAATTCTTAATGGAAGGTAGATCTTTTTTAACTGTGGATGCACACAGCACCAGAAATGCCAGCATTTATTTTATGAATTAGCAACTCTAGTACAAGAATTGTGCAATGGGACTAGATACTGTGAACAAAAGTAAAGAAGTCAGCACATACTGCACAAATGTTCCACCCATTAAAACTAACACACGAGTTCAAGCCCAAACTTGTACATCAGCACTATTTCTTTTAGAATTCCTATTGATCCATTCAAGTGTTTAGGCTAAATGAAGATTTCCTGGATTATTTTCATCTCATGTTTCGGCAATCTTTTTAAGGTTTAAAAACAGTATTGAGCAGACATATTTCAAAGGAAGCCATGAGTTAATGGTCTGGGAAAATTAGTCCTTTTACAATGGAGTGGTACCGTGAAAGGCTTTAATGTTTCTGGGAAGCACAGGGCCAGAAAGGGTAGTGAAGCTTTGAATGGGGAAGTTCAGTCTAGGAATCAAGGGGCATATCACATGGAAGAGATGAATTTTGCATTGAATTTTACAGAAGAATGCTGAAACTAGTATAAAACGTGTACAAGACATTGGATAGGTCAAATACCCTTTCAGGTATTGGGTGTAGTTCCCAGCTTTCCATTATTGAAAGACGCTATGCAAAACAGGGAGGATTCATTTGAATTATATTAGGTGAGAAGTTATAGCTAATGAAGATGATAGTTTTTCTCCCATCACTCCCAATCTACCTGTCCTCAGGAGAAGATTAATGGGTTGGGTGGAAAGTAAGAGATTTTCAAAAGTATGAAAAAGCTTTGAGAAGGTAAATAGTGCACAGCTGTTTCTACTGATTTGCAAATTGGTAACAAGGTGGTATAGATTAAGAATTTTCGCTGGAAGAAACAAGGGGGAAGTTAGGAGAATTTTTCTCTCCTACAGGAGGTTACTACAACATGGAATGCTATTAGGGAAGGACTAAAATTCCTTAAAAAGGAATTGGATTAGCGTTTGAAAGAATAAAGGATCTAGGTGACAGGCAGGAAAATGAGATTCAAGTAGTTGACTCCACTTAAACCAAAAAAAAACACACAGACACATGCACACCACCCTATGGGTCAAATGGCCTGTGATGCCTGAAACTACTCAATTACTGGACAAAATGGTACTTCAACAAAATTGCAATCAGAAGCATTCAAACAGACAAAATGACACTGAATAGTTAAAGAAAGGCTTGTTGTAATCCTGTTCAGTGTTTCATACCCTCCAATGATTGGGTGGTGGCTACCACGCCCTTTTCTGGCTCCGTTCTGAGAAACATGTTTGTGCCGGGACTGGATCTGAGCTCATAATAAGACAAACCTCACACGGGGAAGATGCGACACCAGACTCCAGAAGAAACAACTTTATCTGGTGGCTCTGTCTAGAGAGGAAACAGAAGTTTTAATGAAACAGTTTAAATATACACAGGTACCTTCAATGCTTAATTTATGTCAGTATATCCCCTGTGATGCTGCAAATAAGAGTCCAGACTAGATGTGGTCTTCAAGTGAAGCAGGATGAAAGTGTGTGGGATCATCAGACCAGGGCACACAAACACATATCAGTATCCATTTTAAAGTCACACACTCAGTTCTGAATTTTATATTTTCATCATAAATTTCCATTTCTACATTTATGCTGGAAACTGTTTCTGTAAACTTATCAAACTGCAATTACACTCTCCTGTCTTTAACTGAAAGCTGCAGTAGGTGGGGTATTTGCGAGCTAGGTCGTTGGTGAGTTACTAACAAAGTCTATGTACAGGTCGGCCACAATTTAATCGAACCGGAGAACAGGCTCAAGGGGTCGAATGGCCTTCCTTTATTCCTACTGTAGTCAGATCAAATCTTTGCATATCAAGCTTGAGTCAGGAGTTATGAAGTGTGTTGAAAAGCTGCTACAAATCTCCTTAGATTGGGCTACAGTGGAATCTCAATTATCCATCCATCACAATGCAAATGTTGGAAATTGTTAGCTAGAGTCCCCAAAATAACACAGCAGATTGCTGTTGTGAATTTAACAAGAAGTCCCAATTCCCACGGATTTCCTGTTATGCAGAATATTTTGAGAATGCATACATAACATTGCAAACAATTGAGGTTCCATTATATACTGAAACACGGAACACTGTCAGGGATGAGTCAACTCACACAATAACAGAACATAAGAAATAGGAGCAGGAGTAGACTACATGGCCCATCAAGCCTGTTTCGCCGTTCAATACAATCATGTCTGATTTTGGACTTCAACTCCATTTTCCCGCCCACTCCCCATATCCCTTAATTCCCTGAGACACCAAAAATCTGTCTATCTCAGCCTTAAATGTATTCAATAATGGAGCATCCACAACTCTCTAGGATTGAGAATTCCAAAGATTTACAACCCTTTGAGTGAAGACATTTCTCCTCATCTCAGTCCTAAATAGTCAGCCCCTTATCCTGATTGTGTTCCCATGATTTAGATTCCCCGACCAATGGAAACCATCTCTCAGCATCTATCCTATCAAGCCTCTTCGGAATTTTATAGGTTTCCATGTGATCGCCTCTCATTCTTCTAAATGCCAGGGAAAATAAGCCCAATTTACTGAGTCTTTCATCACAGGACAGCCTTCTCATCAATTTAGTGAATCTTTACTGTACCATCTCCAATGTGAGGATATCCTTTCTTAAGTGTGGAGACCAAAACTGCACACACAACTCCACATGCAGTCTCACCAAAATCCTGTACAACTTTAGCAAGACTTCTTTATTTTTGTACTCCAATCCCCTGGCAATAAAATCCAACGTGCCATTTACCCTCCTAATTGTTTGCTGCACCTGCACACTAACTTTCTGCGCTCCTTGTATCAGCACACCCAAGTATCTTTGAACACCAACACTTACAAGTTTCTCCCCTTTTAAAAAATATTCTGCTTTTTATTCTTACAACCAAAGTGATTAACTTCACATTTCCCTATATTATAAACCATCTGCCATTTTGTTGCCCACTCAGTAAGTCTATATCTCTTTGCAGCCTCTGTGTCCTCCCCACAGCTTACCTTTCCACCTAGTGGAATTTAGATACATGGCTCTCTGTCTCTTCATCTAAGTCATTAATATAAGTTGCAAATAGTTGAGGCCCCAGCACTGACCCTTGTAGCAGTCCATTATTCACTGCCTGCCAACTTGAAAAAGGCCTGTTTATGCCTACTCTCTGTTTTCTATCCATTAACCAATCCTCTATCCATGTTACTATATTACCCCCAATTCCATGAGCCCTGATTTTGCCTATTAACCTTTTGTGTGGCACCTTATCGTATACCTTTGGAAATCCAGGTATACTACACCTACTAGTTCCCCTTCTACCCTACTAGCTACATCCTCAAAACGCTAATAAACTTGTCACACGGGATTCCCCTTTCGTAAAAACATGCTGACTTGTTCAAATCATACTATACTTTTCTAAGTGCCTTGTTAAGACTTCCTTAATAATAGATTCCAGGACTTTCCCAAGAACTGATGTTTGGCCAACTGGCCTGTAGTTCACTGTTTTCTCTCTCCCTCCTTTCTTGAAAAAAGTGACACTTGCCAACTTCCAATCTAGTGGGACCATTCCTGAATCTAAGAAATTTTGGAAAATCATTGCTAGCACAGCCACTATCTCTGCAGCGATCTTGTTTAGAACCCTAGGGTATAGGCCATCAGGTCCCAGGGATTTGTCAGATTTTAGTCCATTATATTTCTCCAATATTTAATCCCTGCTGATATTAATTTCCCTAATTTCTTCACTCTTTTTAGCCCCTAAGTTACTGTCTATTTCTGGTACGGAAGCTGTGTCATCTACCGTGAAGGCAGACATGAATATCTGTTCAATGCCTCTGCCATTTCCTCATTCCCCATGATAATTTTTCTTGTTTCTGCTTCTGAGACCCAACGTTTACTCTCTTTCTTTTTATAAAAGCTCTTACAATCTGTTTTTAAATTTCTGGCTAGTTTACTCTCATGTTCTATTTTGTCTCTTTTTATCAGCTTTTTGCTGGTTTCTAAAGCACTCCCAATCCTCAGACTTGCTACTGTTCTTTGCAACATTGTAAGCTTCGTCCTTTAATCTAATACTATCCTTAACTTCCTAAGCGAGCCATACATGGGTCCTTCTTGCTGAGTTTTTGTTCTTCAATGGAATGTATATGGAATATACAGAAAAACATTCAAGTAGGGGTTTTTATCCAACACATACCAAGCTACTAGATAACGGTCAAGCTGAAATCTTTGCAATCTTTCCCTTCCTTGGCTGGGGTGTTAACCAATTCTAGTGCACTTTACATCCTGACCGAGATCAACTAATTCAAGCCACACAAGAAAGGGCTGCGGGACTTGGCAGCACTAGGGGAGTTCCTGGGGTTTAGGAGATATGGTTGGTGTTCTTTAGTCTGCTACTGATGAATGGATCATGGGGATAGGTAGCACAAGAAATATGTAATGGAATGTGGGTACAACTCACTGGGGAAAATCTTGGAATATAACAGCATGTGGGCAGAGGGAATTTTAGGACCTGGCAAGGCTGGGATGGGCAGTCCTGAAGTCTGACAGCACTAGGAGGAATAATTTCATCTCCTCAAATTTACCTGTTAGTTTCTGAGACCAGGATCTAGCCCATGCCCATTCATAAGCTGGTTTTCAGCACTTTTAACACATTTTCCCGTTCTAATTATGAATACAAATGGAAAACACAGTATTAGACTGCCGAAAACCACCCTGGTGCTAGGTGCATACACGATCTAATGCCCAGTAACAGGCTTAAGAAAATTCTCATACAGGACGAAGTGATAGCGGGTTGAGATGACCCGGGAATGAGTTACAACAGGCGAGGATAATTTGCACCAGGTAGAATTGATTTAATCGATATACAGAAAGACTGCAAGTAGGTCAAACCAGAAACACAAACCATTGCCTAATCGTCAACCTCAAGCCCGAGGCCAGGAGTCTCCAGCCTGCAGCCTCATATGTGTGGTTCCCGATCTTGATCGATTGATACTATTTTGATGGTAATCAAATGGCTTGTGTTTTGACTAAATATTTTAAAAATGGCTCTTCTTGTTATTAAGGCTGTCAACCCCTACCCTTGGTCCCTGACAGAGGTTAAGCTTCACTTTATCGATGCATTCCTGACAGGATTTGAGAATCTTATGAATAGAACTTTTGCAAATTCGTTACATTGTTATAAATTGTATTTTGTGTTCAGGAAATAGAATTTCAGTTTTTTAAATCATTGCTTTAAGTTCAGTTCTGATTTGCTGCTCTTTAACAAACACAAAATGTGAGGCAAAGTATAATTCTATTTTTTGATAGTCCTAGAATAGAAAAGTCTGCCCTGGTATTTTTCTCCACTTGAGCCAGTGTAATCCCATCCTCTTGCTCACTCTATACCTTCAACAATCCTTTTTAACAAACAACTATAGTCACCATAACTAATATATTGCACATTGCATATCAACCCTGCTATAAAACAGCATATCCTCTGACTGAATGACCATAAGCAATGCTACAGAAGGTGACAGATACAAACAGAAAGAAACCCAATCATTTTATGCCAAGATTGATTATAAAGTAGGGAAGCTTGCAGACAAGCCTTAAACATTAAATTTACAAATATCTGGTCTGCAAACTTCTGCAGTGGAAGCAAACTCTCACTGGCCTAGAGCCTCATGTCCAGGAGCCCCAACCAAGACTCACTACAATGCAAAATGACTGGTAAAAACCAGTGGATAATTTGAGTCAAAGTATGTTTTAATATGATTTGCTTTATTAATAATGTAGTATGTAAACATTCTACAGGCCTCGTCCTTCATGGCACTGGGGTGCAAGACTAGCCAGCCTCCAGGTTTGGCAATCTGCCTCTGACCATATGCTCCAGATTTCAAACTAACTATGAGAAATGTCAAAAGACCACGAATCTGTTTTTTTGGAGTGCAATACCTACAAATGCGGAGCTATATTACATCCTACTTAGAGGAGCTTATTGGTCTTTTCATTGAGGGTTTTATTAATCAAAACAGAAGTTCAGCTTATCTTCATTAACGTATACCAGAAAAAAATCAAACAACTACTGACACTTATTGGTGAAAGACAGTCCAATGATCACTTCGAAATTTTGACAAGAGACACTGATCGAATCTCCACAATTCTAGGATGATGGTCAAGGATTACTGTAAATCCCAGTGTATCGAATGGAGGAATTCCTACAATTTTAAGGGCATTTAGTGATTGGAAAGGTGAATTTTCCGTCAGCGCGCGGGAAAGCTTTGATCAGTTTCACAGGAATTGTAAACAAAACAGCTCCGGGGCTGTGCTGCCTCTAAATAAAAAGGGGCAAGATCCATATCCGACCTCGGGACACAGCGCAACACCAACACTGCAACCTTCAGGGACCCTGCTCCACCACAAACAGCTCACTCACCAGCAATCCTGAGCGGAATTCCAGCAGCCAGCCTGCTGGGCGCTACCCAGTTCCGAAGGAATGTTGGATACTGTCACAAGATGACGTTCGCAACACAATCCGGCTACATTGTAGCCATTTTAAAACATTGTCTCAAACATCGCGAGACTCTGCGTTCGAGGTGGGGCAGCCACACAAGTTTAAAGGCTTCCTGTGTCCGGGAGTCACTCCCAGTGCAATACAATCTGCACCCAATGTAAAATAGTGTGTATCCAGTGCAATACAATCTGCACCCAATGTGGAATACAGTCCGTACTCAGTGCAATACAGTGTAAAATGCAGCGCTTACCCAGTGCACTGGGTACGCACTGTAGTTCACATTGGGTGCAGATTGTATTGCACTGGATACACACTATTTTACATTGGGTGCAGATTTAATTGCACTGGGTACACACTATTTTACATTGGGTGCAGATTGTATTGCACTGGGTACGCACAGTATTTTACATTGGGTGTAAATTGTATTGCACTGGGTGAGCACTGTATTCCATATTGGGTGCAGATTGTATTGCACTGGGTACGCACAGTATTTTACATTGGGTGCAGATTATACTGCACTGGGTACGCACTGTATTTTACATTGGATGTAGGTTGTATTGTACTGGGTACGCACTGTATTTCACATTGGGTGCAGATTGTATTGCATTGGGTACGCACTGTATTTCACATTGGGTGCAGATTGTATTGCACTGGGTACGCACTGTATTTGTACATTGTGTGTAGGTTGTATTGCACTGGGTATGCACTGTATTTTACATTTTATTGCACTGGGTAAGCAATGTATTTTACATTGTATTGCACTGGATATGTACTGTATTTTACATTGGGTGCAGATTATATTGCACTAGGTATACAATGTATTTTACATTGTATTGCACCCAATGTAAAATACAGTCCGTACCCAGTGCAATACAATCTACACTAAAGGCAAAATACCCAAAGCAATATAACGTGTCCAATGCCATGCCCACTTGGTTATGTCCAGAATTTCTAGAAAAATGAACACTACTTTTAAAAAGCAACATGGAGAATGGACAATCTATGTTATAATGCAATAAAGTCAAAGGCGGTCAGGTGATTTCATTCCTTGTCTGCAAATATCCACAAAACTTCCCAAGGCTGGAAGCAGCTTGCTTGTCCTGTCAGGACAACAAATGTAAACAACCTTTTGGAACACTCCTGAGAAGATATTAAAAATGCAATGGATTTCTCCTGTAGGCTTGGTGCTACTATTGTCTAACTGCCAACAGAGATTGATGCACAATGACCGCACAGACGTAGTGGTTGCAGAATGAAACTCCACAAAAACACACTCTATCACAAGGAAATGCAAATGGCTGAGATTCAAACCCCATTGTATATCAAAGTTAATGTTGTCAGGGACCATTGTGTGGACCATGAGAAACCGATACTATGGTCACCCAAGTGAATCAAGCTTGCAATTAAAAACATTTACTAACACACATCTTGGGCAGCAGCCTCAAGTCAGTCAGTCTTGGAGTTAAAGAGATCACAAAGGGAAGAGGTCCCACCCAGCAAAAAAGGACCCTGCCTAGAATCCCCTAAAAGGCAGGGAGGCAGGGCTATCCTTTTACCTACTGATTTGCAGAACCAAGCCTGATCTTCATTACAGGGGCTCAACTTCATTTTAACTGGAGCAAAGCCAGAAACCTGCTGTTGCAAGGAGTAGTCCACTTTGAATTCACCGCCAGAAACTTCTAACTCCATTTTCTTCAGTGAACCAAAATGAAATCATCAGGCAACAGCTGCAACATTTCCAGCTTTCATCTTGAAAAAACAAGCGTAATAGTGACTTTTTGTACATTTCTGTGCATGATACCTTTTTTGTAATCACATTTTCTTGTATGTGTGTGCCTTGTGTGAATGTGTGAGTGGGTGCTGTTGGTTGTTGGAAAATAAACATTTATTTTTTTCTTTTTTAAAACTTATGTTACGACCAGCTGAGGATCAGTCGAACGGCTCCCCTCTTGTCCCTCTCCTTGTTTGATCGCAACAGCTTTTTTGTTTGAACAGGATATACTTGCCAACTCCACGTATGCAATCACACAGATATGCGCACACACACTCGAAGTATTGGTTAAGTTAGGGCCCATAAAAAAAGCAAAAGAGTATGCAGACTGTCGCTTGATGAACTGGGTGGCTTCAGGCTGGATATGATGTGATAAATGCTTCCAATTTAAAGATGTAGACCACTGAGTTGGTCACTCTTCGGGTGATGGTAGTGCTGCTTTGAATTCTTTTAAGAAATCCCTGTCTGCAGGAGGGTGTCCCTGCATGATCAGTCAGCAAACCAGGTGTGTTGGAGAAAAAAAGGAGGCAGGAGGGACCCCATGTCGGTCTTCTCCCTCAGCTGCTTGTCCGTGGCTCTGCTGAGAAAATGTGCTTAAAACATACAAAGGATTGACTTGCACCTCATCTTCTGACTAGGCACTTTACAGCCTTCCGGACTGAATATTGAGTTCAACAATTTTAGATCATGAACTCTCTCCTCCATCCCCACCCCCTTTCCGATCCCCCCCTTTTTTTCCCAACAATTTATATAGATTTTTCTTTTCCCACCTATTTCCATTATTTTTAAATGTATTTCTATCCATTGTTTTATCTCTACCTTTTAGCCTTTTTCGATTCCTTCACCCCACCCCACCCCCACCCCCACTAGGGCTATCTGTACCTTGCTTGTCCTGCTTTCTACCCTTAATGTCACCATTAGCACATATCTCAGATAATATCACCACTGTCAACACCTCTTTGTCCTTTCGTCTATGACATCTTTTGGCAATCTCCACCTAACACTGGCCCTATATCCAGCTCTATCTGTCCCACCCCCTCCTTAAACCAACTTATATTTCACCTCTCTTCTATTTTTACTTAGTTCTGTTGAAGGGTCATTCGGACTCGAAACGTTAACTGTGTTCCTCTCCGCAGATGCTGCCAGACCTGCTGAGTTTTTCCAGGTATTTTTGTTTTTGTCAAAGGATTGACTTGTCATGTGACCATCCTTCTCCAACTGCCGGGGGATTCAACAAAAGACATTATCCGTTTATTCCAAAGGTGACTTGATTAGCACATGTCTGGAAGCGAACTTAGCCAAAGTCCCATTGTCCAAGGGATCAGTCTTAATGGCCCATTTCCAACAATTGGATACCATCTATGATTGCCATAGATGCCTTGCTAATGAGACAGGTGTTGTGTGTTCCTCACACTCCCCTGAACTCATTGGCTGGAGTTTTCCAGCCCCTTCGCGGTGGGTTTCCCCACAACGGGGCCGGCGAGCCGATGAAACCTCTGTTCACATCAGCGGGACCCAAAGATCCCACCAGCGTGAGAGGCTGGGAAATTCCGGCCATTGTCTTTGACAGGTTTTGCCAACCAACTGACTCTACTCTAATGACTTGGAATGTGGAACGTATGGTAATACAAATTGAGGTTAATCATCTTGGGCTGTGAGTTCAAATCGCTTTAGTCCCTGTGTTTTTTAAAAGTCTGTTTTTAAAAAGTTTGATTCAGGTTTCTAGCCGATGAATTAAAAACCATTATTTGGCATAAAGCACATCTTTATGATACTTATCAGAAGGCCTGTCCTATGTGTGTTCTTGGGTGTCACAGCACTCACAATACTTCTTTAAAACACATCTTATTGCAGTTAAAAGCAAAATACTGCAGATGCTGGAAATCTAGAACAAAAACAAAAATACCTGGAAAAACTCAGCAGGTCTGACAGCATCTGCGGAGAGGGATACAGTTGATGTTTCGAGTCCGTATGACCCTTCATCAGAACTAAGACATATAGAAATGAGATGAAATATAAGCTGGTAGAAGGGCGTGGGACAGGAGAGCTCGAAAGGAGGCCAGTGATAGGTGGGGGCCAAGAAGAGACTGCCAAAGATGTCATAGACAAAAGGACAAAGGGGTGTTGACGGTGGTGATATTATCTAAAGGGTGTGCTAATGGGGCCATAAAGGGTAGAAAGCAGGACAATCTAGTGACAGATGGCCTTAGTGGGGGTGGAGTGGAGGCAAGGGATCGAAATGGGCTAAAAAGTGGAGATGAAACAATAGATTGAAATAAATAAACCATTTCTTGCTATCTTGACTCCATTCTCTCTCCCCTTGTCCAGTCTCTTCCCACCTACATCCGCAATTCCTCTTACGCCCTACATCATATCAACAATTTCCAGTTCCCTGGCCCCAACCGCCTCCTCTTCACCATGGACGTCCAATCCCTTTATACCTCCATCCCCCACCGGGATGGTCTGAGGGCTCTCCACTTCTTCCTCGAACAGAGGCCCGAACAATCCCTATCCATCACTACTCTCCTCCGTCTGGCTGAACTTGTTCTCTCACTGAACAATTTCTCCTTAAACTCCTCTCACTTCCTCCAAATAAAAGGTGTGGCTATGGGTATCCGCATGGGCCCCAGTTATGCCTGTCTCTTTATGGGGTATGTGGAACATTCCTTGTTCCAGTCCTACTCAGGCCCCCTCCCACAACTCTTTCTCCGGTACATTGATGATTACTTCGGTGCTGCCTCATGCTCTCGTCTGGACCTGGAAAAATTTATTAATTTTGATTCCAATTTCCACCCCTCCTCATTTTCACGTGGTCCATCACTGACACTTCCCTTCCCTTCCTTGACCTCTCTGTCTCAATTTCTGGTGATAGACTGTCCAGCAATATTCATTACAAGCCTACCGACTCCCACAACTACCTCGACTAGAGCTCCTCACACCCTGCTTCCTGTAAGGACTCCATCCCATTCTCTCAGTTCCTTCGCCTCCGTTGCATCTGTTCTGATGATGCCACTTTCCAAAACAGTTCCTTTGAAATGTCTTCCTTCTTCCTTAACCGAGGTTTTCCACCCACGGTGGTTGACAGGGCCCTCAACCGTGTCCGGCCCATCTCCCGCGCATCCGCCCTCACACCTTCTCCTCCCAGAAACATGATAGGGTCCCCCTTGCCCTCACTTATCACCCCACCAGCCTCCGCGTTCAAAGGATCATCCTCTGCCATTTCCGCCAACTCCAGCATGATGCCACCACCAAACACATCTTCCCTTCACCCTCCCTGGCGGCATTCCGCAGGGATCGTCCCCTCCAGGACACCCTAGTCCACTCCTCCATCAACCCCTACTCCTCAACCCCCTCCCACGGCACCTTCCCATGAAACCACAGAAGGTGCAACACCTGCCCCTCCTCACCGTCCAAGGGCCCAAACACTCCTTTCAAGTGAAGCAGCATTTCACTTGCACTTCCCTCAATTTAGTCTACTGCATTCGCTGCTCCCAATGCAGTCTCCTCTACATTGGAGAGACCAAACGCAGACTGGGTGACTGCTTTGCGGAACACCTTAGGTCTGTCCGCAAGCATGACCCAGACCTCCCTGTCGCTTGCCATTTCAACACACCACCCTGCTCTCATGCCCACATATCTGCCCTTGGCCTGCTGCAATGTTCCAGTGAAGCTCAATGCAAACTAAAGGTACAGCACCTCATCTTCTGACTAGGCACTTTACAGTCTTCCGGACTTAATATTGAGTTCAACAACTTCAGATCATGAACTCTCTCCTCCAACCCCAACCCCTTTCTGATCCCACCTTTTCCAATAATTTATAATTTAAAAAATATATATATTTTTCTTTTCCCACCTATTTCCATTATTTTTAAATGTATTTCCATCCATTGTTTTATCTCTACCTTATAGCCTATTTCGATCCCTTCCCCCCACCCCACCCCCACTAGGGCTATCTGTCAACACAAAAACAAAAATACCTCGAAAAACTCAGCAGGTCCGACAACATCTGCGAAGAGGAACACAGTTACGTTTCGAGTCCGTATGACTCTTCAACAGAGGGCTATCTGTCACTTGCTTGTCCTGCTTTCTACCCTTAATGATTACCCTTAATCATTAGTATATTCCTCAGCTAATATCACCACCGTCAAAACCCCTTTGTCTTTTTGTCTATGACATCTTTAGCAATCTCTTCTTTGCCTCCAGCTATCACTGGCCCTCTATCCAGCTCTACCTGTCCCACCCCCTTCAACCAGCTTATATTCCACCTCATTTCTATATTTCTTAGTTCTGTTGAAGAGTCATACAAACTCGAAACGTTAACTGTATTCCTCTCCGCAGATGCTGTCAGACCTGCTGAGTTTTTCCAGCTCTTTTTGTTTTTGTTTCTGCTTCTCTATTCACTGATGCTGCCGGACCTGCTGAGTATTTCCAGCATTTCCTGTTATTCCTCCAAAATCCTTCCTTCTTTTAGGAGTAGTTTTTCCTTATCCAAACTTTTTGAACACCTCTATCAGATCTTCAATTTTAACTTCCATTTTAATGTAAAGATTTTAATTGTGAAGTTGAAAAATGGTAACATTGGTGAACTCCACTGCATTATGTCTAATTTATAGTCCCGAACCTAAATGCAACTTTCTTATTTAGTGTATACAGACTTGGTGTAAAGCTTCAGCCATCATGCGCATTGTCATCACCAGCACACAAAGTGTGTCGGCCACTAAATGGTTTAGTTAATGAGCTTGATATTTGTATTTGCCCATAAGGGTAATTGTCATCGCCATGGAGGCCCCATAGATGAAGAGTTGGCATGCAGTGTCCCTGTCCAGTTCAAAAGGAGTTGAGGAGTGTTCAACTGTGAGATGACCAGTTGATCTCTGGTTGAGTGAATGTAGAGTCAGAGATGATATGATAATTTGTAGGGGCATTTGCTGTCCACTCTTCATATCAGTGAGTTGATAAAGAAGAGTCAGTGGTATCAGATAAGATAGGGTGGCAGGGTTATTTGAGAGCTCAGGGGGTGGTTGTCCCTGCCCTTTTGTGAGTCACCTGAAACCCAGGTAATGGTTATATCCCCCAGGATTACAAACCATGGCCAAGGTTTGAAGCAGCAAATATTTGGTGGTGATGGCGGAAGAGCTAGAACTTTGAGGAATAATGGCTGCTTACAGGTGGAGGATCATTTGGGAAGGGGACTTGTGTTTCCTTGAAGCACACATGAGGAAGGCAACGGGAAGCCATCTCATGTATTATTTTCCCTAGTCATTTTTCTCATTGCTCATTGAAGCTGAAAATGGGAGGCTCTTACTGAAGAGGAAAGTGCAGGGCTGACTGCAAGGCATGGAGAAATGAGCAGAGGATCTGCCCTTGGACAGATCAACACTACATCAGGTAAGGTTGGGTACCTTGAAGACAGCTGTACCGTTGCTGTCAGAATGAATTACCAATGTGATTTTGTTTCTATGAACTCTCACCTTCCGAAGTGCACTCTCTACTCTCAGCTCGCGACTGGTCAAAGATCACAGGGCAGTCAGGGGGAACCTTTCAAAGGTACCCTGAAAGCCTACTTGAAGAAGATTGGCTTTGACCTCAACAGATGGGAAGGGAGTGCACTGGACCATCCACGATGGCGAGCACTGGTTCACTAAGATGTAATGGTTTCTAAGTAGGGGGGAATGACAAAGGCCAAAGATGTGAGCGCAAGAAGAAAGCTCAAGAAGGCACGCAACCTGTCATCGAGCACGAACTGACCAACTGACTGACTAATAACCGACTGCTGATATGGAATGTGGATTTCTTTTTCCTCTTAATGCTATTTTTCCCTTGGCCTTTTACTTTTCTTTTTCCACCTCCTTTACCTTACTCTGACTGCACCCCTATCGCTTACAGACTCTCTCTCTATTCCCCCACCTCCTTTTCTCTCCTTCTCCCTGTGGCAAGCTTCATTTTGCTCCGAGGAATGACCATTAGTTAATGTTACTACATGTATTCACCTATTTTGCTAAAGCATTTGAAGGATGAAGATGTGGAGGAGCTGTGTTGCTGACTGTTGGTAACCACCAGGAAGAGAGTAGAGCAGATTGCATATGATACAAGCTGCATAGTAGCACAGGGTTGAATATTCACCACATTAATGTGTGGCCAACAAACTCAAACAGGAGAACAATGTCACTTAGAATGTACCACGTGAATACTCAAGGAGTGTAATTCGTTCATCTGTGCTCTGTCTGAAGGCTGATGCTTCATCCTGAGCTGTTTCCTTGGCAGTTTTTGTCAGTGGTGTTTTACCATTGCCTTCCACTCTCAGGGACAGGGTGAGGAGGCGGGTCCCAAGTCTACCTCAGCCTGAGCGAGAATTGAACCCATACTGTTGCCATTAGTCTAAACCACACCCGAACCATCTGAGCTAACTGGCCCCCTATCCAATTTAAATACCTCTTATTTTTGCCTCTATTGAAGATGGTGACTGTTTCTGGGGTATAATGACATGGGCTTTGGCAGCTTTCTGCTACTTCATCAAAGAGGGCCATTTATGTGTGTGTGAGCTTGGACTGTGAACTTTACAGGAAATTTAACTCCAGAGATTACCAAAGCTGAACATGATTCTGTCCTCATCCAACACGTACCCTAAAAAAATTTCTATTAGAGTTCATTGGAAACTAGCCAGGAGTGGGAAATCTTACTTATTTTCCATCTTCAGGAGCAACATCTTTATTCCTTTTTCCCTCTCCAAACCTCAGAAGGTACTCAAGCCCATGATCTGCATGGCTACAGTATGAGCAGCCAAGGAGTTGTGATTACTGGCATTAAAGGGCGGAATTTTCCGTCCTTGTTGGCATCGGGCATCATGGCGGGTGTGAACGGACAATATGGTGGGAAGGCCAAAAATTGGTTTCATGATGTCGTGAAACCAGTTTGTGATCGTCCGATGTACCTGTCAATGGCAGGCCATGTTTCCCGACGCTGCAGGTTGGGAACGTCATTTTAATACACCTGCATATCATTATAACCCCTGCTCCTGCATATCATTATAACCCCTGCTCACCGGAATCATCCCCCAGTGCTGGATCATCTGTGCACGTTGGCATGTTTCACAATTGTACATAAGCGACGTGCACCTGATGGGCTGCACTACGCTCAGGACTTCGAGGTTTGTTTGCCTACCTTTCTTCGGACAGCACTCGTCGCCAATGGTGCCAGGCTTCACAGGCAGCACCACATCACTTTTAGGGGGTGCTCACGGGCAGGTCTCTACCTACCAGATCAGCTGTAAGGTGGGGGTGGCTTTTCAACTGCTGCAGGGCTAGGGCTTGCTTGGGGAAGAGGGCGAAGTGGCCTCAGGCATGGGAAGAGGCAGCAGGGCTAGGGCTGTACTGGGGAAGGGGGGTATCCCAAGGTGTGTGTGGGGGCACATGTTTATCTGTGCAAGTGGCTTCAAGATGGTGAGGGCTGAGGCAGTCTCCAGAGGAGATGAGGCCAGATGGGGATGTGCGGGTGTATGTGAGAGAGTGAGTGGTGATGTACCTTGAGCTGACAGTGAGTGAGATACCAGTGAACGTGTGATGGCCATGTGAGCGTGTGAGTTTAGAGTGATGGGATGGTTGACTTACCTTGGCTGCTCGAATGAGATCATTCATCTGTTTTCTGCACTGGATGGCCGACCTCTTGTGTGCAGCACTGGCACTGACCACCTCTGCCACCGCCTCCCAAGCCAGAGTGATGAAACTGTGGCCTCATGTGGCCAGAGAAGGGGTAGAGGACATCGCGGCGGGCCTCCACGGTGTCCAGAAGGCGTCCCAGGGGTGAGTCACTGAATTGGGGGGGCTGCACTCTTCTTGGCTTTTGGGGCCATGTCTTCACTGGTGCCCTCCTGGGCTGCAGCATTGAGAAGTGTGTGCGTGGCTGCAGTTTCAATATGGTGCCCAGCCTGAGGAAGCAGCGAGCTAACAGCTTGGTGGACAAATTGGAGGCCACCCACCAGCGAAACAACATGTTTCCTGTGGCTGCGTAGCTAATGAGGCAGAAATGGGATGATGCAGCCCGAAAAGGCGCCATTGCAGCTGGCAGGTAAAACATCCTTTTTCCCACCCGCTAACGCACTTAGCACAAATCTGGGATGATTCTGTCATGGGGGGGCTTGACAGCAAAACATTCTGGTGTGACTACATATTCCTAGTTGGACTGTGAAATTTTGATCCTTGCGTTAGAGTCCCACACATCTGGGTAGATTCACCAAGAAATCCAATAGGGAATTCAGAAGAAGCATCTTTAGCCAAAGAGCGGTGAGAATGTGGAACTCATTACCACAGGGGAACAATAGTATAGATACATTTAAGGGGAGTGTAATGACTTAACAGATCGGACAGGTATCAACAAGAAACAGAACAAATGTTATTACAAGAGCTTTTCAGATGTTACATGTTCGACCAGGACTCTCATCAGGAAGGCCCGCCCCTCCCAGATTACGCGCGCTTAGGGCTGCAATGGTCGGAACCTCCAAGAACATCACGTGACCCCTGATAGAAAGCAGGAGAGGCTAATACCTTCAGTTACTACAGGGGGGCTAGACAAGCATATGAGGGAGAAGGGAATAAGGATTATAGGGTTATGATGTAGATTTAGATGAGCAAAGGTACACTGATGTATTTGATAAGCTTCTGCAAATTCCTTTTGCTAACTCACAATGAGACAATGAGACAATGAGACATCTATGGGGAACAGGACTGGGTAGAAAGGCAAAAAGCCAGCAGAGCAGATGGCAACCCCCTAAGGGAATGTGAAATTAGAGATGTTACAATTACGAGGTTTATAAAATTATTATATTTTGGGACTGCACCTTTAAATTTAAGGTAAAATGAGCAGGGTCATGTGACATGTTCTGCAGCCTGCCTGACAGTTAAGCCGTGGTGGTTTGACTGTTGGAGGTCAGAGGAAAGCTTAGGCAGCTTTACTGAGAAGAATATGCAAGCTATTTACACTTGGAGACGATGGCAGCAGGCTCTAAGTTTATTATGGGCTGAATCTTCGGCTTGGCGAGCGGGGGCGGGGCCCACTCATCGAGGCGTAAAATGATGCGTGGTGATGTCCGGCGTGCACCCAGACGTCACAGCGCGTCATTCAGACTTTCAGTTTGGCGGGCACGCAGCTGACTTGGCTGCGCGGCCGCTGAACTGTCAAAGGCCTGTTAAGGCCATTTAACTGTCAATTAAAATAACTAATGGAGTTGCCCGTCCAACCTTAAGGTTGGCGGGCAGCTGAAGAGCCCAGGCGGCCTTCGCATTTTTCATGGAACCTCATCCACGGGCGGGATGAGGTTTCATGAATGATTTTAAATTTTGAAAAAATTTTTTATTGAAATTAATGCACATGTCCCAGCTCATGTGACAGTTTCACATGAGGGGACATGTTCGAATATTTTTAAAAAATCTTTTTTTCAGTGTTTCACACTCAAATTAATCTCCACGAGGCAGCTTCGTGCCTCAGGGAGATTTCTGCTCTCAGACCGCACTCCCGACTCAGGCAGCCACTAGCCCCACCCACACGGGGAGCGCACAGTGCTTCTGGGTACGCATCACGCTGGGCGGGCCTTAATTGGCCCGCCCTTGTACAATGGCGGCACGGACCCGATTGGGGGCGCGATTGTGTCCGTGCCCAGCCTCGCCCGCTCCCGCACTGCCCGTCCAACAGGAAGAAAATAGAACCTGAGTCTCACAAAGGTGTTGAAGGTAAGGAATTGTAAGCAATTGTGCTGTAAACTGAATACTTACCTCTCAGCTGGAAGGGAGTTGGGATCAAGGGTAGCTAATTCGCATTTCTACCTGGATGCAAGCTTAATATGTTTCATGTTGCTGTGGGGAAAAGGGCAAAGGAAGCCATTTTTGAGATCAGTTTACGGGCTTCCCAACAAATCAATCAATATTGCAGACAGACAGCAGAGGTTCTGCGTGGTCAGCAGAGAGAAGAGGCTACTTGGCTTTGTGAACTACGACAGTCAGATGCAGGACGGAGATGGTCTCTAGTTGAAGAGATACATCCTGCAACTGTCTAAGGATTCCAAGAGATTCATCTAGGCATGGCCAGGGGGAAGAAGAATCAATGGAATAGGCTTTGCTGATGGCTCTGGATTTAAGAAATTCTTTGAAAACTGAAGAAAGTGACTGGAGACAGTCACTCAAAGTTACCACTCAGCAGAATGGGGATATGGAAGCAATAGAAGCTGGGAGAACTGTGGACTGTTTACTAAAGGACCGTAATTCCGTGAAGAGTGCAACGTTTAAGTTGCTTACAAAAAGAAAATAGCATTTAGTTGGTGGTGTTTATAGTCATTATTAATAGTAAAAGTTTTAAAACGTGAAATCTTGCTATGCCATTCTTCCAGTTTATAACTGTAAGCTCGAAATTCTTTAAAAGCTATCGGTCTCTATGGAGATCGTAACAGAGGCCTGGCTGATTTTAACGGCAGGACCTCTATTGAAACCTGCCAGTCATCTACTCAGCCATTTCCATTGGAAAGTGGCAGCAGCCCAATAGGGAAGGATTAAAATGGAGAAGCCTGGAAGTCATCTGCTGGCATTAGGACATTGCTAGCAGCAATGTAAGTCTTGGTGGGGTGGGGGGGAATTTGTTTTATACTTATTTTAGTGGGTGTTGCTAGCTTCCCAACAGGTTTGTCTGGATAATTGCACTGTGCAGGAGTTGGTTAAGGTACTATTGGGATCCAATGTACCCCGATCTTCCTTTATCAATAAGGCTGTCACCAAAACCAATTGCGTTAGAATTGCAGACTGGTGGGATAGAAACGGTAATCAAGCTGCTCCATCTTAACTGCTTCCCCATTACATTCCTGCACATTGGAGAAAACTAAAATTGAATCCGATAGCTCTCCTACCCAACCTCTTCGCCAAAATATCCCCAGCTGTACCTTGACCATCCCTTCCATTGCCTTAAAACATCTTAGTGGAACTGAGGACACTTATTGCAGTTGTCGGAAAGTGCCACTATAAACTGATGTACTAGGTCTTTAAGGGCAGCAAGTAACTGAGTTTCCATGTTGTAGTTCCAAATTACCAATCCCAAGCACTGTACATATATGCGCTTCATCAAAATTATGCAAATATCAGCGTGCCCAGGAAACTGTTACATTCACTTCTGCTTCAGATGGCCTTGCCCAATGTCACCTACAGATCTCAAATTGTTAAACATCAATATTCCAATTTTGTCAACACATATGCCAGTCAATCTTTTGACTACATACATGCAAGTGGTTTAAATGAAAAATGTTCTTCCTATTCACCAGTTAAGTTGTCTGTTGATTTTAATTTTATTTTATTCAGGCATATTGTGCATTATAAATTTTATCACACTTTCTCCATTTCTATTTTGCAAGGTCAACATTGGGAAAATTGTAGCAAGTTCATATTCAGTAGGAGAATAAACAGCTATCAAAAAATGTACACGTCTAGAATATGCTGCAAGGTAACAATCTGTCTGATTTTAAAGAATTCAAATAGGATTTATAGCCTTTGTTGTACATTCAGTGCTTTGCATATTGTTAAACTTTATAGTCGTATAGAATACTAATTTTATGGCCAGCTCTTCTGTTCTATTAAGGAAATAAAAATGCAATATTTAAATGGTTTAAAATAATCCAGTATGTATTATTGCACAGAAATTAAACAGTCATAATAATAGGAAAACATTCCATATGGACATGGGGGCAACCCCAAGATAGTTGCTGTAAACTGTCCGAATATTTTAAAATAAGCTGCACAAATACCTGCTGCAAATGTGTGGGGATATATGCAAACCCTTGTACAATCTAATGCTTCACTCTTAATATCAATTTTGTCATGCAATTTTCATCACTGAAGATAAACCTTCGTATCTCTGGCAGTCTCTTTAAGATCCAAGGGCGGAATTTTACCGCCCCTCCCGCCGAAGTCATTGGACTTTTGAATGGCTCGCTGAATTTTCCAGCCCCGCACCCGCCGCGACAGCGCCGTAAAATTCCACCCCAAGTCAAGTGTAAAAGTTAAGTTTAAAGGTTCACCCACTGCATTTATTGCAGTAAATCAGATTTGCTCTTTCTGGGATTATTTCTGGGTTAGAGAGGAATGAAAGCACATTAGAAACATTGGACACATTAGAAACAATGGGCAGAATTTTCTGCCTGTCGGGCGGGCGGGCCCAACCCAATCTCCGGCGGGCGCAGGGCCAATCCCTGCCAGCGAAGCGGGATGCACCGCCATTTTACGTGGGCGGGCCAATTAAGGCCCGCCCAGCGTGATGTCCGGCGGGAAGCACTATGTGGTCCCTGTGCAGGCGGGGGGAAATCTCTGAAATCAAGAGCGCGCTTTTTCGTGCATGCGCATGAAAGAGCGCACATCTCCCTGAGGCTAAGTGCAGCCTCAGGGAGATTGCCTGGAAAAAATATTAAAAATAGAAAAAAAAAATTCCCTTACATGTCCCCCTCATGTGACAATGTCACATGGGTTGGGACATGTTCATAATTTACAGAATAACGTTATTAAAATTTTTAAAACACTGCATGAAACCTAATCCCACCACTGGATGAGGTTTCATGTTTTCTCTATTTGCCGCCCGGGCTCCTGGCCGACCCGCCAATCTTAAGGTTGGATGGGCAGGTCCTTTAATTGGTTAAATGATCCTGTCAATGGCCTCAATTGGCCATTGACAGGCTGGTGGGCCCGCAGCTGATTTTGCTGCACCCCCGCCTTCCTGAAAATTTAAATGGGGCGGGATGACGTCGGGGGTTCCGCCCGACATCATCCCGCATCATTTTGCGTGTTGGCGAGCGGGCCCCGCCCCCTGCTCGCCGACGGCAAAATTCTGCCCAATATGTTTGTGGGACATCTTGCCCAAAATGAAGGAAGTTTGATTTAAAGAGAAATAAGGTGTAGAAGCTTTGTATTTTGAACCATTTTACATTCTCTTTGTATGGCGAACTGTTTAAATAAATTCAGGATACATCTATGATGCTGGAGCATTAAAGAAGTGTGCATGAGCCAGCTTAAGTAATGGCTAAGAAGGGCCAAACAGTACATTGCTGACCTCTAATGGTGGACCATGTGGCCGGAAAAGGTTGGTGAGGTGGGTGCGGGGGCTGGTGCTCTTCCATTGACACTGCTACATCCAGAGTTCTTTTGTGCCTTTGGAAGTCACAATGCCACCTCATTTACATTATAGTACAGTAGTTAAATGCAGAGTTGTTATCAGCACCAGTGGGAAGCATTATACACGCTCCAGACAGTAAAAGCTGAACAAAGATCATGGTTCATGCAACCCTATTAGGGTTTCAATTTCATGGAAAATATTCCCCTCACATTTAACTTTGTTCACTGTAGCTTTGAGACAGTTTGTTTCCTTGTATATTGAGTAGGAATTATATAAACCACATCCATGATTTCCATCATTCCACTATTGGTGCTCCACCTCTTGGACCAAGCTCTTGGTCGCCCGTACTAATATCTCCCTGTGTGGCTCAGCAAGCACCTTGGGAAATTTAACTACATTAAAAGGCATTATCTAAATGTATAGTGTTGTTGTATTGTTTACCATAAAACCTAAATATCTGTAAGTTACCTTGTAAATGAAAATCTACTGAAGAGTTCTTATAAAGGTAAAAAAGATATACATCGAAGACTTAATCCTTGGGACACTGAAACGCATAGCAATCTCGATTGATCTAATTATTCTTGCCTTACTTAGTGTGTAGTAAAAAGATTGTCTTTTTAAAATGTTTACACACCCAAAGTTTGTGCTTTAAATTTAACCTTTGAATGGGCATACACTTTCCATAATGCTAGGCCTGAGATCTGGACCCAATTCAATAACTTATTCCATTTTGATTTTTCTTTAATATTGCTTAACCCATATTCGACCCAGAGGACAGGGTGGGTAGGAAGGAAGTCTGGCTTTGTGAGAATTGGATATGTTGGGGTCAGTATTTATTGTCTCATGAAACCAGTCCCAACCCCAGTCTGAAGAAGGGTCATATAGGCTCGAAACGTTATCTCTGTTTCTCTCTCCCCAGATGCTGCCAGACCTGCTGAGTTTTTCCACCGTTTTCTGTTTTTATTTCAGATTTCCGGCATCCGCAGTATTTTGCTTTCATCCCAGCAAAAGCGACATGGTTTCACGAGTTGACAGCATTATTGGTGTTGGATTTTGACATCCTAGTTTTTTCCAGTATTCTCCCTCCTTCATCCTTTACAACAACAACTTACATTTATATAACAGCTGGAATGTAGTAAAAGATCCAAGGTACCTCACAGGAGCATTATCAAACAAAATTTAACATCGAGCCACATAAGGTGATATTGGGGCAGATGATAAAAAGCTTTGACAAAGAGGTAGCTTTTAAGGAATATCTTAGAAAGGGGTAGATAAGCAAAGTGGTTTAGGGAGGGAGTTTCAGAGTTTACGATCTAGGCAGCTGAAAGCATTGCTGAGCACTTAAAAGAGGCCAGAATTGGTGAACTGTAGGGCTACAGGAGGTTACAGAGGTAGGGAGGGAAGAAACCAAGGAGGGAATTGAAGGTAGGGGTGAGAATTTTAAAATTGAGGTTGTGTTGTACCAGGAGCCAATGTAGGTCAGCAAGCACAGGGGTGATAGGTAAATGGAACTTGTTGCAAGTTAGGAAACGGGCTGCAGAGTTCTGGATGAGCTCAAATTTAGGAAGGGTGGAAGACGGGAGGCGGGTCAGGAGTGCGATGGAATGGCATGGATGAGGGTTTTGGCAGCAGATGAGTTGAGGGGGTGGGGATGGTAGTTGGGCAATGTTACAGAATTGGAAGTAAGCAGTCTGGTGATCATGTGGATGTGTGGTTGGTACCTCATCCTAGGGTCAAATATGACATAAGGTTGCGAACAGTCTGATTTTGACAGTTACCAGGGAGAGGGACTGAAGACAATACCTTTGGTTTTCCCAAAATTGGAGGAAATTTGTGCTCATCCAATACTGGATGTTGGACAAGAGTTGGACAATTTAGATATGGTGGGGGGATCAAGACAGGTGGTAATGAGGTAGAGCTGGGTATTGTCAGCATACATGTGCAACCTGATGTTGTGATTTTAGATGATATTGCCAAAGGGAAGCAAATGGATGGGAAATAGAAGGGGACAGGATAGATGAACTAGGTTTACTGAACCAATTCCTGAGTAATTGTCCCTTTAATTAAACAGTCTAATGTACACGTTGCCCACTTATTTAGCAGTGCTTCTGCTTGTAACTCATGTTACATTTTAATATGTATTAAGCAAGAAAACACTATCGAAGTACTGCTACTAATTGGCTTTAATGTGCCCTGTTCATGCCATGTTACCAATATCACAAATCTACCTCAAAAGGAACATTTTCATTGGGTTATTTGTGAGGTTGACACTGTCCTATCAAGCCTAAGACCTGTGTGTTGTATGGGAAAAGGGAAAGGAGATGCAAATAATTTATGCTAATTTATTAATTTTAGCTGAGCTTCATTTGTTTATAAAACCTTATCACTACCAATCAGTAATGTATTTACGTGCAGACAAAGCTGCTGCTAGTTTCATTTAAAAAAGGTTTTTGATCACTTAATCCAGCAATGATTTAGATACTGGTTATAAATGGTGACCATAAAACCCCAGCTTAAACTGATTCTATAAGCAGCTTTATTATTATAATGGCAGATAGATTAAGTTAAAATACAGATTAGTCATGATCTAATTGAATGGTGGAACAAGTTTGAGGGGCTGAATGGCCTAGTATTGTTCCTATGTTCCTTCCTATAAATGCAGATTGAGAATGAAGCTGTTCCTGAATAAAAGTCCCCTTTAAGATGATCACTCTGATGCACAGGTTGTCCATTAGCTGATCGATATTTCTGTACTTCTAATTTTCAACATGGTAAAATTCGGAACCGAGTCCAAAGTACTTCATATCTTCTCCACATAGTTTCCTGGAAAAAGCCCATCTTTCCCACGTAAACGACCCTTCCACCATCCTGACGGATCTGGAAAATGCAGTGAATTCATCAGATTTGCACACATGTCCACATTCACTGCATACTCACCATCAGAGATCAGAATAGCAAATGTTCATTGTATATTTTCAAAAGGGCAGATCACTGGCTTGCCAGAGAAAATTCACCTAGTTTTGACAGAGTGGATGTCCTTTTAAATCCAGTCACAATGTAGAAAGGGCTGAATCTGGACAGTACAATGCCACTGCTGTAAATGATGCAGAGCACTAACCATGGTCGCAGAAACCGAAGGGTGCAATATCCATGGCAAATTGTGGGTAAGGAATGACTAGCATATTTGGATCGAGCAGCCATCTGGTAGAAGGGAAACCATGCCCGTTTGCTGGCTTTCCCCACTAGAGAGTCCATATGTTTCCCTCAAGATCCTTTCAAACTGAAGAGTAAATGCCACTGAAAGATCTTTGGCTCCAACAGCAAGTAGAGCTCTGGCACGATTCTAGTATGAATTGTCTTACTTCTGTCATTGTATGGAGCCTTTTCTGGACATACCACTCTAGTGTATGTTCTGCTATGTACTTGTTTGGACGTCAGTGTGGAATTTGCAGGGTAGGCCAAGAACCTCCTTAGAGTTAACACTTTGATGGTTGGTTAGTGGGGACAGGCAGGATGACCATTCATGGTCCCCCATTGGAAAACAGCTGGAGAAAAAAACAGGAATTTCAGTCCCAATAAGTTTAAAAGCCATCTGCAGTTAAACTCCATTTCCTCAGCCTAAATCAGTACAAGTGTTTCCAGGTTCGATTTTGTTGCCTTCAAAGTTACAAGCCCAAGAGAGAGAAGCCAAGCCACATAATTCAACCATAATCAATGGTTGATTGACTCAGTTATGCCCTTCATCAACATCACATTTCAGATTCCCAGAATATATAGTATCTTTCTTTTTATTACAGTGTTAGCCATTTTTGAATTGTAGTACGAGGATTTTTTTTTTTTGCAGCTATTTTAGACACTCAGGGCTGGACTTTATGCAGCCGCCGTGGTGGCAGCCATGGCGACTGCGCCCACTTAATCTTGGGAGAGGCCCCCGTGTCAGTCTCCCAGCAGTGGGACAACCTTGATAACTCTTTTTTGAATGGAGTGGACTGCAGAGTTTCAAGAAGGCAGCTCACCACCACCTTCTCAAGGGCAATTAGGGATGAGCAATAAATCCTGGCCTAGCCAGTGACGTCCACATCCTGTGAACGAATAAAACAACACATTATTTCCGGGGATATTTAAGTAAACTCACTCTTCCAGAACCGCTTCATCCAATTCAGGGTCACAGGGAGTCAGAGCCTATCCTGACAGGCAATGGGCACTAGGCAGGGTACACCCAAGACAGGGCACCAGTCCATCATAGGGCACAATTTACCATTGCCAATCCACCTAACCCAGCATGTCTTTGGACAGTGGGAGGAAACCAGAGCACACAGCAGAAACCCACACAGACACAGGGTGAACATGCAAACTCCACACAGACAGACACCCGAGGTCAGGATTGAACCCAGGTCCCTCAAGCTGTGAAGCAGCAGTGCTGACCAATGCACCACCCATTTAAGTAAACTTAAATCTGAGAAAAATAGTTTGAAATTTTCAAGAGTCAGGTGTAATGCCCACAGGAATGAGAAAAATATAGGAGAAAATGTATATATATATATATATGCATACCAAATCGTTATTTAATATTGAGATTGTGGACGTGTTGTTTTTCCTCGAGGATCTGGATGGTATAATTTCTGTTGTAAATTTATACATTACATTACTTTATTTTCTTCTTTTTCTATTGGTAAATCTTGTGTCAGCCCCTTCCACCCTCCAACTTAATCAGGGGAGGTTGGCCCACCGCTGGCAGACTGACACGGGGGCCTCTCCCAAGATTAAGTGGGCCCAGTCGCCATGGTTGCCGCCACGACGGGCTGCATAAAGTCCAGCCCTGAGTGTCTAAAATAGCTGCAAAAATATAAAAATAAAAATCCTCCTACTACAATTCGGGAATGGCTAACATCAAATACTGTAATAAGAAGAAAGAAACTACATATTCTGGGAATCTGAAATGTGATGCTGATGAAGGGCACAGGCTGAAGTACCATAACTTTTCTTTTCTCTTTTCAGGTGCTGATTGATCCCCCTTGCATTTGCAGCATTTTATGTTTTTACTTTGAAGACCACAATAATGTAAAACCACCAATAGGAGATATAACGGGGAACTGGGCAGCAGTGACAGTTGCTCATTCGATGTGGCCAGATAACAATGGAACTTTTCAACTTCTCGACCGGGTGGTTCAATAAATCATCGAAAAGAGGGATCCAACAGCATTCCTGCTTCCCGCTTTGTACCTATAGCCAGCTCTTTGTTTTTTAGCTGCAGTGATCAGTAAGTTATATTGATTACCACGCATAGCCGCTGCATATTCTCACCTTCAAGAAGGATTTCGATGACGTCATTGGCGTTGAAGCTGATTTCGTCTACATCCTGACCTGTGTATTGATAAATTGCCCGACACCTGGGATGCTGGGATGTCTGTGGTTTTGGGCGGTCAGGCAGAGGTCTTTGAGATACGCTTCTTCTTCTCTGCATTCTACAAATATACATGCATGACAAGAGATTTCAGCATCCCAATCAATTTAGTGCACCCGAAAGTATAGTTTCTTGATATTATTGTTTGCACTCAGGTATGGGTGATGTTGGCAGAAACAGTAAGGTTTATCCATTCTTAAGTGCCTCAAGGGCCAGCCTTGTAGTGTGGGACTGGACCAAGAATGGCAGATTCCTTATAGCCTGGAAAATATGGGAACCTGTTGGGTTTTTACAACAATTCAGCAAGTATCTTTCTGGTTCCAGCCCACAAATGACCAAATGTTATTGAATTTATTTTCAGAGCTTAACATGGTGGGATTTGGACTCAGAACTGCTGGGTTATTGGTTCAGTGGCATAACCATTATGTCACTGTGCACAGCTATCCTGGCATATTGGCTTAGAATGAGACAATCAAGTATGGTGCTTGCCCGAGTCAGACCGGAGCCTCATGCATTTCTGTAGGTGAAGGTTCTGTTGGGTCAATAGGACCCTAATGTCACCCTAACCAGTAATCCAGGCCACAACAATTGACCCGACAGCACAAACCTGCTCAGACTTAACAGGGCAGAGGCCCTGTTAAGGTGGGTTTAAAACTTCACTTTGTGGGGACTTCACAAGGGAAATGTAGGCCTCCCTGGCCAGAATATCACCGCTTCCACCACGAGTGACCACACCAATCCCCCATTCTCTGCATTTACTTTGGGTTGTTCCCCAGCTTTCCACCACTCCCATCACTCAAGGGTCATTTTGGTCAGGAAGTTGGCCAGCTGCCGGTTAATGAGGCCTGGATGTTAAAATGAGCTGTTGTTCCAAGATGGGCTGGCGACTCACCAGGCTGCTTTCCCGCCAGGAAGTTAAACTCACCACCACTGTCACAGAGTGTGAGCTGTGACTTTCCAGATACATGTGGTGTGTTAACTGGCTTTAATAAATATCCTTCAATGCTTGCAACTGGGGTTTTTTAATCTTTCATAATTTTTCTTCTTTTAGAAGTTAATATAAACATAACTTAAACCCAAAATACTTTCCATGAGAAAAATTGACCATAAATCCCACAACGGGACACTGGTCTTCAATTGACCATCTTGTTCAAAGAAAAACATCTCCGACAATAAACCAAAACAACAACTTGTATTGATGTGGCACCTCCAATGTAATAAAACATCCCAAGGTGCTTCACAGGGGCATTATACAACAAAATATGACACTGAGCCTCAATGCATTACCTCATCAGTGCTACATTCGATTATTAGTCTAATTATGTGCTCAAGCCCTGAAGTGGAGCTTGAACCACAACACGAAAGCAAAGCACTGCGGATGCTGGAAATTGGAAATAAGGTCAAAAAAATTCTGGAAAAACTCATCAGGTCAGGCAAAATCTGCGGAGAGAAACAGAGTAAACATTTCAGGTCAAGTAGCCGGAAGCTCAGTGTCGTGCTTGCGGATTGCACAGAGGTGTTCCACAAAGTGGTCACCCAGCCTGTGTTTGGTGTCCCCAGTGTAGAGGAGACCACATTGTGAGTAGCAAAGACAAACTGAAAGAAGTACAGGCAAATCAACAACTTCCAAGTGAAATAGCAATTTACCAGGCTTCTTTCAATTTAGTATACTGTATTCACTGCTCACGATGTGGCCTCCTCTACACTGGGGAGGCCTAACGCAGATTGGGTGACCGGTTTGCAGAACATCTCTGTTCAATCCGCAAGCACAAACTCAAGCTTTCAGCTGCTTGTCATTTTCATTCTCCACCTTGCTCCCACTCTGGTCCTTTTGTCCTTGGCCCTGCAACAATGTTCCAGTGAAGCAAACTCGAGGAACAGTACCTTTTCTTTCGACTTGGCATTCGACTGCCACTTAGTGAAACCTTCATTAAATATTTAAAAACCCACATGAAACCTCATCCCGCCCGTGGATGAGGTTTCATGCTTTTTCTTAAGCCCGCCAGGGCTCCTGGCCTGCCCGCCAACCCTAAGGTTGGACGGGCAGGTCCATTAATTATGTTAAGTACTTTTTAAATGTCCTCAATAGGCTGTTGACAGGTCAGCGGGCGCACAGCTGATTCAGCTGCACCCCTGCCTACCTGAAAATTGAACTGGGATGGGGGTGAAGTCGGGAGTTCCACCCGATATCATCCTGCATCATTTTACGCGTTGGCGAGCGAGCCCTGCTCCCCGCTCGCTGACCGGAAGATCCTCCCCATGGTGTTAACTGTGCTGGGCCAATTATATTCAGCACTCTATTACTCCCATGTTGCGTTTTTCATTACCTACCCTGCAACTCCTTGATCAGGCACTTTCATGAACTCCATATTAGCAGCGATGTCTGTTGTTCTTCTTGCTTTAGTGGTTGCACCTTGTTTTGGCAATGAAGGCATCTCAGAATTGACTGCAGACAATTTTGGGCCTTTCATGGGTCTGGAATAGGTTTGTTCCTGTTTCATTTGATGATTCTGTGAGAATCTTGGTGCACCATTCCGACACGGCCCTTAAGTAAGAAAAATAGTAATTGTTAGAAAGGACTTCTGTTGTGGTGGGGTAATTGTTAAGTTCATCTTGTGCAGTCCTGCTTAGCATTTCTAAATCGCAAGGCAAGTAAATGTATTCAGCTTGGAGCAGTACAGCCCCACGGTGAGGATGGACCCTGAGATCCTGAAATCAGATCATATACACACCTCATAGGTATATTTTTCACAGGATGTGGGTGTTGCTGGCTAAGGGGGCATTTATTACTCATCCCTATTGCCCTTGAGAAGGTGGTGGTGAGTTGCCTTCTTGAACTGCTGCAGTCCATGTGGTGTAGGTGCACCCACAGTGCTGTTAGGAAGGGAGTTCCAGGATTTTGACCCAGCGACAGTGAAGGAACGGCGATATATTTCCAAGTCAGGGTGGTGAGTGACTTGGAGGGGAACTTCCAGGCGGTGGTGTTCCCGTGTGTCTGCTGTCCTTACCCTTCTAGATGGTAATCATCATGGATGTGGAAGGCGCTGTCTAAGGATTCTTGCAGAGCGTCTTGAGATGGCACACACTGCTGCCACTGTGTGTCGGTGGTGGAGGGAGCGAATGTTTGTGAATGTGGTGCCAAGCAAGTGGGCTGCTTTGTCCTGGACAGTGTCAAGCTTCTTGAGTGTTGTGGGAGCTGCACTCATCCAGGCAACTGGGGAATATTCCATCACACTCCTGAATTGTGCCTTGTAGATGGTGGACAGGCTTTGGGGAGTCAGGAGGTGAGTTACTTGCTGCAGGATTCCTAGCCTCTGACCTGCCCTTGTAGCCACAATATTTATATGGCTAGTCCAGTTCAGTTTCTGGCCAATGGATATTGATAGTGGGGGACTCAGTGATTGTAATGCCATTGAACATTAAGGGCAATGGTTGGGCTCTCTCTTGTTGGAGATGGTCATTGCCTGACACTTGTGTGGTGCAAATGTTACTTGTCACTTGTCAGCCCAAGCCTGGATATTGTTCAGAGTTTGCTGCATTTGGACATGGACTACTCCAGTATTTGTAAGCAGTGCCCCTGCTATTAACATCAGTAGATTTCAGTAGTGATGCTTCTTGTTCCTCTTGGCTGGAAGATTTCCTATGTTCAGTTTTCAGCAGTGTCACAAACACTACTACATAGAATTAATTTATCATTTTGTTACAAACAGAGGAAATATTTGGCAGATGCCACTTATTTGTCACCATGAAAAGCTCGAAGAGGCTGTCTGCATTTGTCCAGCTTCATTTATTTACATACATTGATTCTTTTTCACTACTTGTTACCTGATGGCGGTGGTGGGGCAGATCTACTTGGATGATTTTTTTTAAACCCACTGCTGTTTACAACACCTTTTCTTGTTGGCTCTGCCACAAATGAGAGAAAGAAAATGTTAGTGTCTCACAGCACAGAGAGTATATGGCCAGTTACTATATGGCGTCAGCTGCTTAGTAATTACACAGTGCAAAGTACACTGTCAGTACATTTCAGCTTTATAAGGAAGCATTACTGGAAACATGTAAGAAGCTATGTCATTTAAGGGAAGATGCATTTATAACAATTTGTGTGTGTGTGGGAGCAGCAAAGGGCTGGAAAATTGAATAGTTGTAGGTCATGAAAGGACAGTGTGCAAGCAGTGTGAATGAAATAGAGAGTTTTGGATTAACAAATGCACCCGCTAATCTCAATTTCTGAGACATGGAAACCATAGATAAATTCTGCTTAAAATATACCCAACGTGGTGTAATAATCAATTGTAAATGATAACTGCAAATATTCAGTTACATTGATCGATTGGAGAAGTTGGGACTGTTTTCCTTGTAAAAGAGAAGGTTGAGGGGAGATCTGGTATAGATATTCAAAATCATGAGGGATCAGGACAGAGTAGATACGCAAAATGTGTTCTCAATTGTGGAAGGATCGAGAATGAAAGGGCATAGATTTAAAATAATTGGCAAAAGAAGCAATGGTGACATGAAAAGAAACTGTTTCACGCAGCGAGGGGTTAAGGTCTGGAATGCGTTGCCTGTGTGGTGGGGGCAGGTTCAAGCGAGGTACTCAAGAGCGAATTGGATTATTAACTGAAAAGGGTACAGGGAGAAGCAGGGGAATGGCAGTAGGTGAATTGCTCATTTGGAGAGCAGCACAGACACGATGGACTGAATGGCCTCCTGTGCTGTAACAATTCCATGATTCCTGTCATCATCTCCCACCTCCAACCCTCAACCAGATCTAGGCGGGAGCAGTGGACTCAAAGAAATTTGCATACTAAATGAGAAAACAAGCTAACAAACATTACTGATCTTTGATCAAAAAGGACCACTTAAGAGATATATACCATAAAACATGAACAACTTATAATTTCTTATAATTAACTTATAATTACATCGTGCTTTTATTATTGTAAAACTTCCCAATGCTTTTCATGTTTCATACACTGGTGGTGTGGTTGCTGGTTTCTGGTATGCGTGGTCTATCTAATATAGAGAGACTGTCGTCTCACTCTGGCAGTTACTTCAAACCGGTTTATTGGCACCATATATAAGAAAGGTTACAGAGTAGGCATGTCTCTCATGAGTGCAGGCTGTTCCTTCATCTCTCCTGAGCATCCAGCACATGACATCCAGCCGATGTCACTGTTACATTATGGTCTATAACTCATTACCATAGCCATTCTATTAACCCATTAGACTACACTTCACAGAAGTGTTATTATTAAAAAAATGACATTGAGCTGCATAAACAGATGTTAAGACAGGTGACCAAAAACTTGGCCAATGAAGTAGATTTTAAGGAGTGTCATAAAGGAGGAGAAAGAGATAGGGCGTTGAAGAGATTTAGCTAGGGACTTATAGAACCTAGGCAGCCAAAGGCAAGGCCACCAATGGTTGTGAAGAAAATTGGGGAGCACAGAGATCCCAGAATTTTAGGGTTGGAGGAGGTTACAGTGTTAGGATGGGGTGAAGCCATGAAGGAATTTGAAAGCAGGGATCAGGTTTTAATATTGAATATTATTAATATAGGCATACTGCTGCTCTGAATTCGTATTTTCGTACGTATGTAAGCTTTGCTGGCCCAGCGTCAATGTAGGTCAGTGAGCACAGGGGTGATGGGTGAACAGGATTTGGTGGGAGTTAGGATGTGGAGGCATTTGATGACCTTAAATTTATGGAGGGTGGAAGATGGGATGTCAGCCAGGGAACATGAGAATAGTTGAGTCTGGAGGTAACAATGGCATGGAGGAGGGTTTCAGCTGAGGCAGGCGCAGAGACGGGCCATGTTACAAAGGTGGAACTAGGCAAAGTTGGTAATGGAGTGGACATGGAGTCAGAAATTCTTCAGGTCAAATATGACACTGATGCTGCAAATGCTCTGATTCAGCCTCAGACAGTGGCCAGGAAGAGGGATGAAGCCAGTGGCAAGGGAATGGAGTTTGTGAGGGTGACCGGAGACAATGGGACCAATTTTAGCTCTGTGTAAGTGGCTGGGTTTTGAATGAGTTAAAATTTCACTCAATTTGCCTTCCCAATATTTAATTGGAGGAAATTTCTGCTCATCAGTGCTGGATGTCAAAAAGAAGTACGGTAAATCAATGGCAGTGGAGGGGTTGAGGGAGGTGGTGACGCAGTACAACTGCAGGCCGTCAGCCTACATGTGAAAATTGACACTGTACTTTCAGGTGATGCCACTGAGGGGCAGCATTTACATGAGAAATAGAAAGGGGGCAAGGATCGATCCATGGGGACTCCAGAGGTAACGGAGCAGGACGGGGAACAGAAGCCACTGCAAGTGATACTCTGGCTTTAACAGGATGGATGGGAATAGAACCAGGCAAGGACAGCCCCATCCAGCTGCACAGCAGAGGAAAGGTCTTGGAGGAAGATCCTGTCGTCAACAGTGTTAAAGGTTGCAGACAGGTTGAGGGGGGAAGCGACTGCCATTGTCCCAATCACATAGCATGTACTTTCTGATTTTGATAAGGGACCTTTCAGAGCTATGGAAACCTGAAGGTGTTCAAGCATGGAGTGGTGCGAAAAAGGTGGTCAGGAATTTGAGCGACAGCAACATTTTCAAGGTCTTTGGAGGGGAAAGGGAGATTGGAAATGGGGTGGTAATTTGCAAAAACAGGGGCATCAAGGATGGGTTTTTAGAGGAAGTGGTGGTGACAGTAGATTTGAAGCAGAAAAGGTCAGCACTTGAGAAGAGCTAACAAAGTTATACATGAAGTTTGGCAGCACAGTACCCATTTATTCATCGTTTATTATTTTATATGATAGGGAGAATGACTAATCATAACATAAATATAAATGTTAACACATAGTTCACATGCTCTGATCAGTTGGCCTACCGTACACCCGCATCTTCAGGACTCTAAATTTGAAAAGATTGCCATAAGCAATTTATTAGTTGTTTAATGCAGCAAGTTCCACAGTTACTGGAACAGCCCTCTCTCTCCCTCAATCAATTGTCAACCCTGTTTGGAAACTTTAGGACACACAACAAACAGTTCTTTTTAAAGGGACTTTACAAGGTATCATGCATCACCACTTACTTGAATTCTTGGGTAAACCATCTCCAATACTAATGTTAAGTGTCTTTCCTGCAGGTTTAAGCATGATCATCTCCCCCTGGCCTCTGCTGAAGACCAGATTTCGAGTGCCACCTCCTCCCCATCCTTCCTTCTTGATTTTGAATTGTATGCTGTTAAATGCAACCAAAAATCAAATGAAGCTCCATAATTAAAAACAGCAGGAAATAATCATTCCTCAAAATTATCAGTACTTGGAATGATGAGCTTTGCATCACCGACTAAACACACAGGTTACTACCTAAGGGAAAAAAACAACAGCCCTTAACCTCTAGCGCTTGGGGAGATGTTACTGCAGAGTGCAATGGAAGTGGATAGGCAGGAATTTGGCTGGCTTCCAAAATAGAGGCACTAGAGTACAAAAGCAAGGAAACTGTGATGAACATTTGTAAAACTCTGGTTCGGCCTCAACTGGAGTACTGAACCCAATTCTGGGCATCCCACCTTAGGAAGGATGTGGAAGCTTTAGAGAGGGTGCATAGAAGATTTATGAGAATGGTTCCAGGTGTGAGGAACATCAGCTATGTTGGTAGGTTGGAGAAGCTGAGTTCTCCATAGGGAAGAGATAGTGGTGTCCAAAATCATGAGGGGTCTCGGTAGAGAAGGCAGAATTTCCCCTGAATTGCACGAAGTACGGTGGCGAGTGTGAAAAAAGACATTTTTCCCACCGGCCGCAAGGGTGGAGTTTTGTGCTATATCAGCTGCTTCTCACTGCGTTAATTGCACAGGAAACAAACTGGTGGGCAGCCTCTGACTTGCCCACCACGCTGTTACCTCTGTTTGCTCACTCCAGGTGCCATACCTAAACTGCAGCTGTGCACACACAGTTCTCAGTGCTTGCAGCCCAGGACTGCTCCAGTGAAGACATGGCCCCGAAATCCAAGAACAGTTCATTGACCCTGTCCCTCGAACGCCTTTTGGAGGCTCGCCATGATGTCCTCCACCCCCGCTCTGGCCACAGGAGATCCAGCAATTTCACCACTCTGGCTTGGGAGGTGGTGGCAGTGGACAGAAGAGGTTGGCCACCCAGTGCAGAAAGAGGATGAATGCTCTCATCCGTGCCACCAGGGTAAGGCAACCACCTCATCACTCTAAACTCACACACTCACAAGGCCAGCACACATTCACTGGCATCTCACTCACTACCAGCTCAGGGGACATCACCACTCACTCTCTCACACGCACCCTCACATCTCCATCTGGCCTCATCCCCTCTGGACACTACCTTCTCAGCTCTCACCATCTTGGGGCTGCTTACACAGATCAACACATACACCCTGGGATACCCCTCTTCCCCAAGCAAGCCCTAGCCCTGTAGCCATTGAAAAGCCACTCCTGCCTTAACGATGGCCTAGTTGGCAGAGAACTGCCCCTGAGCCCTCCTAAAAGAGATGTAATGTTGTCTGCGAAGCCTGGCGCTGACGACCGCGAGTGCTGCCCGAAGCAAGGCAGGCAAATGAACCTCGAAGTCCCGAGCGAAGTGCAGCTCACCAGACACCCGTTGCTTATGTACGGTTGTGAAACATGTTGGCGTGCAATCACACCGACGTGAGCTCATGATCCAGCATGGGGGCTATGATTCTGGCGAGCAGGGTTCATAATGAGATGCTAAAGGATTGAAATTAGGTTCCTGACGTGCGGGCGGTGGGAAACGCGGCCCCGCCATTGATGAGTGGAACAGACGATCGCAAGCTGGTTTTACGACAACATGAAACCGATTTTTGCGATCTCCCGATATTTTCTGCTCCCGCTCGCTATGACACCCATTCCAAACGGGAGCGGAAAATCTCGGCCAGAGAAACTGTTACCATTGGCAAGAGGGTCAAGAACCAGAGGGCACTGATTTGAGGCGGATGGCAAAAGAACCAAAGGCGATATGAGAAAAATCCTATTTATACAATGAGTGTTAGGATCTGGAATTCACTACCTGAGAGTGTGCTGGAGTAGACACAATAGAGGCTTTCAAAAGGGAATTGGATAAAGAACTGAAGAGAAAGAATTTGCAGGGCTACGGGGAGATGTTAGAGAGTGAGACTAACTGATTTGCTCCTGCAGAGAGCCGGCATAGGCATGACTAGCCAAGTGGCCTCCTTCTGACGTTGTTTCTATAATTCCATGTGCACCATCCATCGTGAATATTCCCAACTTCCTCTGTACATTGTTCCTTTAAATACAGATGGGATCATGTCATGCAAATGTTCATCACAGCCATTTTGCACCTTGGGGATCCAAAACCGAGAAACCAAAATTAATTATTTCAATCTGTTTGGATCACAGATTCTGATCAGCTGAGTTGACTTCCACATTTCATCCACGAATATCACTTCCTACTTTCACTTGGAAGACACCTTCAGGTTAATATTGGGGCCAATATTTCCACAGATTAGTTTCGAATTTTTAGGCAGGATTTTTAGATCGGTGGGCCTCCGCGATCAGTGGGTCTGCGAGCGGCCGGGGAATGGGCTGTTGGCTGCAATGGGCCCCCGACTGTGATTTCACGCTAGCTGGCCAATTAATGGTCAGCCAGCATGAAAGGTGCATTGAAATGGCAGCGCTGCCAGGGTGAGGGCAGGAGGAGGGCGGGCGCTGGAGTCAGAGTGGGTGCGGGGGAGTGCGGAAGGAAAGCTCCCTGAAGGCAGAGAGCTGCCTCAGGGAGCTGAAGAATCCAAAAGCAATAAATAAAGATTTTAAAATGCCAAAAAAAATGTCCACGCATCAGAATCAGTCACCTGCACATATGGATGATGAAAATTCTGTCCAAATATTTTTTTTCATTAAAATCAGAAACCTCCTACCATCCTTGGATGAGGTTTCCTCAAAAAGGCAAAGGCTGCCTGGCCGATTCGCCCGCCCACCAACCGTAACGTTTGACGGGCAACGAAAAATCTCCATCAACTATAACGTTAATGGCCTTAATAGGCCTCTCAATTATCGGCGGGCGTGTTGCCGACTGTAGCGCACGCCCGCCGACTGTAATATCGCGCGAGTGCACAAGGACTTCGGGACGCTCGTCCGACGTCATCATGCGCCATTTCACGCTTGAGCGGGTCGGGAGTGCGCTCGCATGCCAAGCGAAAAATTCTGCCCATGGAGTAAACCTGACCGACTCATACACTATGCCTGGTGAAACCCTAAGATTACATTTTTTTTGTTTTAAATCAGATTACCAGCATAAACACCAGCATGCTGGTTGGCTGAATGACTTGTTTCTGTGCTGTAATTTTTACGCCCATTTATAAAACCGCAGAGGACAGGCAGTGAAAAACAGAACTCAAGTTGACTCTGTGCTACTGCCATGGACTTAATAGCACAGGGGTGTAGAGCATCAGAGGGGCAGAAGGGAGATCCTTCTAAGGGGGCTGCAGAATGTCTACTGAGGGACAGGTTGTGTTTAGTTCAGAGCTGGATGAATGGTGCATGGGGAAGGGGGAGAAAATATAAAAATGATGAGGCATCTATTAAACTATTAAACTTGAACAACTGTAGTGATAAGAGTCTAGAAGTGCTTGTTGTATGAAATTCATTATCAGCAGAAAAGGTGATATATATCCTATTATCACAGTCATTTGTAGCCTGAAATGTTTTATCACAAGGCCAAAGAAGGAAAAACAAACAAGGTGTTTTCTTACGAGTCACTGAAATTGAGCCTTAATTTCTGATGTGTTAACTCTTCAGTTCGTTTGCACAGAAGACTAATAAATTCGGTCTTAAAGACGGACTCCAGGAGACTGTCGTACTCTGACTCGTGCAGGACCACAAAATCATCTTGCCTGGTGCTAAAACAAAACCAGAAGACAAACATTATCTCATTTACAATCTCTCTGAGGTGTACTTGTCACTGACAGGTACATGAAATAGGAGATCTGAAACCGTGAATCTAAAATACTAATTGACAATCAATAAGTATCATAAACAATAAGAATTTAAAGAAAATATTTTAAACATAATTTAAATAATTAATTTAATTAATAAAATAAATAACAAATAATTAAACAAAATCATTTAAACAAATTTAAACAAAGTTGAGAGCTTTATTATTTCCGAGCTGTCTAGGTTCCGAAAGCTGAAATTTGATTTGGTCCATCTAAGGTCAGTATGGGTCTAAGACCAAAGTGTAAAACTGTTCTCAGATTTGGTGACTACACAAGGATTTGTTAGCCTGATGAAGGAGTTAAGATTGCACAGTCTATATACTGGTGGGAGGGGGATTGGCTCACAGTCTGGACTTAGGTCCATTGTCAAAGATCTGTGAACGAAGGTTTGCATTACCTCTGAGCCATGGTATGCCGGAGCTAGACTATCACAGGGTGGAAGGTAGCCAGCAACATCATCCCTCAGCCTCAAGGACAGTTTAAAAATGCACAGATTGTGACACCTACATCAAACTAATTTTAAGGAAGAAGTCAATTTTATGACTTTTTTTTGTAAGTCCTCCAGTCGATAAACATTAGTTATGTGTGGGTTCATTCATTTAAACAGACTCCTTTCTTAGCTGACATGATATTCTCAATAATTTTATCAAGCTAAACAATTGGCATGCCCACAGCTGTGGGAGGTCAGGAGCTTCCAGCCTTTCCGGCTCAGGCCCACATATGAAGAGGATCCACTTTGGTTGGATTAGCGGAAAGCTGCAGGTACCAATATGACTGTACCCTCAGCATCTTCAGAAAAAGAAGGGGAAGGCCAGATATTGGCTTTGAAAAACTGTTATCTCTTGTGATGTCAACTGACATCGACGGGCTATATGTGATGTTGTTTTTGTGGGGTGGAATCTTGTCGGGGCGATGGGGGCAGCTGGATAGAAAGCTAACAAGATGACCTTGTCGCCTCTTTTCAAGAATGCTCGCCTAGGGTTACCAACTGTGATTAAGTATAGTCTTGGAGGTTTCATCACATGACTTGCCCCCAAGCTCCATTCATCAGCCAACACATCCATCTGTGTGACGTACTGCTTTCCTACGCCAATTGGAAAGCAAATATTCTAATTGCCCAATTGGATGATGCATGACTGTCAGCTAAATAGCCTAAATGTTCAAAGAAAATTAAAATTTTTCTCCAGAGTTGCACACAGCAGTGTCCTGGAGATTGATCTTCAATTCCTGGAGGCTCCAGGCCAATCCTGGAGGGTTGGCAATCCCTATGCCCGCTGCATCTTGTGCCAATCAGCCACTTAACAGGTCAGCGCTGGGCCCTCCTCCCGGGATCAAGGAACCCGGGGGGGGCGGGGGTACAGGTCACCGAGAGCTGCCAGCCAATCAGAGGCAGTCAGCTCTTCTGTAAGTAGCAGTGCCACTGAGGAGGCGGTGTTGCAGCCGGTACTATGCGCAACTGAGGCCTTGGATTGACGAGGGACTCAGGAAAAGGAAAAGGAGGCCGCAGGGTGGAGTTTGTGGGTGGTTAAATGTTCCGCATCACCAAACTTGCCACAGGGGAAGGCACAAGGGCTGGGAATTTCTGGCTCCCTCCCTGGTGGCGAGACTGCCACAGGCGATACAGCGGCCCAGCCAAAAGCCCATTGACTTTTGGCGGAACTGGATGATCCTGGTAGCGAGTGGGGCTGATAATTCCTGCCCAAGATTACGCCCATAGTTTAGCTCTGTGGTCACATACTGCATAATTTTCATACACTAGGAACATAAGGGCTCTTTTGGTAACTGATCATAAAAAAAAAATTAAAAATCAAATATTAATAAGTAATTATTATGAAAGAAGTGTGCTAAGGAGATTCAACGATGTACACTGGGAGGGAAGCACAATGGGATTAATTTTGAATGTGCGCAATAGCGCAAAAAACAGTGATATTGGATCAGCCATCCATAATACATTTCTCCCATCAGGTGGGTTTCCCTTGGTTATAATTCACTGAGGACAAGATAGTCTAATGGCAGCAACTATAAAGAAACAGGAAACCACCTGAGCTACTCTTTCCTAGTAAAGGATCAAGAATCTCACGTGTGATGCTTGAGTTTTGACCCGCCCAAGGCAGTACACCATGGAAAGTCCAGGCGATGCTTTCTGGGGTGTTTGCAAGGGATTTTAAACAGAAAAGCAAACATGTAAGCACAAAAACAAGATTACTGTACCTCATAGAAATAGCGGTAATGCTCTGAATTTCAATCTTTCTTTTTAGGACCTCCTTGATTTGACCCTTTTCAGGCCCCTTTTTAACCTTTTCTCGACCAATTAGATAAATGTGCTTTGAGGATAGTATAAGATCACGCTTTATACCCTGAAAAATTGGATATGATGTACAACCCATTATTTTATACAGAAATGATACAGTGAATACTGTGGTGATATAATAAGTCATTGAATGGATGCAATACACAGGATCTACACACTGCTAGTACAAATGGTACAACACCTCTGTCAGTCTGCAAGGTCTCACTAAAACATTGAATATAATTGACTATTCAAGATTCATAAAATGTTCTATTATCGGTTTATACAGGTTATTATAGGTTTTCAAGCAACTATAAATTATTATTGTAATATAAAAGCAAAATACTGCAGATGCTGGAAATCTGAAACAAAAAGAGAAAATACTGGAAAAACTCAGCCGGTCTCACAGCGTCTGTGGAGATGGAGAGTAAAAACAGAGTTAGCGTTTTGAATCCTTATGACTCTCCTTCAGAGCTAAAGAGAAGTAAAAATGTAATGAAATTTATACTGTTTAAAGGGGGTGGAGCAGGTGAAGCTGGATAGAAGGCCAGCGATAGGTGGAGGCAAAGGAGACATTGCCAGAGATGTCATGGCCAAAAGGACAAAGGGGTGTTAATGGTAGTGGTATTGGTAAAGGAGGTGCTGATGGTGGCATTAAGGTCAGAAAGCAGAATGTGTTAATAGCAGGACAAGGGTAAGCACTCTAGAAAGAACAGCATGAACAAGTGGCAGATGGTCCTTGGGGCTGGGGTGGGGGGAGGGGATGGTGGTGGGGAAAAAGATTGATAAAAGGTGGGGATAAACAATGAATAAAAATGAAAATAAATAAAGATAAAAATAAGTGGATAAAAATTAAAAGAATGAAAAAATAAAAATGAAAAAATGAAAATGAATATTGAAAAAAAGGAATAAAAGGGGGTGAGGATGGAGGAGAGAGTTCATGGTCTGAAGTTTCTGAACTCAATGTTAAGTACGGAAGGCTGTAAAGTGCCTAGTCGGAATATGAGGTGCTGTTCCTCCAGTTTGTGTTGAGCTTCACTGGAACATTGCAGCAGGCCAAGGACAGACATGTGGGCATGAGAGGTGGTGTGTTGAAGTGACAAGTGACAGGAAGGTCTGGGTTATGCTTGCGGACAGACCGAAGGTGCTCTGCACAGTGGTCACCCAGTCTGTGTTTGGTCTCTCCAATGTAGAGGGGACCGTATTGGGAGCAACGAATGCAGTAGACTGAATTGAAGGAGGTGCAAATGAAGCGCTGTTTCACCTGAAAGGAGCGTTTGGGCCCTTGGACAATGAGGAGGGAGGAAGTAAAGGGGCAGGTGTTGCACCTTCTGCCATTGCATGGGAAGATGCCATAGGAGGGAGATGAGGTGTTGGGGGTGATGGAGGAGTGGACCACGGTGTCCCAGAGGAACAGTCCCTATGGAATGCCAACGGGGGGGAGGGTGAAGGGAAGACGTGTTTGGTGGTGGCATCATGCCGGAGTTGGCGGAAATGGCGGAGGATGATGCTTTGAATGTGGAGGCTGGTGGGGTGAAAAGTGAGGACAAGGGGGGACCCTATCATGGTGAGGGCAGAGGTGCAGGAGATGGGGGAGGGCCCTGTCAACCACAGTGGGTGGGAAACCTCGGTTAAGGAAGAAGGTAGACTTGTCAGAAGTGCCGTACTGGAAAGTGGCATCAGATGTGACGGAGGCGAAGGAACTGAGAGAATGGGATGGAGTCCTTGCAGGAAGCGGGGTGTGAGGAGCTGTATTCGAGGTAGCTGTGGGAGTCGGTGGGCTTGTAGTTAATATTAGTGGACAGTCTATCACCAGAAATTGAGACAGAGAGGTCAAGGAAGGGAAGGGGAGTGTCAGAGATAGACCATGTGAAGGTGATATAGGAGTGGAAATTGGAAGCAAAATTGATACATTTTTCCAGGCCCAGACAAGAGCATGAAGCGGCACTGAAACAGACATCAATGTATCGAAAAAAAGAGCTGTGGGAGGGGGCCTGAGTAGGACTGGAACAAGGAATGTTCCACATACCCCATAAAGAGACAGGCATAACTGGGACCCATGAGGGTACCCATAGCCACACCTTTTATTTAGAGGAAGTGAGACAAGTTTAAGGAGAAATTGTTCAGTGAGAGAACAAGTTCAGCCAGACGGAGGAGTGGTGGTGGATGGGAATTGTTCAGGCCTCTGTTCAAGGAAGAAGCGGTGAGACCTCAGACCATCCTGGTGGGGGATGGAGGTGTAAAGGGATTGGATGCCCATGGTGAAGAGGAGGCGGTTAGGATCAGGGAACTGGAACTTGTCATATCAACGTCATATCAACAATTTCCAACCATCGCCCCTTGATGTTCAATGGCATTACCATCACTGAATCCCCCACTATCAATGACCTGGGGGTTACCATTGAGTAGAAACTGAACTGGACTTGCCACATAAATACTATGGCCACAAGAGCAGGTCAGAGGCTAGGAATCGTGTGACAAGTAACTCACCTCCTGACTCCCCAAAGCCTGTCCACCATCTACAAGGCACAAGTCAGGAGTGTGATGGAATACTTCCCACTTGCCTGGATGAGTGCAGCTCCCACAACACTCAAGAAGCTTAACACCATCCAGGACAAAGCAGCCCGCTTGATTGGCACCACATTCACAAACATTCACTCCCTCCATCACCGACGCACAGTAGAAGCAGTGTGTACCATCTACAAGATGCACTGCAGGAATTCACCAATGCTCCTCTGACAGCACCTTCCAAACTCATGACCACTACCATCTAGAAGGACAAGGGCAGCAGATAGATGGGAACACCACCACCTGGAAGTTCCCTTCCAAGCCACTCACCATCCTGACTTGGAAATATATCGCTGTTCCTTCACTGTTGCCGGGTTAAAATCCTGGAACTCCCTCCCTAACAGCACTGTCGGTGTACCTACACTACATAGACTGCAGCAGTTCAAGAAGGCAGCTCACTACCACCTTCTCAAGAGCAACTAGGGATGGGCAAGAAATGCTGGTCCAGTCAACGAAGCCCACATCCCATGAATGAATAAAACAAGAAATCAGAGACCCCTCCTGTCCCCTCCTGTCTTCATGTGGAATCATGGATGTGAATCTGACCTGATATACCACAAGCAATGTTTCCACTCTGCAAGACAATCAGAATTAAAATCTGCAAGATCCCATATTAAATGTGTGACAAAATTGGTGTGGTATTAATGGAGTAGTGCATAACACTTTCCATTTTCTAGATCTCATTCTCTTTTATACTGCTGCAATTTTCCTCCCCGTCCACATCTGGGTGCAGATGAAGTAGAGTGCCTGACTTCACCTGAATCTGTAGGGTTAGGTCATTTCAATTGGGCCAGTGTACCATTAGGTGCAGGCCTGCTCCTTGGCAGGGCCTTGTGCCTGTAAATGGGGACAAAAATCCAGTTGCCACTGCAGGCATGAGGGATAATAGTTGTCAGTTTCAGGGTCTACTGACTACTCTCCCAGACCAACACCCAGACGGCCCTCAGCATCTGCCCTCCTACTAACTCCATAGAAGGAAATTTAGCTGGACTGCAGGTAGCATCCAGGCTGCACCCAGATCCTCCAATCTGAGCAGGATTGAAGGCCTGATTCTTCTGGCTCCTAATTCAAATGGGCGTTGGAGAACCAACTGGAAAATAAGATCAGAAGCCCCAGTAAGAGCTTTCCACCTCATTTATTTGGCTGCCTCATACTCATGCCTGTTCAAAGTGCAAGCATTTTATCCTCAATCTGCAGGGTATCTGTTCTTGGGATGTGAGCATTGCTGGCAAGGCCAACATTTATTGCCCATCCCTAATTACCTTAAGAAGGTGGTGGTGAGCGGCCTTCTTGAACCGCTGCAGTCCATGTGGTGTAGGTATACCCACAGTGCTGTTAGGAAGGGAATTCCAGGTTTTTGACCCAGTGACAGTGAAGGAACGGCGATATAATACAAGTCAAGATGGTAAGTGCCTTGAAGGGGAACATGCAGGTGGTGTTATTCCCATATGTCTGCTGCCATGTCCTTTTAGGTGTTAGACGCCGTGGGTTTGGAAGGTGCTGCCAAAAGAAATTTGGCAAGTTGCTGTGCATTTTGTAGATATTATACACTTCTGCCAATGTTTTAGGTGGTGGATGGGGTGCGAATCAAGTAGGCTGCTTTGTTCTGGGTGGTTTGTACTTCTTGGGTGTTGTTGGAGCTGCACTCAGGCAAATGGAAAGCATTCCATCACACTCCTGACTTGTGCCTTGTAGCTGGTGAGCAGGCTTTGGGGAGTCAGGAAGTGAGTTACTCACTGCAGAATTCCCAACCTCTGACCTACTCTTGCAGCCACAGCACTTATATGGCTGGTCCAGTTAAGTTTCTGGTCAATAGTAACCCCCAGGGTGTTGGTGGTGATGTAAAGGAGGTGAAGACTCAGTCATTCTATGCTCCTTTTCCCTCTCCTTTGAACATTCACCATGCACAAAACAGAGAAAAATCTGTGCTGATGTATAAAATCTTATAATAATAAGATAGTACTGCATCGAGGAATGGACCTGATGTCGTAGACTCCAAGAGTGACGTTGGAGCTATCCTTTCAGATAAGCCGGGCCAGCCAATCATGTGACTCTTTGAGGTCATACAGCTGGATTAATAATCAGTTATTAAAAACAACTCTAATTCCTAATGACATCACATAGCAATGTTCGCTGATCCTCGATATTTTTACCATCATAAACCATTTTTCTGAATCATAGCTTGGCAATGTCATTACTAATTATTTTAGGGAAACCTTGGTGCCTCCCATGGAGAACAATCTGGTTTCTCAGTGTGGATGGATGGGGAGAAGTAAATGAAAACAATGCGAGAAAAAGACTAAGCAAAAGGAACATGGACCTTTCTCTTTTCCGTTAGTTAAAATATAATTGTCAACCATTACCTTAAATCTTCTGTCAAACTTAGTGATAGAGTCTGCAAAATCTATCCTCTCCCGCTTCCCAACAAACTGTCGTAGCTCTGGCCGGTCTTCTATGCCAAGATAGTCACCAACAAAGTTTCGGTTAATACTGTTCCTTCTTCTCTCTTTGAAGTTGTAAAGTATGCTGGAGGCTGGAGTAAACAACCAAAATTAGGATTTATGGTCATTTTGCAAAAATGAGAGACAGGCACCGCAGATCAGCGATAGAGCCTCTGTTTTCTTTCCATTTATGTCAATTATTTGTGTGTAAACACAAGGAGAATCATATTGAAGTGTGTTGATGATAACAAATTAGAAGCCATAGCAAAGTGTGAGAAAGAATGACAGGACTGCAAGGGGCCATAACAGATTGGCAGAGTGAACAGGTGTAGTTTAAAACAGAACATGTGAAGTGTCACATTTTGCAAAAAAAGAATGGTGAAGGAATGTATAACGTAGAAGTTGGACAGGAGTTAACGATAGGTGGATGCTGGGATTTTTGTAAAACACTCAGATAGTTAGTTTTTTTATTCATTCATGGGATGCAGGCATCTCTGACAAAGCCAGCACTTATTGCCCATCCCTATTTGCCCTTGAACTGCTAGGCCATTTCAGAGGGCGGTTAAGAATCAGCCACATTTCTGTGGGTATGGAGTCACATGTAGGCCAGAGCAGGTGCAGACAGCAGATTTCCTTCCCTAAATGGCACTAGTAAACTAGAAGGGTTTTAATGACAATCAATGATAGTTTCATGGTCACCATTACTAAGACTAGCTTCAAATGCCAGATTTTAAAAAATTTATTGAATTTAAATTCCACCAGTTGCTGTGATGGGATTTGAACCCATGTCCCCAGAGCATTAACCTGGGCCTCTGGATTACTAGGCCAGTGACAGTACCCGTACACCACCATCTCCTTATTTGCATAACTTTGATTAGACATCACTCAAGCCCAAGGTAAGTTACCTGTTACCTTATTCAAAGGGTAATGCAGGGGTTAGTATTGCTAACTTCTCTCTAGTTTATTTATATAATTTGTATTCCAAGTCACTGTGAGGGAAGGGAAACAAGTTATCTTATTTTCAGGGTTGAATGGGAATTAAGAATGGATGAATACAGGGATTTCCTTCTAACACCACAGTCGTGGTTCCTAAGTAAACTCTAGGATGCACTGGGGAGGAAATTGGGACAGGCCGTGGTAAGGGCCAGTAGGGACTCCTAGCATTAATGTGGAGGCAGGACAAGAATTTCTACTCCTCCTGCCTCCACATCGAAGAAGAAAAAACAATTTTGTTTGGTGGCCTCCAGTGGTTTTGTTCAGGGCCACTGTAGATCTGGACCAACTATTCAAATCTTACATATATATTGATAAACTTAGAACTGTTTTAAGCTCGATTTAACAGGACCAAATCATCAACATTAGGCAAGCTCCCTCATCTCTATATACTATATACAAATTTGTTATCGCGACGTTAACATTTTACCTTCTTCTCTCATCTGTTCATACTTTCTTCGTGCAATGTACTTCCTCCATGCTTTTTGAACGGTTCTTGCAAATTTATCAAACTTTCGTTCTCTCATTTCTTCCAAAAGGAAAAGCTGGAATTTCAAAATATTGGATGATTAAAAACTTAAATGAATGAAGGAAACCATTGACGGAAGGAGTAGAAATAAAATGTGAAAACAAACATTGACATCACACAATGCTTAAAAGCATTCGTAATCAAACTGCGCATTCACTGCTAAAAATGTCAAGATAGTCATAGACATAATAGCCACTTAGTCAACACTTCAGCAAAGGAGCCTTCCTGGTCTGAATGGAGAAATGATAAATCATGCAGTTGATTAGCCACTGAGTCATCAACAAAGCTTTGGTGATGTTTCATAAATAAATCTAGTTTGGAAAGCAAATCCTAACTAATAATTTAAACCAATATAAACTAAATCCACAGAAGTAATTTACCGATTCTGGATTCTTTATAAATATTTTGCTTTTCCCCATCTGGTACTGGTCAGCATCCATGTTGACAGAACGAAGTAGATGCTGAGCCCCTTGGCGCTCATCGCCACGCCAATATGGCCAGGTCTCTGGTGTAAGGATAGCGTACCTTTAAACAAGCACAAATCACAGACAGCAGATATTTTAGCCCATTGAGAAGGTGCTCCACATATATCTATATCTATTAGAAACATCTGACTTCTACATGCTCTTCCTATCTGCAAGATCTTACTTTTGATTGTAATTTTTTTGCCACACTTGTCAACCTGTTCATTTTTAACTTCTTAGGCTGGATTTTCATTGCCAAATTGGGCACACTGCCCTCATGCTCTCCCAAAAAATTTGGCGTGATGATGTTGGGTCACCAATTCGGTGTCATCATGCTAGAATGGGATAATATGGAAGGCGCGCGCACGTGAAATCGGCAGCCTGCCCTCCATTTTAAACAACTAACTAACAAGCAATTTAGCTTGTTAGCAAGGCAACCGACTGAGATTGTAACTGGCCCACTCCATTTTTCGCTAGGTGCACGGGAAGAACATTGGGAGTGAGTCATGCCAGGTATGAGGAGGTGGTGTATGGGCGAATAAAAAGCGTTGCAAGCAGGTCAATGTCTGAGTTTAGCAGCAGAGTTTGCTTGTACAGGTGGGAGCGTTTGCAAGTGTTTTCCTTCATTGATTTAGTTCTCTGAGCCTTCTGTAAGGAGAGAGAAGGCTTGCAGACAGGGTTACAGTGATCAATGAGGACTCCAGTATAACATCCAGAACTCATTGTCCTCTATGGGCACAGTGCACTCTGGAGGAGGCTCCTCCTTCAGTAAGGAGCAAAGGAGAAGGAGATAGAGAGGGGCAGCTGTGCAGGGAGAGATGTGTCTTGCGATACAGGCAGGTGAGGAACCTGCTGCTGCATGAGGGCCTGCACAACAGAGGCAACAATAGCAGACACCCAGAGGCAGAGATGACACTATCCTGTAACAGGCCAAGGTTGACATATGTGCAGATGTCAGAGTGCCGGCGCCTTAATTTGAATACAGCATCTCTCCAGGGAGACAGTCACCTCATTGTGTGATATGATGGCTGTGGAGATAGCTTCCAATTGTGTTGATGGCCACCCTATGCCTGTCCTTTTGAAGGTAACAGTGGCCTTCAATTTTTTTTGCCTCAGCCGGAGACTTTTGTGGCATCTCGCAACTCACAGCCTATCATTGTATCAAGGTTATGACAGATGCAATCTTCAGGTGCGTCAATGAATTCTTCACATTCAGTGCAGACAATGCCAGCCAAGCTGAGAGAGCAGGAGGCTCTGCATGCATCGCTGATTCCCCAAAGTGTAAGTTGCAACCATGTGGCCATTGAAGCAACATTGAGGCAATAGAAGCTGTGACCAACAGCAGAGAATTTTGCAGGTGTATGCCAGCTATCCTGGCAGCAGTCATGGCTTCTACATACTCAAAGCACTACTAGGTTCCATGGATGTTTTGTCCAGAAGAACCGTTAGATTGCTGGCTTCTGGGAGAGAAGGGATACCTTCTCAAGAGATGGCTCAAACCCCCAGTAAGACATTCATATACAGAGGTCTGCTTAAAATGAGATTTAGATGTTTGGACCGTGCTGTGCAATGTTCTCCTGCTCATGGCCAGGATTTTTCCCTTGTCAGGCAGGCTCAGCAGGGGCAGGTGGGAGCGGTCGGGGCCGGACCACGATTAAAGGCCCACCCAACGTGAAACGCGTGCTGCAGTGCTCAGCGCTGTCTCGGTGTGTGGGGGAGTGAGGAGGGTGAGAGCACAAGTTCGCGCATGTGCGCAGGTGCATGCTGGGAAAGCTCCCTGAGGCACAGGGCTGCCTCAGGGAGGTGAAGAGTTTTGAAAATTAAAAATCAAGATTTTCAAAATGTTAACAAACATGTCCCTGCTCATGTGGCTCTGTCACATGTTAGAAATAGGCCTTTTAATTGTCGGCGGGAGCACTGCCGACTCCTGCGCGCACCCGCCAACCGAAATAGTGCGCGAGTGTGCAGTGACGTCGGGACGCTCGCCTGATGTCATTTTATGCTCCAGCAGGTTGGGCGGATGCCCGCCCGCTCAGCGAAAAACCCTGCCCCATGTGTCACTCATTCTCGTGGTGTGCTGTGCGGTACACAACCTGCTGCTCCAGAGAGGGGGCGCCCCGGCAGGGGATGATGTAATAGAGCGAGCTTCGTCCTCTGACAAAGAGGCTGAGGATGAGTCTGATGATGTTGAGAGTGAGCCATGCCAGGCAGCTGCAGAAGCCAGTGCACAGGAGGCTTTGGTTGCCAGAGAGATGGGGAACTCTCCTATTAAGCAAAGATTTAACTCGTAATGTATAATTCACTCAACGATAACGTTTTTGCCATTCTCACCTCTTCTTGGTATCTCCCGTGTATCAGTACCAGGCCAGCTGTGCATGTGCCAATTGTGAGGCACCAAATGAGGCCATTCAGAGGGGCCCACTTCAACAGAAGCTCCCTTGATAGCAGTGACTCAGTCAAAATCCAAACGGAGCCAACACACACATGAAACACAAGTGAAGCCGGAGTAGCAACAAAACATAACAAACATTTAATATAAGCAAAACATTAGCCAACAAAAAAAGCTACACAATCACCTTTGTGGACCCACGTGTGAATGCTGTGTTTTCTTAAATCTTTTACGGGAGCTATGGCGTGCTGCTCTCCCCTCACCACCAGCTGTGCTAGAGACAAGCTGCTGACCCTTATGCCCCTTTGTCTAGGATGACCGTCCTCTGGCCGCCATAGTCTGTGAGGGTCCCGGAGTCATGGAAGTCTCCTGCACAGTGGTAGAAGTCCCATCTGTCGACATGGCACTCTGGGGCATTGGTGTCAATGGCAGAGCGGTGGAGGAGAGGCTGTCCCCATCAGAAGCGTCCTGAGAGGTGCCCCCTGATAGTGACAGCAGCGGCTCCTCCATTTTAGGCCTCCCAGCTTTCCTGGGTGGAACGAGGACCTGGCTGTGACTCCAGGCACCTCGCCCCCTCCCCCCCATCACCTTGGCACAGGGCACTGGTGCTCAGATACAAGGGGATGGAATGCAGGCCAGAGCACATACCCAGTATTCCATCAGTGGGCTGCTGGCTTTGGCCCTCCATGACAGTCGCCAGTCTCTCAATGGAGGAAGCACCCACCGAGGTGCGTGTATCTGCGCTGGTGCTAGGTGCTGCACGAGGATGTGATGGTGCACCCCCTGAGGCCTCCTCCTCCTCAGAGGTTAAAGTTGGTCCCTCGGGTCTGATAGCTGCAGCTGCCAAGGTTTCACAAGCACGGACTATGAAGGGCACCATCATCATTTGAGGTCACTTCACAGATACACACTTCCTACACACACACTCCCAGCATTGGAAAATGGTATTACGACCGGGATGGGAGGAGTGCGTATATGATCTAGCCCCACTACTCCGCAGGCTGTACCATTAAGTTAAAAGTTTAATTTTCTCACCAAAATAGTCAATTGTCTATTTCCCCTACTGGCGCCCAGAATAAAAGAATCTTTAACTAGGCTTCTTCCAATAAACACAGAACAATCGTTTATTATAAAATGAAACTTATTTTTAACGAGTTGCAAGTACTGATTAACACACAATTGTAATCAGGAAGTATAACTATCTATATCTTCCTAACAAATTCCCCCAGAACACACACAGATAAAGGACAAACAGATATAGTATCTCTCTGCAGAGATGGGCTTTAGGGGACGGGCATTATACAATAAAGGATAAAGTTCGCAGGATCTCGACACTGTTCATCTACAGTTCTCTGGTGTGAAGACAGGCCGCTGGTCCCAGTGGAAGTTCTCACCAACTGGTCTCAGTTTTGCAGGTCCAAATGCAGACCAGTTAAACTCAGATGCAGGTTCTCTGGCTACAGGTTGATAGCCACACACAATTTTAGGCAAGGTAGAGAGAGAGAGTAGGGTAGCCTCCCTTCCTCAGCTTGTTCCGTAACAAGACTGTCTTCAAAACCAGCAGGTTCACAATTTAAGTTTTTTCCTCTCTCCCAAGTGATTTCCAGCAAGTTACCAACCTTTGCCTTTTCAGTTTTTCTCTATCAATTGAAGTGATTGCTGTTTAAAACAAACAACCAGATCTTCCTCAAGTGCCACAACAGTCAGGTGATTTCTTGGAAGGGGCCTGCTTGTTAACAGTTCCAAGGTGAACTTATGGACCTTCTTTCAAAAAAAATCCCAGGTTAGCATCCAAATGTCCAGGTCACGCCATGTGCTTCCATTTCGTAAAAGGAAAATTCAGTCTTGAGAGATATAGTAACCAGGATTTAAACCTTAGCCCTTCCAAAATTAAGGCACACATTCATCACCTAATGCAAGCTGCCAAAGTCATACGCATCAATGCTCCCTCACTGCCCCCTTCCCCACTTTGCCCTCACCCCCTTGAGCACAATCTTTCCAGGAGAGAGCTATAGGCCCTTGGAATCTCACCACCCCAGGGTCGCCTTCCAGCCTCTCTATAGCCAAAGTTCCTACACTGATTGATTGCTTGCTAGCGGCAAAACTTACTCCTCCACAGGAGTTAAAATGGCTGGGTTTGGCACTCCTCCCCCAGTCCTTGCCCTCTCATGGACATTATGTGCCCTCTTCTCCTGCAAAGAAAAAGGGACATTGTACTGAACCTTCCACTTTTGTTTTGTGTCCAATATGCCTGTTCGTCTGCGGCCAACACTTCGCAATGATCCTTGCAAACCAACAGGTCTTGAACTTGAGAACACCCCCCTCCCACCAGAATCCCCTGATGCCATGCAGTGTGGCATGTCTGCTTCATGTTGCCTTCTGTACTTGACCCAGACATTAGGCAATCCCACACTTGACACACATCACACCCTCCTGTATAGGTCCACCTGCAAAACCGTTGCACACTGAGCTTCACCGATCGCATGAGATCATTCAGCCTCTTATGGAACTGTAACCTTCGGAAGACCCAATGGCTGCTGACCTCCCCTGCGGCCTCCATCCAGGCTGCTTTGGTCTAGCGGGGAGCTCTCCTCTTTCCATCGCTTGACATGATCCTGCCGATCACTCACAGCCTGGGGGAGGGCTTGCAGGGAGTCATCATTGAACTGAGGGGCCGTCTTTGGTCTGGGCCCCTCCATTTGTTCTGCCTCCATTCTTCATTGCGGTTGATTTTGTGAGTCTTCAAGCTGCGCAGGCTGAGTTTCCTCCTTTGTGGAGAGACAAACTGAGTTAAAGGGTAGAATTTGAGTCTTTTTCAGAACACTTGTTATTTGGAAGGGAAATGGGGCAGTTGGGCTCAGATGTTCTTTCCTCCCTGGCAAGGGTCCTGAATGAGACATTGCTGGCACAATAGTCACCAAAATGGAAAAACACGCTCTTACTTGCTGCTGCTCCAATGGCTCAATGTATTGAATGGTCCTCTTTTCTATTTTCTCCTCCAAATCATGATTCTCTGTGCAGCGTTGCCACCAAGCCATGCCAGGGTGCGTTTAAATGGGTGGCTATGACTGCTTCCGGGTCACGGGCTCACCCCTCTGCTACCAGGTGTCCTTCCCTGAAGGGTCAGCCTCCCTCACCCCAACAAAGAAACCACCATAAAATCCAACCCCTAGGTCCACACTTCAAATGAAAATATCACCCATTCTCCTCATTGTGCAGTTACAGGCTCTGGCCACAAGTCGGTGTTCATCCACCATCTTTCCTCAGCAGCTCAAACTTCTTGGAGAATAAATTCATTCGTGTAGCAGACTTTGCACTCTGCAGACTTACGTCAATTTACCAGGGCAGGCAGTGCTGCTTTCTTCATTTCTATCAATGAATTGGTGCTCAGCGAACAAAATTCTACCCCCAGTGTCCAAGATAAGGGTTTAAACAAAAGGAAGAACCAAAATAATGCATTTCATGAAATTATTAAACTTACTCATTGAGTGCTTTATTTTGTCTTTTAACACCTTTATTAAGAAAGCCTCAGCCTATCCCAAAATTTTAAGCTTGGATTTAATATTTTGTACAGTGCTGTAACACTGGGGGAATTTTAAGCACCTCCCCCACCAATGTATTTGAACACCACCCCGAGCAGCCCACATATTACAGTGGACGGGTAAGGGGTCAGTCAACCCACTCGTCCTTAGGCCTATTGAGGCCCTCAAGTTACCAATTAAAGGCCACTTAAGCCCTGTTTTCTCCTCTGCTGCAATAATATGGTGGGCAGGGGGAGGCAGAAGGAAAGTGGCCATTCCGCTACTTTCCCAACTCAGGGAAAAAAGCGGGAACGAAGGAGGGTACCTCCTTTTAGGGGGGGGGGGGGGGTCCCCTGTGCCCAGCAGGAACATCATCCCCTCTCCAAGGTGCTTCCACCCTTTGTGCCTCCCTACTCCCGGCCTCTGGGACCCAACCCCCCATCCCCATCCCCCCCTCGCAGGGGTCCCCGATCCGTCCCTGTCCAAAAACCCAAGACTTAGCAGTAAGTCCAGCAGCCATGGATCATCTTTGCAGGACTTCCTAGTCATCCCAACATCGGCCACTACTGCATTCTGGTTCTGCTGGGACCACTTAACTGCGGGTCAATCAGATTGGCTGGCAGCTTGAGGGCAGGATTTCTTGTCCCTGAGGGCCGGAAGTCCCACTCTCGCCTTGTTAAGGCTGCCCCCAGCCTATTATTGCTGTGGGGCAGCCCTAAAATCAGAGGGCTCAAGATAGGCTTTTCTATCGGGGGTGAGGGGGCGTGAGTGGGGGCAGGCAATACGCCACCCATAAAACTCACCCCACTGTTTATACTGAACAGGCTATGACTCATATCACCTGGTTTTCATCCAGGGGTAAAAGTTAAAACTACCCCTGACTATATCCTGATTCTGCTATTTCCGTAGTAAACACAGAGCTAATCACAAGTGCTACTTCTAGATTTAATTTTCTTATTTTCTGCCCTTTTAGATTCAGGCCCACTATGTCTCAGTTCCACATTCTCACTCGGGCCAAATTTCCCTCTCTCGCCTTCCACCAGGCCAACCTCACTCTGTCACAGTCTCACTCACATAGGCTCTTGCAGCCTTGTGCATTAATGTGCTTTCCACTGCTGTGAGCAAAATGGGAGAAAAATCAGAGGGCATTCAAAAAATTGAACATTTTTGCTTATTTGCAGCAAAAAGACTGGGTGCGACAGAGGCAAGCAGGAGGTCATATGATCAAGCTACTAGGGCAGTGTTTTTCAAACAGGGTACCCCGGAACTCAAGGGTTACGTGAGCATCCCTAAAAGGTTCCGCCCAATTTTCAGGTCTCTCTCCCTCTGTGTTTCTCTCACTCACCAGCGTAGGATTTAGCTTTCCACATTTTGCCTGGGAGGAATCGCCAGTAAATGGGACACATCCCCGGACAGTCTGAACACATTCATCCTTCACCGCTTTACAACTTCCCAAACTCTGCACCAACTTTCAAACTTCCCAACCTCAACTTTCAGGGCTCTAGCTCAGCTCAGCTCCGTTGACATGACTGCAACTTCCAGTGAAACCCTTAAAGGGAGCTGCTGTTAACTGACACAAAAACCCATTAAAAAAAAAGACACAAATGTAACAAATAAAACCCAAAGTAATCAGGGAGCGAAACACATTTAATGAAAAGCAATCGGTTAAAGTATTTGCATTTCCATTCATTCATTCAATAGTGTTTTACTTTGTCTTCTTTCTTGCTTTATATGGTGGGAAGGGGGGAGGGGGGTTGGGATTCCACAGAATTTCACAATACATTATAGGAAAACACCCGATCACAGTTAGTGACCTTAATAATAATGTAAAAGATGATGAACAAAATCACAATTTATTTTTAGCTCTACTTTAAAGAGTGACACTGATGGCGACACTTCTGCCTAAACTGCCACTAAGAGTGGTCCAAATGAGAAAGGTACCTTTGTATGAATTTTGGGAAGGCTCTCCTGTAAGCAAACCCTGCTCGTCGGACTCGAATATTTTCTTTCAGTCCCAGATATTCAACTTGATGCTTCGCTCTGAAAGATTTGGAAATAAAAACTGAGATCAGAAATCGTATCATTACCTCATTCAAAGAAGGACCTTTTTTCTTTCATCAGATGGGTGACTGACACATCTGGATATTCCATAAAAAGTTCAAACTGAATTACTGACAAATCCGCAGGAAGAGTGTATCTGTTGAGCTCCTCATTGAAACACCGTCAATGCCTCTCCTTACCCAAGCCCAGATAACCTAGCAAGCTGATAAATGGTGAGGGCCAAGGACACCCAAATGTATATGGGTGATCCAATGGGGGTTACTTGGTTAAAACTATGCAGTGTACCAGCATAGAGCACTGGTAAACATGCACTGTTTGTCCAGGTAAAACCATCCTTCCTGACAGGATATTGCTTTTCAGGTTAACCTGCAACCAAGTGAGAAGGACTTTAACCTCCAGTGACAGGTCCTTCATTGGTTAGTCAATCATCAACATCTTCCTGGAGTACTGCGAACCTTGTTAGCCTAGGTACCAGACTACAGAGTGTGTCACAGCAGATTGATTTAGTCTCAATCTTTCATCAGCAGGCGTACATTTGCAGAAATCTTGGTCTTGCTCTTCAGGAGACTAATCACTAGTTGGTCATTGGACAAGTGACAGACATGGATTTGAGACCTCACTTGTTGCTCAGCGACAATGAGCTGCTCCTTCTGAGTGATGTGGTTAGTAGCAAGCTCACTGTAAAGCATACAACTGCATTGCCGCCACCCTCCTGACCACAGCATAGGCACATTAATCATGTGTGAATAAGTAGTAACTGCTCGTCTATCTACAAATCAAACCAGAAGTTGCACCATAAGCTGCACCCAATTTGTCAATTCCAAAAGAAGCCCACACTCCTTAGCATACACCTAAACTCAACTCTACTTGGATGAAGGGACCGACAGTATTGAAACCAAATTTGCTGATGATACGTAGATGGGTAGAGGAAAATAAGTGGTGAGAAGGATATAAAGAGTCTGCAAAGGGATATAGATAGGTGAAGTGAGTGGGCAAAAATTTGGCAGATGGATTATAATGTGGGAAAATGTGACATTGTCCACTTTGGCAGGAAGAGAAGAAAAGCAGTGTATTATCTAAATGGAGAGAGACTGGAGAATGTTGTGGCAGAGCGGGATCTGGGTGTCCTTGTCTAAGAAGCACATAAAGCCAGCATGCAGGCACAGCAATAAAATAGGATGGCAAATGGAATGTTGACTTTTATTGTAAGGAGGATGGAATATAAAAATAGGGTAATCTTGCTACAACTGTACAGAGCATTGGTGAGACCACACCTGGAATACTGTATTCTTTTGGTCACCTTACTTAAGGAGGGACATACTTGCACTGGAAGCAGTCAGAGAAGGTTCACTAGGCTGAGGAGTTTGTCTTATGAGGAAAAGTTGAGCTGGTTGGGCCTATACTCATTGAGTGTAGAAGAATGAAAGGTGATCTTACTGAAACGTATAAGATTCTGAGGGGATTTGACAGGGTAGATGCTGAGAGGATGTTTCCCCGCCCTGGGGGAATCTAGAACTAGGGGGCATAGTTTCAAAATAAAGGGTCGCCCATTTAAGATGGGGATGAAGAGGAATTTCTTCTCTCAGAAGGTTGTTAGTGTATGGAATTCTCTTCCCCAGTGAGCAGGAGGGTCTTTGAATATAGTCAAGGTTCAGTTAGACAGATTTTTGATTTACCAGGGAGTCAAGGGTTATGGGGGCTGGCACAAAAGTGGAGTTAAGGCCAAAATCAGATCAAACATGATCTTATTGAATAGCAGGGCAGGCCTACTCCTGCTCCTATTTCTTATGTTCTTAAAATAGGTTTAAATTGGCATACACGAGCAGAAATAACTGGGGCCCAAGGAAATGCTATTGTATTTTCTTTGAGTCTTAAAATGTAAAGATTACACCATTACCACCACCGAGACTCAACCGTCATTCATTCACAATCGGCACAACACTTTTATGAATCCACAACCAGCGGAGCTTTTCAATTATTAATGTAACTTAAACTTTGTCATAAAAATATATTTTTATGCTCAGAAGATGTAATTAAAAGACCAGAACAATGACTTTACTGTCGTGCCTGAAAATCTGCCAATAATGTTGAGTTCGCTGAGCAAGCACAATGGGAGGATATTCATATTTGTGAGTTTGGGTGGGTGGTTGCTGGGGACATTGGCCAGTTTTGTGGGCTTGCTTCATATGGATCGGTTTGTGGACCGATGTAAAAGACCAAAGAGACTTGGGCATATTGTAGTTATGTGGGTAACTTGCTTGCGCCCAAAGGTCTGCGACATTTTAAACCACGTAATTAGTTTGTGCCCAACTCCCATGTGCCTTTGAGCACAAAAGTGGAGGAAACTACAGACCATGAGCTTTGATCTATGGAAGAAATTTTAAATGTGAGAAACTGGAGTTTCAGAGACATATGCATAACACTCTTAAAAATGACAAGAGCTAATTTTCCTCTTTTACTTGTCATTTGATTACTTGTATTCACTTTGTTGAAAATAACATATAATTGATAAGCTGAAGATTACTGTAACCAAATATCACAAATATAGCAATGCTGAACAGAAATTGGAGCCTAGTCCTGTGGGTTTGAGTTTTGAAATAATGCATTTGCAGAAATTTTCTTTGTAGCTGCCAGCCCAAGAAATGACAATAAGCAGCCAGTGAAATGATGGGATTTGACTTCAGTGTAATTTTTTTTATTTGTTCTTGGGATATGAGCCTCTCTAGCTAGGCCAACATTTATTGTCCATCCTTAATTGCCCTTGAGAAGGTGGTGAGCTGCCATCTTGAACCGCTACAGTCCATGAGGTGTAGGCACAGGAAGGGAGTTCCAGGAATTTGACCCAGCTGTTGATTAGTTTTGGGGAAGATGCAATATTTTTTCACGGACACATTCAAGGATGCCATTTTGTAATTGAATTACTGTACAACAGTTCATTTGTTCAATGAAGCTGCTGCTAGTGTGATTTTGAACAGTTTTTTAAACGTTTATTCCCAGCAGCATGTGGGACATTTATCCCATCCCTTGTTGCCCTGATTTTACAACTGTGTGCCTTGCTAGCTTGTTTCAGGGGATATGACGAATCAACCCAGTAGCAAGGACTGGAGATACATTAGCCCAAATGATGTCTTTTGCAGCAAAATGCAAAACTCCCCTGCAAATACCCACTTCTGTTGCCAACCAGTTTCACACATGGGGGTGTCTTACAACACTGCAAAGCCTTGCATTGAACAAAAGAACATTTTAAAATGGCTACAAGACCAGGAAGTTGTTCCCAATGACTGGCCAAATAAAACCAATAAAAACTTACCTGCTTTCCTCCCAGTCTTTGGGTCTCTTTGTCTCATTCGGTTTTATGCAGCGAATGTAGTGTGGAGTACACTTCATTAACCTGCTTACCAGGTCATTTGCTTGTTTCTAAATCAGAGGAAAGATACAAATGTGTTAACAAATTTGAAGAATACCCATGATTATTAGATCTGGGATTTCACAATGAAAGGGAAACCAATTTCTTCCAATTAAGGATACAATAATGATTCTTTTCTACATGCAGTTTCTGATACTCCCATGCTGAAGCCAGTCATGACACAAAGCTCTCAACTTCATACAGGTGCTTGCATTACAGATTAATCTTTGCAGAGCCTGGGGAAAGCCAGAACCACAGAACCAGTTTACTGCTCTAGGAGCAAATGAAGACTGTACACATCTGATTAAAGTAGATGTAATTTTAGTGAGCACATCATGTGAATGTACAGGTTTACTCAGAGCACTTTGTTGTACAACAGTTATGCGATGAAAATGAACTATTTCTGTCTAAGATTTACCTCAAGGGCATTGGCTATTTTAATTAATTACATAAGGGGTTAAAAACCAGCTAAATTCACAGAATTAATGAGGGAAAGTTTAACACTGAGGCATTCATGGGTGAGGGGGAGGGGGTGAGGGCTTAATTTCAGTGAATATGTCACTGTGTCTGGAAATTCCAATGCATCAACTTCCAGGTTTAACTTGGGTATGTTCAGCTGTGTGTGTTGTTACGACCAGTCCCTGGGCGAGGTCCCCCAATATGTTAACTTCCTGAATGGGACCGCAATTTCGTTATGCTCTTGGGTGAGGAGGAATGAGCTGCTCCCCTTCTTTATTCAACCCCCTTGGCTGGTCACGACAAGATTAATTTAAAAGGGAAGCCTTTCCCTTTGGATACCATTTTCCAATCCAAATGTATTTATTTGTTTTAGGAGCCAATTAAACCAGGCGTTCTTGAGTCAAAGAAAGAATAAATTATTAGTCACTAAAAATCGGAGAAAAATAATAAAAATGCAACGCACATAGACACAGATCAGAAATGAGAAGTTAAGAGTCCAAATAAAAGTTAAAAAAGATATACGAATCAGTCTTTGGCTTGTCTGTGAGGCATAGATGGTGAAACGTTGCGGCCGTTAATTTGAATAATTCCAGTTGAGCTGACTTTGGCAGTTTTGGGGACACTTGTTTCTGCAGGGTAGCTGAAGAGGCTGTCCTATTTTTTTTTTGATTGTGGATTTTGCTGGGCCTTGCCTCCAGCAACAGAGAGAGAGAGAGAGAGAGCCTTCGCCTGCAACTGCAGGGGTGACTAGTTGGTCTTCTTCTTGCTGTCACACCCTCCACTGCTCTGCAGCTAGCTTTTTAACCCATTTTTACCTGCATATTCCCGTAAGGGAAAAAAACTGTCTTGCGTCCAGACTGTGTTTTCTTTCATCTCTGACAATTTTACACACCCTGACATATAAATCAACAGGAGATGGATTTTAGATGGCTGTTGAGATGTGGTGATCAGTCTTTGTCTTTGCAACCACACGGGATTAAGATTCAGTCTTTTGCATCTTTCCTATCTCCCTTTCAAATGTCTCTGCTTGAAGAAGGCCATGACACCTTTTCAGGTGCGACATTCCATGTTCTCTCAGGACAGGTCTGTCAGTATAATCCACACAGGAATTTTCCAGGAAGTGGTCACTTTACATTATCGGCCATCTTTTGCTCAGTATCCTTGTTTGTATTTCTTTAAAAACACACAACTTTTCCTTAAATGTTCAATATGCCCGTGAGTAATTTGTGGCTGTAATCGACTTTCCTTGACAGCATCTAACCCCTCCAATAAGTGGGGATAGGCAATTTGAATATTTAATCATTGAGTTGCAGTGATATTTTAACTGGCATTTAAATTAACACTGCATGCAAGGGTCCCCCAGGTTCCTGAAACACGGCATTGCAACCAAGGCAATAGGAGAACGGTAATTCATGGGGCTGATCATTTATCGCTGCTGTTGCATGGCTTCAATTCAGTGCTCACAGCTGCTTTCTGCTCTCCCAATGGGAGTTTGTTGAGAGTACTTGTGGTGAAAGGTTATCCCCAGATCAACAAGAAGTAGTTGTGAGCTGTAAGGGGTTTGATCCCATCAATGTTCAGCTGGTGTGCAACCATAAAAAAATGCAAACATGCCCCATTTTTCTGGAGAGCTACCATGACCCTGACATCCTGCAGCAGCATAAGTTTCCTGACCTCATCAGATCTGGAAGCAGACTTAGGGGGTGACAACTAGAAGACAAGGGATACTCTCTTCAATCTTGGCTGATGACACTCATAGGAAATGTAACCAATGAAATTCAAGAGCGGTACAAAGAATGCCATATCATAACCAGATGTGTCATTGAGTAAGCGATTTGCATGCTGAAGTTCTTTGAAGATGTGACAAGCAAAGTGGATAAAGTTCTTTGAAGATGTGACAAGCAAAGTGGATAATGGGGATTCTGTAGATGTAGTATATCTGGACTTCCAGAAGGTGTTTGATAAGGTGCCGCACAAAAGTTTAATACACAAGATAAGATCACATGGAGTTAAGGGTAATATATTAGCTTGGATAGAGGATTGGCTAACCAAAAGAAAGCAGAGAGTCAGGGTAAATGGGTCTTTTTCTGGATGGCAAGCTGTAACTAGTGGGGTGCCACAGGGTTCGGTCCTTGGGCCCCAACTAATTACAATCTATATTAATGACTTGGATTCAGGGGTAGAAGGTACTATAGCTAAATTTGCAGATGACACCAAACTAGGTGGGAAAGTAAGTTGCAATGAAGAAATAAGAAATTTACAAATGGATATGGACAGGTTAGGTGAATGGGCCAAAATTTGGCAGATGGGGTTTAATGTGGATTATCCATTTTGGATGAGGTTATCCATTTTGGTCGGAGGAATAAAAAGGTGACTTATTATTTAAATGGAGAGAAACTTCAGAATGCTTCAGTGCAGAGGGATCTGGGTGTCCTCGTGCATGAATCGCTGACAGCTAGTATGCAGGTACAGCAGGTAATAAGGAAGGCAAATGGAATTTTGGCATTTATTGCTAAAGGAAGAGAGTGTAAAAATAGGGAAGTGTTGTTGCAACTGTACAAGGCATTGGTGAGACCGCACCTGGAGTACTGTGCACAGTTTTGGTTCCTTTACTTGAGGAAGGATGTGGTTGCACTGGAGGCAGTTCAGAGGAGTTTCATTAGATTGAGATGCGGGGCTTGTCTTATGAGGAGAGATTGAGCAGTTTAGGCCTATACTCGCTAGAGTTTAGAAGGATGAGATGAGATCTAATTGAGGTATATAAGATGCTAAAGGGGATAGACAAAGTAGACGTGGAGCGGATGTTTTCCCTTCTGGGACATTCTAGAATGAGAGGCCATAGTTTTAGGATAAGGTGTGGTAGATTTAAATCAGAAATACAGAGGAATTACTTTTCTTAAAGGGTCTTGAATCTGTGGAATTCACTGCCTCAGAGTGCAGTGGATGCCAGGACGCTGAATACATTTAAGGAGGAAATAGACAGATTTTTAATTAGTATTGGGTTGAAAGGTTATGGGGAGACGGCGGGAAATTGGAGTTGAGGCCAAAATGAGATCAGTCATGATCGTAATGAATGGCGGGGCAGGCTCGAGGGGCTGAATTGCCGACTCCTGCTCCTAGTTCTTATGTTCTTATGTTCTTATGTGCTTCAGGTGCCTGGATAGATCTCGAGACACTTTTCAGTATTTGAAAACCAGGGTTTTCAGAATGATCGAGGTATCCTGTGCTCTACACAACACTGTGCAGCAGGAAGCAGAAGGCTCTCAGCACATATTGCCCACAGATGAATTTGAGCAGGAGGAGGAAGATGAAGCAGCATCAGCCACTCACATTGCCACCCAGGATACCAGGGTCCCCCATCCCATCCCACTGGCACAATGTGGCCCTATAACCAAACAGCCATCGATTGCACATACCCAAGTGGTGCCCATCAATTCATATTTTCCCATTTATCATCAAACAACTGAAAAGGCAGTTGCCAATGGTAACCAAGCATGGGTAACACAGGACATACATTTTATGTGAATGTACTGAACAACAGAAACACAACAAATAACATTTTCTCAAACAAGCATGTGCATACCCTTGGTGAACTACAAAGCTTTATTAATCTTTTCCCTATTGCCCGACATGGTGCAACAGAGGACGAGGTTAGCTGCCCAAATTAATGAATTTTAAAGTCTGTGAGGACCCCCGCCACAGACTGCTCCACCGGCATGTTTGCAGGGGCAAACTAAGCTACTGGGACATGAGGCAGCATATTGGGTACTAATTGGAAGTGGGCAATAGGTGAGAATTGGTGCAATTTGACTGAAGGTCACACTTCATTGTGTCCTTTTACCTTCATCCCTCTTATGGGTCAGCCATACTTCACTGCTAGCGCTCTGCTGGAAAGCAGCTTGGTGCAGATTAGTGTGGCTCTGTAAGACCAGAGCTAAGGTATCGGCCATCCTATTTAAAGTGTCAGACATGTTTGTATCCAGAGTTGGCATGGCTGTGATCAAGGCTTGCAGCTGATTGCTGTGGGTGATGTTCTATGGAGTTGGCCACACTGGCATCAGGAAAGGGGAAACCTACTCCTGAACTGGATCTTTGTGGGTAGTTTTCATCAAGGTTAGCGGTGAGTGCCATTGCCTCACCACTAATTGCACAATCTGGGCCTGATCCTTTTATGTGGCTCGATGTTAAATTTTGTTTGATAAATGCACCTGTGAAGTGCCTTGGACCATTAAAGGTCCTATACGTTGTTGCTCACTTGTAAACTGTGACTCGCCAGGTGAAAACTCTAAAATTCATTCTGTTCATGTTGTAATCAACAAGCGAAAAGCTTGTAATGTACTATTGTATCGTATTTTAGTTGTAAACAAGAGGAATGAAACACCAGGAGAGAGAATGGCTTCCAGTGCTTCAGAGTCAGGGATGCAGCGCTGCAGGATTTAGTGATGGAGATGGAAAAGAGAAACACCATTGTTCTAAAGGGGTGGCGGGGGTGTGGGAGGGGGAGGTGTGTGAAGTAGATGGGGGATGGGGGCGAGGAGGCCCTCAAGAGCCGCTCTCAGATAGGATTATTAGTGGGTGGCAAAGGTGGTTGATCCATGCGACTGGACCCTGAACCTGTGCCACAAGAAGTCTAATGACCTTACGTGGCTGATCAAGGTCAGTGAATGCATTTTTACATGACATCTCCTACCCACCGCAGCACTGTCCTCTTTATGCCACTCGATACACCACACCCCCGCCACTCACCCAGCAGCACCCTCTGGTACTCAGGAACTATGCCTAATATCCAGATATCCCATCTCACGTACCTACCAATGCTGCTAACCTAATACCCACCTGTTGCTGCCTCTGCCTACTTACAACTATTCAGCTTTGACAGGGGAATCACCCAAATACAGTGCTACACCATCACTGACATTCTTCCTTCTCTCTTGCAGGACAAGGTGGCACACAATAGAAAGGAGAATAGCAGAACTGATGGGGGTCAAGGTAGCCTGTCTCTCCTAAGCCCTATGGCGGAGATGGCTCTTGGCATCATAAGGCTGGCTATGACAAACCTGTGGCATCCAGTGTTGCTTATAACATTGAGAATGATGGTATATTCCTGCCTTCTGCTCCTTCTCAACTCCCAACTCACCCTCACCCTGCTCTCTGCAGATGGTGTGACCATGGACCTATTGCGATCCAACCCATCCCTTTCCTCAACCCAATCTTCCCTTTCTGCCTTTCTGATTTCAGAATTATCTTACTTTTTTATTCTTTCATAGGATGTGGGTGTCCTTGCAAGGCCAGCATTTGTTGCCCATCCCTAATTGCCTTTGAACTGAGTGGCTTGCTAGGTCATTTCAGAGGGTAGTTAAGAATCAACCACATTGCTGTGGATCTGGAGTCATATGTAGGCAAGACCAGGTAAGGATGGCAGATTCCCTTCCCTAAAGGGCATCACTGAACCAGATAGGTTTTTATGACAATTGATGACAATTTCATGGTCAGCCATCATCTCCACCAAGTTGGGCACCTGGCCCTTTAACTAATGTTAGTGCTTGGCTTCTCTTGCAACAGAATGCTTGATCTTTGATGAGTGAGGAGCAAATTCGTCCAATGGTCCTGCCACCTCAAATTTGGAAATTGGATGTCAGATCAGTGGCTGGGGCTGGGTGACATCATGAAAGCACCACTACAGCTGCTTCCAAAGCGTGTAGGCAATGCCCGGGTCAGTGCCCTTCTCAGCATGGTACATCATGCGGGCTGTGCCTGAAGTGGCTAATGGTGCAGAGAGCACTCCCTGGAGGGTGATTAGCTTCTGAGGTGCCATCTCCATCTAGGCTACAGATCTGAATATCGCGCCCAATATCTCTAATGTAGAAGAATGTCCCAAGGTGCCTTGCAAAGAGGAAGAAAAAACTACAGAGAGCTGGAGTAGCTGTACCACTAGGTGGCTGACTAAGACAGGGAAAGAATGAACTTTACATTTATATTGCATTTCTCACATCTATAGGACTTCCTAAAGTACTTCATAGCCAACGAAATACTTCTTAGGTGTAGATGGTGCTATAATATAGAGAAAAGCAACTCAGGGAGTAAAGAATATTAGCAGGGATGGCATCAGAATCTTCAGAAAATAATGTTGTTTCAGTGTCCAAGAGGAGCTGGAGTCGTTTAATCTACCTCTGTGCCAGTAGCAATGCTTAGCCTTGTCAAACTCTCTGCCAGGTCCAAATGCATATTAAACACGTGAAAAATGAAATAACTTTGACTGTACCTTAATCTTCATGCTTGCTGTAGTCGGCCTACCTTTCTTCTCATTTTGTAGATTTTCTGGAAACAGCATTTTAATGAACTGGCTGGAAAAAGAATCACCAACAGATCAGAACGGAAATACTTTCCCATTGTACCACAAGTTGAGATAAACCAGGCAAGTGTAATTACTGAAACCTTTCAATTGTTTTCATAGCAGAGTGACTGAGCCCAGATGTAGTTGGGGTGTGGGTCTCTGTATAGGCCAGAAAATAATCTTACTCTCTCTTCCAATGTTCTTTCTTTCTACTCTGAAGGCAGTGACTCATTGGGTTACAATTACAAAGATGTTGTAATCCTAAATCTAGCCCAAAATATCTGTTCAGTAACCTTTCATCAAGAACTGTAAATGTTTTAAAGCAAGTGCAGAGCCAGGAAAAGTTGGGGGAGGGATGAAAGAACAAAAAGGAAGGTCTGTGATTGGGTGGAAAGCAGGAGTGATTAAATTATCAAGGGATGATGGCACGAGGCAAAAGAGGTGCAAAAAGATGCATAAGTAAAGAAACAAAACTTGTGTCTAGAGGAGCTGTAAGTGGCAACAGCAGAATCATTACCTAACACTGCTGTCCAAAAAATGGGAGCAGTGGCTATATAAATGCAAGTTGTTATTGTCCTGGCCAATACTTATTTCTCAACCAACATCACTGAATCAGATTATCTGTGTATTATCACATTGCTCTTTGTGGGAACTTGCTGTGTACAGACTTATTGTTGCATTTCCTATGTAACAACAATGACTGCAATTCAAAAGCAATTCATTGGTTGTAAAGTGCTTGGGATGTCCTGGTATTGTGAAAGGTGTTCTATGAAAGTCTCTCTTTTATTTCCTGTAGCTACAGAAGCTCTGATTGCTGTTGCATTCGGGCTTTTCACTTCCCCTTCCTCCCCAGGGATGGTTACCTGGTCTCATGGTCACCATGTGACTCCAGAACAACAACAATGAGGTTGAGTCTTAACTGCACGCTGAAATGGCCTAGCAAGCCATTCAATTCAAAGGCAATTAAGGATGGGCAACAAATGCCAGCCTTGCCAGTGAAAACCGCATCTCATGAAAGAGTAAATGATTATGTGAGGAAACATTTCAGCACTCATTATTGGCACTGATTTGCTGAATCTCATAAGAACTCCCTATTATGTTGCTTTTATGTGTAAACATTCTTTGATGATGTTAAAGTATCTTCAGTGAAACAAAGAGTAAAACAAGATCACAATTTGAACTCATTTTAAGAACACTAAGGTAAGAGTTCCTTGGATCGTCTTGCCTATTGATAATGCAAATATTTGCGAGGTTTCATATTCCGAGAAGGGTCATCATCATGTCCTTTTGAAACATGTTTATGATATAGAAATATCAGAGAAAATATTCACAAATTATATCCATGCGTGGATGGATGGACACGCATGGATATAATTGACATTCATTGAGATAAGTGAATGAATGCTTTCCTTATTGTAGGACATTAGGGGCAGAATCATCCATGCCCGCTGGCATCAGGCATGTTCAGTGGCATGAACGGATAATATGGCAAGAATGCCAAAAATCAGAATCACGACATCGTGAAACCAGTTTGCAATTGTCCACTTAGCCCGGTTGCGATCCCACCATCGGACGTCAGGGACCTCATTGTAATACATCAGAGTATGATTATAAAGCTAGCTCGCTATACTCAACCCCCGCCCCCCACTCCCACCACACTCCGCAACCTCCCACTGGGTTGTCTGCCCATGTTGGATGAGGTGGCTTTGCGGCGAGGGGGGGGCACAAAGCCTGCCCAGAGGTTGAAGGTAGCGCACAAGCACGTACAGGGTTGGTGGGGTGGTGGGCAAGGGAAGCGGCCACCATTAGGGAAACCTTGTATAAAGTGACCATTCCTCTGCAGCTGAGACAGTTCAGGCGCAGCCACATTGATATGATTGGAGTCGTGTCTCGCACTTATCTGCACTCAGGCAATGCAGAGGAATCAAAATGTCACCAAGTGCTCCAGAGCTATTCACCGCACGGGCACAGATTACAAACTAATGAGCGTTTAAGTGGACTGCAGAAAAATTGGACAAGTGGGCACATTGTACAGTCTCCTTGCTAAAGGCCATGGAGCAGCCACTGGTAGAGGCGCTCACAGCCCCTTGCAATGTCATAATTCCAGTTTGGACCAGTCTTCCCCATGGTTCAAGCTAACAGTGCAGACTTGCAGTGCAGGTTAGGAGAATGCCTGCACCTGAGCTGAGAGCACAGCATGCAGTGCAGTGGGCAAAGCTGCCACCAATCGGTCAGGTGGAGTGGGGCAGAGAAAGGTGGGGTTTTTTTTGTAAATAGAAACCATAGAAAAGTTACAGCACAGAAGGAGGCCATTCAGCCCATCTTGTCCATGCCAGCCTGAAGACACCCAGGCGCCCTTTCTAACCACACCTTACTGTACCCGGCCCATAGCCCTGCAGCTTACAGCACTTAAGGTGCAGATCCAGGCATTTTTTAAAAGAGTTTAGAGTTTGTGCCTCTATCACCAACTTGGGCAGCGAATTCCTGACACCCACTACCCTCTGTGTAAAAAAGTTCTTCCTTATGTCCCCCCTACACCTTCTGCCACTTATCTTGAATCTATGTCCCCTGGTTCTAGAAATCCCCACCAAGGGAAACAAATTTATCCTGTCCACTCTATCTATTCCCCTCATAATTTTGTACACCTCAATCAAGTCACCTCTCAGCCTTCTTTGTTCTAAGGAAAATAAACCCAACCTATCCAACCTCTCCTCGTAGCTACACTTTTCTAACCCTGGCAACATTCTTGTAAACCTCCTCTGCACTCTCTCCAGAGCTATTACGTCCTTCCTGTAATGTGGTGACCAGAACTGCACACAATACTCCAGTTGTGGCCTCACCAGTGTTTTATACAATTCCAGCATTATATCCTTACTTTTATATTCTATGCCTCTGCCAGTGAAGGAGAGCATTCCATATGCCTTCTTTACAACCTTGTCTATTTGAACTGCTGCCTTCATGGACCTGTGTACTTGTACGCCAAGATCTCTCACTTCATCTACCCCTCTTAGTATATTCCCATTTATTGTGTAATCCCTGTAACTGTTTGACCTCCCTAAATGTATGACCTCACACTTCTCTATGTTAAAATCCATCTGTCACTTTACTGCCCACTCCACCAACCCATCAATATCGTTTTGGAGATTATGGCTATCCTCTACACTATCCACTACTCGGCCAATCTTTGTGTCATCTGCAAATTTCCCAATCGTGCCCCCCACGTTCACGTCCAAATCGCCCTGTCAAACCTGTCAGCCACCTTGGTCTCTATGGATCATTTCCATTTTGGGCACAACATGATCAGCTGAGCCACTGGGACAACATAAAGACAGTGACCTTCATCCAACCTCTAACTTCCAGCCACCAGTATGCTGTATTGTGAACTTGGACTGAAACCAACTGGATGGTCATCAGCAATGTTGTGTTGTCAGGTGCCACCATGTATTGCAAACTGCAGTTTGGTCATTACTGCCAGGAGTTGGTTGATGAGCTGGATTTGTCTGGTGCATTAGGAGCAGAGGGGATTGGGCTAGGTTATGCTGATCTGTGTCACTGTGGTTTTTTATGGTTAATATATAACACAAACAGCAAGGGTCCCAACACTGAGCCCTGTGGAACACCACAGTCAGAATTCCCTCTCTAAATGTTTTGTGAGAAATAACTGATTTCTTCTGCAAAATGTCCCCCTCCTAAATGCTCTGATACTCATGGTCCTGCAATCTTGGGCAACGATCTTATCTGCACTGGAGGTGGTTTTATTGCTTTCCTATGTTTCCTTTTGGCTGCAACGAACTAAGCCAATGGGTTTGGAATAAAGGCAATACTGAAAGGGGCCAGTGAGTTAGGAATTTTTGTAGCTCACAAGTGATAGATTTCAATGTGACCTCGACGGTGCATGCTTCTCACTTGTTATTGGAAGAGTTACTGCATTGTTCCCACAGAGCGTCATCCTCACTCAGGAGTAGACTGGTATGATAATGTTTATTTCAATGTGCAATCATTTCTGTGCTTGGGCAGCCATGCAGCGCACTATTCTCTGGCCATCCAAGTGGTGGCCAGCACTCTCCGGGATGCGTTAAGACTTAAGACTTCAGACTTAACCATGACAGGTTCTTAGTACATCCATGCTAACCCATGCGTCTCTCTCCTTCATCCTGCAGGAGGAGTAAATTAGGATCATGGAGCCTGGTGAACTAGCTGTATGCCTCGTGGCTTACAGAGAGCGAAGACGATGGAGAAGAGAGCGACAGAGGCGCTTGGCTGCGCAGAGGGAGGAAAGCACCCCCTGGCAGAAGGGGCAGCTGGGGCTCCCACGCATGCCGCTGAAGAGCCACAGTGAGCCATTGCTGGTTGGCGCCTAGCTAGACCTAGGGCCTATAGACGCTGCCTTTCATTCCTGCTGATGACTGAGAACCAATGTTGCCGAAGACTGCGCATGTCTAGGCAACAGGTTGGTCACATCTGCCAGCTACTGCAGGATTTGGCGCCACGGGGACATGGAGGGCATCCACTGCCAGTGGCTGTGAAAGGAAAGTGATAGCAGCACCATAAATGTATCCATGAGATCATGGATGCCACCTCTGAGGGCACACAAGTTTGTGCATTTCGCCCAGTACCAGGAGAGCCAGGATGCAAGAGCGATTGGATTTGCCCAGATCTCGGTTTTTCCACTGGTGCAGGGTGCAATCAACTGAACTCACGTGGCGCTCAGATCTCCATCGCAACAAGTGATCAACTAACCGCAAGGGCTTCCATTCGTTGAATGTGCAGCTGGTGTGCGACCACCACAAACACATCCTTCAGGTCTGCGCTCGGTGTCCAGGGAGTGTCCACGACTCTTATGTTCTCAGTTGGTCACAGTTCCCTGATGTCTTCCAGGGTCCACAGAGCTGTAGGGCTGGCTCCTCGGGGACCAGGGCTACCCACAGAGGCCGTGGCTGATGACACCCGTGTGGTGGCCTCAGACTGCAGCAGAGCGACACTATAACGAGGCTGATGCTGCAACTGACAACTTGGTGCAGCAGACCATCGGGATGCTGAAAGTGAGGTTCCAGTGTCTGGACCGGTCTGGTGGAGCCCTGCAATATAGTCCACAGAGGGTGTCAGGCATCGGCATTGCCTGTTGTGCCCTTTACAACCTAGCACTGCAAAGGGGTGAGGGGCTGGTTGAGGAGGAGTTGGAGGAGCTGGAGGTCTCTTCTGATAAGGAGGACATCGACCGTGATGAGGTCCTCGAAGGTGATGATGACAGTGATGAGGCCCTGGCACTGGTCAGATGGGGCAGGCACTCGGGAGGCCCTCATAGCTGCTAGATTTGTGGAGGATGATGACGACATGCAGTGAGGAGACACCATAGATCCTCACATTGCATCTGTGAACGTTTTTACTCCAATCTGGCCTATGGCAGCTCACATACCCTCTGTGAGAATGCTCCTGTCATGGAGACGCAGTGGAGGCCCTAATAGTCGCATGATCGCAGGAGGATGATGACAACATGAAGTGAGGACACTCCATAGATCTTCACATAGCCTCTGAGAATCTCTCACTCCTGTCTGGCTGAGGGCAGCTCGCTCATGCTTTGTGATCAGGGTCATTTCATAGAAACACAGCCATGAAACTTTAAAAGCATCTGATCCTTTGTCCACCTTCAGCACCTGAGCCCTTCAGGAGCACAGCATCACTGGGTCACAGATGCTGAAGAGATGGGGGCCAGCCCCACCTTAAAGGTGTTGAGAGCACACAGAGAGAATAACGGAACTCTGTGATGCCTGCCCACAACATTCTGGCAGCAATGACAAGCACCATCGAGGTGCAGGAATCAGTAATGTTTCCTGAGAGTGTGAGGCTGGACCATCACTTCGGTCAGAAGGCTGCACAAAGCACAGGGAAGAGGCCCTGGACTGAGACACCTGCCTTTATCTTGTGTAGAAACGTTTCACATCTGAGTGACACGAACACTGCTCATCAGAACAAGGAGTCATAGGCAGGGAAACATTCTAGGAGTATATTGACAATAGTGAACATTATGTACAAGTGATTAACGCCTGTGCCCAGGCTGTGTAACTACATCTTCTTAACCTCCCTAACCCTGCCTCTACATCTTGGTGCTCCCTGGACATCTACAGCAGAGGTGGAGGCAGCCTGCTGACTGCTACGCCCTGTCTGTGATGACCTTGGTGGGCGTCCTCTGGAGGGCTGAGGCCTGGAGGGCCGTTGCCTGCTTTCAGGGTCCTGCTGTGTGGCAGTGGCACCCGCCTCAGCCTGTGGAACTGGAGCTGCTGGGGTTACAGGAAGAGGGGCTTCAGATGGGCCAGACACTGCCAGAGCCACCTGGGTGGATGGCCCTGGAGTGTGCACCCGCTGAGCCTCCTCCCTATGGGTGCCCAATGGCCCCTGGCTGACTCCTTGAGGAGAAGGGGTAGCTGGAGTGAGATTGAGCTGCCCCGCACCCCTCTCGCATACACAGTTAGAGGCCAACTATGGCATCAGCGATGGAGTTCAGCCTGTGCAGCAGTGCAGGAGTAATGTCCTAGTCCAGGGTCTCCATGGCGGCTGCCATCTTACCAGTGTTGACCTCGGTGCGTTGGCATGCCAGCGCTATCACCTCAACCTGAAGGCAGATGGACTCCTCCGTCATGCCTTGCAATCTGAGGAGTGCAGCGGACTGATGTTCCCGAGCTTGCCTTTGCAGCTCCAGCAACTGTGACACGAACGAGTCCAGAGGCTCATCATCTGACTCGGACTCAGCAAATTTCTGGCCTCAGCAGCTCCTCCGAGTGCTAGACACCTGGGAAGTCCCTGCCTCCACCTGCTGTGGATCAGGCAGTGCAATGTGCTCACCAGATTGTGACTTCAAGGCTATTCTAAAGCTAGGTCCCACCGAGCTGTGTGTCTGCGCTGGTGGAGGGTGTGGGTGAGCGCTGTGACGCGACATCATGGAGGGTGTCTTCAGATTCCTCTTCCGAGTTTCTTCGGAGCTTGATTGCAGGCCGTGTGTCATGGACTCCCTCGGCTGTTTGGCAGATGTGCCTGCGGAAGCAAGGAGAGATAATTAGTACATGGCAGTGGCTGTGAAAGAGGACACATCACTCACAGCATGGTTGTCTGATGGATGTTGCACTGCTGGATCTTCACTTGGTTGAGCACTGCCGACCTCACTGTCAGCACAGGAATGGCCCAGATCCTCACCGGCCAGCTGGGTGGCTCTGTTTTCAAAGTCCATGAGGACCTTGATTTCACTCATTCCTCCACCGGTCTATGACCTCTCCTTCTTGTGTGCCAGCTTGTCCTGCATGAATAGAGATAGAGAGAGTGTAAGCAGGCACCTGCCAGGTCAGATGATAAGTATGCCTGGCATGTGTGGGTGGTGCGTGGTCCCATGGATGGGATGAGGACAATGAAGGTTTGTGAGACAGAGTGAATGGTGATGTCCCCTGAACTGGCAGTGAGTGAGATCCCTGTGGATGTGTGATTTATGAGTGTGTGAGTTGAGAGTGATGAGAAGAATGACTTACCCTGGCAGAACGGAGGACATGATTCATCCTCTTGTGGCACTGGGTGGTTGCCCTCTATTGCAGGGCATTGGCACTGACCACCACTGCTTCTGCCTCCCAAGCTGGATTAGTTAGGTTGCTGCCCATCCTGTAGCCAGAGTGGGGGTAGAGAACATCATGGTGATGCTCCACTGCATCCAAAAGGAGCTCGAGGGATGCGTCATTGAACCTGGGGGCTGCCGTCCTTTTGCCATTTGGGGCCATGTCTTCTGTGCAGCAGTTGTGGGCTGGAAGCACTGGGGTGTGTGTGCGTGGCTGCACTTTAAATATGGCGCCCGGTGTGATGAAGCGGCGAGGTGATGGCATGGTGGGTGAATGAGAGCCTGCCGCCATGGAGATGGCATGTTTCCCAGGAATGCATAATTACTGCAGCAGGTTTGGGACGATACGGAGAGAAAACCCGCCACTGCGGCCGGCGGGTAAAACACCATTTTCCGCCCTAGGTGCCCTACTTCTCCAGTTGTCAGCTGAAGGCAGTCCTTGGTGATTATTTCCCTACAGGGTGGGCTGAGGAGGCAGGCCTCTCGTATACCTCAGCCAGAATAGGGATTGAATCCCGTGCTGATGGCTTTAATATAGTCATTTAGCCCACTGAGCTAACTGCTGCACCCACCTCCTGCAGCCCCCCCGACCCGCCAGGTTAGGTGCTAACACATTTAAGATTAGAAACCCGAACACCTCCACATAACCAGTGGAACGTGGAATATCTGCAAATGTAGAAAGTGTTCATCCACCTCTATCTTCAACAGTACTTTCTCGTTTATTTTTTTTATTTTTTAATGGTTTCAATGTTTTATTATAGACTGGTATTAAGTTTTAGAAAAAGAATCCTAGGATTTTTCCTCCTGTGTTTTCGCTTGGCCTCTTCATGGTCCATGATGCCAGCTGAGGTCGCTCGTTTATAGCGAACAGACCAATTACGTTTTTATATTGCCACACGTTTATCTGTTCCAGTTTCAGAGCACAGCTGCACAAGTCATTGATATCTAATGAGGGAAACTAAATATCTAATTTGAAAGCCACAGAGTTTTCAACAGTTGATTGAAATGAGGACTATATTTAGCATGAGATGAAAAGTCAATAACCTACTATTCACTGGTTTGCATTAGCTCTATCAAATCGGAGAAGAGGACGTCTCTGTTGCGCTCACAAAATCCATTTACATCATAGGATACCTGCAGTGAAACATTTCAAACAAAACTCAAATGTAGAGATACTATATGAAATTATTGATCCCTCTTTCTCCCAATGCCCTTTGTTTCTTACTCTGAACCTCAGGCTTCAGGTGCAATTCTCCTACGTTTTTGAAAAGGGGGTTCCTCTGTCCCTTGACTTTGAAGAGGAAGAACTGCATAATGAGGAGGGGCAACTCTGGAAGCACAGGCTCACATCACATACATCTTCTGCTCGGATCCCTGCATTTGAGTCAGGCTCACATCTCAAAGTCCCCAATAGACAATGGAGATAACTTTAATCCTCAAAAACAGGTGAGAAGTACAAATGTTAAAAGTTTCAAACACAATGCCAACACACCTTGAACCCACTCACTTCCATTTTTAATGGAGGGGGGATGAGAGGTGTGTGCCCATTCTGTTCTCAGGAGGTCAGAAGGTCTGGATCCATAAGGCAAGTGTCCTTACAGCACTGTTTGTGGGTCAGGAAGAACAGGTGTGATTTCAGGCTTCCTAACCATAGCTCCTGCCCTCTCTCCCACCTCATCTTCAACCACACCTCAGTAAATATTAGGGCCGATGTATCAGAAGGCTGTAATTCTCTTGGGATATGGTAGAGGCATTTCCCACCTGCTTTCACTTGACCTGGGCTCTATCTCCACTATAATCATGGCACTGTTAAATTAATGTCTATGCAACAGGTTACTCCCCACGTGCAATAGGAGTCATATGCAACATAAGCTGTGTGGCTGTCCCATCAATTTAGAAAGCAGTTGACAGATTCATTGTTCACATGAACTGCACAACTGCAAAAAAAGGTGGTTAAGATCAATGTGGGCCCCTTAAAAATTGGTAAAGGACTATTCCTAAATGGAAACTGAATGCCAACTTTGCTATTTTTTATATTTGTTCATGGGATGTAGGCATCACTGGCCAGGCCAGCATTTATTGCCCATTTAAGAGTCAACCACATGGCTGTGGGTCTGGAATCACATTTAGGCCAGACCAGAAAGGGACAGCAGATTTCCTTCCCTAAAGTTAGGGAGCCAGATGGGATTTTACAACAATGGTTTTGTTGGCCATCTTTAGACTTTTAATTCCTGATTTTTATTGGATTCAAATTTCACCATTTGCTATGGTGAGATTTGAACCCAGGTCCCCAGAGCATTAACCTGGGTCTCTGGAATAATAGTCCAGTAACAACACCACTATGCCATTACCTCCCCTTAATACCATTTACAATAGGGGAAAAGGATAACATGCCAGGCAACCCAAGCAAATTAACACTGAATCAGGGATTCTAAGATGCACCAAAATTAACAGAAGCAAATTGACAATAATGAAGGAAATAACTGCACTAAAGAGTGTCAAACTCCCAGGTCCAGATGGTTTTCATCCGAGTGTTTTAAAGGAAGCAGAGAACGTTTCAGATGCCTTAACTATGATCTTTGAAAATTCTCTTAGTTCTGCAACTGTTTCTTTAGATTTGGAAATTGTATATGACTCCGCTATTTAAGATAAGTGAGAGAGGGAAACCATGGAATTACAGACCAGTTAATCTAACATCTGTCATCAGGAAAATTCTAGAGTTAACAATGAAGTAACTGAACATCTTGAATATTCTCAGTTGATCAGAGAGAGAGAGACAGCATGGATTTATAAATGGTAGGTTATGCCTGGTGAACCTCATTGAAGTTATTGAAGAGGCGACTGAAACAGTCGACAAGGGAATGTCTATTGATATTCTTTAAATTGACTTCCAGAAGGCATTCAATAAAGTCCCTCAGAAGAGACTTTTAGCTAAAGTTGAAGCTCTTGGAATTGAGGTAAATTATTGATCTGGTTAAGAGATTGGCTGAATAGCAGAGACAGAGGGCAGGATTTTTTGGATGGTGGGGTTTCCTGCCCTGCTACCCGAAGAGTTGGTGGGGAACACATCCCCACCAATCACAACAGTCCCACAGCCATTTAACACTCGGGGACCTCCACCCTCACTTATGGTAGTCCCGCCTCAATGAGCAGCCAGCCAATCAGATTGGCTAGCAGCTCTCTAGTCCCAGCAGGGGTAGTGGCAGCAGTGGCCAGGACTGGGACTACAAGCAGTCCCCAGATCTAAGCCCTAAAGTCCAGGACCACATAACTGCAGGGAGTGCCATGGCAGGAGGGGAGTTGAGGCCGGGGTGGAGGTGAGGGGGGATGGGGGGTGGTGGAGGTCGGTGTGGAGGGTATTGGAGGGAGGTGGAGAGTGGGGGTCCTGATGGAGAAGCCAAGGGGTAAGGGAGCACCCACTGAGGCGGCGGCGGGGGGTGGGGGTGGGGGGGGGGGGGCGCCAGACATTTGGGGAGGGTGCCTGGTTGGCCCCAAAAAGTGGTTTCCCCCTCATTTTTGCCCGAGGCTCAAGCAGGGTGACCTGCCTGCCATCCCCTGCCCCTGAACTTCCACCAACCTTCAAATTGAAGCTGGGCAGTAAATGGCCAATGGCCACTTAAGAGCCTCAATTTGGGCAAAGGCGGATGGGCTGGTCCAGGTCTTGTCTGCCCTGCTTAAACTTGCGAACAAGTTGGAGGTGGGTGGGAGGGCAGCAGGAAGGCCACCCAGAGAACTTTATGGGTCCCCCACTTGCAAACCCGCCAGCAGGGGACCATGAAATTCTGTCCAGAGAGTAGGGATAATTTGCAGGTACCCTAACTGGCAGGATGTGACTATTGGTTTCTCACATAGATTTGTGTTGGTGTCTAAACTGTTCATGATTTGTCAATAATTTAGATGACAGAGTACAGAAACACATCTCCAAGTTTGCCAATTACATAAACATAGGCGGCATTGTAACATGGAAGCAAAAAATAACAGAGCGACATTAACAAATTAATTAAATGTGCAAAACTGTGGTGAATGGATTTCAAATAGGTAAGTGTAAGGTCATCAACTTTCAACCTAAAATATAGATTAGAGTATTTTCCAAATGGTGAAAAATAAGAAGCAGTGGAAGTTTAAAGAAGCTACGGGCTTCAGGTACATAGATCATTACAATGTCATGGGCAGGTACAAAAAATAATCAAAAAGAGTAATGGGCTGCTAGCCTTTATGTAGAGGAACTAGAATACCATTGGGAGAAATCATGCTACTGTTAGTTAGACCGAATCTGAAGTACTTTGTACAGTTCTGATCACCAAACCTTAGGAAAGATATATTGGCTTTGAAGGGACTGCAGCGTACTTACTGGAGTAATGCCTGAATTCCAAGGGTTTTATTATGAGGATGGATTACACAAATTAGGGTTGTATTCCCTGGAATTTAGAAGGGTAAGAGATGATTTGATTGAAGTTTTCAAGGCATTAAGGGGAGCTGATAGTTTAGATGAAGAGAAACCATTTTCACTGTTTGTGGAATCGAGGACTAGGGGACATAGCCTAAAAATTAGAGACAGTCCTTTCAGGGGTAAAGTTCGGGAACGCTTCTACACACAAATGTTGGTATAAGTTCAGAACCCCCTTCCTCAAACTGCTGGGTCAATGGTAAATTTTAAATCTGAGATTGATGGATTTTCTATTAACCAGAAGTATTACGGGATATGGCACAATGGCAGGTATGTGGACATAGGTCACAGATCGGCCGTGTGTTCATTGAATAGTGTAGCATACTTGAGGGGCTAAATGACCTACTCCTGCTCCTATGGTCCTATCAACCAGTTGAAATCTCTATGTTCCTAACTCTTCAGCCTGCTTTCCAATGATCTTGCTTTTAGCTATTTTGTTTTCTGGCCTTTCCCACAAAAGACATTTCATTAAAGCTGTTGGCTTGTGTTACTTGCTTTCTTGTTTATCAGTACTGTTGAATTGAGTTTGATCTGCTAGTACACAAATGGACCTCTCTCAACTTTTCTGCTGCAGGATCTGAAGTTCTGGCTACTCACTAGCTGGTACTGACTTGAGGGTCAAGGAACGGGACTTCTGCTGCTGGAGCGATGACCGCTAAAGGTCCTGAACCCAAAGTTGTTGATATGGATGCGTTACTCATTGAGTCAAAGCCAATTTGTTTTTGTTTTGCCAATGTTTTGTTTACCAATTTATATTGTTTTATCTCATCAAAATATCGCCAGCACATTGCTTTTGGCTAACCTGTATCTATTACTTCTTTTGCCTATGCTTCCCATTGGAATGCTTCTCCTTTTCACCTGACTCCAACTTTTTGAAGGTAGTTCTACAGACACTTTAAAGCCAGCTGCTACCTCACTGAAGTGAGCATTCTTCATTTGTGAGCCTTTGCAGCCTATGTCATGCTGGAGGCAACGTAACTCTGCTTGATCCTATTCTCTCTCAATTTCCACACATTCCTTTCTGAGTGTGGCAACATTAGGGGCAACATTAGAGGCTGATTGAGAGGTTTAATTTAGCAGAGACCAGAGGTCAAAAAGTCCAGTTCAATATTTCTCAATGTGACATTACCTGTGTTTACTGACTAAAGTATTAGAAGAGCTCCTTTTTGATTTGGTTTTAGATCTTCTACTTGTTTGTCTTGGGTTTCATGACATTTACTTATCTTTATAGCTACTTTGTTGTTTCTTTTGTTCATCTTTTACACAGAGCTTCCTTTTAGCTGTAAACTGGAGGAATAAACTGCAAGCCAAGGCCCACAATGGTTGCTTTCCTCTGCTGCTATGAAGTTGATGTTTGTTTTGCAGCAATATTGAACTATACAGGATGATACATACCTTTCCAGCGTAGTGATGTATTATAAATCCTTGGTTCCAGCTGTTAAAATGGTCATGACATCCTACTGCAGCCTGGAGTTTCTGTAACAGAGTTGAATCTGCCCCTTCTCCTGTGGCATGCATAGTGGCACAGACATCATCCAGGACACTCATAATTCCAGGTGGATTCTGAGAACATGGACACACAGGAACAGACTCAATACATTTAACTGTGCACATTGAGGACAAGAAAGGAGGTCACTTTGGAAACCTCACCTAAAATAACGCAACATAAAGCTTTTACAATAATGGACATCAGGGAATGAATTACAAAATAGTGACGTAGTCCAAAGTAAACTACACAATCCAAAAGTTTAACCAAATGTTAATGCCACTTCAATCCTAAAATTGAATAATGTCCTTAGAATCCCTTAATGCTGTCCTTTTTGTTTGAAAATGCACTTTTATTGCAATCAAGTAAATCTCGTTCTTTTGAGCACTTTTTAAAGTAGCTTAAGCTAACAAGTGCAGCATGATGCCCATTGAAAGGCAAACAGCACTGCTGCAAGTTTCATTCAGAAACAATGGCCCCAAAATCCACAGGGCGTTGATACCGTTGGTTATACCAGTATCATGCACATGTTCCCTGTTCCCTCCAGCACTATGCCAGCTCCTGAATGAGCCAGGGAACTGGGCACTCTTGGCGCACCTTCCCTCCGGCTCACAAAAGGATATTTGGTTTTTGAGGAGAAGGGAAGTCAACCCTTAAAAGGCATGCTGGAAAATCCTGGAAATAGAAAAGACCTAGCAATCTGGACTTGATTTCAACTGGAAAAAAAATTGGGGGAAAGTGTAAGATGGGCTTTCAATTCACGATCACCTGATTTGCGCTATGTCCAAAATGAATTCCCACCCAAAGCAGTCTTACAATCACTTTACCAGCAATACAATCTACTCCATTAAACATATATATATAAAAATGTCCATCTTTTATTGATAAGCAGGTATGAAATGTGATTTGCAGTGGATTTCATTTATGAATTGCACTTTAATACTGCATATTAAGAGATTAAATAAATAAAAAAATAATGAATAAAATTTCTATTTGGACAGTCAAGGCTAATCGTGTGAGAGCACAGTGATATTCCTGGCTATACTTGTAACACACAAAATGGGCAGGATTTTACTGTCAACGAACAGGGGTGGGGTATGCTCTCCGACGCGTAAAATGATGAGGGATGACGTTGGGCGGAACTTCCGATGTCACCCCGCCTCATTTAAATTTTCAGGAAGGCAGGGGGCGCAGCAAAATCAGCTGTGCGCCTGCCGACCTGTCAATGGCCAATTGAGACCATTGACAGGATCAACTAAAGTAATTAGTGGACCTGCCTGTCCAACCTTAAGGTTGGCGGGGAGGCCAGGAGCCCCGGCGGGAATTGGAAAAAACATGAAACCTCATCCACAGGCGGGATGAGGTTTCATGTAGGGTTTTAAAAATTTTAATAAAGTTTTGTTGGAAATTATGAACATGTCCCAATTCATGTGACATTGTCACATGAGGGGACATGTAAGGGAAATTTTTTTTTCTATTTTTAATATTTTTGCACATAGAGCCGATTTCCCTGAGGCAGCACTTAGCCTCAGGAAGATGAGTGCGCTCTTTCGTGCGCCTTGATTGGCCCGCCCACGTAAAATGGCGGCGCGCCTCCAATCGGGGGCACCAATCGGAAGCGTGCCTGTACGCGCCCACTCATCAACTTCCCCCCACAACGGGGGAAAATTCAGCTCAATGGGTAGTAAATGTTTGATAATGAGTTATAAGGTTCAAGTCTGCAATTCTGAAAACATTTCGATTACAAGATATTGAATAAATGACAGAGGTTTTGCTTAGTTCCTCAATAAAATTGATGGAAGAATCACTTACAATTTTGTTTTCTATAAGATCGCAGACAATTTTGTTGTTGAAATATTCAATGGGGGTCCATTTAATCCCCTCTTGTACATACTCTTCCTGTTGGGAGCAGAGACAAATATTGTGAAGAGTGCTATTCATTTAACTAGGTCACTGTCTCATTATAAAGTTGTATGATACCTCTGTAGAACATAGACTTATTTTGTTTAACTTCAAACCACTTTCTTAATATACTCAAATAAAATGTTACTGAGATCCCATAAACGTAACATCAGGTTGGGATGATTCCCTGAACCCTCAAGATATGCACCCAGTGTCATTTTGTCATACCATTTGCAAGATGCCACCATAGTACACTAGTGCAAGATGGTCATCTCCATCCCACCAAGATTTATAACAACAGCTTGCATTTATAGCGCCTTTAATGTAGTAAAATGTATAAAGGGATTTCTGCTTTAGGGTGGCTTCATAGAAAGCAAGTACCAAAATAAAACTGAACTCTTGTTATTTCTTCATGGTTTAGCAATGGAAAAAATTATGAATGTCACAATCTACAAACTGTAGATCAGACCTAAAGATATGCATAAAAGAAACTGACCTAGAAATGGGCATGAAGTTTTTTGATAACCATCTATATCAGAATGTGAAAAATGTTCTTTGACCTCTCATAAGTGTAAAGTATCAGCCTCAATTTTCTGATAAGAATGCAAATTACAAACTAATAGTAAAAAATTTTGCACTTGCACTTGAAGTGTGATCTTTGGAGTTATCTAATTATCAGAATAATGCAAAGCTCAAGCTGCTATAACAGGTTTGTATGACTGTAAATATTTTGATTTTTCTTTCTCGGATCCAAAGTGAATGACCTCACACCCTCCCACATTGCCTCCATTGGCAGGTTCTTAATTTGTATCTAGAAGTGGGACGGCAGGAAAACTGGCCTCAGAGAGCGGCGTACCTGCAAGTGGTGGGTAGCAAATTAAGCTCCTTAAAGGGCCGATGAAGGGCCTTTTCACTTTTTTTCACTTGTCAGTGGAGTCCCCCGCAAACGGTGCTGAATCCCAGCCAATGCATTGAGGTGGCCTCCCAGTGGCAGACCAGGGGCCCGCGCTCCAAATAACTTTGTAACTCTTCTCCCACTCCCCATGGCTGGGTTTGTAGCTGTGGAGGGATTCCGCCCCTAAACTAATGTTATAGCAATTGTGGCTAGTATAAATTCACCTTTGCTACTAGCTCCTCAGAGGGTGCTTCCATCTTGAGGTGTCCTCTTCTTCCTTACATCAGCAGTTCCCACCTCTTAATTGGATGGCGAGCATGCACCTTGGCCACTGATTGGCTAGCTGTTCAAAAATTGCATTGGGCCTCAGGCCCGGAAATGGCCCTGACATTGTCCAAAACAGAAATCCTGCCCTATTTGTCATAGTGTTTTGTTCAGCTTCATTTTCAAATGCAGGTGCAGCCTGACCTGTTAGATCTTCCTTCTTTAGGCCTCCTTTCTCCTTTCAAAGCACACAAGATAGGAAAATTTCCATTGGGAAGCTTATCGGCACCAGTAATGGTGCTGAGGGAAAAAAATAAAGCAAACAGGACAAGGACAATAAGGACCCATGTACCAGTTAAAGAAAAACACACAAGAGCTAATGGATATGCTCCTTAAATGAACATTCACAACTGACTCCTTAGTTAATCCTTAATGGATACCCATTCATCATCGGGATCATTGACAAAGAAAAGTATTGGAAAATGGCACGCAGGACATTCACTGCCTCATTTTAATGTAGCTCCTGTCCAACTTGGATAGGTGCTAAAAACAAAAAACTACTGCGGATGCTGGGTTCCTGCCTCCCCTCTCGCCCTCTTCTCCCTCTTCATTCACTTCCCATGGAAATGTGTGAGATGGCTGAGTCAATTAGAAAATACAATCTTTTGGGACTAAGAAGCTAAGGAAGCTCAGTTAGTATTCCCAAGTTAAACTAATACTAACCGATGGACTGGTATTGTTTCTTATTTTTGTAGTAGTGTGGTTTGTTACATACAGGGTTAATGTGGGACTGAGTAAAATACCACCCACATGGTAATGTAAGAAGGCACATGACCCAAGGCAGGGTCAGTCTAGAGATGGATAGAGATAGGTAAAAACCTAGAATGCAGTCAGCTCCATACCTGTACCCACTATTGTATATATGTACATAGCTATGAGCTGTTAATAAAGTCTTGCTGTTAATGTACTCAAGACTACGAAGTCTATTCCATGGTGTCCGAAGCAGGATTCTTTAATTTTAAATGCACTAACTCTCTTACCTGTTCAGCTTTGAGAGTTAACTCAATAAAAATCTGCTGAAGCTTCTCATTTACAAAATTAATGCAGAACTGTTCAAAGCCATTTTTCTGTGAGGGAGAAGGATAGCATAAATCAGTATAAGAATGATATCATCTTGATTTTGAGTCAAATGGAAACAACTTGTTGCTATTATGAAACCACCTAGAAATGAGGGGTGGAATTTAATCCAGGTGACTGGGATCTCGCCTGCTGGCTGGAGAGCAGGTGAGAGTCCTGCTTCACTTACTTTGGGGGTAGCCCACCATTTTAAGTGGTAGTCAGGCACTTAAGTGGCCAGCGGCGGGCCTTCCTTGGGATCAAGGACCATGGGAATTGAAATCCTGTCCCTCTAGAGCTACTGACCAATCAGAGGCCGGCAGCTACTCATTGCTGTCAGCGCCAATGGGGGAGCAGTGGCATCTGCTGGCAAAGCAAACACTAGAGGCCCAGGATCAATGAGGTACGCCAGGCCACAGGTGAATCAGAACGGGATGGGGCTCACTGGCTAGTGAGGTGGCAGGGCATTCGGAAGAAAGGGAAGCGGGTGGATTTCAGCAGGCCCCCTCTCCCTACACAGGGTCTCTAAGTGCCGAACAATGAGGGATCCACCCCACTGGAAGCCCGCAAGCAATCCAGACAGGCTGGAGATAGCATTGGGAAGGCTGGAGGTGTTACAGGTCTAATGAAAGAAAATGCAAATATTTAAATCCAATAATGCATCATTTCTCAGTATGAGTACATGTTACCATTCTGTTTGCCTGGTTTCTTTAAGGAAATGGCTTGAAATTCTAAAGAGAAACCGTCCTTAAAGTTTGAGAATTTTCTAACCTTGAACAATTTATTTTCATAATTACACTTATAAGCAGAAGTCTGATAATGGTTTGGCCTGTACAAATTAACCCCGGCATTATGAATATACTCTGCCATCTCACTTGAGAGCAGACACGATGAGCATCTTACATTTTCTGCACTAAGAATTTTTTCTGTGATTGGAATGCACTGTTAGACCTCAGCTGTGTGGAGAAGAGAATAAAGGACACAGCGATAAGTTCATAAAGATAGCAGATTCTTCACAGAAATTGTCACTAAAGTATTTACATTAGAAGAAGTTGTTGGAAAAACATTGAGCTGTAACCTGAACCAAGATGTTGCTGATGGAGCAAACTGTTCTAAACTCAGCAATGTGAGGCTGAGGCGATTTTAACTCTCAGGCCTCATCATCAATGGCCCATCAGTGGAACTGACAGTGAGCAGCTTGTTGATGGCTGGAAGAGGCATGTCAAAGAGCAGGGACTCACCACTGGACACTGAAGGAGCAGACACTAGAATTCGTTAACAAGCTGGGAGGGATTTCAAGAGAGCCTTGTGGTTTGGGGAGGGGGGTAGCCCAGGGTTGGGGAGGACTAACCTTTCCTTTTGGGGCCTGACCGTTCCTGTTAGTTTGGCCTGACAGGAAAGCAACTTTGCTGTGCAAGTCTCTGGTTATGGTATCAGTCAGGCTTTGATAATGTAATAACTCAACCTGTAAATCTAAAGAAGGGCTCTACTGGTTTCTGATGAGTTCCTTTCTTGCCTGCTTAGGAGAGCAGGATAAAGAAGAAATTGCAGGAAGACTAACTCTAGGATCTTGGCGGCCAAGTCCCTTGGGTGATTTTAACTGCTCACCTATCCATTTTCTGCTGGGTGGGCAGGATTAAAATTGGTCCTCCAATTTAAATCACATTGCTGCTCACATGCCGCAAAGCATCGATGCAACCTGCTATGTTTGGATAAATTTGATGCTGGATTTTCACCCTTGGTGCACAGTGGTTGTTGCTGCTTTGCAGGATTATTCATTTAAGATTCAGTTCTAGAGCAAGATAAACTTGAATTCTGTCTTACTATAAAGGACTGAAATTACTTATCAAATTTCATTCACGTTTGCATTACATTTTGAAATTGAACCAAGTTACTTAGTTTAATTTTAAATTTGAGAGAAGTTGATTTTTATACATTACCTGAAAAATCTCAAAGCCATAAATATCCAGCACTCCTACACTGTATTCCTCACAAGGCTTCTGCATAGCCTTGTTAACAGCCTGAGTAGAAGAAATGAAATAAGAGTGTAACAAATAAGGATGTTTTAAGGTCATGAAATAAAGAATTAAAATGATTAGATATTTTAATAGAACATGTAGAACTGCGTTTGCAGTTTGGAAAACCCATGCATTGCCTTGTCTTTTTTAACACTGGCAAGCAATTCTTTCAGTTAAATCAAAATTGTTACTAAAATCATATAGCCACAGAGAAACTTTCCATAGTATCTTGTCATATTTTGTACCATCTTTCAGACATTGCATTGTATACCACCAGAAGGATAATGAAGTCTAGAAATTTAAATTTTGGGCACAAAATTAGCATAATTTAGGCATTGGGGTGGGGGAAGAAATTTTGGGCAGAACCAGAGGTGGATTTACAATGAAGCACACTGTGCCGTGGCACGGGACCCCCAAACAACAGGCGGGTCTCAAAATGAATGAGTTTCAAAACACTCAAAATGGGTACATGAAGTGATGCTGCATTTGCAAAGTTGAAAAGGGAAGTGCCGAGTAAATGAGTTATTTTTGGGACCAAGTCTCCTGTGTGGCGTGAATGACAGGCACCCGGGGTGGCCTCAGCAACACCTCTACCTCTGAACAGCTACAAAAACATACCCGAAGAAATCACCTTTCAGATGCACTCGCTTTACTGACATATGATCATTTCGCAAAGGGGGTCTGTCTCGGTTTCTGTCAAACCTTCAAAAAGTAAATAGTAAAACTCCGCTATTTCACCAGGAAAGCAATGCTTATGAGAGCAAGTTTGAAGGGAGATTGAAATGTTCAGAAATGATATTAACCGATAGCTATGAATTGCTCCTTTTTCAACCAGGTTGCCGCAGCAATTATATTTCCCCCTTTGTTTTGATAAACCCCTCTCCTCCCACACACACTCTCTCTCTGATACAGGGCGATCCACTTGCTAACAGGCCTAAAGCACACTGCTAGGGGCACACAGTGAGCCATCTCACTTTACCTAACAATAGTGAAGTCTGTCTGCTCCCCTCAGCCCACGATTGCCAATGCAAGTAGGGAGCTCACTCACTGGCTGTTTGAATGAATAGCCAGGGCCACAGGCTAAAGGTGTCAGCGGTGGCTTCGTTGCTAACTGTCTGGCCTCTGGATCAGATGGTTGTGAGTTTGTGTCTCACTCCTGTCCAGACAGACACTCCAGGGAAGTGCTGACCTGTCAGAGATGCCATGAGGCCACTTTGAAGAAGAGCAGGTGAGTTACCCTTGATGTCCTGGCCAACATTTATCCCTCAATCAACAATCACACAGAACAGATTCTGGTCTTCATCACATTGTTTGTGGGAGTTTACTGGGTGCAAACTGGCCGTGAAGTTTCCCACATTTCCACTTCAAAAATACTTCACTGAATTTCAACAAGGCAATTATTCATACAGGCATGTTTTTACAAGTGAAGAAGCACTGATCAATCTGTGCATTTTCTTGGCTTCCCCTTTCAGGTCCCGGGTTGTGGGGTGCGGGTGGGGGTGGGGGAGGTGGTGGTGTTGGGGTGGGGGAGCACAGGGCCCCACTAACTGTAAATCTGCCACTGGGCAGAACCATGCAATTTCTAGTAGATTTCCATCTCTTTCTGGCCTGGTTGCTAAATTCCAGAGAGGGAGGATGGTGGGTGCATTCTTTCATCCACTCAGCCCTTTATTGATACATCACATTTGGAAGCAGAGTTGACAGGGTGCCAAGTTCCCTGGGGAATCCCACCTGTTCCACCAGGCGTATGGTCAATGGTGCGTCCACATCTGTGATTCAGCTGCATTGGCCATACAATGACCATAAATGGGCCTTAAATTGTTATATTGGGAATTGGCTGCAATTAGGGGAAGAACATCCAATTGGTGGATGAGGTTAAGACAGCAATTGAGATCTGCCCCTACATCAGGCAGACCAATTCAACTCCACCATGGGAATGGCAAGCTGCTGATCTGAAATCCCAGTGTACCTAGGGGTAGATGCTCTAGAAGCATCACAAACAGTGCTAGTGCCTGAATCTATTATACAATTGATTGAAGATTCAGGGCCAGGGCAGATGGGCAGGTGGAAATCTTGTGGCAAAGCTGGGGCTCCGTGAATTCCTAGCCTGGCTTCTTTCCAGTAGATATTTAAGTAAAGCAATTGCTTAGGAGACACAGTCGGTTATGTGGATGGAATCAGAAAGATACAAAGGGACATATACAGACTAGTTGAGTGGGAAATACTATGACAGATGGAGTTCAATGCAGGAAAGTGTGAGGTCATCCACTTTGGATATGAGAAAGACAAATTGGGCCATCTTTTGAATGATAAAAATCAAAGAGCTGTGAAACAGGAAAAGGCTCTTGCTGTCTATGTACACAGATCACAAAAGGCTAGTGTACAGGCACAGCATGTCATTAGAAAATCTAACGCTCTGTTGGCCTTTGTCTTCAGGGGCTTGGAATTCAAAAGCAAGGAAATGACGCTTCCATTGTACAGAACTTGGGTCCGACCCCATTTGGAGGACAGCATTCAGTTTTGGAGGCTGAACCTCTAGAAAGACTTTGGAAGGAGTACAGCACAGATATCCGAGAATTTTCCAGGGCTTATGGAGTTTAATTACAAGGACTGGCTGCATAAACTTGGTTTGCATTCCCTCGAGTGTAGAAAATTGAGGGGTGATGTAATCAAAGCATTTAAAACAATTTAAAATAGGGCACATGAAGAGAAAGTAGTTCCTGTCGTGGTGGATTCCAGAATAAGGGGTTGCAATTTTAAAATGAGACCTAGATCATTTGGGAATCTTATCAGAGGGCACTTTTTCACTCAAATGGTGGCGGAAAATTTGAAGCTGAGATTTTTCGGCCAATTGAAATTTTCAAGACTGAGATTGACCAATTTTTGTTAGGTAAGGCTAACAAAGAATATGGAACAACTATGAGTAAATGGAGCTGAGGTACAGATCAGCCATAATCCAAGTGAATGGGAGAACGGCCTCAAGGGACTGAAGGGCACATTCAGGTTCCTATGTTCCTATTGCTTCTGACTACAACCAGTATCCTTTATTTCTGTATAATGTAAATAGGTTGCCTTTAATAATCTAATAGAGTTTCAGTTCCAAACTATGTGAAAAATAATATTATTGCTTAACTGATGTGATAATGATTTTATTTTCTAAGTAAAATATTGGAAGGGAAATGTATTGTCTTTGTGCAATAGCAGCTTTTAAACTGTATTTCTAATGTCTTGTAAACACAGGTATATGATTCGTGCTGTGATCAAGTAACCCAAGTCTGAAACATCAGTGTGTTGGCTGGTTACGATGTCTTGGAACAGGCTTCTATCCTGTTGAAGACTACTCGATTTATCCCTTTTCCCATTCCAATCTATATAAGATGGACTTGGTCAGAGCTGCTCACATTCAAATTAATTTGACATTTGAGAAATACTTACATCTACTAAATAATCAAATAATCGTGCATAGAGTGCTTTTGCTAGTGCGTCTCGGGTGTATCCTGCCTGCTGTACATTTAAGGTCATATTGATTGATTCTGTCTTGCCTCCCCATTTGCTATCCATTTTTCTGCTGGTCACTTTTACTCTCAACTTCATTTGATCAATTCCCAGCAAGAACGCAGGAAAGGCCAAGTCTTTAAGAAAAACAAAGAAAGTAAATCAATTATTCATGGTGTGGCCCTTGTTTCTGCACCAGCAACAAACTAGTCATTAACATTTAAAAAAAGCACTGTTGAGCGGCTGTATTAGCAATGGCAATTATTCCTGGTGGATAAGGCTGGGATGACATTGCTGGTCTGATGTTTAAGCTATGACATTTACAAAATTCCTCCAAGAAGCAGGTACACCAAACTGATTCTAGCTAAGAAGATTCTTTATGCTACTGATAAATTTTGGACTATTTCTCTTCCTCCCCCAATTCCCAGACTAGCAATTATTTATTGTGTTTTCATTAGGCAACAATAAACAGCAGTTTCTCTGGTTCATCTGATAATGATAAAGTGCAACTGACCCAGTCAAAGGTAAGCACAAATGAGGGAGACAATTTGTCCAAATAGTTCTCTCTTACGTAGAAAACCATGGCTTTCCATCACAGCATTACTTCTTGAATTACTCCAGAGTTTATCAGGGCTTCTATGTGAGTCAATATAGCAATATCAAAAAAGGCAGCACTTGCAGCAAGTTCATGTTTAGACATCTTATTGTTTATCTCCATCCAGTAGAAGGTGAAAGCAGTTCACAGTCCCATACAATGCTATTTAATATTGGGGTAGATTTCCATCTTCATTGCATGGGCCCCAATCTGGTGGAGCAGATGACCTGCCTGCTAAAGACTCGACTTAATTATCATTTCAGTTATATAAATGGAGTGAAAAATAGCTGTATTCATTAACAAGCATGTCACCTACTCCTCTTGGGAGGTGAAAATAAAAATCTACTTTTTTGTGTAAATATAATTTGAATAGCTGCACCCCTTCCTAGCATTGTGCAGCACAAGTGCTTAGAAAATGGCAGAGAAAGTTGATGATTCACTATTTTCTTAAACCTCTGCAGTTGGTGTGGTGATCCTGTTCCTGCAAGGGTGTTAAGTACGGAACTCCAGATGAAGGAATGCTGAGCTGCATAAGTCCAAGGCATGATGCTATGACTTGGAGAGAAACTCGGAGTTGAAAGTGTCTCCATGATCTTCCTGCTCTTGTGAATGTAAGCTTGAAGATTTGCATCATTGCTCTCTGCAGATAGTACATATTGCACAGTGTGCCAGTATAGGAGGATGTAGATATTGAGTACCAATAGGGCGCTGATCAAATGAACTGCCTTGCCCTGGATACAGTGGAGTTTTCTGAGTATTGAGACAGCTACATCCATCCAGGTGAGTGGTGAGTATTTCACCAGATTCCTGACTTAAGCCTTGCAAGTAACAGAAAGATTGTGAGTGGTTGGGAGGTGGCAACTCATCACAGAGTGCCGAGTGTCTCCCCAGTTAAGCTCATTACTAATGGTGACTTTCATGAAATTGACAGTGGTGAATTTGGTGATGATGATGGCATTGAAGGTTAGCAGACATGGTTGAACTTTTTCTTACTGGAAATGGTCATTGCCTGGCACTGATGCCTGCTAAAGACTCCACTTAATCATAATTTCAGTTATATAAATGGAGTGAAAATTAGCTGGATTCATTAACAAGCATGTTACCTACTCCTCTTGGGAGGTGAAAATAAAAATCTACTTCATTGTGTAAATACAATTTGAATAGCTGCACCCCTTCCTAGCATTGTGCAGCATAAGTGCTTACGAAATGGCAGAGAAAGTTGATGATTCACTATTTTCTTAAACCTCTGCAGTTGGTGTGGTGATCCTGTTCCTGCAAGGGTGTACATGTTAACAGTTGGGATGATGTCAGGACCCATAGTCTTCGCCATGTCCATTGGCTTTGTAACTTCACATGGAATGACCTGAGTCAACTGAATGTGGACGAAAATGGAGATGTCAAGAGATGGAAGCATCCCCTTGGCATTTTCAGCTGAATATGCTTGTAGTCATTTCAGCCTTATCTATAGTACTTAGTTGCCAGGCTTTGTTGGAGTCAAGGATTGTGTTGTTCGTGGAGCCCTCTGCCCTCCTCATTAGTTGCTTGTTTACCACTACCATTCTTGACTAGATATGGTAGAGATACATAAAATTAAAATGTAACTAAATAAAACTGTTTGGTTATGTCACAGTAGAAATGCTTACAGGAAACCTGCATTTTACATATTTCACATCTGCTTGCAGTTTCTTGTCTTACATTGTTCACCTTGTTTCAATATGAATTTTCTGTATCCAAACAAGTACTCCTGAAACAAAATTTAGTTTCTTTTATCCACAAAATACAAATGGCTAATTGGACCATATGCTTATTTAACACTAATATATTCCTCCAAATGTAAGAGAGACTGACCATCACTCCACTTCCAAAATGTGTCTCAAAATAAATATTACTCACGAGCCTCATTTTCCACTTCTGCATAATTCCCTACTTCAACAAAACTTAAGTTTCCAAGATGCAGAATTCCAGCAATAATTTGAAGTACCGTCATCTGAATTTCTGCTGATATACCTATGACTTGCATGGCATTCTAAGGCGGAGAAAGAACCTTAGTTAGTACACAGTAGATAAAATTAAAGCTCAGACCAAATCTATTTGACAGTTAAAAACACCTGGTTGGTTTGGTGTTACTTTCTTTAAATGTGCAAATGAATGAATATTACAAACCGATCACTTGCATTTTCAATGTTAATTAATGAGCTTGCAAAGAAGCTGAGAACAATGGTTGGGCCATTTCGTAACTCCATGATCCCGACCCTGTCACGTCCTCCCACTTCCCCAGTATTTTCATATTTGTGAGACATGGGCAGTCTGCGACCTCCCTAGGCAAGTCCGAGGTAGCGACGAAGGTATGTGAGTGGCTGAGGCAAGATGGGTAAAAAGGCCTGCCTGGGTTAGCTGGGTCATTGGCACAGGCCTCCACATGGTTGTTAGGCCACCTATGTTTCACCCTGTATCAATAGAAGTAGTTTGAACAGGTGGCCAGATATTTGTTTTGCCAGATGAATGTTTGGCTGAGATCTGAGAATGGCTAATGGACTCAGCTCAGCAGGGTATGTTTACACAGTTTGAAGGGGAATGCTAGCTTTCCTTTATTGACAGCTTTATGATGTTGTAATAGGTTATTTTTTTTCTTTGATATAGTTTTTAAATGCCTGTTTGTTTATTGGGTCACTATTTACAGGTGTTAAGGGGATTCAAGCTTTATTCATTGAATGACTGTGGTTGATTGACATTTTTATGAGGTTGTAAGATGGACAGTTTTTTTCAAAGGAGATTTTCAAAGCCTCTTTGCTTATTGTGCCAATTTCGAGGGCATTTCAAAGACTTGCCAGAATTGCCAATGGCCCATTGGTTTTGTACATAGTAGATATTGGTACAGTGGGTATGGAGGATGCATGGGGGGCATGGGAGGGGCATAGTGGTAATGGAAGGGGTATGGAAGGGGCATGGGGGTATTGTAAGGAGTATGGATGGGGCATAGAGGGTGGAGGTGGAATAGGGGCATTGGCAAGACCTTTTAAACTTACCTGTAAAAAGACTCCTTACTCCGCAGCAGGCTTTCTCCCTGAACTGACTTACCTGGCAGGGTCCCACAGCCTTCAGGAACCCACCTGCCTTGGGAAAATACCATGGATGGAGACACTTGAATTTCCAGCAGGGATTTAAATTACAAACTCAAAGTCATCTTACATGCATGTCGGGTCGTGACCCGCCACGATTTCTGACCCAGGATAAACAACAGGCAGCAGGAATGGCTGGGCAGCTTTGAAATTGCAGCCCACTCACCTCACATTTTGGCCTCAGCATTGGGAGGGAAAAATCTGGCCCAATGTCTCAACTGAGCTTATTAAACCATGAGGTTAGCCAATGCACTGGATTGAGAATGGGAATGAAATATTGTTTGGAGAAAGATTGACGATATAGGTTTCTGACACATTTTTCCTTTTAAGAAAGGGCCTAAGTTCATTTTAGGCAAGATTATCTCCTGGGGTATATCCAATAAAAAAAATTGCTGGCACTATTGAATAGATTTTAAAAGGCACCAATCTGTCAGCATCAAGAAATTCTCAAATCCACCTGAACATTGGAATTCTGTGATGCTCCACTCCCAGTGTGAAGTCTGGTTTAAAGGATAGAAAGTTAAGCATGAAAATTAGTGTTCCAACATCATGGTTGATTTACTGAATATTATCCTATAGAGCTGTGATTAAAAGTAGCCTAAATTAGGCACGGGGTGACTGAGCATTTGGACAAATATAAAATAATAAGAGAATGTCAGCGTGAATTTGTGAAGGGTAAGTCATGTCTAATGAAGCTAGTTGATTTTTTTGAGGTAACAAACATGGTAGATAAAGGAGTGTCCATGTTTGTTATTTATGGGAACCTGCAGAAGGCATTTGACTAAGTTCCACATAAGAGACTGTAATAAAAATGAGGGCATAAGGAATTGGAAACAACTTATTAGCTTGGATAGAGAATCAGTTAGAAAATAGGAGATAGGGAGCGGGGATAATAGACATATACTCAGCTGGCAGGATGTGACAAGTGCTGTCTGGCCCGAGGGGTACTGGGGCCACAGTCTTTCACAATTTTTATAAATGACTTGTAAGAAAGAAGAGGGAGCCTTCTATCTAAGTTTACCAATGGCACTAAGATAGGCGACACAGAAAATAGTGTAGATGGGAGCAGGTAATTGCAATGGGAAATTGATAGATTCAGTCATTGGGCGAAACTGTGGCAGATGGAGGTTAATATGGAAAATGTGAGGTCATCCACTTTGGACCTAAGATCAGAGTATTTTCTAGATGGTGAGAAGGCAGAAACTGTGGATGAACAGAGATATTTTAGGAAACCACATGCAGCAATCGCTAAAAACTAATGGACAGCTACAATAAATAATTTAAAACAAGGCGAATGGGATGTTGGCCTTTATCTCGGGAGATCTGGAATACCAAGCGGTAGAAGTTATGCTTCAGCTGTACAGAGCACTGGTTAGACTCCTTCTGCAGCACTGAATTCAGTTCCAGACTCCGCACATCAGGAAAGGTTTATTGGCCTTGCAAAGGCACCTCCTCCTGTCCTGCTTGTAGCTACTGTCATGGTATGTCACACTGTAGCACAAGTTCAGCAGAATAGAACCGGGGTGAAAGGGGTTAAATTATGAGATCAACTTGCATAGGTCAGGCTTGCATTATGTAGAAGATTAATGGATGCTCTTATTGAAGCATTTAAGATGATTAAAGGATTTTGTAGGGTAGAGAGAGAGAAGCTGCTTCCTCTGTTGTGGGGGTCCAGGACAAAGGGGTAGAACCTTAAAATTCTGGCTATGCTATTCAGGGGTGATGTCAGAAAGCAAAGGGTAGTGTAAATCCGGAACTCTCTCCTCCACAAAGCCATTAAGGTTATCGTACGTCAATTGAAAGTTTCAAAACTGAGCTTGATAGATTCTTGTTCTTAGGGAAGGAGGTTGAGAATTATGGAACCAAAGTGGAGTTAGGATATGGATCAGTCATAAACTAATTGAATGGTAGAACAGATCTGAGGGGCTGAATGGACTATCCCTGTTCCTATGCTCCTTCCTATTCCTTAAATTAGAATGGAAAAAGAAAATTGCTGCAGCTGCCAGAAACCTGAACTACCCGCCCATCCCCAGACAGTTGAGGGAAACACACAGCAGGTCAGTCAGGAACTGTGGAGAGATTAATAATTTAAAGCTTCAGAACTGGAGAAGGGTCTATACCTAAAATGTTAACTTCTCTGCTTTCATCACAGATGTTGACTGCTGTGTGTTTGCAGCATTTTCTGCTCTTTGTTTATCGATTAAAATCGGTCACATTTGGTAAAGTGAAATAGTGATGACCTATTGACCAATGGGTGACAGTTAGCAGAGTACGTGGTGCACTGGTGCATTGTGCAGTGGTGACATAGCATGTGGATTCATCCCTCATGGCCATCAGATAAAGGACGTAAATGATGTCAGTAGGTAGAGTCACCCAAGATTTTTTGCAGTATCGTTGACGTTTGTAAACTGAGGCAAGGGCAAAGAAGTGGGAGAAAATTCCATTATTCAATCATGATTTTTTTGCGCGAGTTGTTTGCACAGCTCAGTTAAAATAAAAACAAGACCGCAGCACTCACCATTGTTTCACTGAAATCTTTTTTGTCATCCGTCCCATCCACCTGGTAGGTGCCTGACTGGTTTAAGTAGAAGTAATAAGTAGGATCAGCGATGCCTAGATTGTCAATCTGCTCTGTTGAAGCCCCTTCGAGCAGCTGTTTTGAAGAAAAAGTGAAGACATTATTGAACCTATTGGCGAGATTTTCCACACCCGCCCACCGCCGCGATCCTCCGGTCCTGCCGCAAGTCAATGGGCTTCTGGCTGGGGCACCACCTCGCCCATGGCGGGTCCTGCCCGCGAGGGGACCAAAAAATCCTGGCCTATATTTCAGATTTCAATACTTGTTTGAATTTACCATCCAATCACACTTGGAACATTGTATTGGAACAGAATTTGTACTGACATAAAGTCGTTATAATATTCCGATTAGGAACATTTTTAAAATGATTAACATCACTTTTAAGACACCATAGGATGGTGGATATTCACACCACAAAAAGGAACCATTTGGTCCATATCAGAAGTGGCCAAACCATGCTTCGCAAGCCACATGTGGCTCTTCTACAGATAAAGTGCGGCTTTACAGATAAAATGGGGCAGTTGTTAAGGCAGGGAGATTAATCTGGGTCATTCTGAAGAATCAGGCGGGGCCCTGGCAGGGCATGTGGAGCCACCAGATCCACTGTCCCAGCTCTAACCTGACTGGTCCAGCCTGATTTCTGTGATTCGGCAATGCAGAGGTCAAGCCCCCAGTAGCTGCTGCTCCACATGAAGCCTGCAGAGTGCCTTCCTGTACTGGATTGTTTGCCTGATGTTGCCTCAGCTGTGGGAGTCAATCCCACCGGACTGGGGTGAGACCGGTGGACAGGGCGGGGGTGGGGTGGGGAAGGGAGGCTGAGAGCAGGGCTGAGACTGGGAGGGGGAGGCTGAGAGCAGGGTTGACAGTGGGTGGGGGAGGCCAAGAGCAGGGCAGGGCAGTAGGTAGGTAGCTGAAAATCAGGGCCTCAGGTTTGGACCCTGACAGTCGCTTCCTTCCACTCCAGCCCTCCCACATCTGGGCAAGGTGGAGAAATCCAGGTAGGGTGGAGAATGGAGTAGGAGAAGGGTATGAGTGAGTGAGTGGGGATGGGAGGGAAGGCATGCGTGAGTGAGTGGGGGTTGAGTCAGGAGGGCTGTCTGTGCCTTGTGGCTCTTGAATGTCTAGGTTCAGAAAATTTGGCTACTCTTGACCTACATCATGCCTATGCTGCCTCTTTGCTTGAACAATACAATCTCCCAAGCCCATATCTTTCTTTGCTGCAAATATTTGCTCAATTTCCCTTATTAACTACAATCACCACCTCATGAATTCTATGCTCTAACAGGTCTCTGAATAAAGAAGTTTCTCCAAACCTCTCCCCTCACTCTATTAGTGACAATTTTAAATGAATGACCTCTGGTCACACTCCCTATGGCCCCTGTTTCAGATTTTTAACATTTAGAAAGAGAATAAAAGAAAGACTGTATAATCTTTCTTTTTTTCTCTGGACAAAAAAGTGCTATATATATATATATATATATATATATATAGCACTTTTTTGTCCATTTTGGCAGGAGGAATAAAAGAGAGGCATATTATCTAAATGGTGAGAGATTGCAGAGCTGTGAGATGCAGAGGGAGCTGGGTGTCCTAGTGCATGAATCGCAAAAGGCTAGTATGCAGGTACAGCAAGTAATTAAGAAAGCTAATAGAATGTTATCATTTATTGTGAGGGGAATTGATTCCAAAAGTAGGGAGGTTATGCTTCGGTTATACAGAGCACTACTGAAACCACATCTGGAGTATTGTGTACAGTATTGGTCACCTTATTTAAAGAAAGATGTAAATGTGTTGGAAGCAGTTCAGGGAATGTTTACCAGTCTAATACCTGGAATGGGTGCGTTGTCTTATGAGGAAAGGTTGGACAGGCTAGGCTATTATCCGCTGGAGTTTAGAAGAGTAAGAGGTGACTTTATTGAAACATATAAGATCCTGAGGGGTCTTGACAGGGTGGACGTGGAGAGGATGCTTCCTCCTGTGGGAGAGTCTCGAACTAGGTGTCGCTCTTTAAAAATAAGGAGTTGCACATTTAAAATGGAGATGAGGCAAAATTTTTTCTCTCAGAGGGTTGTGAGTCTTTTGAACTTTTGTCCTGAAAAGGTGGTGGAAGCAGAGTCTTTGAATATTTTTAAGGCAGAGGTGGATAGATTCTTGGTAAGCAAGGGGGTGATAGGTTATCAGGGGTAGGTGGGGTGCAGATTTCAGGTTACCATCAGATCAGTCATGATCTTTTTAAATGGCGGAGCAGGCTCGAGGGGCCGAATGGCCTACTCCTACTCCTTGTTCATATATTCGTACGTATGTTCACATGTTTTCATGGCCACTGTTTGTCTCAAAGTGCTTTCCAGTCAATGAAATACTTTTGTAATGTAGGAAAAGTGGCAGCTAATTTGTGCATAGCAAGCTTCCACAACAGCAATGTGATAATGGCCAGATAATCTGTTTTTTTATGATGTTGAGGGATAAATATTTGCCAGGACACTAGGGAAAACTCCCCTGCTCTTTTCCGGAATATTGCCATGGGATCTTCTACGTCCACCCTAGAGGGCAGTCAGGGACTAGCTTTAACGTCCCTTCCACCCAACCCAGCCCCACCCATTTTTGGGGGTTATTCTCCTTGTCAACCTCTTCAAAACCTTCCATTTTTCCAACTACCACTATTAAATCTGCGCAATCTTTCCTGCTCAAGTGGAAATATGATCATACTCACAGATTCAAGGAATCTACCTGAACTCAATTTCTCTCTGTTCCTCCACAATGTTCAATACTTTAACATTGAAATTATACTTCCATTCCTCGTATTTCCTTTCAAAATGAATTACTTCACCGTTCTCTGCATTGATTTACATCTGCCATCTGTCTGCTCATTCCTCGAGCTTACCT